>NC_044326.1:121645307-122278576 GCF_007399415.2 Gopherus evgoodei | reverse complement strand
TCATTTATTCTCACATACAGTGTGGTGACAGCATTATCAGCAGATAATGGGAAGCTATTAACTTGTTTCACCTTAGATTCCCACAACCACATGTTGCTGTTTCTTATAATAACCATGGACTCCTTAATGTGGCCCATTGTGGGATATTTCAGGAATCTCAAACAATTACATAGATACTGTGAAATTATTATTGATCAACATCACAATATTGTCTAATGTGGGCGAGGTAAAAAAAAGTGTTGCTTGTGTGATACTTTTTTCCCCCATATTCATCAACTGAAATCTTGTGTTTCACATTAAAAACATGTTTTAGCTACAAATGTAAGGATGGAACTGCAACTATTGATGGACTCTGAAACACAGTGTGGGGGGTGTAGAAATCCATGGGCAACTGCCAAACATAGGTGACAAAATTAGAAGGGGAATTAATTTCATTTTCAGGAGTCTTAAGAGAATCTTACAAATCACAGAGAGTAAACAGAAATCTAAATTGCTGTTCTGTGATTTTTCAATGTCTGTTAAATAGAACAGTTAAAACCACACTTCTATCTGTGAATTTTTTGCCCAGTATGGTTTCAAGTAACCCCTAAGGTTACTATAACTGAAAGATAAAAGAGGAGTAAAATATTTTTATTTTTTTTCTTTATTTTCAGTTTGTTTACTTCATGTGTTTAAAAGCACTTTGTGTACAATTAATGTTACTGTTTCCCTTGTATAGTCAGTAAATTAGATCTACCATTTGTTTATCTTTTAATGAGCAACAAGGGAGAAACAGTTACAAACCAAAACAGCACATTGTAATTATCTGTGGTTTACAAAAGTTGGTAAGAGAACTCCAGAACGGAATCAATACTTGAAACCACTTTTCACTCATTTTTTACAATAGTGACTAACTTCTTTGAGTTTTCTTTGTTAAATATTTGGGGCTGAATTCTACACCTTGCAGTTTTTGATGGATCTCTACAAGAGAACAGCTCAAATTAAAATCTCTATGGATTTGCTGTGGCCAGAGTTTCTGTGTAAAATGGTCAGACTTTTAAGTCATGGAAGGCCAATGTGTGGCTTGCCTTTTGTTTCACTGAGAGAGCTATACCTCCTGCCATGAAATGCACCTCCCTTGTTCTCTTTTATTGCTCTCTGAAGCACTTCAGTAAAATGAAGATTGTATCTGTCACAGATGGAAGGAATACATTTATGGATCAATATAATCCATTCATTGGTTTATGAACCCAAAGCCCTCTAGAGAGTGCCACAAATCTTTATGATGTCCCTGGAGTGCTAAATTTTGCATTGGATATCTAAATTAGTTGAAAGATGTGTAAAACTTCATATAGTCAGACAGCTTCTTCTTGGCTACATGCTTAACGTGGCTTGGGAGCATAAGTTATTCCTTCTGAGGTAAACTGTAATTTATACTCACTGAGTTGCCTTCAGATCTGCTTTTCTCAGAAAGCAGAATGTGAACATTTTCAATCGAAGAAAAATGCCAGTATTTTTGCCTAAACCATATTCCTTTTGGGAGATCTCTCGGCATTAGTAGGATTCTGAAGAGCCTCCGTTCCTCCAAGAATAGGATTCTGGCAGTTCAAGAAAGAAAGGGGCTTTGGAGAATTGAATAGATTAATAAAGTAGTCTTTGAAAAATGTGAACTAGTCATGGATGGGTCATGAGTTTGCATTACATTTTTAAGAGTGTGCCATTGAGTAGACCTCATAAATCACATAGCTGGAAGTGATGCCAGTACGACCGAGTGAAGGATCTTCCTGTAGTGTTCAATGTGCAGTCACAGATCTTATCTTTAATGTTAAAAATAAATAAAATCAAATGAATAAAACCCCAAGCCAGACCTTGTTAGTGCAACATTATGGGTGAAAATTAAAATTGAAAACAATCAAGGCATTCAAAGTTACGGTTCCTGCAGCAATTGCAATTCAGCTACATTGAACAAATGGTTGCTTATTGGTCTCCAGGTAGAGTTTAAGGTGTTGGCTATGGTCTGTAAAGCCATAGGCATGCGCACAGAGTGTGCCGGCTATGCCCGGGCAACTCTAATGCAGGGCAGAGCTCTAGGGGGCGGGGCTGCGTGCTCCCACGGGGCAGCAGCGTGTCTAGCTCTGCACAGAGCCAAACATTGCTAGGAACCTCGTGGTTAGAGGGGCTAGGGGGTTGGATAAGGGGCGAGGGCAGTCAGGGGACAGGGAGCAGGGTTGGATACATAGGCAGCGAGATGGGCCGTGGTGCCCATGCTTCAAAGTTCGGCAACGTGAGGTGGGGTGCTCTCACCTCGGGGGAAGCTCTCCCCCCTCCCAGCATCCCTGCGTGCAGCGGAGAGTCTTGGGAGAGGCAGGGCAGCTTTGCACGCTGCCTCCGTCCCCACTCTCAGTGCTGACCTGGTTCCCAGCCCATTGGCCAGGAACCTGGCCAATGGGAGCTGTGGGGTTGGTGGTGCCAGAGCTGCCTGACCGTGCCTCCCCCGCAGAAGGGGGAGGGAGCTGCAGACAGAGAGAGCAGCAGGAGTGTGTGTCACTGTCAGACACAGACGGTAGGCGGGGGGCATTGTGGGGACAGACAAACAGATGGAGCCAGGGGCAGGAGAAAGAAGCAGTGATGGGCACCCTGGGGCTGGCATAAAATACACAGTACAGAGGGGGCTTCCTGGGGGGAGAGGTATAGCAACACTCTCTTCCCCCACAAACCAGACCTGGGCTGCAGCTGGCTCTGTCCATCACTCCCCCCCACCCCACAGAGACCCACACAGCCCTCTGCCCCCCTGGAAGATCCCCACCAGCCCCTGTGCCCTCATCACCCCTCTCTAGAGAGCCCTCCATTTGTGCCTCCAGAGACAGCTCCCCTCTCCCCTGCCTCCCCTGCTCCCAAGCTCCCTCTTATCTTTCCCTTTGCCTTCCCCCTATCAGCCCCAGCTCATTGGTCAGGAGGCTCCCAGGCTGTTGGCCACCAAGGCCAATCGAAGCTGCAGCTGAGGCAGGGGGCCTGCTTGCAGATGCAGACCTGCTGGGCTGTGACTCCACAGCACAGCGCCGCCAGAGGTGAGCAAACCCTGGTCGTCGTCATCGTCACAGGCACAGCAATTCTCTGGATATTTAATATCACTGAGGCAAGTAATTTAATCTACTGTTCCTTTCCAGACAGTTTGTGGCTTTTCCTGTAAGAAAACTTACAATTTCTTTGCAAAGACTTCCAGTTATAGTTTTTCACTTGAGAAGTATATTTTCTGGTTGTTCATAAGCTCATTGATTTTGTTAATGCAGTTTCATAGGGAATTTTAAAAGTCACTTGAATTGTAACTGGTTTTTTTCTTTCCATTGGTCCAAAAACACATGGAAATTTTTTATTTCTCTGGCCAAACCATGTAGAAATGTAAATGTTAGAGCTAGAAAAGCTCTGCAAGGGTATGGGTCCCTCAGGAAATTGTCCTCAAATCATTCATTGTTCTGGGCATTCCATTCTATTGTTCCCTCCTACAATGATAGAGATCAGTGTCTCCACTCACAGGGGAGATGCAGAAGACTGGCCAACGCTGCAGCCACTCTGCCTCTACCCTTGTTCTCTGTCTGCTCCCTCCACCAGCTCCTTTGGTCTCCCTGGGATTCCTCCTACCATTACTCCCTCTGGATCTTCTTTCTCTGGAGCTTCTCATGAAGTAAAGTTGTCATTACAGGTTCTTATCTCTGTAATGTATTTAATGTGGATGTATTTATTAAGTGTTAATTAATGCACAATGGGAGTTTCCCTTCAGCCCTCTGTATAAATTGGTCCTCTTCTTTCAATATGTTTTGCCCATACGGCAAACAGGCTTCTTTGTCTAAGCAAGAACGGTGTCCTAATCGAAGTGTAATGGAGCGACTGATTGACATTGTTCTGTGTTTGATGATAGGTGGGAGACTATTCAGGGGTCACAATGGAAAAGCTAACAGTTTTGAGAAAGGTTTATTTCTAAATCTTGTCAATATGCTCCAAAAATATGTTCCTGTAATGGCAAAGCATGTGCAACAATCTCCTCAAAACGCTACCTATCTGAGTAATCACATCCAAAATGATTTAATCATGGCCCTGCACAACGTTGTGCAACAAAAGGTTGTGTCTTCATTAAATGGAAAAATGATCTCAATAATTGCCAACAACACTACTGACTGTGGACGCCGTGAACAGATGTCCGTTGTGGTGCAGTATTTTGACAATGAAAAGCATAGTCCAGTTGAACATTTTGTGTCTGTTCAGAGACTATTAACAGCTGATGCTCAATCTATTTTTGACCAGTTAAATGACGTCCTTGGCATTCTTAAAATTGACTGGTCATCAGTGATGTCTGTCTGTTTTGATGGCGCATCTACTATGTCTGGGTGTACTGCGGGAGTTCAAATGAAATGTAAAGAAAGAAACAGTGAAATACTCTATGTACACTGCTATACACATTGTTTGAACCTTGTTCTAGTAGATGCGTGCACTTCAAGTAAACAAAACAGAACTGTCTTTGATTTTTTTGATGTTATTCAGACTCTTTATGCCTTCATGGAGGGGAGTCCTGTGCGACATGCAGTAATGGAGAAGATTTCATAAGAAGTAGGATCCCAGTTGAAGACTTTGAAGTCACTATCAAACACAAGATGGGCATGCAGAGCAGAAGCAGTGGCTGCTGTAAAACAAAACTACTCCATCATTTTCCAAGCTTTACAAGAGATTATTGAAACAACTCATCTTGCTGATGCTAAAATAAAAGCCAGGGGCCTTATCCATGAACTAAAGTCATTCAAGTTCATCTTTGCCCTTCACATGATGCACCCTATTCTTTAGATGATGGTAAAAGTGAGTAAGGCTCTTCAAGCTCCAGATCTCAATTTACTTATTGCAATGACAGGGATGAAAAGCTTGTGTAACTCTTTGGCTGTGATGAGAAGTGGTCCAGAATATTTTCAATCTATTTTCAATGACAGTGTGAAAATGTATGTAGAGAATGATATATCAATTCCCCCAGGAAAGAAGAGAAATACGTCCAGCCATATTGATGATGCGTTTGAGTCTCAGCATCACTTTGATACAAAAGAGGAGCAGGAGAGAATAACTTCATTATACCCACTCCTAGACTCAGTGATTAGTGGCATTGACCAGCGATTTGAACAGGAGACTTGTAAAATCGTAACTGCAATGGGAAAACTGCTGAGCTTAAACATTGACAGGGACGATATAAGAATCATTGCCAATAAATGTAAAGTGTCCTTGGATGAGTTGGAAGCTGAAGTTGAATTGCTTCGGGGTTATGATGGATCTGTTCCTAAAGGTAGCACTACGAACACCACCAGAGCACAGCTTGATTGGCTAAAGGAATCGGATCGGTCTTCTGTGCTCAGGCATTTTACAAATCTATTCAATGCTTTGCAGTCTTACCGGTTACAAGCTGTTCATATGAAAAAGTCTTTTCCAAACTAGTACATGTAAAGAAACAAACTAAGAAGTACAATGTCCCAACAGCGCCTCGACACACTCATGATTTTGTACATTGAACAAGAATTGGTTTTGTCAGTTAATTACAATGATGTGATTGAGGAATTTAAATGCATAAAACCTGGTGAGCGATATCTCATTTTCTAGGACAGGAAGATGAAGAAACCTTAATCTGTTTTGGTCAATTTGGGTTAGCTCATTATCTGGTTAAAGATAAAGGTCATGAAAATTGACTGTATCTTTGTATATGCCTGGTTATCACTATAGCAAAAATTTGGTATTTTGTGTCTCATTTTTAAGTTTGTATTTTTTAAGTAAAGTTTAGTTGTTAATTTAAAAAAAAGTTTAGTTAAGTTTTATTTTCTTTAGATTGATGAATAAAAATAATGCCTTTATGATTGAGTATTCAATAAATGTTCGTCTTTAAAAAAAATTCCTTGGGTGCACACCCTTATGAAATGTGATGTGCATGCCTATGTGTAAAGCCATTAATGGCGTGCGATCAACCTGCCTGAGGGATTACCTCTCACCACGTGCCTTGCTACTACAGCTAGGTGCTTAAGCTTGATCTCCACTTTTTTCTTTTTTTGTTTGTTTCTTTTAAAGAGCAAGAGCGCAGCTGGCAAGGCACTCTTTGTGAGGGCTCAGAGAGACTCTAGAATTTTCTCCCCATCTTGAACTGAAGTAACCCAAATTTGATGGCTATCTGAGCATGCTGAAAAAAGACATTTAGAATGTTCAGTTGTTTTAAGCGGACTGAGAGTTTTTGTACATGTGCATCCCATAAAGGGTTTTTTGTAGGTGGCTGAGTTCCTATTTAATTGATTATTTTAATGCTCCTGAGGTTTGACTGTGGTGGTAATGGTGTGTTGGGGTGCTAGAGCCTTGGCCCGGGACCTTTAAAAAGTTGTTATTGAAATCTAAATAAATACATTGCACATATATTTAATGTGGCAGTCTTTCTGTTCCTGCAGTTGTATATTTCAAGTTCTCTCTTATTTCCAGGATTACGTATAGATTGGTTTTATCAATAATTCACTCCATATTTTTCCTCTCATAATTTGAAGGATTATGTCCAGTTTGATTAGGTGGGACAGTATTGATATCTGATATTTAACTATCAGAATACATTTACTGGGGAGGTTGGGGGTGGAGGAGGAGAGGCGTCTCAGTTTGTGATATATATATCCTTTCACCTCTAAATCATCCTTCAAATCCATCTTAGATCAGTACTGTCCAAAGTGGCTGTTTGGTGATCCGTATGAAATGAGTTTGTAGTTTCAGCTAAACTGCTGGATCTGGTCCAGACTTAGCTGGGGGTTTCTCTGTTGATATTTTAAATTGCAACAAAGTAAAACATAAATCTCAGTCTCAGCTTTTTTTCTGAAGTTGTCTGTTCTGTAGGATTTTCCCCGTAGGACCCCTTTGTTTCTGCCACTAGTTCTTTTTTTGCTTCAGAGAGAGGACAAAGTGTTGTCATAGTCCCGGGTTTACACTAACATAATTTACCTGGTCTGGCTGCCAGGGATAATATCTGTGTGGAGTCTTAGCACCTGGTATCACTATGAGTCAGCAAAAGACTTATGTCTGTCTATATATGGTCCTAGAACCTGTCCCATTGCGGTCAGACAATGAACCTCGCCGTCTGGGTTCGAGTCCCCGACAACATTGAGTAGTCCTATGGCTCAGTGGGACTCAGCAGAGCCTTTAATTTTTGAGTGCTTAACTCTAGATTATAGGGCCTGTTTTTTAGAGATGTGAAACACCCACAATTCCAATGAAAGTCAATTTAAAAATAAATAATGAAGGAATAGAAGGAGGGGGAAAAAGACAGCCCTAACTTATTTCTCTCCCAAGGAGTATTAATGTTTATGAAGCCATTTCAGAAGAAAGCTCATGCTCATAAATGCAGAGGATTTGATCAGGAGAGAGACATTTGGAGGACTCTAATTTGAACTCCAGAATTGGAGTTTGAGACAGGTGTATTGTAACAGAAGGAGAAGTTGAGATTCCTTTTATAACCATGTGTGACTGCACCTAATGTCTCTCTCTTTGAAACTCTAAAGAATAGTGTATAAGATACTGTAATGAATCTGTCTTTGGCAGAGCCCCCCCCACCAGAAGTTCCATGAGGAGTACATGTGTGTGGCTTCAGTTACTGCCCCCCACCACTCCCACCCCATGGGCGCTGCAGGGCATTGTCAGTCTAGCAGGACCAGTGTGAGACCTCTGGCTGAGGCCTTCTGGCTGTTTCTTCCCCTCTTGGGGTCCCAGATAAAACAAACAAAACAGTCCACAGTCAGCAAACAAAGTTAAATATAGCGTAAAGGAGAAGAAAGGAAACCTGTAGGAGCATGCAGTAGGGAAAGTGGCCTCTCTTATACATAGCACCTTGCAAATATTGCAGTCCACCCAGAGACCATGGGTCTCCAGTATAAGTCTCAGTCTCGTTCCCTGCTTAGTCCAATGGTTCCATGTTCTCCTTTCTGCAAAGGCTGTGGCTTTATTAGCGATCAGACCTCTGGGAGCTGGGGACTCAACAGCCTATTCCCTTCTCAAGGTTGCCCTCATCTGAATGGAGTTCCTTCCTTTTAAGTCTCCCTCCCATCCTGGCATGATTTTCAGGTGCAGAGGGAAAGGGCCACTCTAGCCCAAAGCAATTTTGGAACCTCTTTTATGCTGGTGTGCGATTTGTATACCCCAACACAGATATCATCAGAAGAAATATTAGATTTAAGCAGAAAAAAAAATTGTTAGTAGTTATCTCATTCCAGAATGACACATGCTTGTACTGTGCCTAGAGCTGACTCCAGGCACCAACGCAGGAAGCAGATGCTTGGGGTGGCCAATGGAAAGGGGCGGCACATCTGGGTCTTCGGGAGCAATTCATCGGTGGGTCCTTCAGTCCATCTCGGAGGGGAAGACTGGCTGCCGAATTGCTGCCAAAGAATGAAGCGGCACGGTCGAGTTGCTGCCAAAGTGCTGCCAATCACGGCTTTATCTTTTTTTTTTTCCTTCGTCGCTTGGGGCAGCAAAAAAGCTGGAGCTGGCCCTGACTGTGCTCATTTTATTTTTGTATTTTTACTTAACATTTACTTGCTAAGTTACTACTTGATGGCCTTTTAAACTGGAAAACACAGAAATGTCTATGGTAGCAGAAAACGAAATAAAATCTGATGGTTTTCAGTTTTATTCTATATAGATTTTTATACTGTGCTTCTCACTGTAGGATGTGAGTGCCTTCCAGTAGTTCATTTAGTGCATTTCCAATAATAATAATTTGTCTGAACAGCAAATAATTTATCTGAAAAGTCTCTAGCACTCAGTTAAGTTTTGTAGTAGTCATTGGTCAACAAAAGCTTGATTTATTTATTTTGCTTCAATTAAAATATTTTGCTTGTTGTTGTTTTTTTTTTGCTTTGTATTGGGCAATATTACAGTTTTCCAGTAGCTTCTTACTTGTATTGTGGACAACTTACTAAATCAACACAATAGAAATACTTTTCTTTTTTAAGTTAATGCATATAAACTATATTGATCCTAAGAAAAGGGAGAGCTCAGACTTCCTGAAATTGGTCATTGTGGTATCTAATTCATCAGTCAGTGCTGCAGCAGCACAGACAATTATTTCAAACCCAGAAAAAGTACTCAAGGTGTAGCTGTGATTGGAGAACTAGGATCAATAAAGCAAATCCCATAGGTGCCAATTAAAAAATAATAATAAAGCATCATGTTGTTGCTGAAGAAATCACTTTCCATGGAGATTATTTTACCCCAGATCTTCTTTCATTTATATATAATCTTCTTTGGGCTCTCTTTTATTCTATAGGCTGGATTGATTTAGTGACTTGAGGAGCTCCACCTTTAGGGTAGATGCCTAGGTAAGTATATAAACAAATTTAATAGGTCTGATGATAGACAAGCTCCAGTGCCTTGTAACTGCGGTAATCAGTGCAGAGTGAGTATTGAATGGGAAGATAGTATTTTACATCCACTTTTCACAACTGTAAATGACTGTCTATGTAGAAGGCAATCTAGAATTGGGTACAGTAAATATGCTACTCCAGGAGTCGCCATGATGTCGCTATCCAGAACACAGCTGGCACTGACGTTCAGAATGGAAGGAACAACAGTATTCTGCCTCAAACTTTGATCCAAGGCCTCATGCTGCCTTCTTTCCATTACCTTTTGGGATACCAGCTGTTGAATCAAGCACAGCTTCTTTGACTGTGAAGCTACCATAGTCTTCCAGATGTTGAGCCATTTATTTTTATCAATATAATTGAGTAGTGTCAGATATCATTAAGAAAAATTTTAGATTCTTTCCCATTTCATGTAGTGGAAGTGCTTCTGCATTAATTTAAATGTGAATGACAGAGAAATTGAAGCCCGAGTCCTCATTTGATGTAAATTGGTGTAGCCACATTGATTTCAGAGGAACTGCACAGATTTACACTACCTCAGAATCTGGCTTTGTTGTTTTAAAAACGTTAAGGGAACTTAGGGTTATTTTCAGTATCTCAGTATGGTTTTTTTTTCAGGCAATAATATGGCATTTAAGCAGATAATGAATGAACAATCAATGCTGTTTAAAACTTGCAATAAATAGAGACAAGACCTTTGATATGGCCATGGCGATAGCTAGGTGATAGGACTATGTTCGCGATCGCTATGGTAATAAATATAAAGCAATTTCTTTTATCTCCCTAGATATGTCAGATCAAAGTAATTCATTCTGGAACAATATAGTGAAGCTAAAGAGCTTCAAAATACAACATTTACAATGGAAACAAGAGCGTGGGCACAGCAGCTAGATATATTAAAAGGTCTTAAAACCCTTAAGCTGTGTCTGTTCATGTGGCCCAAAACCTTCTAAAATTAAATTAATATGTAACATTTTTATACAGAATTATGAGATGTATATTTGCTATGCATAATCATAGTCCAGCTACACTTACTGATAGACCAGGGGTCGGCAACCTATGGCACGTGACCTGATTTTTAATGGCACACTGCTGCCTGCCTGCCTGCTGGAGTCCTAGCAGGCAGCAGTGTGCCATTAAAAATCCGGCCCGGCCCGCTCTTCTCTGCCCTCCGCTCCCACACCTCCCCCATGGGGGCCAGGGGCAGGGAGCAGAAGCTTGGTCCTGCCGGCTCCCCTGCCTCTTCCCGTAGTATGCTGGGTTCCTGCCCCTCTTCTGCCTCTCTGGCCCTCCCTCCCTGCTGGCCGATCAGCTGATGGCCCTTGCAAGGGAGGGGATTGGGAAGGAGCAGAGTCAGTGTCCTCGCTGCTCCTGGCAGGGGCAGAAAAGAAGCGAGGGAGGGCCTTGAGGAAGAGGGGGGTGAAGTAGGGGCCAGCCCTCTGCCCTGCATACCCCCCAGGCCTCTGTCCTGAGCCCTGTATCACCCTCATACACACCCAGCCCTCTGCTTGACTCCTTCACCCTCCCCCCCCACAACCCCGGCCATGACTCTGGCACGCCTACACATACCCAGCCTTTCCCTGCCCTGACATCTGCACCCCGCTCACATGCCCCCAGCCCTCTGCCCTGACTCTTGCACTCCCCCCACATACCCAGCCCCCCCACACCCCATGCACCCCCTACATCCCCACCCCCACCCTGAGCACCAAACCGGAGCTCCTGCACACACACACTCTCCCACTTGCACCCCTCACACCAAATGTAGCTGCATTATATATTCTTTGAGGCAGAAACCAAATATTTTGTGGCTATCTGCAAAGTGCATAGCACTCCTTTGAAATTTGATACATAATAATAACTGAATGTGGAAAGTGGCAGGTGTCTCTGTAATGTAAAGTAGCAGAGAAATATGGATAAAATTTCAGCAAGAAGCAAGGCACACACAATTTAGGATCTCAAATTACTGTCTGAGGAAGTATGGCCTAGAGGTTTTGGGGGACTGGAATTCAGGTTACCTGAGTTCTCTTCCAGACTTTGCTACTGGCTTGCACTGTTACAATGGCATATCACTTTGCCTCCCTGATTCTCAGTTTACCCATCTGTAAACTGGGAATAAGGATATTCGCTTTTCTAAATACTCCTAGCTCCTCAAGTGGATGTTGGGGTAAACAAACATATCTAGATCTAGATCTAGATCTGTATCTGTATCTATCTATCTATATATAATGTATGTACATATGTGTATGTGTGTATATATATATTATATATTTTTAGTAAAGTGTTACTGCACAACTGTTTTTATTCATTTAAAGCAGGCTTATCTGGTTCAATGTACAGAATGGGCGGCATTTTAAAATGGTTGCATAACTGTAATTATTTGCCAGATGTTGCTTGCTTTAATCTTGAGTACTCCTGTTCCACTAGGTTACAGTTAGCAGATATAAGCCTATGTAATGAAAGTGATAATTAATAAACAGGGTCATGAAAGCATAGAAAGGTGCTGTTCTTTCATGCTATCTAGGGTTTGATATGACCCTATCACCATTGTAACTGAGATTACAAGCATTATGTAAGCAATCTATAGTGTATGAGTAAAAAAGAAGAGGAAGAAACTACTGTATAAATAATGGCTTTTTAGCTTGTCTTTTGTTATTTAAAAATATCCCAACAATTTAGGACTAGATTTTCTAATGCAGACTATCTCTTATATTTTAGTGCTAACTAAAGATTGACTGCAAAGACATTATGAGGGGGAAAGATCCATTTTTTTCCCTCCATGTCAGTTTCCAAGTTAAAGATATGCCTGTCGCTACACTGGTCAGTTTAGCACAATGCCAGAAGGTTATTTAGAAGGCCCACTGTCTTATCTCTAATTCATTAATAAAGGGAAAGAAAATGTCAGCTTACATTGTTAAAATTCACCATTCTGACATAGAATAATGAGTGGCTTATAACCCTATACATTGCTTCCTTGAATTAAGTGTACAAGAGATTCCCTTGTCATGATATATTTTCTAGCTCAGACAGTTAATGGCCATTTGAAAAGTTAAATAAGATATTTAGCTTTTTTCTTTTCACCTTTCCATTGTGGCCTGGATTTTGTCGTCTAGCTGGGTTTTGTTCAGTAGCATATACCACAATTATCTCTAGAAACTGCCTGTATAACAAGTTTTCGCCATACTGGCAAAATTATTTGACAGCCAGATGAATGCAAATATTTATGTACTCTATGTGCTCGCTCAGGGCAAGGAGAACTAGCGAGGGGTAATATAAAATACATGAAATGTATCAGGATGTCATTAATGTCATTATTTTTAATAAACAGAAATGAATGACGCAGACTATCTTTTTATTTTTATATATACATTCTGTTTCATGTTAATACTCCTGGCAGGGGCAGTTAGGTCTTGTACTACAAATCACTTTATCAAGGAATTGTGCAGTATGTGCTCAATCCTGGAAGGTGCTAGGCAAATCCTAGAGGTACTGAGCACTGTCAGCTCTGGAAGCAGTACTATCTAATATAATTATCATCAACAAAATTGTTATCGTTATTAATAATAAAACATTTTTATTTTCTTTTTCCCGCTGTTTGATTTTTAAAGACAGTTTTTGCAACACAGAGATGTCATTCCATTGCAACATTTTAGAGCAAATTTATAAATATTCATGATTTTGCCAAGATGGCAGAATTTCACCATTTTCACCTTGGAAAGCTGTACTTATTAGCTCTGGCATAAAACTGGAGTAATGGAGAGGAGAATCAGGCCCAGTGAGTGACAAATGGAGATGCAAATGTCTGTATGTCTTGTCATGTCTGAATTCTTTTAAAGCACCTAGCAAATTAAAATATTATGATAATTATTGGAATTCATGAATACTGAGCTACATCCTTCACCTGGTATAAATCAGTATATGTTCATAGGCTTTAATGGATCATTGGTGATTTGTCCCTTCTGACCTTAAAGTCTATGAGTCTATGAGTCTTATGCCGGATGGGGACCACAATTTGAGTGTTGTACGAATAACATTTGGTAACGTTTGTTACATTGTGATATTAACAACAGTTTGGTTCTTTTCTTTAAATTATTTATGCCTTTTGACTCTTTCTTTTCATGGGGGGAATGCTAACAGACTGTACTGAAACTCTTATGGGATTGACTTGAAACTTACAACATGTTCAATTAAGAATGATGCTGCCAGTATCTCTTCACAACACCCATTCATCATAATATTCTCCTTCTATGTCTCCGTAGTGCCTAGACACTGGACGTGTTAAACCCTGATGGACTTTTCCTTTTTAATTGCACTTTTTATTGAGGAAATAGTGTATACATTAAGTATTAGAAATAGCTGTATTCTTTTCACTTGCAGTTTCCATCTTTTGGCTTTAAGTTATAGAAGACTGCCAGCAATATTTTTTAAAATTAGAAAGATTGTCTTTAAATGATGGTTTTAGAACAATGATTTTGAATACTTTTGGCAATTTAAATTTGACAATTATTTTAATCAAGGTTTTACAAGGAAAATAACACTGTGTTTTTAGAAAGAGGAAAGACAGCATGTTTTAAAGATTATCTGCATTCATATTCCTGATTTTTCATTCTCATTTGTTACCTTTTTTTATTATGATATATCACAATCCAAGATGTGGTTTGAACTTCTACTTCAAACTTAGTAAAACTGTGGCCACTTTGCATTTATCCTAGTCATAATGTAGCTTTGCAAATACTAACTGCACAATGCCTACGGTTTTCATAAAGATTCTTTGGTCTGAGAATAGTTATTTCTTCTAATAGCTACTTGCTTAAAGCAATAATTGTTAACAATAAAAGAAAATTGTTGTCTTATTTTGGGGTTAAGATTCCTGAGCTAGTTGATGGCACAGGAATTGTACTGCAGTCTCTTTCATTTAGAAGATTATCATATCAGTCCACTGTTTGTGGTATCCATCTTCTCTAATATCATTTCTCTTACAGACATAACCACAAGGCTTATCAGCCTCTATCTGTGTCTCAGCCACCACAGAGCATCACACATTTGCCCAGGAGCACAGATACTTCATTTTTCCAGACCAGATACAAATATGAATAGATGCATTTCTGTTTCTATTAAAAGGGCTTAGCAGATTCAGTCTTTAATCTTTGAGTGCCAGTTTAATGGCTAGTGTCGACAGTGAAACCCCATCACAGTTCAGAGCAGTTCATCACACTCAGACAGTCTAAGAGCTGAGTGGCCATGGAGACTGGAGTATTTTTCTCACCTTGGCTGTCCTTCTTTATCAACAATTTGGCACACAAATGGAGCAGGGTCCTGGTGGAAAACCTTAGTCAGTTGTTGCCTCCACTGTGGAGAAATGGAAGGCCATGGTTTCCATTGTCAACCCAATGTGCAATACCTTTCATGGTAAGTTAACTGATACATTTAAACGGAAAGAAAATATTTTAAGAACGTGGAATAAATTTAACCAGAAAGGAATCTGTGACAAGGGAATGCTTGATAGTATGTGCAAGTGGGTTTGTTTTGTATCTCTTTGTGCCAGAGGAATGGAAAAGAGCACCAGCTATGTTTTTTAAACAGTGTTCTGTGGGTTAAATTCACAAATGAGCTATAGTGCATTTCTCACTCAAGTGGATCACCTTAGTTTATATCACAGAGTGTGATATCTGATGCAACCACTAGTATTCAGAAGAATAAATACATTGAAGGTTTGCTACAACTAATTTATTGACCAGTGACACACCAATCCCAATATTATATTTGTTTATCCAGAGTATCCACAAAATGGTGGGGTACATCACGATTTCTGTTGCTTATTGTTTGCTTGTTATCTCAGTCACCTGCAAATGGAAAGGACTATAGAATGAGAGAAAAAGATACAGAATGGTCCCATGTTACCTGCTCTATACTCACGAAAACCCACTTTATTGAGATTGAGGACACTTTTATGCCTGCCTTAGTCCTTAGTTTTTTAGAATAGATAGTTATATCAAAGAGCCCAGGTTGTGCTTTATTGGCCAGTTGTGCAGCGACACCTGTAATTTGGCCTGTTTTAAGGATAGATGTCTTTGTGGAAGATGATTTCACAATCTCTGAGCAAAGCAGTACACATCCCGTGGCTTGCTTATTATATGTATTGTGAAAGCAGCAAAGAATCCTGTGGCACCTTATAGACTAACAGACGTTTTGGAGCATGAGCTTTCGTGGGTGAATACCCACTTCCTCAGATGCATGTCATATTGAATTCACAACATTTTGATGTAATTGCAAAACATAGCAGCATCGTTAATTGCCTTATTGAATTCACATGCCTTTCACAGTAGATACCATCCATTGGAGGATTTGCATGAGACTGAATACAGAATAATCTACTAGTTGACATAGAACAGATTTTAAATGCCAGTTACTTGTTTGATATTAGATTCTTTTCAGTCTGAATGTTTTTTATCACGACACTGTAGTGTATTTAACTGCATGTTTCTATTAATTGAGTCATACGATGTTTTAGTGAGTATATCTAGAAGAGAATCGGTGCTAACAAATTAGAAACATAAAGATTTGTGTAGATAAATAGAAATGTGAGGCTTACTGTATACTGCACATAATGTGCAACACTAATCCTGTTTTACTGGAACCAAAAGCCTGCTTTATAGGTGCGTGACTGAAAACTCAGGGCAGATGTCTTCCACCAGTCATGCATACAAACTGGTGAAGCTTATTCTTGTCTTTTTCTTGCAGCCCTTTATGCTCATATGGCAGTGTGCCCACTCGATGGTGTGTGCCAGTTTTACTAAGGCATAGGAGTGAAACAAAACTGTGTAGCTGGACAGCTTGCATAACAGTGCTACCGTGAACACCTACTGTATCTTCTAGGGCTGGTAATGAAGTTGAGAAGAGACTTAAAAACAAAAATATTGAACTACAAAAAATAAAAGATTGTTCAATAGCAAATGAAATATATTTCCCCCCATGATTCTCAGTTGAATGAGCTTGGGAGAGGGTGCATGCTTAAAAACAGATTGTCATTTTATATCCAGAGATGTTAACATGACTAGTCTTTTACTGTGCCAGTAAACCAAAAACAATTGTTTCATCTCTATTGAGTCTCACCATTGCTTTTCAGTGCATGGATTGCAAACCTCATATTTGATACATTTCCACTCAAAGAGCTGGTGCAATAGACAATATGCTTCTTTGAGGATGGACAGACATTTCATTTCCATTCAATTTTCCATTCACTGTAGAAAATGCTCTTGAACTCATGTAAAGGACTAATTAAAGTATCTGGGAAAGAGAGACTAGTTGCACCATGTGATATTGAAAAAAATTATAGCCGAGCTCTGTAGTAACAAAAACACTCTTCCATCATTTGGTTTCAGTTGTTCCTGATAGTTCAGGGTGTGTGTTTTTTTGTTTCTTTTTAATAGGGTTTAATTTTGTCCATTGTGTCAAATGCTACAGATGAGGGAGCCTTTCCCGTCTCTTATAGCTGAGCAAGCGGGTGCAAGATGAGTGGACTGCCAGTGCACAAAGTATGAAAAAAGCTATTATATGTAATCAGTGTGCTGAGTAAAACATAATCACTATATAAATATTACACACACCTGCAGGAACACTAATTCTTTGGCTTCAAGCATATAGGCCTCTACCACTTTAGCTAAGGTAGATCTCCCTTAGTTGACACTAATAGTATATTCCTTATCTTCTTTGTGAGTCTGCCATTAGTAGACAACATCACACAGAAGTTAAGCCATTACATTGTATTCTTTCTACTGTTTTTATGGAAACCCACCTTCTTAGTGGCTATAAATATGACTTGATTGATAGACTGACCAATTTTTGCGATGTTATGGAAAACATTGCTCTGATAATCATTACAGAACAGTTTTACAGCTCACCCATTCTGAACCTGGTTTTCTAGTTAAATGTGTGCTGGATGTTAATCCTAATGAGGATGGTATAATGTGTCAGTTCAGGTTACAAAATAATTAAGTAGCACTGTGCAACAGAACCCAAGTTCGTAGTTGTCATTAAGAAGTTAGCATTTCTGACATGTTTACCACTGATGTTTTCCATTCTATCTGTAGGGACAAACTGATTTATATATAATACCACTGAGTATGGGAGCACTGCTGGCAAAAGCTAACTTTTCAGTGGTGGCTACTATATACCTCTATTTTTGATGCCATTACAAATGCCACATTCAGCACTACAGGTATTGCACCTCCATATTTTCCTTTACTTAAAATAATAGATAACATGGCACCAAAATTACACTGGAGAGGAAAGTGTGTATGTGCGTGGGGGGGTGTTTATGCAGGCTGTATAGGAGAAGACAAATCAAACAGTTGTTGAAACCAATGGGGATTTAAATATATATATATAGAGAGAGAGCGCTACCTATCTCATAGTAATGAAAGGGACCCTGAAAGATCGAGTCCAGCCCCCTGCCTTCACTAGCAGGACCAAGTACTGAATTTGCTCCAGATCCCTAATTGGCCCCCTCAAGGACTGAACTCACAATCCCCTGGGTTTAGCAGGCCAATGCTCAAACCACTGAGCTATCCCTCCCCCAGGGAGTGATCAGCACATTTAAACATAAAGCCACTTTCCTAGGTGGCTAAATATGGCTTTAGTTGCTAAACTTCAGGCACCTGAGTTTGAAATGGTTGGCCAATAGTTTTCAGTAGTTTCCTGAACTACAACCTTTTTTTTTTTTTGTCTTAAATAGTGTAAATTAACACAATGTTTAGAAATGTTAAGTCATTCATAACATTGAGCAGTTCTGTTCATCCACAGGCATTACACATTGCATTGGTTATGAATTTCGATCCTGTTCAGAAAGACAGCTTTCGTTTCTACTGTCTGGGCAAGGAACACCATGCACTTCTGAGAACTGAGCCCCTCTTCAGATCATGCCCTATATGGTGACATGTTTTACATTCAAGTTAAAACAGCTAATTCTGCTAAGTTATCCAGATGTTGTCCATGCCATCTGCCAGGATGAATGGAATGCCTAGTTGTTAATCATCTGGCAACCAAAACCAGGGTTGGTCAGTATTTGTTTTTTTGTTAGTCCTTACTAAAGTAAACTCAATGAGAGTTTGCCCCTGTAAGGCCCTCAGGATTTGGTCCCTGTTTTTTAATGTGATGTTTTGTCATGCAATCAATTGTTAGTTTTGTGGGGTGTGGGGTGTTTGTGTGTGTGTGGGGGCATTATTTACCGCACAAGCACTGAGTCTGCTCAGGCTTCTGAGAAATTTCTAGTGTTGGTGTGCTCACACAGGCTTCCTGCAGTCTACAGTAACATTATGTCATCCTGTTAGTGTTGTTACTCTCATACTTCAGCATGTTGCCTATCCTTATCGTCGACTACTTGAACTAGTCCTCTAGACGTTGTCTTTAGCTTTTTCATTGCTGCTTTCATATAATCTAGATTTGGAAATGAGCTATTAGCTGATCTAGGTCATTTCCCTGCCAATGCATAATTATTGTTCCCTTTCAGTTCTCTCACTGTCATATCTTAGTACACTGCACCATGTCCCAACCGTAGCCCTTATTCAGCATGCCATGGGAAATCTGACCGTAGGTATCAAAGTTCCTATGGCTAGAGCGAATTGAAAAGCCTCCTCTCCCCACAGTGCCAGCAGATCCAAAAGCTCCTGCATGCTCCAAGCGGGAGAGCGTTTGCTGTATGGAGCCGCCATGCTCATCTGGGAAAATGTGATGTGAGCTCTCCATGCCGTGCAAGCAAGAAGTGGAATTTCAAAAATCCCTGGTCTTTTAAAGGAGGAGGGGCAGATGCCTGTGTACCTGGGTGCAGAGCAGCAGACTTTGAACTGATGACCAGAGCAGTCAGGATGGCTATTGTGGGACACAGCTCAGAGGCCATTTACAGCAACGTAAAGAAGCGCAGTGTCTACACTGACACTATATTGATATAACTTTGCTGCAAAAAGATCTATAATCTAAGATCAATTCGTCGAGGTGGTTTTATTTTGTTGGCAAAGCAGGAGAGTTTTATTGGTGGAAGGAGCGCTGTATTGTGTCCACCTCCACTGTTTTGTCGATGAAAACTGACATGCGTTGACAAAACTCTGTAGTGTAGACAATGCCTTACACAAGCACTTAGTAGGGCTGTTCATATAAGTGAAGTTATGCACATGCATAAATATCTGCACAATGTTGGCTTCAGATTGTAAATTGTCCACATTAATAGTGCTGTTATGAATAATAATTGTAGAAATAAACATAATATGTTGTCTTTAGAAGAAAGCTGTCACCAATTTTCTTTGTCACAAGCTACGCTGTCCCTTTTTTCACTTTACATTGTGAAACAGAACCTCTCTCGCGAAAAATCTTATCTCCCTTAGGGAAACGCAGGTCTATCTTCGAACACTGACCCCAGTCTCTACCATTTTATGGATATGAAATATTTAACATAGTTCCAGCCTTGCCATCCTTAAAATATCGTAGTAGATGCTTTTCAGTAAAAAGCAGAGGAAGCAACTGGATTTCTGATGTTGTCCTGCAGTGTTAAATTGATCTCAGTTTAGACCCGAATAGATGCTTTCACAACTTAACATGTACCCGATTTTGCAAATGAAAGCATGCAACTGAAAGGATTAAGCATCTTGATTTTCCTTTTTCTGCATGTAACACTTGCAATTTTTCTGCTGGTCTGAGCAAAACCTTTGTGAGATTAGTATGTGTGTGTTAAATGGAAGTGAAGAACAGGAAATGCAATTTTAATGGCTTTATTTTTTATTGGATTGCAAAAAGTATGTGAAGCTCCTTTCATAAGACCCCATACTATACATACCTGTTACTACATGTAGACCCAAGGAGGGCAGTGGAACTAAGCCATATATAGTAAGTGGTGCTAACATATTCATTAGTGAGTCTTTGCAGTATTGTGCCCATACATAATATTTAAATAGTTGTATCTTTGAGAGTGCTTCCAAGCAGGTCTAAGAATAATGAGTTTTGGGGGAAGTGATGAGGGAGTGTGCTGCTCCATTTACAGGCTATGTTATCTTCTGTATTATACTGGGTCGCTGGGTGATATTTTAATGGATTGTAAATATAATTATTGTTAGGACACATGCAGCTCGTGTATACATTTTTTTAGTCAATAAAAAATAATTGTATATGTAATACTTTGAAGGGCTGTAATGCTGTATCTGCAGACAGTAGGATAGTACAATGTTACCTGACTAGATGCCTTGTTGCACAGTCATTTTTGCTGTTCATATTTCATTTTGATGGTAATCCATTTGCATCATGAAAACCATCAGAGGCAGAAAACTAAACGGCAAAACTCTAATGCCCTCTTTAGTCATAATAATTATTTTGTTGTTTTAACACAGATCATTTTTTCCCGCTATGTAATTGCCTAAACCAGTCTTGAATCTTCAGGGAGGAAAAGATTTCAAATATCTTAGGTAACTGCTAGATATAAAGGCTGCCTAGCCAGTGTTTGTTTATTGTCAACCTAAGTGGTAGTCACTTTAAAATTATACAGCAGATAGTAGTAGCAATTCACATGAACGTTTCTATAAAACATTTGAGACACCTTGTGCTGTATTGAGACACTTGTCTCTAGTACACAAGATGAATGGGTGGAGACAGCTGTGTACTTATTGTTAGCAAGACAGAATATAGCAGGAACAGTAAAAATTTGAGGTGCATGCTCTGTGTGTGTGTGTTCACTTTCTGAAAAAAAAATCAAATTGTACAGGCACTAATATTTGTAGAAAGCAAATTTCAGAATCACGTGTGTGAATATTCTCGGAAGTCATATTTTCTAATCTCCCATGTGAGTATTTGTGCCAGAAATGAATGGGGAGAAAATCTCTTCTGACTCTCCTGTCCTCTCCACCATCAGTTACTCCTGCTTCCAAATGCTAAGTGGAAAAGTTGAGCTGAGCCAAACCTAAGGCCCACCAGCCACATGCATGTACCCGTTGGACAGTCTGCTTTCTTTCCCCTATGTCGGGCAGACAGGGCTGGTGCAAGGATGTTTCGC
Source organism: Gopherus evgoodei (assembly GCF_007399415.2). Lineage (NCBI taxonomy): Eukaryota > Metazoa > Chordata > Testudines > Testudinidae > Gopherus > Gopherus evgoodei. The sequence goes on along the minus strand of NC_044326.1, from coordinate 122,257,165 downwards.
ACCCTAGACAAAACTTCCACCTTGTGTGCCCCCCACCCACCCCGCACTCCTGCCCTGAGGTGCCTCCCTCCACAGCAGCTCCCTCCCCCAACCCTGAGGCATTCCCCACCCCCCACTCTCAGGCACATACCCCCAGCTCACCCCTGCTCCGCGCACGAGCACCCCGAGCACGCCATGGCTGCTTCACTTCTCCCGTCTCCCAGGTTTGCGATGCCTAAGCTGATTGGCACTGCAAGCCTGGGAGGCGGGAGAAAGTGAAGCAGCCACGATATGCTTGGGGAGGAGGCGGGGCAGGGGTGAGCTGGGGCAGGGAGTTCCCCTGTGTGCCGCCCCCCTCCTTACTTGCTGAAGGCGGCCCTCCCCTCACTCCCCTGCCCCAGCTCCCTCTGCCTAAATGCCAGTGGCGACCAGGGTGGCCGAAGATCCGGTCGCCACAGTCACTGCAGAAGAAAATGGCACCTCCCAAATCTCAGGGCCTTAGGCAACCGCCTAGGTCGTCTAAATGGTTTCACCGGCCCTGCAGGCAGAGCAGGAGTAAAGAGTCTGGACAAAGAGGAATTGCTGAGCTTATTGCTGACACTAATGAGACAGATTTTTTGGATTTTACAAGTTTGGAGAAATTCAAGGTGACATTTATAAAATGAGAACAGGTGTTCAGAAGATGCAGCTCCTTTTCTGAGGCATTGGCTGAGAGCACAGGAGATGAATGACTATGCCAAGGTTAGAGCTATTGCTTGCGGCAGGGAATAAGGTTTCAGCCATAACCACCCCAGCACTTGTTTCCATAGAAACAAGTCAGGTTTACTCTGCATGTCAGATTAGAGAATGCCCACTGATATCCTCAGGCAATGAGAAAACAGTACTAGGAAGTCACAAAGGCAGGGAAATCCTATTTTTTTTTATAGGTAAGATATCTGAAACGTTTACCTGGGAAATGCTATTTACAGTCCCTATAGATACATTCATTTCAGTGAAATTATTCCTGTGTGGTGGTGTATTGTTAGGCCTGATGGTGTGTTAGAATCATAGAATATTAGGGTTGGAAGGGACCTCAGGAGGTCATCCAGTCCAACCCCCTGCTCAAAAAATAACCAGTCCCCAACTAAATCATTCCAGCCAGGGCTTTGTCTAGCCTAACCTTAAAAACTTTTAAGGAAGGAGATTCTATTGGCTCCCTAGGCAACCCATTCCAGTGCTTCACCACCCTCCTAGTGAAAAAGTTTTTCCTAATATCCAACCTAAACCTCCCCCACTGCTACTTGAGACCATTGCTCCTTCTGTTCTGTCTGTTAGGCCATGAGTGTAATGTTAGGCCTGATTCTGAGCTTACACCAATGTAAGCAAAGAGTAGATCATTAAAGACAGTGGAGACATGCTGCTGGGAAACTGGGAAAAGGTCAGTATCAGGCCTATTGTGTTTATAAAGCATATCATTTCAAACCTGTTAAACAGCTAACTTTCTCTCTTGTATTTAATCTGATTTAAATCACCACTGGAAAAGTTTACTCAGCTCCTTAATGCAGATTTTCTAATCGAATATGTAGCAAAGAACTAGCATATGGCATTTTTGTCATATCCTATTAATGACTCTGGAGCACAGACTACTATTGGTGGGAGTCACTGTATAAGTGGAGTTGCCAAATGTCTGAGTTTTCCTGGCTATTGCCTCTTTTTGAGGCTCTGCCCTCTGTCCGGGGTGAGTGGATTTTTCAAATAACAGGAAATGTCCGGGTTTTTTCAGAGCAGACATTGGAGCTCAGAAAGAGCCCCAAGTTTTCCATTTCCTGATTTGTCCCTCCCCTGCTTTCGCAGCTGATTGGTCCATTCCCCTGCATCCACAGCTGCAGGATCCCAGGGGTACAGGCCCTGGCTCCCAGCTCTGCAGACCACAGGGAGGCGCTGACTATCACTGTGTCTTGGGTTTGTACTTGCTACCATGACAGGAAGCGACACTGCCTACACCTCCAGTGAGTACCCCTACTGCAGGAACCCCGTCCAGGACCCCAAACTTCCAGCTCCCCCACTCTCCCCATTAGTGTACTCTTTTTGGGAACCTGAAATATGGTAACCCTATCTATGTCTTAGTGTTGTAAATAGAACGGACCCTAGTTGTTGGAAAAGGAAAGCAAGCATTGTTGCCTTGAAGCAATATCTCTGGAGTGCACAGCACTATTGACTTTTGCATGCAAAGTCTACACTTGAAATAAGATGTCCCTAGTGTTTGATGCAGGCAATGGGAATATTTTAGCAACAGATTGATGATATCTGGAGCAGGAAAAATCAGCACAGAGATTGAGATTAAGGATTGAGATTTAATAGATTTAACTCAGTTATTGAGAGTCTTCTTATAGTATAATAGTCCACTGTAATGAGATATTTCAGTCTGTTGCAGATGGCAAAAAAAAATCAAGTTTGGGGAAATTAACCATTAGGATGCAGTTGAGTCTCAGGCAGAGAACTCCAGTGTACAATATCTGGAGCTGTTGATTTGATTCCCTCATACACCAAGCTAAAAGTGGATTTGAAATTCTCTCTCAGTACTGGTGATTCCTTGTGTGATCTTGTGGTAGATTTTTCAAGCAAACTTGTCCTGAAATGTTTGCTTCCACAATAACAGAGCATAAACCCAAGAACCATTTTCCTTTTGTGTCCAAGCCATGTACAGTTTAGACATCACTGGCGTAGATTTTCGAATGTACAAATGAGAGTTAGGCCCCTGCCTTTGAAAATCTCCCCCTGTGTTTCCAGTGAAATGTAAACGCAACAGTGTCTGACTGAAAGTGTTTAAAACTGCTGTAGTACAGTGATATCCAAGATACTTCAATTTTATCTCCTTGCAGTTATCACTGTTCTTTGATGCCTTACTCTGGTTCATTTGTAAGTTACTATTCTCTCCTGTAAAACTACCATAATTCTAATTCAGCCATTGAGCTGGGACCCAATATCAAAGCTCCTTAGTTCACCCAAATCGTCACCTGCCCTCCGATATACTTCTGTCTCTCCTGTGCCTCTCCCCTTGAAAGAGCTCAGTCTTTGTTGGTGATAATGAATTTTACAAGGGAGAGCAGCAGAAAATATAAAATTAAAAAAAAATGCTGATGTCTTTTGTGAGTCGAATAGAATGAAGAAAATTACTGGATCTGTTAAAACTTAGAATAAAGGGACCATGTCTTTGTTTGTGTGTGTGCAGTATCTTGCACAAGATCCTAACTGAAGTCTCTCAGCACTACTGCAGTAGAAAACATAAATAAGAATAAAATTACATCAGAACCTCAGAAGAATGATCAGACTGACACGAGAAGAAATAGGCTAATGATAAAGCATATTTCAGTTAGAATGTTTCTCTTTTCACTATATATATATTTCTCTCTTCTTTACCTCATATTAAGAGAACATTAACAGAAATAAATGATGTATCAGAATTAAATTTTTTAACATAACCATACAGGTAAAATCACTGACCTTTATTCCACATTGGGATTCCCCACATTCCCCTTAAAAAAACATCCTCTTGAGTAAATAGTAAATGAATCCCAAGGCTGGAGTGCAGCATTTAATCACATTTAATTTTATATTTTGGGTTATGTGCTCGTTAAAGAAGAAAGACTGAATGTCAGGAGATCTTGGTTGTGTTCTTGACTCTGCAACAGGTTTCTTGTATGACCTTAAGCAAGTCATTCAGAGTCTCTGTGCCTCATTTTCCCCATCTGTAAAATAAGGATAATAAAACTTGATCACCAGAAGAGAGGTGTCATGAGACTTAATAGTTAACATTTGCAAAGCATTTTCCCCCATGGGATGGAAATAGCTATGTAAGTGCAAAGTATTAGTATTGTATTAATTATAGTCACCAGCAGTTAGATACATTTAAAGTGGTGTCAGGAGTCTTTTGAAAGCTGAGGTTCTGTGCTGCATATTCAGGATTAAAATATCTGTTGAAAATAATATCCTCAGCTGTGTTGATCCCTCTTTGAATGTATAAGCGTATTTCCATAACTAACAGTGTAAGCTGCATCTAAGTCATCAATGCCATGGGCTTAGTGGATCAGCACAAGATATGTTTTAAAGTGCTGGGTCAGTAAAGCAGCTCACAAACATAATTTACTGCATTAAAAGTTCCCAGTGACACCAGGATACAATCAATATAAAGTAATAAGGGAACAGTTATGGAACGCAGGTTACTGATAAGTGCCAGGAATCCAACCAAATAAAAACAAGCTCAGGTACAGAAATGCACCACTGCAGAACTACTCCCATGTCAGGTGGTGGTTTCTGTTCGAACATGTCAGGTACATAACATAAATAACCAATTCCATCTTGCACAAGATTAAGTTAAGCTAGAAGTGATTTCCTTAGACAGAGATAACAGAGTTGGATAAACTGGTGGGTTTTGAATTTGTCAGTGAAATTTAAGTGAGGAGTATGAAGGATTTTGTTACTGTACTGGGAAGTTAAGGTGCTGCCAGAAGAGAAAATTAATTAAAAGGAAGTACCATGGGATGTCCATCTACTCACACAAAAACTTGCACTAACTTTCATACTGTAATTCAGCTCATTCTCAAAATATATTAATAATTAATATTAATCAGGAAGACACATACATGGACACTTTGAATGCTTTGTCAAAAATCACATTCTTGATCACCATGTACTTCTGCGCAGAATGGTTGGTTGTATGAATCATAAATCATTATTAGAAAATATGTGGCCAGAATTAGAAATAAGGATAAGAGTAATGTGAACTCCAGAAACCTACTCTGGTATATGAAGATATTTTTGATTAATGTGCTCTGAAGTCTCTTCCATGCTACAGTATATTCTGATAAATAAATATTGACACATAAACCAGAGGAATAACAAGAATCCATTTTGACTACTGTCTGGTATTATCTGGCAAAAAGTGTTCAATAATAAAGTTATGGACCAGTGTCACATTTTGAATCTAGAAAATATTTATCTGAGAACAGTTCGATACTGAGCACTATTGCCAGTGGCAATAACTTATCAATCTCAAACTGGAGTTCTTTCTTAGTAAAATTAGACAAGTTAGTCACTAATATAATAATTATTTTAAATTAACACAACACCTTTCATCCAAATGGATCCCTAAATACTTCACTATTTATGATAATGGAATCATTTTACTCAGAACTCAGGTTAAAAGATGTATCTATTGAACGGTACACAGGAACATTGCTACAAAAAAGTTTCAGACCAAAATAGAGAATATGGAACACAAAATTAACTACAGGTGAATATTTTAGGAATAATCATTTCAGGCTTTACTAAAAGAGCAGTGGGATCTAGAATGACCAAATCTGTTCAGAACCTTTGTTTTCTGTCTCATCTCAAAGACAGGCATTTTTCTCTTTCCTTTTCATGGGTGGATTAGCATTCTAAGTCTTCATGGAAGAAGTGAGGAAAGATATTAATGAAGAGAAAGTTATTGTTTGCCATGCAGGAAGAAGATGGCTGTTCAAAATTATAATATATGGAAAATAACACAAAGCCCAGAGTCAGAAAGGGACACAAAAAGATTGTTTTGGATTCAGGCTTTGGTAGGGAGAATCTCAGGAAATGAGAGCAAAGATTAAAACAGGAGAAAAATTATGGAGAACTTTGATTATGAAAAGTAGAGGTGGTCAGAAAAATGTACACATTTTCTGTGGAAACTTCAAAGGAAACAAATTTTAAAAATTGAAAATGTTCACCCTTCAAAACCCCCCAAAATATTGTTTTTAGTTGTTTCCAATTTTCAAAAACAGAAAATAGTTTGGGTTTGGGTTTTTTGTGAAACCAAAAATTTGGAAACAAATGAAAATGTTATATTTAAATATTGACACTGAAAAAGCATTTTAAAGCAAAACATTTTAAACAATTTTAATGTGAAGACTAATTTTAATTTAGAAAACAAGATGAAGTAGTGGAAAAGTCAACCCAAGATAAGCTATAGAGGAAAAGAAGAAGAGACTAAAGTTAGAGCCCTGAGAGACATTGATAAAGAGCAGAAGAGAGTAGGAAAATAAGTCATTGAAGGAAATTGAGTTGAAGACATAGGAAGAAAACCACAGAGTGAAAAATTGATGGAGAAGAATTAGGAGAGAGTTGAGGGGAAGGAGGAGGAGACAACTGATAGACAAAGAAATGATAGAAAATAGAGGGCAGGCCTCTGAGGATTAACATACAGAAGATGTCACCTTGCTTAGAAGAGCTTTGGCAGAATGGATTTAGGAGAGAATATCAGGAGAACAAGTCAAGGCAGTGGAAAATGACAGCTCACTCAAAAGTGTAGGATTATGAGGAGATAAGGTGGTAATTATATAGGCAAATGGGGACTGTGACAACCAGGATCCAGATACCCCAAATGGAGAAGATGGCATTTGAACCGCAAAGAATAAGGTCAACTGATTTTTATAGCGTACATGTTGATATAAAATATTGCATACATATGTCGATTCAGGTCTTTTATAAAAGCTTGTGATGTTCTAAACTTATTTATGTGATATGTATACAGGATGTGGTTATAGATTTATGTATTTGTGTATGTGGAGAACCGGACTCATAAACTTTGGCTCCACCTCAGAGTGAGACAGTGAGTGATCAGACAGAGAGAACTACCCCCGAAGACAGATGTTTTCACAAAAGGAGATTCAAGTAACAATCCATTGTACAACCCAGGAAAACACAATGATGGACCATTAAAATGAATGGAAAGATACTGGGACAACTGGGGATAATCCTGCCTTTGAATATCTATAGTGACTGGCGGAAAACAAACAAACACATTACAAATCCTTTTAAAACGAAAGGGTTTGAAGTGAAATCCAATGAGAAAGTGAAAGAGAGCCTCTAGGTGGGAAGCTGTCCCTGAAAGGGTGGAGGGTATGCTTGGGTATTGTCGTGGAAAATGACCACCACCGAGTTGAGTTGATCAGACAGCCTGAGGCTCCTTTATTGATTAATCAGAGAATACATGCATATGGATGGAGAGACGACAGGTCCTCTAGCAAGAGGTAAGTCGCTCTGCCCTACAGCAGTGATACCTGGGTTTATAAAGCCAAAAACCGCACATTACCATATGAACTTATACATCCGAGGATACCATATTTGGTTAATACAATGACATTTTTTAACCATCTGCTAAAAACAGTTACTATTAATATACCGGTTATGAGCTAATTTGCAAGCCTGCTCTTTGTTACTTCCCCTTTTTACGGGTTTTTGTAATTGTCAGGGCTTTGACACCTGGTTTCCACCTACTTGCGGTTTCAGCAGCTGTGTTCTGAAGCAAATTTTGAGGAACTTGGGTCCAAAAATACCTATTGGTGTACCTTTGGTCAAATGATCATGAGTTATATTTTACGCCCACACAAGCAACTTAATAAACCATAATAAACTAAAAGCTGTTATAACTTAACAGATTTTCTGGTTCCCCTTTATCCAATTCTAGTTCCTCTTTTTGGGGCCCTGACCACATTTTTTTTTGCCTCAGCGTGCCCTTTGTACAGAAAAACAAGTTTAGCATGAGTTAAAACTCTTGCTTCTAGCTAAGGGCCTACTCTTACTTTATTCTCAGAAAAAAAGCCTGGGGCCTTGGGTAAGGTGGGGTCGGGGGGGTTTTCCCTATCAGTATTGTTCTAAGGCAGTAGGCAACTTGTATTAGAAAAGGGATTTTATCTAATATGGAAGTGTAAAGCCTAAGATTGAGTCTCTGTTTATTTACTGTGTAACTTGTATCGTATACTTTTGCTCTCCCTTAATTTTTTTTTTATCTTTGAATCTGTGGTTGACATATTAAATAAACCTTTGGTTTATTTTGCCCCAAGCAGATCTCTGGTGTGCAAATTGTGTGGAATGTGAGGGCCAAAGTAAGCTGGTATCTGGGGGACAGGTTTCACATCTTCAGAGGTGACAAACCAGAGTGAAAAAAAGTCTGTTTCTGATATGTAAGAATTCCAGGAGGATGGATTTGGAGAGACTCAGGATTGGAAGGGCAGTTGGTGTCATCGTGCAAGGAGTATCTACGGCAATCCCTTGTGTTTGTGGGCAGGCTACTGGTGTCAGGGGTCTGAGCCATAATAGTACGGCATTAAGGCACTTCAGGGTTACAGGACGGGCAATGACAGACCTCACAGTCTGGGTGATCCCAAAACATCACAGGGACAAATGAGATATTTTTGTTTAAGAATGCGGGTTATTAAGGCATGCTTGAAGGCTGAGGGAAAGAAGTGGAGGATGGTTGGATGAGAAAACTAAAGATAGTACAAAGATATTAGGCATTTGTAGGTTCAGGAATAAGGTGCAGTTGTGCTATTTAGAAAGAAGGATGACAGAGCTGAAGGAACAGCAGGTGAATTTGTAGTTGAAGGAATTGACATGGTCTCTATATTTTCACAAAAGGTACTGCATGGCACAGGAAGAGAGGATGATAAAGTGAGGGATGATGGGATAGATAGAATAGGGAGAGAATGAAAGGATATAATATAAAGTAGAAGACATGGATTTAATAGATTGAAGAGAGCATAGTGAAGAAAAAATACTAAAGGAGATTAAGGTGATGATTAGAAACAAGACATTTGGCCATAAAGGGAAGAGTAGAGTAGTGCTTGGAGAAGATTGTCCCTACAGCAAGAAATAGTGCAGAACTGCAGGTAAAATGGGGAGAGGAAATGAGAGATAGTAGGGTCAGATGGGTTGTAAAAATGGAAGATGACGTTTCCCAAGATGAAGGTGTGGGTTAGGGATGAGAAGAAAGAAAAGAAATACCAAGTGTCAAAGTTGGAAAAGGAGAAGTAGGAGTTTGGGTAGCAATGGATGTCAGATTAAGGGAGAGAGGAGAGTGGAAGTAAATGAGTTTCAATGGAGAAAAAAGTACCAACATAGAGTGACTGGAAGTGACAAAAGCAGTAGAGAAGGAGTCAGACAGCACCAAAACAGAATGCAGGATGTGGAGGGTGAGAGAAGGAAAGGATCGGTGAGGAGAGCTGGGTTTCAGGAAACCAAGTTCATGCATCATACTGAGCATATTAGAAACAGATGAAGAGTTCCAAAGGGAGCAGGGAATGTTCATGAGGTTTCCCAGAACACAGATTTTGGGTTGGAGATGTTGTCTGGGAATGGATCTGTAGAAGATAGATATGACCTAGGGAATGTACAGATTTCTCTAGCAATCAGGAAGAAGAGACATATGAAATGTGGAAGTAACCAGAGGCTTTGTGAGATGGGGAGACATGCAGGAGCTCATGCTTAAAGGAAATGTCATTAGAGGAGGAGTCGGCAACCTTTCAGAAGTGATATGCCAAGTCTTCATGTATTCACTCTAATTTAAGGTTTTGCGTGCTGGTAATACATTGTAATGTTTTTTAGAAAGTCTCTCTCTACAAGTCTATATATTATATAACTAAACTAGTGTTGTATTGTAAAATAAACAAGATTTTCAAAATGTTTAAGAAGCTTCATTTAAAATTAAATTAAAATGTTGATCTTACATCGCCGGCCCACTGAGCCCACTGCTGGTCTGGGGTTCTGTTCACCTAGGCTGGCAGTGGGCTGAGCGGGGCCTGCGGCCGGGACCCTGGCTGGCAAGGTTCCGGCAGCCAGAACCCCAAACCGGCAGCAGGCTGTGCAGGGCTGGCAGCCAGGACCCCAGACCGGCAGCAGGCTGTGCAGGGTTGGCAGCCAGGACCCCAGACCGGCAGTGGGCTGAGTGACTCGCCCTGCTGCCTGCCCTGCCCAGGTACAGTGGGTACCTACCTTCTCCCTGGTTCTGGCCCATCCTCTTCTCTCTGCACTGAGCTGAGGGTGGCAGTGCACTGAGCACAGGGCTGGGGGTGACGGGTCTGGCCAGGAGCTAGAATGAGGGAGGGGGCTCAGGGTTGGGGCTGGAGGTTTGGGTTTGGGGGCGCTTACCTGGGCAGCTCCCATGTGGTGTGAGGAGTACAGGTGGGAATGTGAGGGGGCTGCAGGAGCTCCTGTTTGGTGCTCAGGGTGGGGGTGGGGATGTGTGGAGGCTGAGGGTGTGGGGGGTGCAAGAGTCAGGGCAGAGGGGGCCTAGGTATGTGTAGGGGTGCCAGAGTCAGGGCTGGGGTTGTGGGGGGGCTGAAGGAGTCAACAGAGGGCTGGATGGTACGGGGCTCAGGGCAGGGGCCTGGGATGTGTGTGGGGGTGCAGGGCTCAGGGCAGAGGGTTGGGTGACTGCCCCCCTCAGACCTCCCAACCCCCCCCCACTCCCTCCTGGGTCCTCTGCCCCTAACTGCCTCGAGGACCCCACCCCCATCTAAGCCTCCCTGCTCCTTGTTCCCTGACTGCCCCAACCCTTATTCACACCACGGCACGCAGACAGACCGCTGGGACTCTCATGCTTATCCAACTGCTCCCCACCCCCAGAACTCTAGACCCATAGAACCCTCCCCCTGCTCCTTGCCTGCCCCAACCCCTCTCCAGAGCCCCCCCCCAGAACTCCCGACTCATCCAACCCCCCCAGCTCCTTGTCCCCTGACCACCTCCTCCAGAGACTCTCCCACCCTAACTGCCTCCCCCCAGGACCCTTCTTGCTCCCTGTCCCCTGACTTCTCTGACCCCTATCCACCCCCCACCCCCTAACAGACCCCGGGACTCCCATGCCCCATCCACCCCCACTGCTCTCTGACTGCCCTCTCCAGAGAGCCCTGCCCCTAACCACCCCGCCAGGATCCCATCCCCCCATCCGACCCACCCTGCTCCCTGTCCCCTGACTGCCCCTACCCCTTATCCAACAAAGCCCCCCACCCTCCCGGCCCCAGATCCCTTACCATGAGGCTTCCCGCTCATCTGGAGCCCTGGTGCTGCCACGCGCGTGCAGCCCCAGCAGGGCTCTGGATGAGCGGGGAGCATCTTTCTCTCCCCACGGAGCCAAACACTGCCCCACGGGGGTGTGCAGCCCCTGCCCCCAGAGCACTGTGCATGCAGCGGCAGGGCTCCAGGGGAAGGGGGGGAAGGTGAGAGAGGGGCTGGCGGCTTGCTGCACTCTGTCGGACGCTCCAGCCCCGGAGCGCAGACCCTGTGGCTTGCCACGCCAGCAGGATTTTTAATGGCACATTGCAGGCCCTAGCGTGCCATTAAAAATTGGCTCATGTGCCGTCTTTGGCACGCAAGCCATAGGCTGCCAACCTCTGCATTAGAGCTTGTGGATGCAGGAAAAAGAAGATAAGAATGCCAAATGGGACAGAGGATGTGCTTTAGAAGTTAAGTGTAAAAAGCATGGTCAGAGAGTGAAGTAGGCTAATGAAAAACACTGTCCCCTCCACATCCCCCTAAAAAAAAACAAAAAAACCCCACAAAAAACTCTCTTCTTCCTTCCCACCGCCATACAATATGTCAGTTACTTAGATATTACCTCTTTGAGTGGTTTGCTACACTCAGGAATTTCCTGCCATAATGCAGGAGGATTGTCTCAAAGTCTCTTCCAACCTGGATGATTCTGATACCTATCACATACACCTCTACCTCAATATAATGCTGTCCTTGGGAGCCAAAAAATCTTACCACATTATAGGTGAAACTGCGTTATGTCGAACTTGTTTTGATCCATCAGAGGACACAACCCCCCCCACACCATTCCGAGCACTGCTTTACCACGTTATATTCGAGTATGTGTTATATCGGGTCACATAATATTGGGATAGAGGTGTTCTGCATCTGGGGACAGATTTTCCATTGGGTGGGGGAGTGAAATAATTGTTTCCCCTGACTGAAGCCACTGTTGTTGTGTTTGCTTAATAAAAAAAAAAATCATATCGTTAGTCAGCATTGTGATGTTTATTTATATACAGTATCTCCTATATACTTTAGAAAACTGTTTTACTGTAGGACCTAATCCTGCAGTTAGCAGTGCAAGGGTGCAGCAGTTGATCCACAATCAGCAACACTAAACAGGGCTCTCTCTTAAGGCTCAGAAGCACAGTTGCAACTTTCACTTGGTAAATAAGCACCCCGACTTTCACAATAAGCCAAATGTCAAGCTAATCTCATTTCATAACAAGACCAAAACAAGCCAATCCCTAAGAACCCCAACACTCTATATGACTAGCTCCCCCCTACGTGCAGTCTGAGACTCTGGTGGGCGTGCTGTGCACCCCTGACTCTCCCCCCACCCCGCCCTTGCCACTGCTTGCCAGGAGCTGATCCAGGGGTGGGATGAAGTGGCTTGGGGCGCGGAGCAGAAGCTACAAGCCAAATAAGCTACAAGCAAAAAACTTGCCAAGCAACTCACAAGCCACTTAAGCCAAAAGGAAGCCCAATTTCTGAATTTTGTGTGTGTGCGGTTTTGTCATATCTGCTCAAAAGTCCATCCACATGCTATGAATTGCAGCATCGGGTGGTGGTACTATTATACAGTATATGACATTGGGTTCATTATATTTCGGTGCATTAGTCAAGGCTCTTTCATACCAGATGCATGGTTTTTGAATTCCTCTCACTAGTTAAAAAAATGCGGCAGGACTGCTGAATTAGTATGTACAATATCTTTCCATTTAAAAAGTGTTGCTGTATGGGAAGAATAGTTAGCATAGATCTGATGTTAGTAAGTCATCTTTATCTCATCTCTTTTGAATATATTGTTGTACAGGCTGTTATATCTGTGTTGAGTAAATGTTCTATTTCTTACTTTTTCATTGTTATGAATTTGAGTAAATTACCCTTCTTGATATGTAGTATAAATAGTTTCTTATTACTTTTATTCTTGGAGCACTACGCATCATTTCACATCAAGCCAACTGCATGGATATGTTGCAAAAAAGTGGGTAAAAAAATTCTAATTTGATGGTTCATTTCCTGAAATGATTATGTCTCTCAAAGGTAATAATGATCACGGGCATGTATATTTCTCTATTCAGAAATAAGATGGGGGCATTTCAAGATGTGGGGTTAATGTGCAGCTCATTTAGATAAACCAGTCATAATGCAAAAGTATCAAGGCTAACCTTCTTACCCTAGGCAAAATACGCTTAGATCTTGAAATCTGAATATCAAGCATGTTATTGCGCAAACTGTTTTGTTAGAGACAAAGCTTGGCTGGAAGTTTACTTCATGCATAGTGAAATTTGATTTTAGCATATGTCCATGGGCATGAGATATGCAAATCTTAAATGGCTTTTATATAAGGGCTTTTATTTAGTTGTAGGTGCCCAAGTTTTGCAGTGCAGCATATGGATTTCAGTTACTCATTTCCCATTTATTTAGCAAACAGCTACATACTTTTAGGGTATGACTGCGCAATATCTTCAGGAAAAAATAAAACTGGGATTGTGTTTGTACTTCATTCCTTTAAAATGTTATTTTTAAAAGAAATATTCAAACCCTGCAAAATGTTTCCAGGGTAAAGAAATACCAGTTGGTTTTGTTCAAAGCACTCTCTGAGCACTTATTCTGTTAAGCTCTTTGTTTTGCTATAAAGTGCCTCGGATTCCTTTGTAGACAGACCCATGATGCCAGAGGCTAAGCCCAACATTCCTGCTCTTTTTTTCTTCTGTGTTTGGAATTAATCTCTGTCCAAGCTGAGGTGTAAAGCCTGTGAGCTCAATCTCTTCCCACTCTTACCCTGTATCCTCCCTCATGCCATCTATCTCTTCACTGTCTCATTCTCACACTCTCCTCCTTGTCCACTGAGTTCTTCTCTCTCCTCATTCATTCTATACCAGACATTTATTATTGCCCGCCCCCCACTATGCACGCTCTCTCCCTCTCGCTTTCCCACCTTCTCTTCCTTACCATTTCTGTCCTACACACTTTCCTCGCATTCACTAGGTATATGTTGGTGGTAGGGAGAAGAGAGAAAAGGAGGGAGCCCTGCCTCTTTTCCCCAGGATCAAAAGCAGCTGTGGCTAGGGAAAGGGAGCCCTTGTGTCCCTTCTCTCCTTACCCGTGGTTGATGGTGGTAGAAATGCCCAGAGGAAGTGGGGAGTACTTTATTCCCTTTACCACCAATGGCAGATGGTGGCTGTCACAGTTCAGGGCAACTGCACCTGTATTTACCCTCACTGGTCCAGCAAGTGCACTGACTCTAGGCTTTCAGCTCCCGAGCCGTTAACTGTCTTGGGCTCACACATCTCTCTCTCTCTCTCCTCCTCTGGCTGGGATTTTTACTGGCTGCACAGTTCCCTGTCTACAACTGCAAGTTCTCCAGCAAGCCAGACTGCCTAAACAGGCCAGTGTGCATGTTTTGCTTTATCCTTAGACTCTCTGAAGGGTAGCAATTGCCAGCAGTTATTAGTTAACACACAGGTCTTTCTAAGCAAGCACATTTATTCTTAAGGTGAAAGCATTACAGAGAAGACGTATTCAAACAATAAAGAGAACCATCACTCATGTTGCTAAGCTCATCAGAGATCACCCCCCAACTCCAACAAGGGGTCTTGGAGGAGTCAATCCTTCAAACCCTACAGAGTTTTTTCCTGTGGTTACAAATTCATAACAGCTCTTTTCAGAACAAGCACACACATTAATAAGTTTGCTTTAATAAGTTAGCTTTAATTAATTAAAGTTAATTAATATTAAAAGGTTAACTTTTATACACCTTAGGCCTTTGGTCTTCAGATTTTGGGAATAGTTAATCAGCAGACAATGATTCTCTCCTCAGGCCGTCACTTCAACCGATTGAGTGTGGACATGAGAATTTGCATTCACTTTTCTCCCCTACACCTTCCAGATAATTCCTAGGAAGGCTGCTTAACTTTGTTTTTCCCAAAAGTTTGTTCTTGTCTGGCATATTGTTTAAAATAGTCCTTTGACGCTCATAACACTTCCCAAAGTTTACATTGGCCATGTCTCCCCTCTAAAGAATTACATCTAATCCCTTAACAATGCATGAACTTTACATTCAACACCATAGACCCCAAATATACTTAAACTTAATTCAATCGGCTTTTTCAGGAAATTGTTGTATCTGTCACAGCAGCACTCCAGAAAGCCAGTGGCTGGACTCCTCTCTGCACAGCACGTGCCTATGTTCAGTGTCTGCCAACAGAAGGCATTTCTGGGTGTGAACATGATTTAGGGGTAGGGTGACCAGATGGGATGAAGAAAATATCGAGACACATGGGGTGGGGAAGGAGTCCCGCCAACGGAGCAGAAAAAAAAATCGAGATATCAGGACAAATTGCATCCTGACCAAGCATCGGTTGGGACACAGGACAAACGCCTAAATACGGGGAACCTTGGCCGTGCCCATCTACCCTACATTTGGGATAATCTATAAATACAAAGGAAAATAGCAGCATATGTTTAGCAAAAGTAAGTTTCTGGCCCTCTTCCCTGTGGAGATATCCTGGAAAACATGAAGTGTGACCCTGGTGATTTCCTTGCAGTTTTCCTTATGGCACTGAGGTTATTCTAGGAGTGAGACTGAAGAAACTCACTGACATGAACCACTTGATATTTAGCAAAAACGAGGAGTGTTTGTGGCACCTTAGAGACTAACAAATTTATTTGGACTTAAGCTTTCGTGGGCTCGAACCCACTGCATCAGATGCATGGAGTGAAAATACTATAGCAGGTATAAATACACAGCATATGAAATGATGGGAGTCGCCATATCAAGTTGGGAGGTCAGTCTAATGAGACAATTCAATGAACAGTAGGATACCAAGGGAGGAAAAATCACTTTTGTAGTGGTAATGAGAGTGGCCCATTTCAAACAGTTGACAAGAAAGTGTGAGTAACAGTAGGGGGAAATTAATATGGGGGAAATTAGGTTTTGTAATGACCCAACCACTCCCAGTCTTTATTCAGGCCTAATTTGATGGTGTCGAGTTTGGAAATTAATTTCAGTTCTGCAGTTTCACTTTAGAGTCTGTTTTTGACTTTGGTTTTGTTTGTTTGTTTGTTGAAGAATGGCAACTTTTAGGTCTGTTATTGAGTGACCATGGAGATTGAAGTGTTCTCCTACTGGTTTTTGAATGTTATAATTCCTGATGTCAGACTGACCAATTTGTGGTTGAGGGCACGGTTGCAGCTTCTGGCAATGGGGGCCATCACAAGTTCCCTCTCATTAGGCTGCCCACAGCTGAGCCAGTGCAGCCTCTGATGTAAAAAGTAGCCTTATGTAATGGGATGAACAAGGGAGATTACACTAGTATTTAATGCTCAAGTGTTTATGTAAAGTGAGGATCAAAGGAGCATGAATATGTCAAAAACTGGCCTGAACACTTGCTAAAAATATCTTGTGGCCTCTGAACAGCTCTACCTACCCTTACATGTTTGTTTCTTTTTTAGTAACCTGTCTTAGGGTCTGATTCAGAACCTATTAAAGTTTTTTTTTTTTTAAATACACCCATTGACTTCATTGTGTTTTGGATATGGCCCGCAGAGCCTACAAAAGTGGTCACTGTTTTAATCTGTTGATACAAAGAGTGTTATGTTAAATAGATTTTTTAGAAATTATCCCAGTGTAACTTGGGGCAAAAGTTGGCCTGGTGAGTACCAAGTGGGTGTAAACTTTAAATCACTATTGCACATTTGCATCCACTTCACACAAGTGTAAATGGTTACATAATGGGCAAATCAGTGGAGATTCAGGCTATTGATTTAACCTGGTATTTAAAACAAACAAACAAACAAAAATGTAGTGGAAAGGTAGGATCTTTATTATAGGTGGGGCTGACAGACAACCTTGATAAGTGGTGCTGACACTTCCCATTGTAAGCCTTTTTTCAAAGGCTTATACCTTTTGCAAGGTTTAACCATTTGGGCTTAAATTTTCCATATTGGTGTCTGTCTCAGGCTAAATTTGTTTGGAAAATTTCAGCCAAAACAGTGCATCTATTTCTGAGAACAAGAGTAAGGAAAAAATATGTTGCTTTACCTATGTTCAAAAATTCTGGCTACCTTTTCTTTTAAAAGCTTTTGTGTTCCCATGCTCTGCCGTCAATACACCAGATGGTTGTTGCTCACTGAATGAGCAATTATTTAATATTTTGTTTTTATCTTGTTCAATGTGTGGCCCCATGCCTTATTTACTGTACACTATTTAAACCCAGGCAGATTTATGTATTTCCTTATGGGGTTTTCTGTAGTGCTCTTCATTGTAGTATCTGAGTATTTCCCAAATGTAAAAATAAATTCATTAACAAGACCTCTGTAAGAAGAGATTTTATCCCCATTTTACAGATTAAGATCTTAGGCACAGAGAGATGAAGTTCAAAGGTGTGCACTCATTTTGGGTGCCTAATCTGAGACAAACTAGGACCTGATTTTTTCAGAGTCCTTAGCTGTACATATCACTTTATATGTTTAAATTACAGTTCCCATTGATTTCAATTGCAGCTGTGAGCGCTTAACACTTCTGCAAATCAGACACCCAGGGAGTGATGAACACATGATTAATGACTACCTCTGAAAGGTTTGGTTTTAGTGACTTGACAAGCATCACATAGGAACTTTGTGTCATGGCAAGGGAGAGAATCCAGTTCCTCAGGACAAGGTTCCACTACCTTAACCAGAAACTAGCCTGTCTTTTCCTGCAGTCCCCTTCCTCATTCACTTTATATCTTCCAACTTCTGCAACAATGAGATAGGCATTCTGTAAACAATAGTCGTCTTTACTCCTCAGCCATGATTTATCCCCAGGGCAGGTGCATTCTGTGCAAAGAAAGAAGCAGAAGTCCTGTGGAAAAAAATAGTAGAAAATCATGTTATTAAAGGTTATATCACAATGCATATGCACAAGGGGTCGAATTAAGGTTGCAGAGGCAACCATAATTTTGGCATCTCCTATCTTTTGAGTGCTTGACTTTGCAACCTTTAAAATGTTCTTTTTATTTCGGAGGTGGGGGATGTGTGTAATACACATTATGAAATTTTGGGCAGATTTTCAGAAGAGCTCATCTGTCACTGGGTGCCTAAACAAAGGGGCCAAATTTTTCAAAAAGGGTCTATATGTATCAGCATCCAGTGGGAACTGCTGAAGTCCAACCTTTTTGAGAAATGCGCTTGTGCATTTTGGTATCTAAATGGGAGCAGCATTCTTGAAAATCTGGCCATTGTTGTGTGCTGTACTCATGCTTTTAAGGATCCCTTAAGTCAGATAATGTGAAAAAGAGAATGGATTTCAAAACCTGACATCTTTCCCAACAAACCACTTCTGTGGATTGTGTCCAAATTGTTTGCAATCTGGGTGTATTGGTTGATCACTGGATGACTGTGAGTTGCCAATGTGATGCGGCTGTGAAGAAGGCTAATGCAGTTCTAGGATGCATCAGGTGAGGTATTTCCAGTAGAGATAGGGAAGTGTTAGTGCCATTATACAAGGCACTGGTGAGACCTCATCTGGAATACTCTGTGCAATTCTGCTCTCCTGTGTTTAAGAAAGATGAATTCAAACTGTAATGGGTGCAGAGAAGGGCTTCTTGGGTGATCTCAAGAAAGCTTACCTTAAGAGAGGAGACTCAGAGCTTGGTTTGTTTAGCCTAACCAATAGAAGACCATGGGGCAGTATGATTGCTTCCTACAAATACATCAGAGGGATACATACCAGTGAGGGAGAGGAGTGATTTAAGTTACGCGCCAGTGTGGACACAAGAACAAATGGATATATACTGGCCAACAACAAGTTTAGGCTTGAAATGAGATGAAGGTTTTTAACCATCAGCGGAGTGAAGTTCTGGAACAACCTTCCAAGGGGAGCAGTTGGAGCAAAAAACCTAACTTGTTTCAAGGCTGAGTTTGGTAAATGTATGGAGGGGATGGTATGACAAGACTGACTACAATGGCATGTAGCTGATCTGCGACTGCTGGCAGCAAATATCTCCAATGGCCACTGATGGGACACTAGATGGGGAGAGCTCTGAGTTACTAGAGAGAATTCTTTCCCAGGTTTCTGACTGATTGATCTTGCCCACATGCTCAGGGTCTAACTGATTACCATATTTGGGGTCAGAAAGGTATTTTCCTCCGGCTCAGATTGGCAGAGACCCTTGGGGTGTTTCAGCTTCCTCTTCAGCATGGGCGTCGGGGCACGGGGCACTTGCAGGTTTAAACTAGACTTCTGTAACTTGACACCTTTAAATCAAGATTTGAGGACTTCAGTAACTCCACCAGAGGTTATGGGTCTATTGCAGGAGTGGGTGAGTGAGATTCTGTAGCCTGCAATGTGCAGGAGGTCAGACTAAATGATCATGAAGGTACCTTCTGGCCTTAAATTCTATGAGAGATGTCCACTGTACCTGGAGAACAAAGGCTTCTACTGTGTTACATTTTGGTGATTTACAGGTATTTTGTGGTACATTTTAGGGATACTAAATCAATTGCATAACACATACAGTTGTTCCTTATTACATATTGCTGATGTGTGCATGTCTGAGTCTACATCTGTATGTATGACAGAAGTTAGGCTCACACTTCATTAGTGATTTCTGTTTGCCTTTCTTCTGTCCAGTGTGTTTCTCTGGAACAAAAACCTTAAAAATTAGCTAGTAGCAGATAGTAGTACATAGACTATCTAATCCAATCTTCTAGTGTTCAATATTCATATTACTCTGCAAAGCCATCTGACAAAAAATACGAATCACTATCACTGTTCCAGACATGCTTCTCTGTCCTCTGGTAACTTTTTTCAGGAAAAGTTGGCTGATAAATGAAAGATACTTAATAGAAATCTGGGGCACCTCATTTGCAGCAGCTCTGCAATTTCTTTCTGACCAGGACTTTTCTAGGCTGCATAGTTCCCTGCCTACACTGTGAATTTCTCAGAAAGTCAGACTGCATAAGCAGGCTTATTTTGCTTTCTCCTCAAAGGTTATAAAGAGCGTAATTTCCATACAGCTTTTATTCTTAAGGTGAAAGCATTACAGAGAATACATTTTAAAAACAATAAAAGAACCTATACGTATGCTAATAAGCTTACCGGAAATCACCCTCAAAACCCAACAAAGGCTTTGGTAGGAGTCCATACTTCAAGACCCACCAAGGGGTTTTCTTGTGGTTACAAGTTAATAACAGCCTTAACTCAGAACAAGCACAGCCATGTATAGTTCAGTCTTTCATATAGGTTGAGCCGTTGATCTTCAGATTCCAGGAACAGATAATCAGCAGAGAAAGGCCCACTCCACATAAAGATAATATATAAATCATTCATTTAATGCAAAGGACCCCAAGTATCCTTAAATTTAATTCAATAAGGGTTCCCACAGCTATTGCAGGAAATTGCCATATCTGTCACATATGAGTGTTTTGTATTATCAGAGTGGCAAAAAGTTGCTGTGACCCTGGTTGGGATGTACTCCATGCTGGACTCACGCGTCTGTTGATGCAACATTCCCTACAGTCACAGGGGTGTTATTTGTGCTCAGTTGATTATCACTATGTGAACCTCAACTTTGCTGGACTCTAACAAATCCTCTGAGGGTTTCACAATATCCTAAAACTAAATGGTGTGTGTACGTGCCAGGCTTAGCCAAGATAGCACTAGTTTTTCCTGCTCCTTTGTCATGTCATTTTTTTCATTTTAAATACAAATTATGTGTGTTAGATTAAAAACAAATCCTCATCCCACCCCTTGCTGTTTTCTTTCCCCCCGCAGAGTGTTTTCTTTCTGGATTGTGAGTCCCTCTGGCACATAATACTGAACAGGCAATTTACATGCAGGAGGATAAAGGGTCCACAATTTGAATTTCTCACTTATGTACATTACACAAAGAGCATGTTTGGCACATTTTCCATAGGGAGTGAACTAAAGTGTGCTGGCTGCTGTATATTATTATCATAAGAAATGGGCCTTTATATGTTCTTTGATATTTATTTTATGAACTAAAATGATGAAGGTTTTAACACAGTTGCCGCTGTTTGTACTGTAATTGTGCTCGGATGGGGGAAGCAAATGCATGGGAGTGAATAGCTTATGGGAACTGTTCTTACAGTTTCAGATATCTCCAACTTAGGGGTATGAAATGTGTTTTGTAAAAGAGCATTGAGAAATATTTATCCTTTTTAATCTCCAAGTGATCCCTCGCGGGCTTAAAGGGTTCTGAGGATGGTGACTGTCTTCTTTATGAAAACAGTAACATAATTAAAAAATATATTAGTTTTTCACATAGTTTTTCACATTTTAATAAGAATGAGACTGTGTAGTGCAAGCTAGATCACATATTGTTTCTGTGTAATAGTCTTCAATACAAATATCTTTAGAGACCATCTTACATATCACTTAGACAGCAAGGTAAGATTTAGCAGGTCTATTACCTTTCTTTCATTTTTGGATTATACTAAAATGTTTTCCGTAATACAGTCAGGAACAAGAGTTGTTAATGCAAGGCAATCAAAGGCTTTTAGTAAAATCTTCCTTGTAGAATAGCTGTTTTTTAAAAAATGCCCACAAACTGTAGCTAGGCGGCTATGGTGGCCCATTACTCCTGCCTTTTGGCGAGAATAATCTGTTTTTCCTGTATGTTTCTCTTTAATAAAACAAAAAAATTGGAAAAGAATAACATGCAGAGGACTAAGAGCCATTTTATAAATGAGTTTCGTAAAAGCCATTTTTATTAAAATCATATGTTCTTGGATTATAAGGGAGTAGCAGATTACTTCCTTTGTGACGCAAGGGGGGGAAATAGAGAAGGAACTAAGACTTTTAAGCAGTTCCTTCCCTGAACGGCTCTTTGGGCAGTGCAGCGATGCGAGGCATAGGACTGATGGATGGATCTACCCAGCAATCTCTAATTACCCAGTTATATGTAGAACTGCACTCTGCTCCGAATAACAGAGTGTATCAATTTTTTCTCTGTCATTTCTTGACTTCTGAATGCTTGATTGTTAAAGCACAACTTTGCATTAACCCAGCTGGCTTGTGTGGAATTTCCTTGTCAGTTTAGTTTTGTTTGTTTTTATTTAAAGGGGCGGGGTGTGTGTACAGAAATTCCCAGTGGAGCTTGCTAGTTCCATGTCCTGCACAGGACTGGCCTGAGCCGCTCAGGCAAGGATACCCCCACCAGGTCCGGTTCAAGCCACTTGCCCGAGCCCTGCCTGTCACCCTGCACAGGGCTGGCATCGCTGCTCAACTTCCTCTCCCCCACACTCCGCACGTTCCTCCACACCACACTTTTTTTTGACAAAAGTGGGTGTTTATCCTGTTAGCTCTTGCCAACTGATCAAGTCAGCAAGAGTAAATATGATAAATGCCCACATTTGCCAAAATAGTCAGGCTGGCCAGGACAGGGCTTAAAAAAGGGACTGTCCCATCTGAAATAATACTTTCTTTTGCCTCTCCCTTGTCTGTCTTTGTCTATTTAGATTGCAAGCTGTTTGGGTTGCGAACTGCCTCTCACTGACTTTGTTGTTGTTGTTGTTGTTATTTTTTTGGAGCTGTCATTCTGTGTGTTCAACTCATGTAAGTTTCTTGTCTCTTAATTTTTTTTGTTCCTGATTGTGTCCTCCATGAGTGGTTTGCCTTATTTATTTATTTCTAAAAATACTTCAGTGAGGGTTTTTGTTTTAGCTGCCAGGCTCCAGTTCATTTTGAGATGCCCATCTCAATGTTTATTTGTCTTTTGCTTTCCACTGATTAATTCTAGTAGGAAGCAGCTGTGAATAGTGAATTGACAATATGGAGTGGCTCTAGGGCTTTGGCAGTTGGTAAGATTTTCAAAGTGCGGAAATAACAGGTGTCTCATGCCATCACAAGTTTTAAAGAACACCCATAGCATAAGAATAACATTCTATCTTCACACTGGTTGATGGCAAACAATAGGCCTGATCTGTCATTTGCTTCTGCTATGCAGAGCAAGAGAATAATTCCCTTCTTGGAACAATAGTCATGTTTTGTGTCCAGGCTGACTGTATCGCACGGATGTGTTCAGGGGTGAAATGCCTTGCCCGTGATGTTTGATCACTTTCGAATATGTGACTGTCTACAAAACGTATGCACTTGAGAGACAAGATGTGCGCTTGCTAGAAAGTGCTAGCAATGCAGGCTTCCCTTGAATTTTTATGTCCATGTCAGAGGGGCAGAGCAGTAGGTGAAAAAAAGAACACGAGTCCAGCTTGTCAGCTGATGCAAAGCAGCCATAAAAACCCTTCTCCTCTATTCCTCATTCTGTGAAGAGAGCATGGTGGAGGGGTAGTTCTGTGGGATTCTGGGGATGATATATGGTGATGGCTCCTTCCTTTTCTAAGGTGAGGGGTAATAATAGCTCCTAGTTTCTGCCATTGGACACTGGTCTTTTTTGGTGCCTGAGAGGTTTTCTCATTGCCCGTCCTTCCCTTTTCTTCCCACTGTTAATGGGGAGGGACTCCTCTTCTAGCCCTGTTGTATGGAATAGAGCAACCAATGATTTCTCAGTCTTTGTGTGTATGTGAGGAAATTGGTGATAGGGGAAGACAGAATAAGTCTTAGCCCCATAGATGCAGTAAATTATGCTGAAACCGCAATCTGAGCAGGAACTGTTGCCATATCAAACAAACTTTGGGCGCTTCCTGCTACATGAGGTTCCTTCTCCTATGTCATCAAAAGGGGAACTGGTTCTCTTTATGCAACCGAGCAGTAAGAGGAGGGAATTACAAACAGTAAACAGGAATGAATCTTTTTACAGTTGTAACATACATATTTTAAACTCAAGATTAATGTCTTCCATTCAGTTTCTTTAGTGGTGAAAGTATAATAGTTTTTAAAGAGTCCACGCTGCTTTAACTTTGCTTTGAGACATCAAAATGGCTACACTGGAAAACATAATAGAAAAGTAAATCTTTTTTTGTTAGATATTAGAATTCCACATTCAACTGAGAGAGATGGAGGAGAGCACAGATGAAAGTTTGTAAGTAGAGTTATGGATTCTGGAACACTTTAGCAGAATTTCAAATTGCCTTTGATCTCTTCCTGAATTAGAACAAAAATGAACATTACTAGCAAATGGACTTTTGGACTTAGAAGGAAGAAGTTCCTCTTGTTGAAACAATAAAGACCATTAGACAATGATGTCCTCAGCCAGTAGTTTCAGGTATTATACTCCCATGCATCTCTGTTTTTCTAGCTCTCTTAGAGCTATACAGTAATATAATCTCATGCTATATTCTCATCAGATCAGGTCGGTATTTTGACTGGAAACCTCCATGAAAATCACTTCTCATGGTAAGGAGAGTAATTAAGTGGCACTTCTCCCTTTCACATTATATTGCAACCATGCTTTAGCATGGTGAAATTCCCTAGACTTTCTTCCAAAAGGCATGTTAGCTCCTAGTATCCCAGTCATAAGCCACATATAAAATTAAATTATGCTATTTTAAATGTTCCCTGTTTAATTGAATACTGTATTGTTCTTTACTTACTGTCCAAAAGCTGTCGGGCAGTGTTGTTTTGTGTGAGGACAGCTGACATGTATTCTCCTTAGAGGATGTTGTATTTCAACAGTGAGAGGAATTATATATTTTATTAAAATGTGTTTATTTGGATGTAAGCAATAATAGAAAGGAATACCTATCTGAGGCTCTGATTGCCTCTGCCTCACATTCCAGGAATAAAATAAAATGTAATAGCAGCTCCTCATAAAATACACAAATCTCCTCCTCCCCCTTAGAGCTAATACTTATTAAGCCCAACCCTGTATATATCTCTATTGATAGCCTTATAGGTACAGTAGCATATCAAGTAGCATTTGTAAACCACTTCTACGATTCTTCTGTATGGAAATCACTATAATGACTGTAAATCCAGAAAGCCTCCATTTGCAGTCAATAGTTTTTAGATGCAGATAACTGTATACATGAGATACATGTCTAAAAGTGGGGGTTTTGCTTTTTCATAATTTTGGTAATTTCTAGTTACTTACAAACACAGTTACCAAGTTATGTGTGCAAATGTGATAATTGAATGCAGATTCGCATACCTAACTATTTTAAATAGTTCCAGAATATATAAAGTTAGAAATATGGTATAGATACTTGAATAGAAAATGTACACTAACAACTCTTTAAAGCAACTGTTTCTTAAGTTAAATCATATTGTTGCGACGGGAACAAAACCTAGAAGAGCAGCATCACTGCACTTTCTTTAATAATCCTGATCCGACAAAAACAAATCAGCAAAGGAGAGTATAAAGGTTATATAATGAAATGATATCATCGGCCTTCTTTCTTGAAAGATTAGCATCTTTCAGTGACTGCCTTGACAGTTTTATCCTTCTAACAACTATTTTTAACATTGTAGGTAGTGTAGACTGTAATATGTAAATCCATCAGATTTCTCTGGTCTGTGCACTAGAGGCCTTAGGTATGTTGATTTATCCTTCTGTGTTGCCTTATCCCAGTAGGATCAGCAGAGCTTACGCAAATCCCAGTTTGTAGAGAACTGAGAACAAAGTGATCCCTCTATGAACAGTGTTTCTGCTCTTCTGTTTAAAGGTCTGAGTGCAAGTGGAATAAAACCTGCTAGATTTCTTTGATTATCCTCACCTAGTTGCTTTAAAAATAGCGAGATAATTTTCCTATGTTTTTTATTCCTCAGAGTTTTAAGCCTTACATTTTCAAGTATTATATTCTGTCTCTCTATCACCCTTTCCATGACAGAGAACACATTACTTGTAAAACATAATTTTAGCATTTTGAAAAATCCAGTCTAATACTTTTTATCCTGAAGAAAGATAATAAAAGTCAGAAACCTTTCTCTGGGGCTTTTTAGAGAGTTTTGCGAGTGCAAACTCAAGTGGACTAGATTTTTAGAGTGACTCTTCTCTTCTCCCTAGATTTGAATCTAAGATTTAAAGAGCCCTATACTGCACTGTGACTTTTTCATCTTAGGAACATAAGTGCTTTGTAACAAGTGTAATTAAGGTCATTCAATGGCAAGAGATTTTAGGAGTTGTGGGCTCCTAGTCCCGGCCAAATTCAGAGTCCATTTTGGTCAATTTCATAGTCATAGGATTTTGAAAATAGTCAATTTCTCAGTTTCAGATATTTACATCTGAAATTTTATGGAGCTATTGCCATGGGGGTCCTGACCCAAAAGAGGGTGGTGGTGGTGGGGGGGTGGTTTGCAGATTTATTGTAGGAGGGTTGCAGTGTTGTCACCCTTACTTCTGTGCAGCTGCTGGCAGAGGAACTGTGTTCGGAGCTGGGCAAATGGAGAGTAGCAGGCAGCACAGATGCAAGGGTCGCATGTGTGGGAGTCATCACTTTTTTGGGGGTTGGCAAGGCCAACCTTATAAGTGGGCAACCGCCCAGGGCCCCGTAGTCAGGGGGGCACTGTGGTAAACACATACACCCAGTCAGCCCAAGGCCCCTTTTTCCCCAAGTGCTGGGCCTGGAGCAGGGGAGGGGCAGGGCTGGGGCAAGGGTGTTGGAACCTTGTTAGGAGTGGGGGGACACTAACACTGAAACTCGGGAAGGAACTCCAGGGGTCGTGCCCCCCCTTGTATCATGGTCATAGTTTGGTGGCAGGGGGTGGCATTGCACCACCCAAACAAACAAACAAACAAACAATGCGACTAGCAGCTGGAGCCCAGCGCATGGTAGGAGTCATGGCTGCGGAGCCCCCAGCCCTGCCCCTCCCTTGCAGATTTCACTTGCGAGATCAGATTTTACTGACTGTGGCATGTTTTTCACTGCTGTGAATTTGGTAGGGCCCGATACTTCCTTCACCTCCTGAAATGTGTGTGCAGAAGGGACTTCTCAGATTTACTCCATGTTCCCCTGAGAACAATTTTCAGACTCCATAAATTTTGTGAAAAAAATATCACAAGTTGGCTTGTTGACAAACTTCTCATGGAAATATTTTCATGGCAAATATTTTCATGGACAATATTCTCCTATTTCTTCTACCTCCGATTTGCACCATCAATTATACTTGAAGTAGACAAGGGCCTGATTCTGCACTCTGTTACACCCACTTGACACTAGTGTGACTTGTTTTGAGTCTCGTGTGTCAGACTGATGAGTCAAAATGCAGGCTTGCAAGGGAACAGAAAACATGAGACTGGGAAATATTATAAATGTTATCAAACATCACAAGTCCTCTTTTGTGAAACTCACAAAATAGCAAAATATGCTAAATAATGTTCAAATTAACTTGTCTCCATGCTATCAACAAAAAATCCAAAACATCAGACAAAGAGCAGTGGAAACCAGGAATTTATTTTTGTTGTGAAATATTAAAAATGAAATAGAAGAAGGTCCACAAAGAGAGGCCTCCAGCACTGTTTTGTATTGCTCTGGGGGCCATTTATAAATGTCATTTAAGTGTTTGTAATTGACAGGTCAGTTACACAGTCTTTGGATTGGGACTTCTAATTTTCCCTTTGTCTTCAGGTAACCAATTTTGACAGATTCACTTTCTTCCTTGTCATTCCACAGAAAACATATTTCAAACCCCAGATCTTTACACAGCTTATTCACATAGCAAGAATACTATTGAATAAAGACTTTGAAGCAAATAATCTTTTAAAGTAAATTTAGCTTCACTACAAAAGATGCCATCTATCTGATTTTATGAGATGTCCTCCTAGAGTGCTGGCCATTATGTCACAAAGCTCAAATATAATTCATTTATTTAAATCAGGCCACAGTTGTTCTATAGAATGTTTATAGCCTGAAATCTCTCCACAATAGAGATAGGCCTGAACTGCTAACATTCTCAGTTGTGAGGTATCTGAACCTAAACTTTGTACATGGTTCTTGTCTGTAATGGGATGAACTGAGTTCTAGAGTGGAGCACCACAAACTCTGGAGCACAGGCCCATCCCTACACCACAATAATAAAGAAACCCAATAGAAGCTTTAAAAAGAATGTTCACTGTCAGAAACAAATAGTGTTATGCATTCAGCATATGCATGTTCAGTCTTTCAATTCCCTACATCCTATTATAACATTTGATCACCACCCATGTGAAATTTTGATGAAAATAAAGCTTACAATCAGACGGTAACAATCTCCATACGCTGTTAGGTGCAGACTCAGAATAACATATGTCAGTGTTCTAGGATGAAAAACTTTGCCTTTAAATGAAAAGTGGCTGGGTTCCCTATGGCTTTGTAACATGAACATTATAAAAAGGTTGAATTAATTTGATATCGGCCATTTTTTTAAAATCATCTCACTGCAAACCAGGTGGAAAACAACATTATAATCCTCTGTCCTGCCATAGGAACAGAACTTTCTCCCTTTGTGACAAATGCCTTTCACTATATGCACCACTGAATGGTGGTGGCTCTCTCTGGAGGGGTCACTGCAGAATGGAAGACTGTTATCATCCTTCCACTCTTTGTACCCAGCAGTCTTTTGCATTCTGGGCTTTGTTTCAAAGACAATTGAACAAAGATAGTGATCAGTGTTTATGCTGCTTGGTGTGAATGGAAACCTTCCCCTTTGCTACTAGGCAGCTACTGTTATCGGGTTTTAAATGTCAGGCGCTCTTCAGTGTATAAAAAAGAGAAAATGAGATAACATTCAGGGAGGCCTAAGTTGGAGCCAAAAGTATGGTATTAGGAGATAGGTGTTCACACCTTTTATAGAGGGATTGAAAAGAAATGCAAAAAGTTACCTAGGGAATACACTTCTCAACATAGCCCTTGCTGTTATATATTGTGGTTGAGTAGGGAAACTATCCTTGAAGTTCAGATAGCCAATGCTAAACACATACTTATGCTCATACACTCATTTTGTATTCCTACACCACTATTTAATTATGGTGGCTGGCTATTTAAATGTTCTATTTAAACACAAAGGAACACTCAGTCCCTGTCTGAAGAATGTAAAGTCCAAACCAAGAAGGCAAACAATAAGGAATCAAAATGTTAAAGTTATAACGGGTACATATCTTATTTGTTTTTCCTCCATTCTCATTCTCTTCCTCCATCAAGACATCTCTCCCCTCTTTCTTCTCCTCTTGCAAGGTGTCTCACTCAACCTGCTTTGCTATTATTGTCCCAATATGCCCTCCCTCCATGCTTCCTTCCCACCCCAAAACACAGATGAATTTTAGCATGATTATGAGGTTTGCTTGGCAACAGCCAATCAGACGATTTCCCTGATAATGGAAGTGTCTCAAGGTTGGGGGGTCCCTGAGTGCACATATGGGTGAACATTACCATCCCAAAGCATTCACAAATAATGAATAAGGCCTCTGGAAATCATGAAATTGCTTAAAAATCTAATAACCTTCTTCTTCTTTGTCTTCTGGATTCTGAGCTTTAGGGTGCACTTGGGTCGCATTTTCAAGTTTTCCTCTGCAACGGTGAGGGCTAGGAATAATGAACGATGCGATTCTTATTGAATCATTTGACTCCAGGAGCTTGGGCTTTAGTAAAAACGCCAAATATTGTGAGATATGTGATAAAATCATAGAATCACAGGACTGGAAGGGACCTCGAGAGGCCATCTGATCCAGTCCTCTGCACCCATGGCAGGATTAAGTATTATTTAGACCATCCCTGACAGGTGTTTGACTAACCTGCTCTTAAAAATCTCCAGTGATGGAGATTCCAAAACTTTCCTAGGCAATTTATTCCACTGCTTAAGTACCCTGACAGTTAAGCACCCTGAAGATTTTCCTAATGTCCAACCTAAACTGCCCTTGCTGCAATTTAAGCCCATTGCTGCTTGTCCTGTCCTCAGAGGTTAAGGGGAATATTTTTCCTCCCTCCTCCTTTTAACAATCTTTTATGTGCTTGAAAACTGTTATCATGTCCCCTCTCAGTCTTCTCTTCTCCATACTAAACAAATCCAATTTTTTTCTATTGCTAACATCCCAGAATGATGTTTTTTGCAACAGGGTTACATTGTTGACTCATATTTAGCTTGTGATCCACTCTGACCCCCAGATCTCTTTCTGCAGGACTCCTTCCTAGCCAGTCATTTTCCATTTTGTATATGTGCAACTGATTCTTTCTTTGAAAGTGGAGTACTTTGCATTTGTCCTTACTGAATTTTATCCTATTTACTTTAGAGCATTTCTCCAGATTGTCCAGATCATTTTGAATTTTAATCCTATCCTCCAAAGCACTTACAACCTCTCCCAGGTTGTTATTGTTGACCAACTTTATAAGTGTACTCCCTGTGCCATTATCAAAATAATTGATAAAGATATTGAACAGAAGCAGACCTATAACTCATCTCTGCAGGACCCCACTTGATAGGCCCTTCCAGCTTGACTGTGAAACACTGATAAATACTCCCTGGGAATGATTTTCCAACTAGTTATACCCCCACCTTATAGTAGCTCCATCCAGGTTGTATTTCCCTAGTTTGTTTATGAGAAGGTTATACGAGACAGTATCAGAAGCCTTACATATATCTCATTCCCCCATCCACAAGGCTTGTTACCCTGTCAAAGAAAGCTGTTCAGTTGGTTTGACAGGATTTGTTCTTGACAAATCCATGGTGATTGTCACATACCACCTTATTGTCTTCTAGCTGTTTGCAAATTGATTGCTTAATTATTTGCTCTATTATTTCCAGTACTGAAGTTAAGCTGACTGGTCTATAATTTCCCAGGTTGGCCTTATTTCCCTTTTTGTAGATTGGCACTATATTTGCCCTCTTCCAGTCTTCTGGGATCGCTCCCATCTTCCATGCCTTTTTGAAGATAATCGCTAATGACTCAGATATTTCCTCAGTCAGTTAATTGAGTATTCTAGGGTGTAGTTCATGGGGCCCTGGTGATTTGAAGACATCTAACTTGTCTAAGTAATTTTTAATTTGTTCTTTCTCTATTTTAGCCTCTGATCCTACCTCATTTTTACTGGCATTCACTATGTTAGAATTCCAACCTTCTTGGTGAAAACTAAAATAATAATAATAATAATAGTAATAATAATAAAACAAAAGCACTTCTCCCATTTCCAGCTATTGTTTTCCCTCCCTCATTGAGTAATGGGCCTACCCTGTCCTTAGTCGTCTTCTTATTGCTAATGTATTCGTAAAATGTTTTCTTGTCACCCTTTATGTCTCTCACTCATTTAATCTCATTTTGTGCCTTGGCCTTTCTAATTTTGTCTCTACGTACTTGTATTATTTGTTTATATTCATCCTTTGTAATGTGACCTAGTTTTCACTTTTTATAAGATTCTTTTTTGAATTTGAGATCATTGATGAGCTCTTGGTTAAGCGAACGTGGTCTGTTGCCACACTTGATATCTTTCCTTTGCAGTGAGATAATTTGCCCTAGTGCCCTTAATAATGTGTCTTTGAAAAACTGCCAACTCTCTTGAACTGTTTTTCCCCTTTGACTTGCTGCCCATTGGATCTTACCTATCAAGTCTCTGAGTTTGCTAAAGTCTACGTTCTTGAAATCCATTATCTATATTGTGCTGTTTCCCCTCCTACCATTCCTTATAATCATGAACGCTATCGTTTTATGATCACTTTCAAATTCTCAACCAGTTCCTCCCTATTTGTCAAAATCAAATCCAGAACAGCCTATCTCCTAGTAGCTTTCTCCACCTTCTTTAATAAATAAATAAATAAATACAAACAAGTCTCTAATACATTCCAAGAACTTGTTGGATAATCTTTGCCCTGCTGTATTATTTTCCCAGCACATGTCTGGGTATAGTGGCGGATTAGCCACTGGGCCAATGAGGCCCGTGCCTAGGGGCCCCAGCCAATTGGAGTGCCCCAGAAAAATAAGCGCCACCATGCCCTGACCCTTCTCCCCGGCAGGAGAGCCGGGCCATGGGGGAAACCCCAGCACCCAGACCCAGTTGCAGCCCCAGACATAGGTGTAGTTTGGGGGTGCAGAGTGGGGGCATTTCCCTCCTAAACACAAGTGAGGCAAGAGGGGTCACTTGCCACTCCCACCAAGTTTCTGTGAGTGCTATCCCACCTCACCCCACAACATGCTTTAGTTCATGGGGCACGGGATGGAGCAGCTTTTCCCCTGTGCTCTGTGTCCTGCCTCAGCAGCTGGATTCTGCCTTCTCTGTCCTAGTGCCCGCCTGTTTCCTCTACAACCATGGGGGGGAGGGAGGAGCAGAACAAGGGAGGTAGGGTGAGGAGAAGAGAAGGGGAGAGGAATGTGGAGGAGGTGGGGAAGAGAAGGGGATACAGGAATGGACAGAGGGAAGCAGTAGTCCAGCATGTGGCGCTCCTAGGCAGCAGCAGGCCTAGCAGGGAGGCAACTACAGCAGCACCAGAACATATCTGTCTCTTGCAGCACCGGCAGCCCAGGTACCACTGTAAGTGGGAGGAGAGAGCCAGTGAACTAAGCTTCAGCGTGCATGTGTGCGGGCATGCATGTGTGTGGGTATGCTTTGTTCCCCCAGTATAGCAGTCAAACTACGCCTATGGCCCTGGGACTGGAGGAGCTCTAGCTGTGGCCTCAGGAGGGGGACAGATCTTCTCTGGTCTTGGGGCCATGAGATGGGGAGGAAGAAAGACCAATGTTGCAGCACCGCGGTGGGGAAGTAGCAAGGGGCTGACTGTGTGTGGAATGGTGGGGGGAGGGGGCAGAATGGTGTGGATCTGGGTGGGGCCACGGTCAGAATGGGCAGAATGGGGACGGAACTGCAGACAGAAAAGGTGGAGTGGGAATGGGCAGTAGGAAGCAGGAGTCCAGCATGTGGCCCACTTGTTGTGTGGCCCAGGGCCTCATGACACCTTTATTCGCCTCTTCCTGTGTAGGTGAAGTTCCCCTTCACTACTAAATCCCATTCTTTGGATGATTTTGTTAGTTGTTAAAAAAAAAGCTCCATCCATCTCCTCTTCCAGATTCTGTGGTCAGTAGTAGACCCCTACCATAACATCACCCTTGTTTTTTCCCCTTTTTATTCTTACCTACAGACTTTCAGTAAATCTGTCTCCTATTTCCATCTCATATCTATCTATCTATCGATCTATAACAATATGGCAACACTTCCTCCCTTTCTTCCCCCGTCCTTCTTGAGCAAGCTGTTTCCTTCTATACCAATATTCCAGTCATGCATATTATTCCACCAATCATGAAAGATGGTGACACGGATGGCTCCACCTATTCCTGTAGTCATTAGATAGCCAGCAGAGTTCTGATCTTATTTGGGACAGGCAACATAACATTTCAACGGTGATCAAGTATTGCATTTATTTATTATTGCTGTATGTAACTACTCTGGTTATAACAAACCACTTGCAGAAGACAATATTATAAGTATAAATTAAAAGTATTTTAATTCCAGCATGTTTAATATAGCTTGGGATAACACATATGGTAACATTTGCTGTTAAGGTCCAAGAAAATGTTTCCAAAGTATTACCACTCTTTATTGCTCAGAATGTGTTCGATATGGTCATAGCGAATTTAAAACATATAGCAAAGAATATTATGAAACAGACGTTTTTGATTTACTGTTATTTTTCTAGACATGTATCTTACAGTACAATACCTGTTTTAATTTTTGTCTCAACCTTAAACACAGATGGCGTTGCAAACATTTACAATTACAGTAGCTCCACGTATTCTGCTAATGCAGGGAGAAAGTCCAGAGAGCAGAACCTGTCTCAAACAGAATGCACATAATTGAAATGAACGAGTCCAGCCTTAATTTACGTAATCTTCCAAGAACCAAAGTTAACAGCCTATGGATGCTGCATCCTGAGTAATTGGAATGGGATGAGATAGTGCAAGGAGAATAAAACAATCATTCTTGCATGGTTTATGTGAGCTTTATATTAAGTACAATAAGTAGCAATGCATTGAAGCAAAAATATTTTATCCACCAAACAGTTCAGCAAGTAACTTTAAATTTAGCATACCATTTTTTCTCTATGATGAGCTTTAACTGTACCTTTACGTCTCCAAATTGGATGCTCATCACTTTCTGCAGGTGCCTAACTATGGCCTTAGAAGCCTAACTTTAGGCCTCGATTTTTAGTCTTTCTAACTACATGAACCAAACACTTCCTTTCAGACTGCCGCTGGCCTCCATTCTCCACATTGTGATTTTACCTTCATAACAGGTAACACTATAGATTAGAAGAAAAAATATTTAGTTTAAAAGGGGCTTTCATGAGAACACAATATGGAAATCTTGTTGAAATATCCTTTTCTTGAAGGCAGGTAAGTCTCTCCGTATGATTTTTTTTTTAAACATGTTTATGCTATGGAACTGAGTGATTTATTATGTTGTGTAAGAATAAAGCAATTAGGTTATTTGAGACACTTAATTAGCTTATTGCTTTTTCTT
The DNA here is from genome assembly GCF_007399415.2 of Gopherus evgoodei. Classification (NCBI taxonomy): domain Eukaryota; kingdom Metazoa; phylum Chordata; order Testudines; family Testudinidae; genus Gopherus; species Gopherus evgoodei. The sequence goes on along the minus strand of NC_044326.1, from coordinate 122,223,052 downwards.
TTCCTTTGGTCTCTTAATGTCTAATTAAAAAAATTGAACATGTGCTTCTGAAGTACATTAATTTCATTAATTAAAACACGTGCACAAATTTCAACACCTGCCTAGTAAAAGAAACCTCTCAAATGAATGTGAGACCACTAATTCATCGAATTACACCATCACAAGGAAACAATCCCACATTGTTCCTCATAACTCATTTGCTTACAGCCCCAAACATGGTTGGGAATTTGCTCCTAATAATCTATTCGACTATATTTCTACTAATAGTACTTAGCCTGTTGTAAGTAGGGGTATGGAATTAGGAATTAGATGTCCTGATTTTTCTTGGGACAGTCCTGATTTTTGGGTCTTTTTCTTCTGTAGGCTCCTATTACCCGCCACCCCCTTTCCCAATTTTTCACACTTGCTGTCTGGTCACCCTATATGGAATCACATCATCCTCAAGAGAGCACTGGAGGCTTGGTGCCTCAAGAGGCAAAGTGTTGCTTGGAGCTTCCTTGTGCATGGGAAGTTCACAAACTACAGCCCTTCAAGGTTGTCAGTAGTATCTTCTCCCCCCAGTTCCACATGGATGGCCAGCCTTGGTGGCTGGCATGTAGGTGGATTGGAGTCACCTTCTCCCTGTCCCTCCATGCTGCTGTGGGGCACTGCACTCCCCAAGGACGAAGTCCTGGGATCAGCCCTGCTCTTCCTCTAGTGCAGTGGTTCTCAACCTGGAGCCCGTGGGCCGCTTATGGCCCATCAGCACACAGCTGCTGCAAATGTGACATCCTCAGGACCATACAGATAGTATTGGATGCAGCCCACAATGGTAAATAGATTGAAAACCACTGCTTTAGTGCAATTCTGTTTGGTTCTTGGGAGACTACTTATTCTTTTTTCCTTTCCCCTGTGGTGCACTGTAAGAGCGAATCACAACCAAGCTTATTATCTCTATATTTAACTGTGGAAAAGATATGATTTATTTAATCTCTCACTTTTCCAGAATCTGTTTATTATGACAGTAAATGGAAGTTCTGTATTTGTGCAAAGCTACTGTCCTAAATGACAGCTCCCCCCCAACACACACAAAGAGAGAGAGAGTATGACATACACATACCCCATATGCCAAAAACACAATGTTCACAATTCCAGTGCCAGGCACTAGATTCAAAAAATGAGTCAGCAGCACACCCTATGGTAATAATTGGTAGATTGTTTTAACTTTGTTTTGTAACTTTAGTTCTTTATTGGGCTTTCCACATCATTGTGGGAGTTGGATACTTGTCAATGGGATTAAGATTTTTCCAACGTTTCATTTCATAATGTTTCCCAAAAAGCTAAGAGATTAATCCAACCTATACATTAGTTTTTTGTTAAGAATTCTGGTAGATTGCGAGCTTTCAAAAATGAATATATAGTAACATGCATTTACTAGAGTTTCTTATAAATTATGCCTCGAAATCCATTACATGCTCTCCTTAAATGGACATAAAAGGGGATTTAACATAAAAGCTCATTTAACAATAACATTAGGTTCTAACTGTTTTATGTGATAATGAAATAAGATGTTTTTTATAGTCATAGTTTCTTCCTGACAGATTAATCGAATTCCGTACGTAATATAGACATGAGGTATCCTCTGCATTTGGACACAACACTCTTGTAGCTTGTTATTGCAAGTTGCATGAAAGAAAGCTAGGAAAGATATTGGAGATAAATTTTATTTTGAAGAACACATGTTTACTTCTATTAAAAATTGCTATAATTCTACTGACTTTATTATATTATTATATCAATAGAAAACTCTGTTTCCTCCAAAGCAAGTTCTGAAGACAGAATGGAGGAGCTAGATATTAATTAGTGGATATTTGGTAATACCATCTGTTTAGTTGCTACATTGTTTAAAAAAAAGTCAAAGGCACAGATTTCTTGGAACTTGCATTGCATAGTGGAGTTTGGAGTGATCAAATACACCCTGGTTTACCATTTTCTGATTCTTTTTCATATAAATTAGATAGTTAATGAGTCCCATCAAACTATTCCAAATGGTTAATTCTTTTTAGTTATTACACTGTTTTACCTTGTCTTATTAGGTAGCTTTCAACGTTTGCAAATATAATTATTTCGTGGCAAGCTCCTTATATATGGGAGGATGACATCAGAATCTCAATTGTTTTGTCTCCCTCTGTTGGATGGGAAAAATCTCATCCAAGCTTTTGGACTAGTGTAGAAGAACATGAAGAAAGAAAAATTACTACTATACATGTCCATATTTTAGTACTTTCTCCATGACATCTTTTTTTAATCTCCTGTACTTTAATGATAGCTGAAAAATAGAGATTTTTTTTTTAAAATTTGCTTCCATATTTCTTCATTGCCAAGTTTTAGCCCAGAGGAAGTTTTTTATGGCTGAGTTATAAACCTTTGAAAGAAAAGGGGTTATAATGGAAAGGCTGACAGAGCTTTAACTTATAGCAGCACTAGCCATTATAGTGTGCATGTGTGTGTGTGTGCATAGATTGGTAATGACAGATATTGTACATGATTTTTCCACGGGGTGACCTTGAAAAATCTCAGCATGAAAATACCAATAAGTGATGCACAGTACTAAAAGCTGTAAAATGTCAAACAATAGCTACCTTACCATACCATGCATTTTAATTTGATAATTCATCATCTGTACAACTTTCAAAGTATTAGCAGTTACAGCAATGCAAACGTTACATTCAGAAGCTGTGAAGGCATATGGAGATATATGCTTATTGGCTGTAGTAAGCAAAGGAAAGATAACACAGTCTTGTGGTTAAACCACTAGACTGAGAGTATGGAGATCTGTGTTCTAACTCTGCCATAGATGGTTTGTGTGACCTTGGGTAGCCAGGGTATAATTTTCAAAAGGGCCTGACTGACTTAGACACTTGTCACTTTTGAAAATGGGACTTAGGCTTCTAAGTGCTTTTGAAAAAAAATTATCCTTAGTCTCTCTGGGACAGATTTTTATGTGCCTAACTGATAATCCCCCTATGTACCTATCTGCATGTTTAGGTACCTAAATACCTTTAAAAAAAAACAACTGACTGCATTTGTTCCCCATCTGTTAAATGGGGAAAATAATCCATTATTTCGCTCAACATTTGTCTGTCATCTGTATTTAGATTGTAAAATCTTTGTGGCAGGGGCTCTCTTTTACTATGTGTACTTAGAACCTACCAGGACTGAGGCCCAGTTCCAGTAGCTTCTAGATGCCATTGTAATGTAAATAATAATATAAGCATATACATGTTTGAGCGGCATTTTTTTTAAATAGTGGTGAATATGTGAGGCAGATTGTTCCAGAAAGCAATTTATAATTATTTTTTCTAGTCTTGTATGTCCTTGTTGACCTTATTGAACGAGTAATTTGGGGGTTTTTTTGAAACAGGATCCCATGCAGCTGTAACACTGACAGTTGGTCAGAAGAAGAAAAAAAAATCTGGATAGGAGGGAAAGCTAGGGAAGTAAACCTGTAAAGGCTTGAATGAGAAAAAACAAACATATCAGGATCATTCTGCTGCTATCTATGTATTTAGCTAATAACAGTTTTCTGAATAATAGGAAATGTACATTCTGATATAGCTCGCTGGACAGGATCAAAATATGAATAAAAGATTTGTTTTTACCAAAATGCTGCTTAACAATGAATATAAAAAACATTTGAGATTGAAGGCTTTATCTGAGCTCTTGCTTTAGAAAATAAGCCCTCAGACAGCAGACAGGGTATATTTAGTGCTTCCAACAGAGGTCTTTCACTATGCTTGTAGAGCCTTCCTGAGGTGGACAGTGTTAGATGCTCTCTGTGTTGCTAAGCTGATATCGAGAAGTGCAGACACTAAGGGAACAATTGTATTAGTTTAAACTAATTCCACTATGCCAGTGCCCTGAGCACTGTTGATGACAACTAAGAAGATTAAACTCAGCGTAATCTGGGAATCTTTGCGTAAGGGAAGTTTAAGTTACTAAAAACTCTTCAAAATAATTGGTTTGAGGACGAGTAAGAAGTAAAAATAATTCTAACTAGCTCAAGTTGTAAATCGTATTCTCCCCTACCCCTGTGTACTGTAAAACCCTTTAAAAATGCTTTGGAATGGGAAGAAATTCATTAGTGAAAATGGCATAAAAAGAACTGCATTACTGTGTACCTCTTTTGGTTGTTTAACATACTATTTCATTAGATTACAGTGGAGTCACATCATAGGCACATTTAACTTACGCGATTTTAACTATACGCACTCAGCAAAATGAAAAAAAAAAGAGAAAAATAAAAATTTAAATACTGTACCTGTTGTGCGGCTGATTCCGCCCACCATTCCGCTCAATGAACGTTTGATTATACGTGATTTTTGCCTTGTGCGCTGACTTCAGAACTTAAGCCCTGCGTAAGATGCGACTCCCCTGTAGTGACTGGGAAGTCTCTGAGACGCAAACACACAGGCTGCGGCATGGCAGCAGAAGATTTTCTTTTAAGTATGCTTGTGGAGTACAGCTGGGCTGTCTGGTGGCTATACCGATTCACTAAATGTAGGTACTGCAGTCTCTGTGCTTTACCAGCATCCAACAGACGTGAGGGAGTGGATGCAGGTAATTTGATTATGGCTTAACCCAAATGAAACAGAAATCATGGCAGTAGGTCTAGAGAGGCATCTAGAGGAATGGGCAGGGTTGTAAGCATGCCTACTCTCAGAGTTTTTTGTATGGCCCTTGTCAAATAGTTTGAAATTTGAAGTGTCATATTGGATCCAGTTGTGCATCTTCCATATGCAGGTAGCAACTGTGGCACCTAGTACCATTTTCAATTTTAAGTTAGTCTGGAGGTTGTGAGCAGTCCTTCTGATGCATCTCTTGTCACTATGATTCACACTGCTAGAACCTTATGATTAAATTACTGTCATTTAACCTTTATTGAGCTCCCCTTGGAAACTACACTGAAGCTTCATCTAATGTAAAATGTGGAGGCATGCTTCATGGCTGAGGTGATCCATGGGGAGTACTTAACAGTAGGGGTGAAATCCTGGTCCCCCCACTGAAGTCAATGGGTGTGTGGCCTTTGACTTCAGCATGGTCTGGTTTTCACCTTGAATTTCTGTGATCTGTGAGGGCTGCTTGTAGCACTTTTGGGTGCTGTGCAGAGTGCTGTCACAATCTATGAAGTCAAGTTGGGAAATTACTTTTCTTCCCATGTCCCAAAAGTGATAGTTGAAATCTGTTTTATTCTCACTGTCACTTTTGGGGACAACACTTTCCAGGGGTGGCAGCAGGGCATTCTTGCATAAGGGCTTACAGCTTCTAGAAACTGGTCCATCTGGGAATGCATTAGAGTTTAGGGGTCAAGTTTTTAAAGGTATTTAGGCATGTAAAGTTCCAGATAGGGGCCTAGTTGGATTTTCCAAAGCCCCTCGATGCCTAAATCCCTTTGAAATCTGTCAGGTTGTCAAATAAAAAAAGGTTAAGACACAAATGAAATCTAGATGTAAACAGAATCGTTGCAGATTGTTTCCTCTTGCTCCTTGCTTGCAAAGCAATTAGATAAATAATTAACCTCTGTGTCAGTTCCTCACTCTTTTGCTCTTTAAAATCAATTAAGAGGTGGCAGTGTCTGTTCCCCCAAATCAATGATTTTGTTATGAAGCACTCTTGTTGTATTTCCGGACTTTGCAGCAGTTCTAGAGATGACTGGTGTGATGGATATGGCAATTTCCTGAAAAATCTTTGGGAGATATTACTGAATTAAGTTTAAGTATCTTTGGAATCCATTGTATTAAATGCAAAGGTTATACATTGTTGTGGGCCTGGGTGATCAACGGACCATATTGAATAATGTGGCAGACAAGAATAACATTTTGGGACAAGACCTATGACGTGTATTTCCTGGGAAATATCTAGAGTAAGATAAATGCAAATCCCCTGCTTGCCTCCACTTATGCAAAAAAAAACAACAACAAAAAAACCAGTCCTTTGAAGCTAGCCCTGAAGAGGAGGTGACTGCATGCTGATTACCTGTTTCCAGGGTTCCAACATCAAAGGCCCTAACTCTATAAAGGAGACTCATGGGTGTGTCTGTTCGACACTAAAAGCTGTTATAAGCTTATAACCACAGAAAAACCCCTTGTGGTTTGAAGGACTGACCACCTGCCTGAGCCCTTGTTGGAGTTGGGGGTGATCTCTGGTAAGCTTATTCGCATGGATGTAGGTTCTTTAATTGTTTTTAATATGTTTTTTCTGTAATGCATTCACAATAAGAGCTGTGTGGAATCTTATACCTGTGGGCAATAACACTGTTTTTAGCCTTTGAAGCAGTAGCGTAGCTAAGGGGGGAGCGGGGCAGTGATCACTCCCCCACTGAGCACAAGTGGCACCTTGTCAAGTTCTTGGTGCCTTTGTACTCACCTGGGGAGTAATAAAAAAAAAAAAAGGCACCACCTGCTGCAGCACTTTTATTTTACTCACCCAGCGGCGCTCTGGGTCTTCGGCGGTACTTCGGCGGCAGGACCTTCACTTGCTCCATGGGTCTTCGGCAGGATTTCGGCAGCAGGGGTCTTTCAGTGCCATCGAAGACACCCGGAGAGAGTGAAGGGCCCGCTGCCGAAGACCTGGAGTGCCACGGGTGAGTAAAAGCGCCACAGAGGGTAGAGCCTTTTTTCTTTTTTTTATTGCTCCCTCCAACTGGCTACACCACTGCTTTGAAGAGAAAGCAAAGCAGGCCTGCTTAGGCACTCTTGACTTTCTGGGGAACTCACAGTGTAGGCAGGGAAGTGTGGAGCCTGGAAAAACTCAAGTCAGAAAGAAGAGAGATGTGTGTTTGCACACGAGAGGTGACATCTGAGGACCCTGGAACCTGGAGGGGGTACTCAAGCTGGATCATGGAAATTGCCCTGAACTGTGATTGTTGAAAAATAGAATTTCTATCCTGCAGGCAATTCCAACATTTCAAAATTTCTGATCATACTGAATGAGGATGAAAAGTCAAAATCTCAAAATATATTGTGGAATGGAAATTTTGAAATTTGTCAGTTTGGAAATGTTGAAATGACTTTATTAAAACATTTAATATTGAGACTGTTGAAACACAACACCAAACTCAGTGGGGGTTTTTTACTAGTTAGGGAATACAACAAATTCATGGAAGAGCCTTTTTGTGCTAAGTCTTTACTGCAGTTGGGTGATAAATTACATTATATTACATAATTGCATAGCAGAATAATTGTACATTAGTAATGATGTGCTTGGTGAAACATCATGTTTTGGAAAGCTTCCTTTGCAGTAAACAAAAGTTGCACTAGTAGTTGTGCTAGACACCTCAGAAGTTTTCTAACTTTGTGGAGATATTTCCTATTGCAAGTATCGCAAAAATACCATAGTGTCTGAGCTATTGCTCTGAAGCAATTACTGGTAAATATTGACCTTTTAATGGCAACCAAAGAAAGCAGAAACCAATGAAAAGTCTTCTGTCAACTTCAATGGGTTTTGATCCGACCCAAATTTATTTTATTTCCCAGGACACCTCCATTTCATACATAAGTGCCACAATGACGATTTTAGTAAGCAATATCTTTTTTGGAATAATGGTACTCCATGAGTGGCGATAATTTCTGTGCCCACAAGTGAAGTAGAACACTGCTGCTGATGCAGAGGCACTGGGAGAAATAAAAAAACTGTATTTATTAATGCGGGTGTACTATTAAAGACTCCCTTTGCTGCTGTTCTTTCTCTTGGTAGGTGCATTCTGCCTGCAACATGACCGCCTCCTCTAGAGTGATAGCAGGTTGAAATTCTGGTTCCTCTCTTACTTTCTTGACTGCTGACATTCTAGTGCAATTTCAATTGCCAACCTGCAGTCATTAGCCAGGAAATGGGCCGGTGTGGAGGTGGGGAGTTTGTGCTATTTCATTTTACTTCGGTCAAACAATGTGTTGGTAAGTTTCATTAAACTCATTCAGATATAAATTCTCACCATAGGAGTATGTTTTAAAATAAACATTGAAGAGAAAAAGTGACTTCTCATGTAACTAATGGCTCAGTGAAAGTTTGTCTCTTTTTCCTTCCATGATTTATACCTGAGCCTGCTTTAATAAATGCCATGAATCAGCAGCTAGATAATATTCTTGGCTCTCACACAACTTTACCATATCCATCCCAGATTATCATTTGAATCACATAAAATATTCCACTCAAAACGTTGTTTCAATATATTTTAATAATGAAAAACAAAATTATTTCATTCCCAAGTGATATTCTTGAGAAGCCAGGCTTAGAAAATTTTATTTCCATTGTCCATCATAAGCATTTGCCTATGCCTGGTTTATCAGTGACTTCTTTGGTGCATTTCCCAAGTGCACATTGTCCCTAATGCACATTACATATTTCATAACTTCTTAATGAGCCATCCATAAGAGATTGTCCTGGTAATAGCATTTTCTGTTTGTTTAGGGTGGCAGTGGGAATTGTTTATCCAGGAAAAAAAAAAACGATTTTTTTTTTATGTTTGTTCTTGTGGAACCAAATTTAACATTAAAGTAAAATGTACTGGGAAGATTGTTACCTTTCTTGCTTTATCATTGAATACTAAACCCTAAAACTCAGAATCAAAACACCAACTACTTTTTTTTTGTTTTGCTTACAAAAATTTCAAATGGAGCAGAAAATTTTAACTGTATTTTAAATGGACAATAAGCATTATTTCCATTGCCACTTGTACTAACATCTTTAATGATAGTATGTTCTTCTGATTATAGTATGGATATGACAAGTAATTCCATTGAAACTCTTTTGTAATTTAACAATTAATTAATGTACCAATATCACAAACTACTACTACATTCTGGTGTTTGTGCTTCACTTAGCATTCTCTTCCTGTTTCCCATTGGTCTCAGGTAAAAAGGCACAGCATGAACGTTACAAACAGTTTTTGAGGACAGAAGTGTTCATAATGCATTTGCTTGCTTTGCCATTTCACCAAATTGCCAAATAATCTGTTTTTAAATCATGTTATGATTGCTAGAGCTTCTTCTTGGAGTCAATGTTGTACTTAGAACTCAGAGCTGTTATCATCTAAGTGAGAGTGATGCCTTGGTCTGATGCTGTGTTCGCAGATCAGATAGTTTGGGTAGGTGGTAGGATGTCAGGTTAACATAATGGTATTCTTTTGCTGCCTCAAGGCCTGATCTAGAGGTCATTGAAGTCAATGGGAGTCTTTCTGTTGAGTTCAGTGGCTCTTGATAGACTCTCTCTCATATGTTCTCCCATGTTCTTCTTACACAAGCTATGGAGATCATTATCAACTTCAGATTGCTCATTCTTTTTTCAAACTGCAATTTCCAAACAATAAAATAAACATAATTATGACATTGGATAAACTCTAAAGGGTACTATTTCCTTTTGTTTTCCTCCTCATTAATTTCCTTAAGGGTTGGGCTAAATTCTAAGTTATAGCAATATGGAAAACTATAATAAAAAATAATAATGAACAAGACAGTGAACTTCATTGCATGTAGGCCAATGGTTCTCAAACTTTTGTACTGGTGACCCCTTTCACATAGCAAGCCTCTGAGTGAAACCCCCCATATAAATTAAAAATACTTCTTCATATATTTAACACCATTATAAATGCTGGAGGCAAAGCAGGGTTTGGGATGGAGGCTGACAGCTCGCAACTCCTCTGTAATAACCTCATGACCCCCTGAGGGGTCCCAACCCCCAGTTGCGAACCCCACGTAGCCAGTTTAATCATAAACTTATGCCCATCCATTTAATTTGAGCATATAGCAAAATGGGATAAAATGTATCCCCAGCAATTTAATTCCTAGAAGTGATATTCCACTTACACTTCACATTGTAAAAAAGTAGCTTTATCATAACGTGGGACCTGGAGGAGAAGTTGGTTTCAATTCTAGAACAATCTGAAGTTTACCTAAATGTACATGGTGATGGCTAGATCCTCGGGCGATGGGTCCTTAAAAAGGCTAGTCAAGTTATTCTCCAAAAAGTTGGTTGTGTTTATTCATAAACTCTTTATCATATGCACTATAAACAGAGAGAGTGAAAGCTCAATGTTAGCAATGTTTCACTCCAAATAGTCATAAAGGGAGAGAGCCTAAAAAGTACCACCGAGCCAAATTTTGTTTATATTTTCTCATCTTAGGAACCTCTCTCTGAAGTTGTCAAAGGAGGTAGACCAAGGAGAAGCTAGATGTCCTCGTGTCAGCCAGGTGGCCAGCAGTCCCGCTGTGGAGTGGCCTTTTGCAGGCCTGGAAGAAGGTGGAGGCATGGAATCTTTGCCCTTCCGACTGATGATGCAGGATTGCACAGCTGTAAAGACGTTATTGCTGAAAATGAAGAGGGTTCTTCAAGAGGTAATGGTTTAATCATCTGTAAGATGAATAGTTGCCAATGCTAATAGGCTAGGTAGTGGAGAGAGGTTTAGGGAAATATTGAGCGGCACAGAATGGAGTCTATTTTTCTGTGCCCAGAATGTCTTAAAAACATGGAAACAACTCTTATGTAGGCTCCCAGGATGGCTTTTGACTGTCCCAGTGCCTCAGGCAGCTTTGCAAATCCCAGCCCAGGTGCTCAGTGGACTAGATGTGAGCAAGACTGTGAGTCACAAAAAAAGTCTATATTAACTGGTTTTGCTTCATCCTGTGCATGTCTTGTTTTAGTTTGTATTTTACACTTTGACCCTGTAGCAGTAGCTAACTATACCTTGGTACGTCAAAGGGCTCACTATATATCAACATATACAGTGAGCCAACTCTGGGGGTGCTCCAGGGCTCAAGCACTGGGCTTGAGGTGCTTGGAGTGTGGGGGCACGGAGAGGAGGTGGAATGGGAGCAGAAAGAGGGGGAATGAGAGCAAGGCCTCAGAGAGGGGTGGAGTGGGGGCAGGAAGAGGCAGGGTGAGGGTGGGGCCTTGGGAGAAGGGGTGGAACGCCCATCGGGAAAATTACAAGTCAACCTCAGTGCTAGCATGGACCCTGTGTCTGCCAACTCTGCCACCCTTACAAATAGACTAAGGCATCTCTGAGCCTCTTCTTTGTTAACTGTGTTAGGTAATTTGGACTGGATAAGCCAAATTGTATTCTGGTCCTCCCACAAGATACAGTGTTTCTTGTCTCTTAGACAATCATTCATCACGTTTCACAATATTAACGGTCAAATCCAAGTAATACTCATTTGTAAATAATATAGAGAACAGAAAGACAAAAACAAATACAAACATTGGAAGTTCTACTCTTGTGAGACTGATTGAGCATAGGCTCCAAGTTTTAATTGCAAAGGTTAACTGTTGGTAGCTTTGGTTATTAGATGACAGATGATGTTTGGAAATGTCTCGGTCCATGCAGAGCTTTCCAGAACTGTGACTTATGCTACCTACTTATATTTGCATGCCTCTTGATAGGGTGTCAGTAAGCAATGGTGAGTCCTCCATGTACAGTCAACTCCTTACAGGTCTTTGGGAACCAAGTTTCAAGCTATCATTAGCAAATTCAGACATTATGTCAGCTGTTAAACTACGATGCAAATATACATACGGCCAACATTTACACTGTCACTGTGTTACTATAACATTGTATAAGCCTTGCCCATGTTTAGAAAAGTAATAATCTTTTTGTTATTTTACCTGTATGTTTCCTAGCACGATGGGGTCCCAATACCTGATTGAGACATCTATGAGCTATTGTAATGCAAATAATTATTATTAATATACTATTATAAATATAATAGTAATTAATAATAACAGTAATGCGGGGAGTATTTCACATACAGATTTCTCTTCAACTGGTATAACCCTTTATATCTTCAAAAGATATGCCTACCCCTTGGGATTGTTTGAGTAAAAATGCTTTCTTATAGTTAGGTTTATTAGCATTTTAATTATTTCTCACCTCAGGAAGAGTCCTTTAATATTTTCACATAATGAATTATCATATTTCCTTTAGACATAAGCTTAAGCCTTCTATCATTTTTATACACAGTTATACTGTATTCTACTCCAAGTTATGAGTAAAAAAAACACTCACAAAATTATCTCAGCAAAAGATAAGGTACAACTTCAAGATAGCCCCTGCTTATTCCCAATGATGGGTGTAGCAGCTCCTAGATTACTGTACTCCCTTTGGATAACTAATCTTAGCTTTTCCTCTTGTTTGTTCCTGTCTTCTACCCCTCTTTATTCCATAACTTGAATTTTCCAAGTCTCATTGCTTCTTGTTCATTTAATCTTCCTGATCTCCTTTTCCACCTCTTGAAATCAAGGTGGCTTTCTGCACATGCCTATCTCTGTTTTGTTTTTTTTATTAAATATATAGGCTGCAAATGTTCAATGACTCTCCTATCTTCTCAGGGTATGTCTGCACTACGAGATTATTCCGATTTTACATAAACCGGTTTTGTAAAATAGATTGTATAAAGTCGAGTGCATGCGACCACACTAAGCATATTAATTCGGCGGTGTGCATCCATGTACCAAGGCTAGCATCGATTTCTGGAGTGTTGCACTGTGGATAGCTATCCCGTAGCTATCCCATAGTTCCCGCAGTCTCCCCCGCCCATTGGAATTCTGGGTTGAGATCCCAATGCATGATGGTGCAAAAACAGTGTCACGGGTGATTCTGGGTAAATGTCGTCACTCAATCCTTCCTCCGTGAAAGCAACGGCAGGCAATCATTTCGCTCCCTTTTTCCCCTGGATTGCCCTGGCAGACACCATAGCATGGCAACCATGGAGGCTGTTTTGCCTTTTGTCACTGTCACCGTATGTGTACTGGATGTTGCTGATAGAGGCGGTACTGCAGTGCTACAGAGCAGCATTCATTTGCCTTTGCAAGGAGCAGAGATGGTTACCATCCCTATTGCACCGTCTGCCGTTGTAAATTGGTGATGAGATGATGGTTATCGGTCATTTTGCACAGTTTGCAATTGGAAATTGGCGATGACGGTTATCAATCATTTTGTACCATTTGCAATTGGAAATTGGTGATGACGGTTATCAATCATTTTGTACCGTCTGCTGCTCTCATGGGTGCTCCTGGCTGGCCTCGCTGAGGTCGGCCGGGGGCGCATGGACAAAAATGGGAATGACTCCCCAGGTCATTCCCTTCTTTATGTTTTGTCTAAAAATAGAGTCAGTCCTGCCTAGAATATGGGGCAAGTGTGCTAGAGAGCCAGAGAGCACAGCCGCTCCGGGTCCGAGCCCCAGAGATCCCGCAGAAATGATGAGCTGCATGCCATTCTAGGGGGTGCCCCTGCAACAACCCCACTCGTTGCTTCCCTCCTCCCCCAACCCTCCTGGGCTACCGTTGCAATGTCCCCCCATTTTTATGATGAAGTTATAAAGAATGCAGGAATAAGAAACCCTGACTTTTTAGCGAGGTAAAATGAGGGGGAGGCAGCCTCCAGCTGCTATGATAGTCCAGGCAGGACATTAAAGGGTGAGGGAGAGAGCAGCGCAGCCTCCATCTGCAGTGATAGTCCAGGGAGTACAGAATCTTTTCTTTAGACTCGAAAGGGGGGAGGGCTGATGGAGCTGAGGCTCCAGCTGCTATGATGAGGACGGTTACCAAGCATTTTGTACAGTCTGCCAGGAATGACAGGGAGTCATTCTCATTTTTACCCAGGCACCCCTGGCCGACCTCACTGAGGCCAGCCAGGAGCACTCACGGGATGATGATGATTTTCCACCATTTTGTACCGTCTGCCCTCAGGAAAGGAAGGGGAGGGGATGCTGCTGTTCAGCACCGCAGCACTGCATCTAGCAGCAGCATTCAGCAGACATATGGTGACATTGAAAAATGGCAAGAAACGATTTTTTCCCTTTTCTTTCACGTGGGGGGAGAGGGGGTAAATTGACAAGATATACCCTGAACCACCCCGGACAATGTTTTTGAACCTACAGGCACTGGGAGCTCAGCCAAGAATGCAAATGCTTTTCGGAGACTGTGGGGACTGTGGGATAGCTGGAGTCCTCAGTTCTCCCTCCCTCCCTCCTTCCCTCCTTGAGCCGTCCATTTGATTCTTTGGCTTTCCGTTACGCTTGTCACGCAATACTGTGCTGAGTCCCTGCTGTGGCCTCTGTCTATCATAGCATGGAGATTTTTTCAAATGCTTTGTCATTTCATCTTCTGTAACGGAGCTCTGATAGAACAGATTTGTCTCCCCATACAGTGATCAGATCCAGTATCTCCCGTACGGTCCATGCTGGAGCTCTTTTTGGATTCTGGGACTTCATGGCCACCCATGCTGATCAGAGTTCCACGCTGGGCAAACAGGAAATGCAATTCAGAAGTTCGCGGGGCTTTTCCTGTCTACCTGGCCAGTGCATCCGGGTTCAGATTGCTTTCCAGAGCGGTCACAATGGTGCACTGTGGGATACCGCCCGGAGGCCAATACGGTCGATTTGTGGCCACACTAACCCTAATCCGATATGGTAATACCGATTTCAGCGCTACTCCTCTCGTTGGGGAGGAGTACAGAAACCGTTTTAAAGAGCCCTTTATATCGATATAAAGGGCCTTGTTGTGTGGACGGTTGCAGGGTTAAATCGGTTTAATGCTGCTAAATTCGGTTTAAACGCGTAGTGTAGACCAGGCCTCAGAACTGTGAGTAAGGGTATAAATCCCAGTAGCAGAACAGGCAGTTCAGGAACAGGATTGCACAGACTCCTGGATGGTAGGGGGAAAGGAGGAGCACTGTAGTGAAAATCAGAAGAAAAAGGAAAAGTCTACCTACATATGCTTTCTAACATTTTTTGAAGGCTAGGAATATATGTAATATATATTTATAAACACAGGATGGGTGTGGAGTAATAATAATAGTGTCACATACAGTGACTTTTTATTGTGAATATACATACCTTTCCTTTTTTCTGAAGATAAACTAATTTGTATCATTTACATATCACAAGGTTGCTTCTGTTTTCGAGGTCTACTTTAGTTTTGTTCTCTTAATTTAGAATGTTACTGTAGCCATGTTGTTGGATTATTTCCTTGTAATTTTTTTTTAGTTATTAATGATCTTAGCAAAACTCTTTTAACTTTTCTTTTCATATGCAGTCGTTAAACTATACATTAGGGTTTCTGTATAATGGATTGGTTGATTAAGCATTGTTGTTATACTGCATTAATTTATATGGAATATGTGGGCTCAAAGGTATTAACATAATTGAGACATTGTCCAATATTAAACAATTTTAAACAAGGTTCGGGTTAGGTATACAAACACCTCAACCTGCTTAATACCATAGCAAATACACTATGAAAAATCATTTTAACCTTTAATTAAAGATACCAAAAAAAGGAAAAGAGTTAAAGCTTTTGACATGTAAAATATTAATTCAGGCTTTCATTTTAACCACATCCCTTGCTCCATTTCCCTTTAGCTCTTTTTTTTTAGAAGGAACCCCACCCCTGGTTTGACAGTGTTTTAGATGTTATCAAAGATGGTAATATCTGTCCTTTTGAATAAAAGAGAAGTTAGGTGAGATGGACTGGAGCTGCTCTGATCTCATTTTCTAGAAGACAAAACAAGACAAACACACAAACGGAGTAACAAAGATGGAAAATGCAGCTTTTGTCACTGGTGTTGACTTTCACCTGCAATCTCACTGCTGGAGAAACACTGGCATCAGCCACTATGAGAACTGGCAAACTTGTATCAGCATCAGGCTGATTAGGGCACTGCATTTAGCTGCCTCTTTCTTGTCATAGGCTTACAGCAGTGTTGCAAAATATATAATCTTGGCTAGCTAAGCCAGATTCTTATTAGACAGAAGAAACAAGGGAAAGAGAAGAAATAAGGTGCAGAAGAAAAAGGACACAGCAGGGAAAGGATGGGGTATGGGGGACAGTCTTACATCCCAGGTGGTGTTTGGGATTCAGCCAGAGCTGGGGAAGGTGGATGTGTCAGCTGGGTTCCTCTCTCTAGTCTGGACTGGTCAGGATATTTTTAGGATCGGGATGAAGGGTGTAAGGGTTCCAGGGTGGTGGCAGCCATGATCCTGAAGCTCACTCCACTGGCCAATTTTTCTCCCAAAGTCTTTTTCTTTAGGGACCCCAAAAGGGAGTGATGGGTGGAATAGTCCATCTCTTTCTTATATTTGTCTACCAGTTAGGCCTAGTTTCCAGCACAGCAATTTTGATTCATGGTTTTCTGGTTTCACACTATTCTCGTTGACCAAGCATGATCTTAATACTGTCTTTCAGTTATATCAGCAAGCCTCTTTGTTTGGATTAATTCAGTCTGTCTTTCTCCCTTTTTTACTTTTTCCCATCAACATTTCTTTTTATAGGTTATTTTGACATCTTATGAACTTACACTCTCTTTTTACAGTTGAATTCACAATTAGGGTAAATTTGTATGGCCAGTTATCATAACAGCACATATGCACATAACCTGTTGAAGCTATTAGTGAAATATTCCATGAAAAAAAATCCATCAAATTTGTCAGATGCAGAACTGAAGTATCTTGAGTATTTTTAAATGAGCATATTGTGAATTTTAGAAACAATTTATGTGAAGCAAGTACTGTACTCTTCTGCAGTTAAATGCAAATTCTCTCACTTTCATCAAGAGTCTCTATAAAGCAGAGTCACTAGAAAACAATGTTCAATTAAAAGAGATAATGCAGCAAAAGTTAAATCTATATTCCTTATAAGGGAAATTCAAGCCGCCCAAAATTTGGTTTCTGGCAGTCTTGCCAGCTGCAAACTGGAATATTATATGTTTCATTATAAACTCACATGTTTTACAAGTGTCTTGATTCAATTTAAAAAAAAAAAAAAAGAGGTTGGCTTCAATCTACAAGAAAAACACACCAATAACTAATCTGTAAATGGTGATAGTGTTGCTATTTTGCAGCTGAAGTAATCCATAGTAGAAGAAATGACACAGAAAGTGTATTTGTATCAAGAAGTTCATTCAGTTAAAATATTAGACATATTATTTAATATAATTCTTAAGCATTGAGCACTATTCCAAAGGCACAGTTTCGTTATAATCCACCAAAGTGTTATACTGGCCAGAACAATATGGTATTTTCCTGTTGCACTTGCTTACAGTGGAAGAACCTAACAGATGGACAATAGTTTTGCCATAAATTAGGCGAAAACATTATGTGCTGGACTGGGCTAGAATTGTGTGATGCCCTGGGTTTAGCCTCCCATTAATCTTATCCTGAATAAGGAGATTAAACTCATGGCAATAGCTAACAAGACTGCAATTGTTGTGGAATTTTTATTTAATAAATAAATAAATCAAATAACTAAAGTAGGTGACTAGGAGTCATTCAGTTGAGGAAAGCTTACACCTTGCCCTCAGTAGACAGGCATTGAAAATGTCCACTAATAGTTTCAACACCTTCCCACGATGTTCCCCCCACTCCCCGCAGCCACGTAGGGTCTATAAAGCAGGAAATCCCCTAGTACATACAGAATTTCAGTGAACAAAGTAATCTGAAACTGGACCAGACAATATGTTGTGTGTATGCCCCCTTCTGACATAAGGTTACCTTAACACAATCTTCCCAAAGACCTTATTCAGAGTATTAGTTTGGAGGTAGGGTTGAAGCTGGCAAAACTGTAAATATAATTGGATTTGAGAGATATTAAGTGTTGTCTTAGATGTCTTGAATGTGTTGGGGGCTATCAGCCATTCACTTGTGGGAGCTGGCACCATATTGCCCTCAGGAAAGAACTGAGAACCTCACTGGTGTGTATGAAATCAAATATGAGTGTCTTGAATGACTTTTAGCTGATGTTGCTCACTGATGTTCTGATTCTGCTAGGGGAATTCCAATCTGTAATGTACAGTCTTTATAGGAAATCTAGTGAAGAAGTTCTGAGTCCTCTGAAGATTTGTAGTGCATCCAGTTCAATAAAAAGCTACAGTAATAGGCCACTGGGGCATTCAGTTGCTGTCTATCTCAAGTAAGGTATTTACATGTATTATTCTAAACAGAATAAAGAATGCAGTAGATTCAAGTTTATGGCAAGAACAGGCAGGATTCAGACAGGAGAAATCATATGTAGATCAAATATTATCCCCACGTATCATCGTAGAACTGTAAATGAAATAGCAGTCACTGCTTTATATGGATAAGTGTCCAAAAAGCCTTTGATACCACAGATAGAACAGCTTTATGGAAGTTGCTATGCCACTATGGAATCCCACAGCAATTTGTGAACATCTTTCCAAGTTTTCTGTGAAAATATGACATGCCAAGTAATACACAACAGCGCACTGACGAAGCCATTCGACATTATTACAAACATCAGATAAGGATGTTTTATGTCACCCTTGATCTTTTTACAGGTAGTGGATTGAGTAATGAGCAAGACCGCAGAACAACCAAAGAACATACAATGGACCAGGGGTAATCAGTTATTTTTTGTCAAAGTCCAAACTTCTTGCTCAAGGTATAGTCGAGGTCCAGACTCTGGAGAAAATAAAGAAAAATCAACAATAATGATAATAAGTAAATTAAAAGATTTTTGGGGTCTGTTAAAAAATGTATGGCAGTCCGGATTTGGCCTGCAGTCCATCTATTAATTATCCCTGCAATGGACATTCACACAAGTTATAGGACCTTGATTTTGCAGATTACATCAACTTGCAATCCCAGACCCACAGAGACATGCAGGTCAAAACAAATAATCTCCAGACCTATGCACAATTAGTAGGGTGAAAATCAGCGCCGAGAAAACGAAAACCATGACAATCAACACACAAGAAAAAACACCAATAGCACTTTCTGTGACTGACATAGAAAAGGTTCAATATTTCACATATCTCAGTATAACTGTATATACAATAGGTGGAATAGATAAAGACATTAAAACCAGAATAGTGAAAGCGAGATGTGCCTTTGTAACTTGAAAATCAACTTAGAGAAACAGAAATATTGCCCTCCAAACTAAAATATTTAACACTATGATAAAGTTGGTATTATGGTTTAGTGCTGAAATTAGAAGGCTTACTAAGACCTTACTATCTGAACTCTATGTTTTTATAAAAAGCTGCCTAAGGCTTGGTCTACACCAGGGGTAGGCAACCTATGGCACGGGTGCCGACGGCGGCACGCGAGCTGATTTTCAGTGGCACTCACACTGCCCGGGTCCTGGCCACTGGTCCAGGGGGCTCTGCATTTTAATTTAATTTTAAATGAAACTTCTTAAATATTTTTAAAACCGTATTTATATTACATACAACAATAGTTTAGTTATATATTATAGACTTATAGAAAGAGACCTTCTAAAAACGTTAAAATGTATTACTGGCACACAAAACCTTACATTAGAGTGAATAAATGAAGACTCAGCACAACACTTCTGAAGGGTTGCCTTCTACACCAGATTCCAGTCCAGAGACCCTTGACCCAGCAGCTTAGGTTTTTACTCTCCCAGCCTTTACAGCCCCTTCCCTGGACTGCTTCCTACACTGCCTATCACAGGCTTCTACTCTTCCCCCCTGGTGTCAAGGAGTATGACTGCAGGGCCTTTCCTCCCTGTTTACGCCCGGATGAGCTTCATCCCCAGTAAAGCCTAATTGTATCCTATTTCCCTTCCAGGTGCAGCCTATGGCTAACTGGCTTCTCTTGCCTATATTAACCCCTTGAGGGATAGAGTGGCATGAATGCCCCATTACACACATGTGGAGGAAAGACAGGAGTTGAACTGTTTCATGTGGATTTCTCCACTTTACCATATATTCCCTAGCTGACCACTGATTGGAGGACTGCCATTTGCTGTACTTGGAGCTGAACTTGAAGACCACTTTGATGCTTATGAAAGTGCAGACTGTGGCTACCCTTTCATGCAGTGCTTTCAGTTGTAGGGGGAACAGATGATGCCTGTTTTTCAGAAGCTACAAAGACTTCCTGCATTTTTATAGATTTAATGCAAGTTGATATTATCATCTATGTAGACCTTTATATTTTGAGTTTGGTCTAACTGAGTAATCAGTTCTTTCCATGTACACTGTCAAAAAAGTGGAGGTAGCAGAATTAGTTTTGCATGTATAACCCACACACCTTCTGGGTGTGGTGTTCTGTGCCATCTAGTGGCAACAAGACCACCTAGAGAGAGAGTTTAATGAGGCTGCTCTGCAGCCTTAGCTAACAGCCAGTTGGTTTTTAGCTCATGCGGTAGAGGCTCAGGCACTAAGCTCCAGAGGTTCCAGGTTGGATCCCGCCCGCTGATGACCGGAGTCTGTTGGTGTTACACTTGCAGTCCCTATATCTGAGCCTTTTGGAAGGTCATTCTTAGTGGAATATCCGCACCCGTGCAATGTGCACATCCCAGCTGAAGATGTTTGTTTAGGTTTTTCCCTAGGGAGATGGATTTGTTAGTGCAGTAATGAGTATGGAGAGATTATAAATGTTTTGTGGGGAGGGAATCCATTTACTTAATAGTACTGAGTTGTTTTTAGATTTCAAACATACTGTAGGCTTAGCACTTGTTGGATGAATTGGGTATTTCTCAAGGTGAGTAAAGTGTGCATAATTTTGCCTATATTTATGGTAGGTTAAATTTAGGTAGGTAAGTTAAATATATTAGGTAGGTTAAGTTTTCTTGCATTCTTTATAAAGCATACACATTATCTACTGTATAATAATTCCCATTGTTTTAGTGATAGTTTTTAATAAGACTGCCAAGGTGGGTTTAGTCGCTGTTCCAGCTAATTAAGATAACATGGTATCTCCACATTCTGAGATTGTTTCATTTAGATGGTAAATTCTTCAAATCAGGGACTATGTCTCTTTCGTAACTTTGCAAAGCTCCATGTAGTGTTCTGCAGGTATGCAAATATTTGTTAATTACAACAATAATAAAATCAGTAGGAAAGCTGCTCTAGGTTTACATATTACATTTTTTTTAAAGCAGTATTTATTTTACTAGGGAAAAACTTTTGGTTCTTTTTGGCTCTGATAAAGAATCAATCTTTACAATATGATTTTTTTAGTTTTTGTTTGAAGGAGGTGTAGTACTTTGAAAAACTATGCCAAAGCCCAGAGGGAGGCAGTGTGACTTAGAGGACAGAGCACTGGACTGGGGCTCGAGAAACCTGGATACTGTTCCCAGCTTTCCCACTGGCCTGTTGGATGACTCTGGGGAAGACACTTCAACTCTTTCTCAGTTTCCCCATTTGTAAAATGATGATACTGAGCTCCTCTGTAAAGTACTTTGAGATCTACTGATAAAAAAATGCACTCTAAGATCTAGGTAGTATTATAATTGATGTTGTTTGAAATACTTTGCAGGCTAATGGCAAGTGGGCGTTCAATGGACAGTCTATTACTAAGAAAAATTGAGGTAGCCTTAAAATATGGTTTTCAAATACATTAAGGATCCCCTGCAGTCAGTTGTTACAGGTATTATATTTGCTTACATTGTCCATTAGCAACTTCAGAAGCAATTGTAAGGTTAGTTCAGTGTAAAACACTGCAGGTTTTCTTTTAAAACTACCTTTGTAATTAATCAGTGTAGCATTGCTGATTTATTCAACAACTCTGCATTGAATGCAGTCACCTTTATCAAGTAATTCATGCTGGAAATTGGTAATTCCTTCATTTCATAGTGCGTTAACATGCATTTCATACAAGTGTAAATTTAAATAAATAATGAAAAAATTTACCAGATGTATCATTAGGATTTAACTTTATCTCTTTAAATTTCTGTTTGCATGGACATTTATGTTTGGCAGTCACTCTCAACCCACCCCCACATATGCTCCCGAACACTTAAACAATCAAAAAATGAATATCTTATTGACACACTTTGTTGATGTGCAGTTTTAAAATGTTGGGAGTTGGTGGCTACAGCAAATGTTTTATTTTGATGGCAAAGATATTCCACATTAAGATTTAAGATTCCATTTAAAGCTACGTAACATTGCTAAGGAAAATCAGTCTTTGTGATTTTGCTAGAACTTTGGAATGTATAAGAAATTTATGTTTTTGCAAGGTCGTATGTTGTAAGCTCTTTGGGGCAAACACCATGGCTACCTTCATGTTGGTACCTAGCACAACTCTAATCCTGCGGCCTCTCTATCATAATACTAATGATAATCAATCCATCTATAATAAACATTTCATGAAAATCTCTTTGTATAGTTTTGAACCCAAAGGAAACCACCTAATGGTTTCAGTGTGTACACCAAAGTTAGGAAATTCTGGAAATGCTAACAAGTAAATTATGGAAATTGTTTATGACATTGCAGTGGGGATGGGGACCATTTTCATTATGGTGAGATTGAACAGGAAGGACATGCATATAACTTCAGTTCATTTAAAATCTTATTTGTGGGTTTGTCTACACAGCAAAGAAAAACCCATGGTTGGTGTGCCAGACGGCTTGGGCTTGCAGCACTTAGGCTGCGAGGCTGTTTTATTGCTATATAGATTTTTGGGCTGGCGCTGGAGCACGAGTTCTAGGACTTGCAGGGTGGGAAGGATCCCAGGTCTCAAGCTACAGCCCAATCCCCAAAATCTACATAGCAATGAAACAGCTCCACAGCCAGAGTACTGTGAGACAAGTCGGCTGGCATGGGCCAGCTGTAGGTTTTGCTGTGTAGACATAGCCTAAAGTTGCTTTGGTATTTTTATAGATTGGGTTAAACCTCTTTGAAACTGTTAAATGCAACAGCCACGCTTCATTCAGTTCAAATATAAGAATCAATGGCAATCTCCAGATCAAAGCATAGGTATGTTACTGCCCAAAACAAAAAACAAAAGTACCTTTCCCAGACCTGAAGAAGAGACCTGTGTAATCTCAAAAGCTTGTCTTACCAACAGAAGTGGTCTGATAAAAGATATTACCTCACCCACCTGGTCTCTGCTGAACAAAGGCAGGTCAGAAGTTCACTCAGGAATTTCAGCTGTGTGGGTGGAGAGTGTGGCTGGATTTTGTTTTGGGTAGAAGTGTGAATGGGTGATAAGAGAGACATCACAGAGAAACAAGCGCAGAAGTTGAAGGAAGCTATAGACAGAGCCTGGGGGAGGTTTAGAGGCAGGTTTGTAGCTTGTGCTGGGAAGAGGGGCTTGGGGCTGTCAGCAGGGAAACAAGCCTCTGGCTCTTTGATTCCTCCTGAGTTCAGGGGAAACAGGACTTTATTCATTCTTTGTAAATAAACAAGACTGCATCAATGATACCTGGCTCCATCTTCAATTTTTCCTCACAACTGGAATCGCCTACACGATCCCACATTTTTGATTAGCTGCTCAGGTAAAAAAAAAAGATACCAATACTTTCTTAAATTAATCCAGAAAGTTCTGGAAAGGCTTTCAGGATAAGGAGTACCTAGGAGCAGAACATAATCATATATTTGTATCCTAACTCTTTAGGGATTTGGTGCTCTTGCTCCAAGTGAAAATACTAAGACTTTAATGCTGAAAAATTAAAGGACTCTCCCTTTTCCACTACACTCATGGCCTCTACCTGCTTGTTCCACCAGCACCTTTGCTGTTCTGGTGATTAGTCTTAGGCCTGATCTCCAGTAAAAATTTAAGTTTTCCCAGCTCTGTGCTCAGGGGTGTGATAAATTCACTCCTCAAGTGGCATAGTTAAGCTGACCTAACCTTCAAGTGTAGAAAGTGCTAGGTTGACTGAAGAATTCTCCTGCCAACCAAGCTACTGGCTCTAAGGGAGGCAGATTACTTACACTGATGGGAGAACTCCTCCTGTTGCATAGGTGGTGTCTACACTGAAGTGCTTCAGTGGTGCAACTGCAGTGCTGCAACTGTGTTGTTGTAGCCTTTCAGGTATAGACAAGCCCGTAGTGGAATATCTCCCACCAAAGACTGAGCCCTTTCCTTTGTGTCATGATTGCAACCAGACTGTCATTCCTATGGGACTCATCCCACAACTCCTTGCCCTAGTGCACGTGGGCACAGTGAAGTAGGGATTGTATCAGTTATGTAATCCTTTCTATGTGCAGTTAGCAAAGTTCCCAGGCAGCTAATTGATTTCTTCCCTGGGTTATGGTGTTTGACTTCTCCTTTGCTACGAAGGATGAGATACCATTTTCTATAAGACAACGTATGATACAGAGCTACACTGCAGATCAGCAAGCTTGCATGACCTGTTGCCCCAGCCTCCTCAACAACAGGCTGGTCTTATTAGCACTTTGCAGATCAGCATGAAAAATATCTGCCCCATTAACGTATAATGTCCCACCATCATTAGTCCTGTGCAATTGTTGGTGATAAATTTGTGACTGAAGACCATAAAATTATAAAAGCTACAAAATGTAAACATTTTCTCATTTACTGCTTTTGTGGGCTTGATCAATTGCCTCAGGCCAGTCAACTTAATCCCACCTGACCCTCCTTGGCAATAGAGCTGATCACACCAATTACATTTTCTGATAAGTCTGCATATACCAAAGATTGCTATGCAAAATAATAATCAAGCAGTGGAAGAAATTCAGAACATGTATAAAAGTCTACAGTAGGAATTGATTATACTCAATTATTAGAGATTGTGAGTAATTTTGAGCTAAATGATGTATTTGGTGATGGTGGTGGATAGAAATGTCACTGATAATGATTAAGACAAAATTTAATAATGCTAAGGATAACAAGACCCTTAATGAGTTATCCAATTCTGTTAACAAAAAGAATGAGAAAATAAAAGTGGGATGAAGTAAGGGCACTAAGACAGAAGTTCCTGACCCAAGATATTCTGTAATTGAATCTCCTAACAGTTTAATTGGATTTTAAGAATTAAAATGTCAAGTTGTCAAACATAATTTTATTATTTGTAAAGAAGCACTGCACATGATCATCTTGACATCTGGTCAGTTTCAAAAACTGAGTTACAAGTAGTTTGCCAACTTTTGTGGTTTCACAGTCTCATTCATCTTGTTTGTTTGTTTTTTAAAATGTTTTTCTGTCCCCTTTTGCTGCCTGTGAAAGACCTACAGAGACAGCGTAAACTGATTACAGAGAGGGGGATCAATGAAACTGATTATTCACAAAGTGTTGCAAGAAACTTGTGTACAGGAAGAATGGTAACTTGAGAGAAAAAGATGGGGGCAAGTTTTCTGATGGCAGAGCCTCACTTGTGTCCCTGCTGTTACATAAACAATACATTTGTGTATGTGTCTGGGTGTTAAACTGCTTAATTGTTTTATATTCATTAGGAAGCAGATTCAACCAAATTAAGATTAATAATTTAACCAATGGATTGTCCCTTAATATTCTGTCCTCAGATCAGGCAGAATGTATGAAACGAGCCCTAATGCAATTATGAGAGAAATTCATACTGTATATGACCTGAATCCTGGCAAAAAACTGTGTTGCAGATTTCCATAAAACTTCCTCTCACAGCTCTTCACTTTATTTTGGAAAAAAGTATTCACTGAAGTATTGCAGAAAAGGATCACTGTCCAGGTTCTGAGGACAGTGTTGATCACCTAATTGTGAAGAGAAACAAGGATGGGAAAACTGTAGAGATCCTGTTCCTGAAGAGATCTTTCTGAATATGAAATGTACAGATAGTACCAAAATAATAGCTACAAATCAATACAGTGTGATCCACGTGCTAATTCATGAAGCTCAAAAGACCAAGTGGGTTTTATGAAAGAGGGATACTGATTGTCAATGACGACAACAACTTCCTATCTAACCCCAAACCCCATGTTTATAGTTGCCACACATCTTTTTTATATAGGATCATGTGACCTTATCATAAGGTAAATTTATTTAAGATTGGTCTTTGAGTAATTTTTCCCCATATGCATTATTATTCTGTGTGATTTAGCTTTGGCTTCAATTCTGACTAGAGAACTCCTGCACTTAGGGCCACATCTTAAACCGATGTAAATTATAGGTTGACTCAAGTCAATAAAGTTATGCCAATTTACCCCAGCTGAGGACCTGACCCTCACTGGGGAGGGGTACATGGCAGTTGTGCATCCTTCCCTCTGCCTACTTTTTAACATCTCTCATGAATTCCTGCTACATCAAGAGCAATGATGGAATGATTATTAATAAGGAATTAAACATTCAGTCCATGTGTAAGTGTGTTTTATAATTGGAGAACATTCCTTTCATTTCCCCACTTCTTTACTCAATAAAGAACATTTGGCAAACTGTCAGGTGAAATCTAATCTCATCTAATGTACATATCTAAGAGACAGGATACCTCATTTTATCAATACTGACCATTTCAACTCTCTATGAAGATAACCTGTCTAGGAATAAAGATATGCTCAAGCCTAGCTGCCATTTGTGTAAGTAGACTCTGAACACCTCATAAAATAGTTAAACAAAGATACAGCAAGATAGCAACTACTTCCCTTATCTCTTCAGCAAGAAAGAGATAGCTAAAATGAATATATACCAAAGGATCACCAGTATTCACAAGCAGTTCTGCTTTGCTCTTTTGCTTTTGAACAAAATTACTGTTCAATTTATATGGGAGAAAAAAGCAACTATGACTCTCATGTGTAATGTGTATAATTGATCAATAAATAAAATGTTTAAAAGCATGCTCTGTTGAGAGCATGGGACTCCCACATCTCTATTGCTATTATGTACTTTTCCATATTACTCTTTGGTGAAGCTGGTCATCCCCTCTGGCTTTACCTATGCACCATCTTGGCTTAGTATTGAAACAAATATTGAAGCTCTCTTGGGTGCATTTCATATCTTCACCCTACCTGTTTCCCCGAAGCCATTGGAAAAGGACTGTGCTGTGCATGACAAGGAGGCATTGAGGGGAAGTACAGCAGTTAGAATTTTGCCCAGATGGCCCCTGCTTCAAGACACCTTTAGAACTTGGTTGAAGATGGTGCAAGATAATTCGTACAGAAACCTGTCCTGAGATTAGTGAAGTAGAAGAAGAAGAAGGGTTTCTAGTTTTCTTCTAACCATCCTAGATCTAAAAAGCCTGCTTAAATCAAGAGCCCATGTTCTTCCAAGGCCTATATCTCTGTAATAGCAATTGCACAAAGTGGTAACAAGCCTCATCCTGTGTGATCAGGCTTCCTTGTGAATCCAATGCCTGTGGCAAAGGAAAGAGCTTTACTCCCAATTTCCAACCTCCTTGGGGTTAGGAGAGCTAACTGCCATCTCCTCTCCTTCATGCCCTGACCTCACAACTGGGTCAGATGGCCCGCAACTCTTCTTCAATTGCTAAACACTTTGCAAAATCTGCAAATTGCTTGTATAAGCAACTACGGAGCAACTCATGCTTTCCCAATAAGAACAAAGTAATATATGCTGAAAAAAGAGTCAGGTGGGTATGGTGGTCTTACAGATAAAGATGTATTCTAGGATAAAATATTTTCCTCTTTTTCATTTGTTCAAAACAACAACAAAAACTAACACTTCCATGTAGCTCTTCCAGTCCACTAAATAACTAAACAAATATGCAATCAGATCAGAACTTGCTGCCTATCGTGAAATAATCCACAGAAATTCATATCAGCATATTTGGAAATGAGTCATTTTGCTGTGATTACTTATTGTTGATGTGTAAACTGAATGCAGCTTAGGGGAAGGAAAAATAAAAGTCCCAGCTACAAGACACTATATTGGTATGGTTAGGGATTCCTTTATGTCCAAAAACAAAACTCAAAACCAGAGAACATCAACTCAGACTACTGGGTAATAACAATCTGAGACCAGTCCTGCTTTAGCCAATTCGGAAGACAGAGTTTACACTCTTCTTTGGTGGGTAGCTTTCTTTATATCAGCTTCTCTCATTTCTTTTATAACCCTGCCCAGATCAGCCATGTTAAAGGTAAGAATGCCTTACAAGGTGAACCACATTTTCACCTGGTCACACAGTTCAACTGATTACAACAGCACTTCACCCCACTAGCCACTGCATTAAAGGTAAGTTGAAAAAATCGTTACACATCAGGGAAGAACTGAGAAATTTATGGCAACATGTTTGACAACTCTAGTTCATCATCCTGGCCATTATTTCCAAACAGTATACACAGCAGGTTTTATTGGACACAAGAATGTCTTTTGTTTGTGTGTTTTTTTTTAAAGAGTGGAGGGACTTATAGACCCTAGCATATGGTGGTTAGGCCAAAAAGTATCACTCTACAGCACATTCTGTCCTCCTGTTGCAAATTACGCAACTAGTGGAATGATTTTGAAGTTACACTTTATAGTAAATTCCACTTATAAATAATCTATAAAGGGTTAATAAATCATTTATGGACATTTGGTTAAGTGGCTAATCAATGGTAAAAGATTCTTAGGCCGTGGCTACACTGGTGCTTTACAGCGCTGCAACTTTCTCGCTCAGGGGTGTGAAAAAAACGCACCCCTGAGCACAGCAAGTTACAGCGCTGTAAAGCGCCAGTGTAAACAGTGCCCCACCGCTGGGAACGTGGCTCCCAGCGCTGCAAGGTAATCCCCACGGGGAGGTGGAGTACGTGCAGTGCTGGGAGAGCTCTCTCCCAACTCTGACGCTGCGACCACACTCACACTTCAAAGCGCTGCACCCTTATACTGTCCAACAGTCAACAGGTTGTTAATAAGCATATTAAGCTTATTCTATTGATGTGCTTATAACTATCTACCTATATGAGCCACTCATGTCTGCAACATGCTTATCGTATCTGTTAATTATTTATTAACCATGTATAAATATAACCTTAATAGAAAATGTGTCCAGTGTGTTTAAAGGCACTTCCAAAATTCTAAAGTTAGGTGCATTTGGCAAGCTAATATTTCCCAACACTGATCAGATATGGCTTTCTATTTCTGGAGAAATCATTGAACTCTCCTTCCTATACAAACTGGCTAAATGAATTATCCACCACAGCACCGATGGAAAAAAATATTAAGAATGAACAGCTGTAAAAAAATACAGTAGGATCTAGGCACACATGAAAAAACTGCATTTTTTAGCCTTAATTTTACCAGTTCAAGTTTGCAATTCTCATACACACAGTGTTGTGGGGTTTTTTGTTTGTTTTTGCTTGTTGCCACATACAACATATTTTAATTCAGGTTAATGAAATAGTGTAAAAATCACATTCAGTTCATATTAAGTTAGATTATCATAATGCTATGAGTCTATGAGCTAAAATCTTATTTTGAAACATATTAATTAGATGGACTGGTCACTGTTTATATACTATCAGTATAAAAATCGGTAAAAAGATAATTGGATGTGAGTAGGAATAAAAACATCCCCAAGTTTATTGTACCTGTCTAAAGGACTTTGCCTGAATCTAGTTATAGCCAGTTATACGTCTTTTTATCCATCTAAAAGTACCAAATCATAGATGGATGAGCAGCTAAAATTGATGTGTCAATATTATCCAGACGCATTTGTAGGAAATGCTACTATGGTCAACAGTTAATCAAATTGGCTCTGTGCTCCCCCAACTGTTTAACAGTTTTGGAATGACCAGACTTAATGTTCATTAGAGGTTTCTAAGGTCAGGCTTGACAAAGCCCTGGCTGGGATGATTTAGTTGGGAACTGGTCCTGCTTTGAGCAGGGGGTTGGACTAGATGACTTCCTGAGGTCCCTTCCAACCGTGATATTCTATGGTTCTATGTAGGAATCTACGATAAACCACAATGAAAATATTACTGATCACACAGACATCTCTGTAAAAAATGATGAACTATCTCCCACATTTGTTGGATATTCCCTGATTTTCATTAAGGGTCGGATCCAAAGCTCACTAAAGTCAATGACTTCTTTTCCATTGACTTCACTGGACTTTGGATTGGGCCATAAATAAATAATAATAAAAATCATTCCATGCGGTAATGCCAAATTAACATATTTCCATAGTTTCTACCAATATTACTACATCTCTGTCTGTCTCTCTCTCTTTCTAAATATGTTTGAGAGAGAGAGACAGACATCGGTCAGCTATAATTCAACTATATGTGAGGCTACTAGCTTGGCCTATTATATATACATTTTTATATGTGTTTATACATAATGTGTATGCATGTGTACACGTGTATGTGTGTGTATATATATATATAGAGAGAGAGAGAGAGAGATACATACATGTGGATAATGTATGCATATGTACAGAGATAGGTAAATAATTAACACACATTTCTTTATAATTAAATAGATCACTCTAAAAAGAATCCTGACCCCTTTTAGTTTTGATATTTGCATTATATCATTTCATACTGAACAGTCTTTCTATTTCCAAAATGCATTTGAGAATACACATCTAAATATACATCTAAACTGAACTGTTATATACTGATCTTTCCACAGAATTTCATTTAATCTATCATTGTCAACAGATCTTTCCAATGTCTACAAATGTCTATAGTATAGTATATGACTTCCCATCTCCAGGGTTAATAGCATCTACTTTTCACAGTACTTAGTTATTCCTTTCATTATTGAGGTGTCATTAAGTTTTCCCAGTGTAGGTTTCATTGGTATATTTTGTCTGACAGTTTATCCTGTTACATCACTTACTTCATAGTACATTTTGCCAATATAATTTAATATCTGGAAGTTGCCATATCATATATTTAAAAGATACATCTCCAGATCACTTTATCTTATTCTTATTCTAAACATGCTTCATGGAGTCCAGTGCAACATACTAGTCCCAAAATAATGATGTAAAATTTGCATCTTCGAAGTATTTGTAAATTAATTATGCTATACTGTTTAGATAAATTATTCTTTGCCAGTATCTTGCAACCCTAATCACGTTAGGGAGTTTCAGTAATCTTCCTCTTTATCAACCAGAACGTTAAGAGTTCACTGACTGTATTATTTTCATTGTTTATATTTATGACAAATTTATATGTAACGGAATATTTCAAAAGTACATCCATTCTGTTTATGTCCTTCTCTGGCCATAGGTTTGCTCATCCTGTTCAGAAATGCCCATAATTTTAACAGTATCTTCTGCATTTTTGTTAACATCTGTCACTGATATAATATCTTACAAAGTATTGTACTTTTAAAAAGTGAGCTGTGTTAAAAACTAATTCTTTGACATACAAATCAAAATATAATCTGATTTGATTTAAATTAGGAAGATTAATTTAATAACAGATAATGTGTAAAGTATTTTCCTATAAGAGCATATATTTTGTCATAAAATGACTTTACAATTTACATTATAATTGCCTTGCTTATCTTCATAAATCATAATTGTGTATAACATGTAGAACTCTCCTTTATATAGTTATTATTTATTATATTTTGAAGTTACATCTTAATATATGGCAAAATTTGATCATCATCAACATCCTTCCCCGACAATTAGTTTACATATATTTCCTTATGCACACACTGCAGCGGATCATACTGACACAATTCTTCATGAGGGCCCTTGGCATCAGACAGGAACACCAAAGGAAATATCAGTGTTCCTACGTTTGCTAAGGGCAAAAGCAATTCCTGCATGGTTCAGCAAGCTTGACCTAAATACTGTCTCTATAATATTTTCTGCTATGTTATTTAATTTTCCCTCATTTTCAAATTATTTTACACTACCCTTAAATGTTTAATGCTCAATGTACTCCATTGCAACTGTAGAATTGCCTTAGCAAAGCTGTTCGGAGAAGCTGGAGGTTTTGGCAGTTGGGTAGGGCACAAATGACCTTTTTGGATCATGGAAGGGTATGGACTCCATCAAAGGTAAAGAAGTCATCTTAACCTTCTTGTCAGTTTGGTGCCAAATTTTTAACAAGAGGGATCCAGAATGCCCAAGAGCCTCCAACTACATTCTTTACCCAGTATTCATCCGTCACGTCTTGGAGTATTCTAACATGGAATATAGCCATTGTATGGTGATTGTTCATTCACTCCATCTTAGAAGGAACACTATTTTTGCTACGATTTCACCTCACCAAATCCAGCCTAAATTTCCATCTGTGACATAAGTTACAGTTTAGGTTCTTCATTCTATCTTCTAGAGAAACAGGATGGAAATTAAACTCTTTAATGTCCTGAGAGCTAAAAATATGAATCTTTTCATGGTCACTTCAATGTGGCAGGGCAATCATGATTAAAATAAGACTACAAGTTCTCGAATGTTTCATTTGCACCTTCATTTTGTGGCACATGATGTGAGAAATTATTAGGAACTCTATTTAAGTGCCTCATTCAAGCAGCCATGTTATGTACGTTACACAGAATTTGTTTTTGTTTTTTTATTTATTTATTTTTGCGGTGTACCTCTATTGTTCAATTAACATGCAGCTTGAATTTCTTGCCATGGTATGACATACACCCAGACAAAGGAGGGGAGCTTGAAAAAAGATGTAAAGACATAAATAAGACCAAAACGGTGGATGGGTCTCTAATTATACATGATCAAAACACTTTTTCCTGGAAGCTAGTCTAGCCCCTTGACATACCTGCTTATACATTTGCTGAGACAGATAATTTCTCTTGACACTGACGTTGCTAATATTGCAGGAATGCTATTTTCACTAAGATTAACAGCTTCTCTGCATCTAGACACATATGCTTTATTTCCTTGTGTGGATCATCTTCTCATCTGTCTTTGTGTGTGTGTGCGCGTGTGTAACAAACACTGTTATTGAAACCAAGTATTGAGATCCCAGCATTGAGCTTCTTTCCTGTCCCTAATTACAGCAAGGCAGGATCACTACATGTGTGAGTGAACTTCAGATCTGCCATCCTAAAGAACTATGAGTAATGGAACTTCTCTCATCTTGCCACATGATGATCCACATTGCTTCCATTCTTTGACCATTAATATTATCCCCTTCTTGAAAGTGTGAGCTAGGAATAACAACAGAGGATGGGAAGACAGTGGCATGGAGGGCTGTGAAAATTATAGCATGAAGAGTTCATGCACTGTGTGTTGAGATTTCCTGAACTATCTATTGTGAAGTCTAGCTGTTTGCTGGGTAATATAAGTACTGACGGAGCTATCTTGATGAAGCAACATATATAATTCATATAGTTCATCTTTGCAATTAAAAGTAGGAGAGTCCCTCAAGCCAGACAGTAATAAAAATCTACTGTGTTCAGTACCAATACCAATTCAATACCAATAATACCTATTCATGCTGCTCTGAGGATTGTCATCTTGTATTGCATGTGCCAAAGTGATGACTACCCTCTTGACTGACTCCCTGGGACTGAACTGGGAGATTCAGAATTAAGAGTATGAGCTGTTGCAGCCTGAGCTAAAGTGCTATTGCTCATGGCTGTACAATTCATGTCCTATATGGATCGGTGCCCTTTGAATATGCTACAGAAAGGTCTAAGCCCTAGCAGTAAAACTCTGTTGTAATTAGGCCTTGTATTTTAGCATTTTTATAGGTTAGCTGCATAGAAAGCGCCTACGGGAAATGAAAAAGTCAATAATAAAAAGAGAGAGAGATCCAAAAAGTACAGTTCAGCCCAGGCTGTTACTTGTGCTCTTCTTCCTCTTTATCAAGACGGCACTAACATTTTGGCTCAGCTGTTTCCTTTAAAAGCTAAACTCAGATACTTTGTTGAGGGTTGTGTTTTTGTTTTTTTTAAAGTATGGCTGAAAATTGTATAATACATGTAATATGTGGAAAGCACTTACTTGGGTGTTGAAGTTAATGGATTTGTAGACGCTCTGGTGTGATTATGTCAACCATATGAACATGAAGATATATTTTTCCTTTAATTGTACAATTTGAAAGCAGAGTATTATTAAGAGTTTGTAACATGTCTCTGCATTTGAGCAAAGAGACTGCTTATGTCAATACCCTGCATTTAGAGGGTTTCAGACAGTACAACCACCTATTACACAATATCTCACTTGGCATATTGCTTTGAGGATTGGCAAAGTAGAATTCTAGTTGGGGAAAAAAATAATAAAAACAGGGGTAATATTTTAGAGAGCCCTGCTTTGTTCTCTGTACTTTTCTGATTTCACTGTCCATCATGTGTATCATTCTCAACTGTTAATTAAAATAAACAAAAAACATACCCTCCACCGTCATTGTACTGGGTTGCAAATAATAATCCATTTCTTGTGTCATGATCATACTCTGTATTTAATCAAATAACCACTAATACAGTTTTTTCATGCATGTCTAACTTCCATTGTTCTCCATGAATCCAACATTTGCAGCTCAGTTGTAGTACAACTTACATGCCTTCATTAAACCGAACTGCAGTAAACCTGGCTCCTTGATTGATGAGCTGCAACTTAACCAGGTGGCACTGGCATGCTCTGATAGCTCTTCAACTATAAAACTGCTCTCTTGGAGCAGACCTAAAGGCAGCTACTGTGCAAGCCATACCAAGAGACATGTACTGTATTTCTGTGTGATAGGCATTTTTAGTGACAAAATGCTTTATTTTTATTTTTAAATCAGAATTCAAGGCATATTTAACAATTCTAAAAACGTCTAAGTCACGGCTAGGCAACCTATGGCACGGGTGCCGAAGGTGGCCCGTGAGCTGATTTTCAGCGGCACTCACACTGCCTGGGTCCTGGCCACCAGTCTGGGGGGCTCTGCATTTTAATTTAATTTTAAATGAAGCTTCTTAAACATTTTGAAACCTTATTTACTTTACATATGTCATAACCTAGTCCCAGATTTGGACCTTAGCATCCAAAATATGGGGGTTAGCATGAAAACCTCCAAGCTTAGTTACCAGCTTGGACCTGGTACGGCTGCCACCACCCAAAAAATTAGAGTGTTTTGGGGCACTCTGGTCACCACAAAAACCTTCCCTGGGGACCCCAAGACCCAAATCCCTTGAGTCTCACAACAAAGGGAAATAATCCTTTTTCCCTTCCCCCCTCCAGGTGCTCCTGGAGAGATACACAGACACAAGCTCTGTGAATCTAAACAGAGGGACTCCCCCCTCCCCGTTTTCCAGTCCTGGAGAACAGAATTACCGAGAGTTAATCTCTCTTTCCCCCCTCACCCAGAGGGTATGCAAAGTCAGGCGAATAAATCTAACACACACAGATCTCCCTCTGACTTCTTCCTCCCACCAATTCCCTGGTGAGTACAGACTCAATTTCCCTGAAGTTTCCCAGTAAAGAAAAACTCCAACAGGTCTCAAAAAGAAAGCTTTATATAAAAAGAAAGAAAAATACATAAAAATGGTCTCTCTGTATTAAGGTGACAAATACAGGGTCAGTTGCTTAAAAGAATATTGAATAAACAGCCTTATTCAAAAAGAATACAAATCAAAGCACTCCAGCAACTATAGACATGTAAATACCAAAGAAAAGAAATCATATAACTCACTATTTGATCTCTTTGTCCTTACAACTTGGAAACAGAAGATTAGAAAACAGAAATTACTTCTCAAAGCTGAGAGAAAAGCAGGCAGACAGACGAAGACTCAGACACAAACTTCCCTCCACCCAGAGTTGAAAAAAAATCCTGTTTCCTGATTGGTCCTCTGGTCAGGTGCTTCAGGTGAAAGAGACATTAACCCTTAGCTATCTGTTTATGACAACATACAACAATAGTTTAGTTATATATTATAGACTTATAGAAAGAGACCTTCTAAAAAGGTTAAAATGTATGACTGGCACGCGAAACCTTAAATCAGAGTGAATAAATGAAGACCCAGCACAGCACTTCTGAAAGGTTGCCAACCCCTGGTCTAAGTATTTCATCACAGAATATATAAAAAAGAGGCCTATGTTTCTGACATATCAAAACCATATTCCTGTATAGGTATTTGAATCATGCACTTTTTAAACAAATTGTATTTTAATAACATTCAGCAAATGACTTTACTAATGATCAGGATTCCTTAATTTGTGTGATAGTTGATTAAAAGAAAAGAATGGCTATGTGAATGTACAGTCTCAGCCAGATGCTGAGCATTTCCTCCCTCTCCAAATATATATATAAATCTAAAACCTATAAGGCTTTGAGCTGAATGATCAAAGTTAGGAATTTCAGTCTCAGTTGCAGTGAAAAAGTTTCCACATACAGCTTCATTGGCATTGAGACTCTTCTATACATGTGTAACGCAGCACCTTTGTAATTCAAAAGGCATTGTTTATAACTCTCTTTATTCTGCTGTTTACTGAGGGTGAAATCTAGCCCCATGCAAAATGCCTGCATAAGTACTATGCACAGTCTTTAGCTTCATTTTGAGAGCCTCAATGGTGCTGAATGTTTGTTTATTTACTGTGCATGTTCATGGGGATAGAAATATCCTTGACTTTTAAAATTTAAAGTTTTTGTTGTTTTTTACTGGTCAAATATAGTGCAAAACAGACAAAGCGCAAATTTCCTCAAAATAATAATAAATGTCTTTTAAAAAAAAGGTATATACCAACAACTTCAGTATAGTGTCGGGACTTTCGGGACTTTCTTAAGTCTAACTCTGGGTGTCAAATCATTTTCTGAGGTTAAATGCTGCTGAAAGGTGAACTAAGGGCTTGTCTACACTGGCGATTTACAGCGTTGCAACTTTCTCGCTCAGGGGTATGAAAAAAACACCCCTCGAGTGCAGCAAGTTTCAGCGCTGTAAAGCGCCAGTGTAAACAGTGCACCAGCACTGGTAGCTATGCCTTTCGTGGAGGTGGGTTTTTTAGAGCGCTGGGAGAGCTCTCTTCCAGCGCTCTGCCGTGACCACACAAGCCATGTTAAAGTGCTGCTGTGGCTTTAGCTACACCCATATTTTCCCACTAAACTATAATAGTTTTAAGTTGCTTTAAATTCTGGAAACTAGCAACTTGATACTATCCCTTGACATCCAGCTGCCTGAGGCTTGTCTTAGGAGACTTACAGTATCTTCTCTGGTTATTTTCATCTGATCCAGCAACTCCATACTCCACTGTTTAACAAAACAAGTGAGAGTTACATGGAAGTTAGTTTAACATATAATGATAGTATTTTCAGATTAGGAAATTGTTAGCATGAGTCATGTGGAAAAAGTACAATGATAGTAAAGACTATTATCTTTTAATTTATCCATAAACTTGTAATGTCACAAATATGTCTGCATATTTTCCACAAAGTCATTGTTGTTAAGGTTCAGTTCTTTTATTGATAAGATCTCAGATAACCCAAGCTCAATTAGTTTATTAATCAAAGATAAATCTACATAATGCAGAGAAGTCCATACGTTACCAACTCTGGTGAACAGCTTTGGAGCGATCACAGCTTACATCTCTAGTCTGTGTGTATCCCAAAGTCTGATTACAAAAACTACCTCTTTTATGCCCTCCTTGTTTACAGTGGCTAAAAGACTCCATACATTACCCAGTTCTTATCAGTGTCTTATTTTCTTTTGAACATAGCATTTCAGAAGTCAACCCAGATTAGAGAGATGTACACTAGCTGTACCTCGATATAGAGTGCACATTGGTTAAGCATCAAAAAGATCCTCTTCTCCTATCTTTCTGGTATGTTTCTGCACCTAGCACTAAAATTACATCATTTCACATTTCCCCTTGGTTAAACATGTTAGCATAAGTAAAAAGCATTCTGGGAAAAGCTTAACATGAATACAATTCATTACTATGCAACTTAGCATAGATACAAAACATTCTGAAAATATATGACATACCTTACTTGGTTACTACTAGCTACATTATTATCTTAGTTGAAGCATACACCTTATACAGTCAAACTTGTAGTTAGAGCAATGATGTAATTTACATTTTTTTTGGTGAATACATCTGTTTGTGAGAGCCAGTTTCCCAACCCTTTATACAAGCCCATTTCTCATCTGGTAAAACTACCATGCCAGCATTACCATAACTGTAGCTTCCCTAACAGTAGTTTTCCACTTCACCTTTGGCTTAGCCATAAACAGTATGGGACTGTGGTTCAGTAATTTGGTCAATACTGTGTTCTGTCATGCAGTGTAACTTATTGAGCTGTGTGATGCGAACATTTCCTTTTAAATGTTGAAGAATAAGGGTTAAGATAAAACAAGGAAATAGGTTTTAAATCCGC
The DNA here is from genome assembly GCF_007399415.2 of Gopherus evgoodei. Taxonomy (NCBI): domain Eukaryota; kingdom Metazoa; phylum Chordata; order Testudines; family Testudinidae; genus Gopherus; species Gopherus evgoodei. Next base: position 122,185,176 of record NC_044326.1, on the reverse strand, counting down.
CCCTGAACAGAAGGGTAGCACTTGAGCCTATGAACGACTTAGATACCACTTAACTCTCCAAATACACTACACTCTACCCGATATAACACGGCCTGATATAATATGAATTCGGATATAACGCGGTAAAGCAGTGCTCGAGGGGGGCGGGGGGGGCTGCGCACTCCAGTGGATCAAAGCAAGTTTGATATAACATGGTTTCACCTATAACGCGGTAAGATTTTTTGGCTCCCGAGGACAGCATTATACCGAGGTAGAGGTATATGACACAGCCCTCTAAATTTTTACATAAATGATACTTGTTTCCTTGTTTATTTTTAAACACTGAAAAGCAGACAGGCACATCACAGAACTGAGTAAGTTTCACAGAATGACAGGCCATTTTCTGAAGCTACAAACAGTTAAGTTGGAATTATCTCTTCTTAGTTTCTATTGGCCATGATACTTGACGGCAAACTTCAACTTCAAAAGACAGCCGAACAGCATAAAATTAGCTAGGGATAAAATTGACACCAAATATAGTAAAGTTAACTCTTTGAATGGGATACTACTTTCACGAGTTCTGATGAAAGACCTAGATTGGTGGCAAAATGTATCACTTTAAGTCAGGGGAAAGATTGATATCCTTAAAATGTGTCTTGTCTTGCCAAAAATAATCTTTATGGTAATGGACATTCCTTATAATATTGCCTATAGATAATTAGAAATTATAGAAGAGGGCAAGAGACCTTGAGTTCACATTAATAAAGTAGAACATTCAGGGAGGATTGAGAATACATAATGTGTATTGCTAGCTGGCAGCCAATATCAGAGACTCTATTGAAAGGCCATTTAATTATTTTACTAAATCAAAATGGTAGTAGAATATGAGAACCAGCATTACTTTAGAAGTAGAATAGAGGCAGTGCTCTTGTCTCTTTTCTGAGGTAGAATCTCAACAATTTTAAAATAGCCTTTAACATTTGATTATTAAGATTATCTATATTCTATTTATGAATATATTTTTATGGAGCTATCCAGTATTCAGCATTGCAGGGGGAATCTGCTGATGGATACATTAGAAAGAATGGCGATGGAGGACTTAAGTTGTATAGTACAAAGAAGTGTTAAGCAGGGTTGTCATGTGACTAAGGTGTTTGGAAAAAACATTTTATTTACCTTCAATCAAATCATGTTATTTAGAATGGAGGAATAATATGGACAATGGTGTGCTTCCTAGAACAGGTTTTCCATATCATGTGTGTCTCTAAATATAATATGACAAAATGTGTGTATTAGAGTGGCAAAGGCAACAAAATTTGCCTAAATTGTGAGCCATTTTGATTTGACCCTGTTTTCTGTCTCTCAGGTCATTCTAGAATGAATGAAATTATTCCAAAGATGAACATTTTTAGGAAATTTGAGCAAAACCAGGCTAACCATTTGTCACTAAAAAAAGATGGTGTAAAAAAAAAAACAACTCACTCTCTGGCCCCCTCCCTCCTTCCCCACCCCCTAGTTCTCAAGGAAAAGAAAATCTTGCATCCTTTTTTAACAATAGCATAACACAGAAAGTAGCTCAGGATAGAAAATATTTTGTTCATGTTAATGACACTCCCTGAGAAGAGTTTTCCAGTGATTTTGTATTTACATTTGAAATAATGTAGCTTGCTAGTATTAGAGAGGAAGGAAAGATGGAAACTGAGAAGAGTGAGATAATGAGAAAGGGAAGTAATAGCTTAACAGCAGGGACAATCGAGATCAGGAAATAGGCAGGGCTGGCGCTTCCATTTAGGTGACCTAGGGCACCAGGATTTGGGAGGGCGGCAGACTGCCCCGGTGGACCTCCCGCAGGCGTGCCTGCGGACGGTCCGCTGGTCCCGCGGCTCCGGTGGAGCATCCGCAGGCACGCCTGCGGCAGGTCCACCGGAGCCACGGGAGCAGCGAGCTGGCCCTGCGCCTAGGGCGCCAAAACCCCTGGCGCCGCTCCTGGAAATAGGAGACAATGAAGTGGTTAGAGGAGGATAGCAGGGAGGAAGTCTCGTTGCTGATATGCAATGTTGTTGTAGCCAGGTTGGTCTCATGGTTGATGTCAGAGGAGATACCTCCTAAGGATCTAGTTTATGTCTTCCTTGAAAAAAGATGGGAATATTCTGCACAGAGAGGAAGGATTCAAAGAGGAAGTAACATACGTCAAATAGTTGATTTGAGATTACCAACATCAGAGTCAAACTGAATAGTATGCAAAACAATGAATAGATTGCATTCAATAAATGTCACATTCTGGGGTGCAGTCCAGACCAGAGGGGGATTATGTCACGGCCTGCCCTGTAACCATGAGTGCCTCAAAATGCTCTGCTGCTGTAGCTGTCTTTTCTGGATGCTTTCAGACAACACACAAGTGTGCACTGAGTGTCTCTCTCTTAAGCTGCTCTGACTCAGCAATTTTGACTCCAGCAGCCTGCTTGTTGGACTACTTCCACATTCTGGTCTCCACCATCCTAGGTTACACCTGGCAAGATGTCTGCAACACCTCCCAGTCCTGAAGTTTCCCAAACCTTTGTGCTCTACAATGTCCAGTCCTCTCCTGGACCATTCAGAGAGATACTGAGGTTTGTTGTTCCTTTAAATGTACAATACGCAGCAGTTTGCCAGATTTAGCATTCTCTTTAAATTAAAAACAGCACTGGGTTGGTTTAGATTAAAAGTAAAGCAAGTTATTTAACAAAAAAGGTAGGCTTTTAAGTGAGTTCAATTATAAAGGATAGAGTTAGAAATAGATAAAAGCAAATACACACACACACACACATATAACACTGTCTAGAGGCTAAGATTTAAGGTGAGATTCTAGGTGAGATTCTCATCAGACTACCTTCCAGCAAGATAGCTGACCAACCCCTCTGGTCAAGATCTCCCACAAAGTCCAAAGATCTCAGTTCCTTTGTCAGTTTAGGTGAATAATAACTTGGATTCTTTGCCTCTCTTTTATAATCCAGTGAACCTCTGAAATGGATTCTTCTGAAGGTCCCCCGTCCCCCACTAAACTTCATTCAAGCTGTGAGGGAGGCAACATGGATTCTCCTAGTGAAGGAAGTTTCACCCTTGCTCTCCCCCCCACCCCGCCTCAGGGAGGGTTTACTAAAATGCAAATTGAGCTGTGTCTGCTATCTTCTCCCCCTGCTCTGATACTGAGTGGCTATCTCCTCCCTTTGTTGGTTTGATGGTCCTGTTTACCTTCTATGTAGATTGCATTCCCATTATTGCTTAATATACCTTGGAAATACCTTCCAGGTAGCAGAACCACATTCCTTTGTCTGGTGGGGGGAGGTGTGGAGGGACTTGAGCCCTGCCTGGTAGACATACTTTGGTAACATAATTTCCAATATGTTTGTAATTTTGAATGTGTCCTCCATACATACACCACACAATAATATTAATGATCAGTAAATTATTAGCTTTCTATTGATATCTTATATGACACCTTATAGATACAGGGTATGACATTAATGAGTTGAGGTACACTGAACTGGTCAGGCCACCGGAGACTTACAACCAGATATCAGTGAGCCCCTTGCCCTCTTGCATTGGGATGGTGTTAGAGTCGCAGTAAATACTAAATAATGTTAGACTTTTAAAAACCTTTTTTTAGCAGCATAAATGCCTTACTTGTATCTATTTTTAGTGTATATTTTCTAACCAGACAGTTCTTTAATTAATTTCTCTCTAGATTAGACCCTACATTTGAGAGATGGGCTAGAGATTTTGGATGCCTCAGTGTTTTGGTGCCCATTTGGAGACACATCCACTTTTACAGGGCCTATGTTAAACACTTTCTAAAAATCAGTTCTCTTTAAATTAGGCACCTGAAATCACGAGTCACTTTTGAAATTTTAGTTTTGTGTATTCTGCGTTTAGGGAATGAAGAACAACCTTCCTCAGTAACTTCTGGATGTGGGATTTCATATTTTACATGTGTTTATATTTCATAATTTTATACAAAGAGGGATATCAAAAGAAACAGGCAGGTGGAGACAAACGTGTGATACATTATAATGAAGCTGAGAGCAATCTGAATCCCTAACCTGCCATCAACAAAATACACAGACCCTGACTTCGAGTATATCTTCATAGCCTATGAAAATGACTTAGTCTTACACAGCCTCTGTTTTGGGTGCTGGACCCTGACCAAGCTGAAGATCATCCATAGGCTGGTGTGAGCAGAAAAGTGCTTTGCAATGGAGGGTGCGTGGACACCCCTATGTAAATGCACCTGATAAATGCAATTGCTGTGTTGGGGGTCCTGGTGATATTTTACACACGAGATATTGTCGTGACTACAGAGGAGTTTTCACTTTCCTCTGGAAAATCCTGAAGAGATCACAAGCCTGGGTCAAAATGATTTACTCAATAGGATTTCCTTGTTATGGGATGAACTCAGGATACTGTCTTCATTTGGGATCTCCCTGGCAAAGTGGTATGTATAGCTATTCCTGAGCCTCTTGTTCCAAAGTATGAGGTCTGGTTTCAGCAACCAAGACAGATAATGATGACTGTGCCCTAACTTCTACATCAACATATAACACACCTTCACAGGTGAGCACAGCTCTCTGTCATAGACTCATAGACTTTAAGGTCAGAAGGGACCATTATGATCATCTAGTCTGACCTCCTGCACAAAGCAGGCCACAGAACCTTACCCATCCACTTCTGTAACAAACCCCTGACCTATGTCTGAGTTATTGAAGTCTTCATTTGAAAAGGGCTAAATGTGGCTTCAGAAACCCACTGGTTTTCAAGGCTGACCAGCAAGAGTAAGTGTACCTTGGTAACATCCGCTGGGTAACTATCAATTCATTATTGATATCAGTTAAAATTTCGTTAAGGGTAAAAGTTGCAGCCAGAGCCCTTTGCAAACATGTCATGAGTTTTATTGCTGATGCCCATACCGAGAGGAGAAACTGGCAATGTGTCCTTGCAATATATCTGAAAAGTGTAAACATAAGAAACATAACCAAGTTGTAGGCAAAGGACACATTTATGGCATTGTGCTAAATCTTTTAATACCACTGCGACTCAAGACAGATATACAATAATAGTATAGTAGCTTGATGAATTTTAAGTATTCAGCTTTTACATTTCTGTTCACAGAAAAAGGAAAACCCTAGAGCTAGTGTAGTAAGCTTTGTGTGCTCTTTTTCAGCTTAATGTTGACAGTTATTTTGGACAGGTTTGCATTTATTTATATACGTAAAGCTCCTCTGAAGAGGTCATACCTCATCCTCCATAGAAGAGAAGCCTGAAAGAACCATTAATTAGCCTAAAATGAAACTCCTTCACCTGGCACACAGAGAAACTGATAAGAGTGTTAAAAACACAGCAGCAGAATATAACAGGAAATGTAATAATGATATTCCTCTAGTAACCACTAGGAACAGGCCAAGCTTCTCTAGAGCTTATCACTGGATATAAATCTTTGTTAACACTGACAAATAGTGTTTCCCACAGCTGTCTAGCATATAGAAAGCATTTCAACATTCACTTGTACAGCATCAATAAAAGGATCATCAAATGCAAGGTTTAATTTTTCATCAAACTATGAACACTGTTTTCCCCATAGGACTCCTCTTTGGAAAAGCAGGTGGATTGTTCTAGTCAGAAAAACACAACAGAGCCATGCCTTGTAATGAAATCGAACAGCTCACTAAATCTAATCCACATTCTAGCTGAAATCTGAGCTTCAAAAGCAATAGCCCACAACTTCAGAGATTAAGTTTAGCAGAAATGCACTGATGCTGGTGATAGATGTACTATTTCAGGATCATTCTTTCATCACATGAAAAGTTTCTTTTAAAAGATACAGCCAAGCTGTGGAGGCTTGATACTGACATTTACTCTTGTAGCTGCATAATTTTACTGCATGCTTAACAATGCTGAAAAAATGGAGATTTAAGCTGTTTTATCTAGAAAGGCAAGGAGAGTTTGTACGCTAGATTTTTTTAAAAATTTTATTTTGTTTCTATCATCTTGGGTTATATCAGCAATGTCTATTCAAGTTCTTCTCCTTAAAAAGAAGGAATCCATCAAAGAAAGCAGCACTGAGGAATCCAACTATCCCTGTCTCTTTCATGTATGCAAAACAGAGTAAATGCTTGAAGATATGTAGCCTGACAGCAGCAAGTACATTTAGAACAGATATTACAGTGGGTTTATATTCTGTTGTTGCCTGCAGTGCTAAGAGTTCAGTCATGTTTATAACGTAGGTTGTTTGAACTCTGTTGGATGCTTATTAGAGATTTTTACTCTTCAGATCATTTCATTTATATCTTTAGAGAGTATATTTAACATTATTTAAAGAGGAGTTCATGACAGGGAAGTGGAGTGTGAATCCTCTATAAGAAAGCTGGATTCTTATGCGAAGTCACCCTAGACTCAGGCCATGTCTACATCTAAAATTTTGCAGCGCTGGTTGTTACAGCTGTATTAGTACAGCTGTATAGGGCCAGCGCTGCAGAGTGGCCACACTTACAGCAACCAGCGCTGCAAGTGGTGTTAGATGTGGCCACACTGCAGCGCTGTTGGGCGGCTTCAAGGGGGGTTCGGGGAACGCGAGAGCAAACCGCAGCGAAGCTGGTCTCCTTTCCCGGTTTGCTCTCGCGTTCCCCGAACCACCCTGCAAACCGCAGGGAAGGAGACCTGCTTGCTCGGGGGTTCGGGGAACGAGAGAGCAAACCGGGAAAGGAGACCAGCTTCGCCGCGGTTTGCTCTCGCGTTCCCCGAACCACCCTGCAAACCGCAGGGAAGGAGACCTGCTTGCTCGGGGGTTCGGGGAACGAGAGAGCAAACCGGGAAAGGAGACCAGCTTCGCCGCGGTTTGCTCTCGCATTCCCCGAACCACCCTGCAAACCGCAGGGAAGGAGACCTGCTTGCTCGGGGGTTCGGGGAACGAGAGAGCAAACCGGGAAAGGAGACCAGCTTCGCCGCGGTTTGCTCTCGCGTTCCCGGAACCACCCAGCAAACCTCAGGGAAGGAGACCTGCTTGCTCGGGCTTCAGGGAACGCGAGAGCAAGCCGGGGAAGGAGACCAGCTTGATTACCAGAGGCTTCCTCAGGTATGCTGGGATACCTGCTTATTCCACGGAGGTCAAGAAAAGCGCTGGTAAGTGTCTATACTTGATTACCAGCGCTGGATCCTCTACACCCGAGACAAAACGGGAGTACGGCCAGCGCTGCAAACAGGGAGTTGCAGCGCTGGTGGTGCCCTGCAGATGTGTACACCTCCTAAGTTGCAGCGCTGTAACTCCCTCACCAGCGCTGCAACTTTCTCATGTAGACAAGCCCTCAGATGCTAAAACCCTGTAGTTAGGTTTAGGGTAATTATTGCTCAATTATGCTGGCAGGTGTATCAAATTAGCTCCAACCAGAAACAAAAGGGGATGGAAGTAGCTCTTGGGGTCAGAGGGAACTATCATAACAAAGCCAGCTGAACTTCTGTGTAAGAAGGTGGCTGGCCTGTTAATGATGGTAGCATTGTGGCTAGCCAACCACAGAATGAGCCCCACCTGAGAGGAATTTGGTGACTTCAGTATAAGTGCAGCAGGAAGTGGGGCAATTTAGAAGTCTGTTTGCAGAAGTCAGAAGGCTTACACTCTCTATTGACTCAGAGCCCTGTAAGTACCACTGGAGAAAGCTTGTAAAAAAAAAACAAACTCAAATGGGAAGCTGACAGACTAATAGACACCCAGGGAGGGGCTGTGCCCAGCTGAAACTAGGATGAAAACTGTGTGAGTTTGTGTTCTACTTTGGCTTATCAGGAAAGAGACACTGAACTGAAGAAGGGCCCTGGAGGGCCAGTGGACCAGAGGATTAAATAAACTGGACTCCAAGTGGTAATGTTTGTTTACCTTTGGACTGTGTGGAGTTTTTTTACTCCAAATCCATTTTCTTTTACAAGTTCACTAACACATCTTCACATATGAGCTTTTAAAAGTGAATGCTGACAATATGGAAAGGCCAGGTTTAGGAGTTTCTGGGGTAGGTTTTTCAAAGGTGCAAGGGGGACTTAGATGCCTGACTCCTGTTGAAAATGTCTAATTCGCTTGTACATCCTTGGAAAATCTCCACCTGTATTCACAGGAACAGGACTCATTTTGAGGCATGTATTGTGATTTGAACTATATGCGCATGCAAGAGGGAATAAGATCCTCCTTCATAGTCCCAGATAAACTGCCTGGGCCTTGTGTACCAAGGTAGAGCATGCACTTCCTCCCCCTGGGGAAGGTCAGCGAGTACATGGAGATGTGGCTCTGCCTGGCAAATGTACCAGTCATCACAACTAAACCAGCATGGGAGTTTTGTAACTAACTGCTGGTGTAGGCCAGCAGCAAACTATTTGTCACCACAAGTAGGGTAAACAGAGAAGGTGCCTGTGAAGAATAGTGGTTCCTGGGCTACTTGTGAAGTGGTGCAGTTTATACCTCTCCCCTTACTCGGGGCTGTGCCTAAAATCAGAGTCTAACCCAGAGGTTTTAACAGTACAGTGTGTGATAGCAGTCTTTATAAAAATGGATATCTCACATACCTACACTTTCTGGTCTGAACAAGATTAATATCCAGTGCAATTTATCTTTGAGTATTCCAGCATAGTAACTTTTGGAAGCTAAAGGGATATTTATCCACAAGTCAGGTCAGATTTAAGACATTCTGCAGTGACATTTTCCTGTATATGGGGTAACAAATTTCTTTTTACTCTGTATATGTGGTTGCCTCAGCTCTACGTAATTCTACATTAAGACACTGTTTCCGTGTAAATTATTTTAATTCTCTTTTAGCATTATATTAACATATCTTCTTCACTAAAAATGTCGTCTGCTGAAATTAAAGATGCATTTTTATGATCAACTTGCCAGAGCGCCCTTTGCTATCTGTCAACATGACATAATAGTCTCTAAGTGTTTTCATTGCTTTTCCCATGACATTTCTGGTGTGGGAAAATTTATGAAATCAAGGTTTTTAGAGTTACTTGTGAAGTTCTGAGTTCACTTCTTATTTTATATCTTCATTTTTACTCTTAGAAATACCATCATCTTTCGGTATATGCTTCAGATTTTTAAACAACTAAGATGCTTTTTAGATTAAGGAGGAAATAAAGATGTTCTTTTTTTTAAACAGTTGAATCTCCCCCTGAAATACTATCCAACTGAAAAAGGGTCTCATTTAATGGAGGTTGTATTGTTTGCCTTAATTAGTCTATGCCCAGCAAGTCTGTTAGATCTGAGATTGGGCTTTGATTGGAAGAGCATAATTTAGCCACTTTTGAAATATCATCTGAATGTGATCTACAAGTCATGGCTGCTAACAAACAACGCTACATGCCCAGAACCTTGGCTTCAGTCAAGAAATTCACAATGTATATCCTGAGTACTTGTATGGCTCCTAACACTATTGTATTGGGGTATCTTGTAGTCTGCCTTTATCCTCACAGTTCCTATCTGATACTGAATAGTGCTGTTATCTCCATTTTACATATAGCAACTAAGAAGCTAAATGACTTGCCCAGGGTGATACAGGAAGTCTTCGCAGAGCATGGACTTAAACATGAGTGTCTCAAGTCCTAGGCTAGTACCTTAGCTACTGAGCCACCTGTCCTCTTTAAATGCATCTCACGAGGTGCAGAGGGGAGACATGCATATATATTTATGTTTAACCCGAGCAGACATGAATCTACTGAGACCTCAGTGCACTGATCTAAATTAGCTGAAGTGCTTATGTATGTTGGCAGTTGGTCCCACTAAAAATCTTAGAGAGATGACATACTGTTCTTTGATGTTTAGCTTTTTTGTCAACTCTAAATCTAAATAAAAAATGAACCTTATTTTTCAGACTTCAGCATTTTTAGTCAAACATTTTGAATATTTGTTTTTAATTTTTCTCCTTTTGTGAATGCCTTTGAAGTAACCACACTTGCATCATTTCCTTCTAGATGCTATATAATAGTGATCCTCAGAGAGCTTGGAATGGAAATGGAGGAAAGAGGTGAAGGCCAACATTTTTGAGTATGGGTGCCTGAAGCTAGCCTTCTAAAGCCATATTTAGGCTCTTAAATAAAATAGCCTGATTTTCAAAGTTGCAGAATACCTACATCCTTCATTGTCAATTTTGCCTTCCAAGCATTAATGTAGTTCTGATTTAAAATAATAGAATCATAGAAGATTAGGGTTGGAAGAGACCTCAGGAGGTCATCTAGTCTCCCACTGCTCAAAGCAGGACCAACACAAACTAAATCATCCCAGTCAGGGCTTTGTCAAGCTGGGCCTTAAAAACCTCTAACGATGGAGATTCCCCCACCTCCCTCGGTAACCCATTCCAGTGTTTCACCACCTTCTTAGTGAAATAGTGTTTCCTAATATCTCTGTGTTCCTATAACCTTTCTAAACCTATAATAAGATAGGATGATGACTTGGTTTGAAAAAATAAAATTATGACACTGCAAGGTTTGCTATAATTTTTTCACATGAAATAATTGGGCAAGAAAGTTGTACTACTTTATGTAGCTTCCTTTTAGAAGATTATTAGGAGAGTTGGGCCGAAACCCAAGTCCCAGTACTCCAAAAGATGGGAGTAGCTTGAATGTAGATCTGAAAATTGTAACTGGTGCAACAGCACTGGATGTGTTCTAACTTTGACTTCAGTAGGAATTGCATTGGTCCCTAAGGATATGTATACGCTTCAATACAACACACACAGCTGGCCTGTGTCAAGTGACTCAAGCTCAGGCTTCAAGGCTACAAAATTGCAGTGTAGATGTTTGGACTCGGGCCCGAGCCTGTCTAAACAGCATTTTTTTAGTCCCGCAAGCCCAGGTCAGCAGGTTCAGCTGGTCAACTGCAGGTGGGTTATGGTTTTTTTATCCCTGTGCAGACATATCAAGAGTCCAAGTCAAACTTGGATTTGAACACTTGGGGCTATGTTTGGCTCTGGATCTGAACTTTATGGCTACAGGTCATCTCCATTTGTTGTGACTGTATGAAATGAATGGCATTTTTGATTGATTGTTCTTTCTTTTAATTTGTATCGCTCTGAGTAACATTCATCCCTATTAGAATGAAAGATTCTATTGATGTTGAACTTATCTGACTACTGACAATAGTCACTCCAGGACAGACTGTGTAATTGTTCAAAACCAATGTCTTTTAGCAGCCTATTTAGGTAATACAAACATTTAATTTTTACTCATTTCACCTATCCCACTTTTCATTTAACATCTAATCTAATTATTTCCCTTGCTGCTTTATGAATTTCACATTAAGCCATTCAGCTATGAAAATCTTTGCTAAAGTCCTGATTGCTTGTATGATGAAAATAAAAGTTCTTCAAAAGGTAATTAAGCCTTTATTGAAATCCTCAGGATTCTCTTTGATCTGTTATTTGAATTGCCAATTCAGATTAAAAAATTATATTCCCCTATCTTTTTTTATGGGAGCCAAGAAGGTTGGAGAAGAAGAGATGGTACTGTGGCTATGAATCTGGTCTGAGACTTGAGAAACCAAGATTTAATTCCTGATTTAGCCTCAAAAAATGTTGTGACCTTTGAGTCAGTGGGGCCTGATGTAAAATCTATTGAAGTCAATGGAAAATCTCCAATAAACTGTAATGTACTTTGAATCAGGCCCATGAACTATCTCAATTTCTTATCTTAAGAATGGGGACGATAACTTTTTTTTTTTGGTCTTGTCTTTTTAAGCCCCAGTTCAGGGGGAAAAAAAATCTCTAATTCACACAGCATTTAAGCACATTCTTAATCCTTTTGAAGCATGTAGGATACAAGCACATGCTTAAGTGCTCGTACGGGCAGGGACTGTCTCTTACTGCTCGCCGACAGCAGTTCCCGGTCCCAGGGCAGAACAGTCAATGGGCCCCCTAGAGAGGGTCGCTGGGACAGGGAGCCACTGCTGCGGCACATTGTGCATGGCAGGCTGGAGTGGGACCCCATGCTGCTGCTGGCTCAGTGTGGCATCACCACATGGGTGTGGAGCTAGACCGTGTGCAGCTGCTGGTGCACACGTGCACAAGCTAGGCCTGCGCGGACACAGTCTGCCTGATGTCTGGGCAGTGCTGTGCCTGCACTGGCTGCTGCCCCACGAGCTGCTCTGCTGGGCATGCTCTTCCAGCATGGCCAGGGCTTCCATATGTCTATCTGTCTGCCTTCGCTGCTGCCAGAACCACACTGCATATTCCTAGGAGTCCTGGGGCCTGCCTGGGCGATTTTAAAAGGGCCTGGGGATCCTGGGTCCCTGGGCAATTTCCCCCTTTGCATACACCCTCTCTTCCCCCACAGTTGGCAGGCCTGGTATGTATGTTCAGTGCCTAGCACAGTGGGCCTCTGATTCAAGTTGAGACGTGCAGGCATTAGTGGAGTACAATGAGGAAAGGAAGAGTTGCTTTTATGCCAGGGCTTCTTATAGTTTGTTTAAAGGGAGTTCCTTTGCTTCTCTTCAAAAATGTCATTGATATATTTTGATTAAAACAAAGTACTGTACCTGACATTCTGTAATAGACACTAGTGTGGGTAATCATGTTCATAAGATTTTGTTGAGCTCTTTTTGTATAACGTACTGTACTAGTTGAGATGAAACTCATGTTTCTGTAGAAGAAAAGGAAATGGTAATTTTCTTATTGGATAGAATTACACTGCAAGAGCAGCATGACAATACTGAATCTCAATCAAATGATAGTAATCAAGAATCTTATTTTCCTTCAGAGAAATGAAGCACCAACATTTTTTCAAGACTACTTACTGGTCCTTGATCATTTTTGTTTACAACTGTTGCTGAATGGGAAATCTTCAGAGAATACATTCTTCCTCATCTGTTCTAAGAGCTCATTACATTGATCAAAGGGCCTGATTCAAAGACCAATAAAGGCGCTAAATGAAATCCTGACTCGACTGAAGTCACTGGGAGTTTTGCCATTGACTTTAATAGAATCACGATTTCACTCACTCTGTGGGCATTGGATCAGGCCCTAAATGTGGGCTTTAAAGTTGTGGGGGAGGAAGCAGGGTGGAAGACCATTGACACACGGTGTAATTCTTTTGCAGGAAAATTGTTAGAGGTTTTTGAAGTTTTCTGTTTTTTGTTTTTTGAAATATCGTTAGGCAGGGGAAAGTATTATGTTAAGGGGAGCACAGTTTTACACCTGGCTATTAATGTAGTTGTCATTTGTGAATTTCAGAATATATCATTTCATTCGACTGAGAACTGTAAAAAAGGAAATGTTCTTATTTTCTTAGCAATGCTGTGCTGTCTTCTCCAAATTAATTCATGATCTCTTCTGTTTGTTTAATGAACCACTGTCACACTCCAACCAGTTGTAAAATTATATATTTTTATCAAGCCTTCTTAAGCTGTTCTGTACTTAACTACTTTTTGTTCCTATCTGTGTGAGTCAACAGAAACCATAATTAAGACACCCAGTCTCCTCCTGCTCTTGCCTTATCTATGCAGAGAGACCACAGTCTGTTGTTTGTGATAATAGAGCAAAAGAGGAGATGGAGAGGACTGTTCTGTTTCAGTTACAAGAAGCTGAATTTGTGCAGTATGCCCATTTGAGACCTGATCACATTAGTTGGTTCTGGTTGAGTTCTCCAGAAGGCATCTAGTTCCCAAGCGCGCACGCTCAGGTCTGGGAAAATACTTCTTCTCACTGAGAATTTGGTGGTGGTTTTATCCTTTCACATGTGTACCATAATCACCTTAGTTACGCCTCTAAGCCCATTTCTGCTATATGATAATATTCATATTCAAGTAATTGTCCATGCTTCCCCTCCCTTCCATCTCTTGGAAGCAATTGCAATAGAGCCTCCTGTATCCTAACTCACATGGGGGCAGGGAGAGGGGCTCAGACCCCTTCACCCAGAGGAGAGTAGCAGGCCGACACATCTGGGCATACATAGCAGGGACAGAGGTAGGGCTCAGACAACAGTGGGAGGCAGAGACCCCCAGATCCCAGCTCACATGAGGAGCGGGGAAATGGGCTTAGACCACTATGATACTGGCACACATGCGAAAGGGGAGTGTGTTGGGACTGTTCTCTCCCAGACTCCCTCCCACTATCCCCCATGTCCCCTTTCAAGTGTATAGAATATGTGCTGTACAATCTTACCTGAACACCTATGGCCCATTTCAAATATGGTGTATTTGTAATCTTTCAGCTCTCATTCTCTCTGAAGAATACAGCAAAATAGGTGTGGAGCTATTCATTGCTTGAAAAGCTTTATTAAATGTTACACAATAGCATATTGCAAAATATTATTCTGCTTTATTTTATGTCTTTTCAGTGAATTTGAAAGGAAGAAGATACATATGTCCCCTTTGTTTTCCTGTACTTACTTACTTACCTCCTGCCTAGTTAGTGATACTATTTCATTGCTTACCTAGGTGCAGAGTACGAGGTAGTATTAGATTAACCTTTTAAAGAGCGTTCTGAGAAAAATAGTCCAATGGTGAGGGCACTACTCAAGTCTTCTGAGACCTGAGGTCAAGTTGTTGCTAAACCACAGATTTTCTGTGTGACCTTAGGCAGTTCACTTAAGCTGTGTCTACACTACTGTGGTACGTCGACCTATGCTATGCAACTCTAGCTACATGAATAATGTAGCTAGAGTCGACGTACTTTAGGTCAAGTTACTGCGGGGTCGACGGGATTGCCCGTCGACTTAGCTTACTGTTCTCGTCAGGGCTAGAGTACAGGGGTCGATTGGAGAGCAATCTGCAGTCAGTTTGGTGGGTCTTGATTAGATCCGCTAAATCAACTGCCGGTGGGTCAATCTCAGAGTGTCAATCCTTGCCATAGCGTAGATCTGCCCTTAGTGTCTGTGTGCCTCAACTGTAAAATGAAGATAATATTTCTCTAAATCAAAAGGGTGTTCTGAGAATAAATACTTTTGTTTTGTTTTTAAAGTTTGGTGCTTAGACACTATGGTAATTGGCCCATATAAGTATCCAAGAGAGAGAATTTATAGTTATGGGATTCTTAGTAGTCAGTGTCAAAAAATGTCAAATGCTCACAGTTCTTTTTGGTATTTTAGTGTCTCTTTTGTCCTTCTCCCTCCCCATTACTGTTAGCTATGGCATTTCTTCCCTTCCTTAAATTAAAAAGAAGCTCAGCTAATGTGTGACTGCAAGTGAGTCTCTGCTGTGATTGCAGCCCTGAACAAACAGTACTGTATATTGCTCTGAAGATTGTCTGGATACCAACTGTGATGTGGTGGCTTTCTATCCATGGCACACATAAACTGCTCAGTAACATCTTAATGAAAAATTCATGGAAGTCCATGATCTGTCCCTGACTTTTACTAATAATATCCGTGACAAAATGGGGAGCCTGGGCAGTTGCTGGTGGGTCAGAGCTCCACGGTGGTCCTCCGCTGGTGACTTTAAGCTTCAGGAGACCCCCCAGCGCCCATGGCAGCAGAGGTACCTCCCTGCTTCCCATGGTTGGTAGAGAGTTCTGGGGGTCCCCATGGCTGGTGGGGAGTGGTGGGAGCTGTGGCAGCCAGGAGCTGCGGGGTCCCCCCACCGCCCACGATGGCTGGGAGCTGTGGCTGGGGTCCCCTGCAGCTCCCTGCCTCCACGGGTGGCAGGGGAGCATGTAGCTCCCAGCCCGTGCTGGCTGAAGTCATGGAGCTCTTTGGAAGTCACAGAATCTGTGACCTCTATGACTAAATCGCAGCCTTAAAGATGATTAATAGGTTTGAAACCCATTACCATGGCCACTGATAGCTGTTCAGTAAAATATTAAGGTCAAAATTTATCTACACTTAAACAAGTCTGAAAATTGTTGTACATGCAATCTGTGTATAAGTATAAAGAATTAACTGACTCTGTTAGACTCCGGGCAGCTGATATTTGTCACAATCTAAAATATTATTAAAATTACTTTATTTATGAAAATATCCATTGACTCTTCAAGGATGGTTTTAATCTAAGCTTTTTAAGGTTTAACCTAAGGGTTTAATCTATTTTTTTGAGTTATAATTGGATGGGATTCAAAACATTCTGTTGACAGTAAGAATAACCAGCTGCTAATTCAAGGTTATCAGTTGGCATATCAGAAAGGGAAGTGCTAATGGTTTGACAGTAATTCAGACACCAACCAACTGGGGTTTTATTGAAATTCAGGTAATTGTGGACCAGCTGTGAAAGCCAGCTCAGAAATCTAGTAAATAAATAAAAAATAGAATCATCAAAAAAAAAAATCTCTAGCTGCTAGATTCTGCTGAGCCTCTCCCGCAATGTAAGCAACGTGGCTTCAGGGTAGCAGTTAAATTAATAATCTTCTGGGCAAACAGTTTGTTGCAGAAATATTGATTAGCTATTGTCATAAACAGATAGTTAAGGGTTAATGTCTCTTTTACCTGTAAAGGGTTAAGAAGCTCAGTAAACCTGGCTGACACCTGACCAGAGGACCAATAGGGGGATAAGATATTTTCAAATCTTGGTGGAGGGAAGTCTTTGTTAGTGTTTTTGGTTTGGGGAGTTGTTCGCTCTTGGGACTAACAGGGATGAGACGTCAATCCAGCTCTCCAAATCTTTCTGAATCAGTCTCTCATGTTTCCAACTTGTAAGTAACAGCCAGGCAAGGCGTGTTAGTCTTATTTTTGTTTTTTCAACTTGTAAATGTTCATTTTTGCTGAAAGGATTTTACCTCTGTTTGCTGTAACTTTGAACCTAAGGCTAGAGAGGGTTCCTCTGGGCTATATGAATCTGATTACCCTGTAAAGTATTCTCCATCCTGATTTTACAGAGATGATTTTTATTTTTCTTTAATTAAAAGCTTTCTTTTTAAGAACCTGATTGATTTTTTCCTTGTTTCCAGATCCAAGAGGTTGAGATCTGGAGTCACCAGGGATTGGTGGGGGGAAAGGAGGGGGGATGATTAATTTCTCCTTGTTTTAAGATTCAAGGGATTTGGATCTGTGTTCACCAGGGAATTGGTAAAGTCCCTCAAGGCACCCCAGGGAGGGGAAAGTTTTGGGGGGAGTGCTTCAGACACTGGAATTCTGGATGGTGGCAGTGTACCAGATCTAAGCTAGTAATTAAGCTTAGAAGTGTCCATGCAGGTCCTCACATCTGTCCCCTAAAGTTCAGAGTGGGGAAGGAACCTTGACAGCTGTGTATGGTAACTGGCCGGTTGGAGTAATTAGTATGCTTACATAATTGAAATCAAGTAAAGGTGTTGGTGTGTATATAATGCCTTTCTTCTCAAAGGATCCTAAAACACTGCAGAATATGTAGTGCATATGCAGTGGAGAAATGCAAGGAGATAACCAAATGGCGCACAGTACATTGTACAACAAACGGGAGAAGAGGAAATTGGCCAAGTTTCCCAGAAGAAACCTCCCTCCCCTACCCCTCTCTATGCTAATGGCCTGCGTAGTGAATACATTTAAAAAGTTTGATTCTGGTTCTAGACAGATCACTCGCTCTGACATTAATTCCTGTTCCAAGAATAGGGAACATCACTAAAGCTGGTATGAATTTAGCGTGTATACAACTGCACATTTGTGATAGAATTCCTTATGCACACACACGACAGGTATGTGCTTGTGCCTGATTAGTTAGACACTCAGCTGGAGATGTATGCTGTATGTAAAGGCCTGGTTTGAATGAGCATAAAGGGCATGTGGAAATATATACACTGAACTTATAAATTTAGCTTTCCCTGACCATAAAAAAAATGTCATTCAGATGTTTTAAAGGAGATAGTCACAGAGTAAAATGTATAGAACTCGGTTTATCTACTTTTGAAGAGCAAAGGTCTGAATTGACACCAACATGATTTTAACCTATGGCTCCAGAGAGTCTATGTAGTTTTTCCAATCCTGATGCTTAGGCTGTTAAATAGGGTTGTCAGGTGTCTGGTTTTCGATCGGAACAGCTGGTCAAAAAGGGACCCTGATGGTTCCAGCCAGCACTGCTGACTGGGCCGTTAAAAGTCCGGTCGGCAGTGCTGCAGGTTTAAGGCAGGCTAGTCCCTGCCTGTCCTGGCACCGCGCTGTGCCCTGGAAGTGGCCAGCAGGTCCGGCTCCTAGGCAGCGGGGCCACAGGGTACTGCACGCTGTCCAAGCACCGGCTCTGCATTCCCATTACCTGGGAACCACAGCAAATGGGAGCTAAGGTGGTGGTGCCTGTGGATGAGAGCAGTGCACGAAGTCTCATGTCCCCACTGCCTAGGAGCCAGATCTGCTGGCCACTTCCAGGGTGCAGCGCGGGGCCAGGACAGACAAAGAGCCTGCCTCAGCCCTAAGCATCCCCCCCCAAACCCTTCATCCCCATCCCCATCCAAGAGCCAGCACCTGGAGCCCTTGCCCCCTCTCACATTCCAACCCTCTGCCTCAGCCTGAAGCCCCCTCCTACATCCCAAACTCCTCATCCACAGCCCCACCCCAGAGCCTGCACCCCTAACCGAAACCCTCACCCTCTCCTGCACCCCAACTCCCTGCCCCAGGCCAGAGCCCCCACCCACACCTGAACCCCTCATTTCTAGCCCCACCCCAGAGCTCTCACCCCCTCCCACACCCTGCCCCAGCCCAGTGAAAGTGAGTGTCGGTAGGGGAGAGGGAACCACTGAAGGAGGGGGAATGTAATGAGCAGGGGGTTGTGCCTTGGGGAAGAGGCGGGGTCAGGGTGTTCAGTTTGGTGGGAGTAGAAAGTTGGCAACCCTACAGCTAAACCATCCCCCCTTATCTGTTAAATATTAATTAATGAAAACAGAAGGTATCCCCTATCCTTGGAATAGGGATTAATGTTAGAACGAGTGATAGCTTTGGAACCAGAATGAACTCCCTTAATTGCATTCACTATGTACCACTGTAGTGAGTGTTGCAATGATCATGAGGAAACTACTTTATTCTGCTGTTTTAACAGTGTGTTATATGACTGAATGAATTCCTGAAGAGCTAAGTTCAGTGCCCTTTGGCTGCTGAAGGGTGGGTCACTGTGCATCTTGGCTCCCTGTGATGGGGTGTTTATCCAAAACAGGATGCAAAAGGGTTAATAGGGGCCTGAGCTGAGGCCAGTTAACCAGATTTGCTGCACCATTACTGCGGGCGGCCCTCCCAGCGCCCCCTGCCCCAGCTCACCTCCACTCCACCTTCTCGCCTGAGCAGGCTTTTAGGTGCCCCCAACCACTAGGCGCCCTAGGTGGGCGCCTAGTTTGCCTAAATGGTTGCACCAGCCCTGGCCTGGCTAAGCCAGTCTTTAGTAAGGAATCCAGAACAGGAACAGTCAGGGTAAAAGAGGGCAGTCACCAAACAAAATGGCATCTGAGGTGCCCATTAACACTCTGAAAAGAAACTGAGAGATAAATGAGAGTAGTAGTGGTGCTGTAAGATTAAACAAATGTTGAAAGCATTATGGTGGCCTTAAATGATGATGATATACTGGCCCTGATGCTATTAAAGCTTGCTCCTTTAGTGAGGACTGAATGATGGAAAGAATCAAAGACTCTCAAATTCTGTTCTTAAAAAGGGATTTTAAGCTTTCCCTTCTTTTTAAGCTATTGATATTAGAAAATGTTTTGGTCAGCCTCTTCTGCTTTTCCCTTGGTGCTCTTCAAACTACTGTACAGGTTATGTGTTATGAAGAGAGTCAAATCCCTGAGTCAGGAGCTTGACTTCATTAAGTGCTACTTAAGAACATGTGCCTCTAGGTGATATTTTAATTCATTTGGCAGTTTGATCAATTCTGGGAGAATTATTACATGTTAATGATGGTCAAAAGTGCTAAATTGCTCACTAAAATCAAACAGCAGTTTCCTTAAAGTTGAGAAACATTTAATAAAGTACGGTTTTCAAGTGGCAGAGACTTTTGTCATAGACATTGTATATGATGTAACTGTGATTATATGGTGGCTTTTAGGAAACGGAGGTAGCCCAATGAATATGAAAATTTCAACAATATAATTTAAATTAAGGAGAAAGGAACAGCAACATGTGTGCACACCTTTATTAAATTGTGTCCTCAGCAGACAGGACAAGAAACAGGCAGCTGTCAGGTTTGTGAGAGCTTACCTCCTCAGCATCATTTCTGCCCTACTTTGACTACAACTAATGTCCTGTGAATGTTCTGTGGTGATGAACGCAAGATGGGGGACACCTCCCCATCTCTTCCCAGAAATCCATGGTAGACTTTTTTTGAGTAAGTTAACTTTGACCCTGTCAATATTATCATAATGGACCCCACTACGCTCCCAAGTAGGTTTTTCTATGGGACAGATGCTGGCAGAGGCATTTTTAGAACTATAGCTCCTGTTCAGCTGCTGCATGGATGGCCCTGTGTTTCAAGAATCCACACAGACCTGGGTGATAATTGAGATGACCCATAGAAGGTGTGAGGAGAACTTAACGTAGGCCTGGGTGGATTACCTAATGTAGAGAGCTAAACTGTCTGCTGCTTCTGCAAAGGAGCAGGCAAAAGAATAAATAGGAAATGCTATGATTTGGAACTCAGTTTCTTGTTTCACTACCCAGGACTAGCCCAGTGATGGAGACAGTAAGATGCATAATACAAAGTTCCCTCTAAGCAATTTTTTTTTCTTTTTTTCTGGTATACTGTCTTTAAACCAGGCTCTACCTCTTATCATCAAGTCCTTTCATTCTAGATCCTTTTCTCTCCTTCCAGGTCTTGACTTTTTTTTTTTAAGTGGTCGTTAAGTCATCGTCCTAACCCTTCTCCATATTTCCCATTTTTAGCTCCACAAACTCGAACTGGATATATTTGCTGTGTTCTGTTGGTTGTGTGTGTGGTTTTTTTTTTGTTTTTTTGTTTTGGGTTTGTTTGTTTTTTTTGGGGAGGGGGGGTTAGAGGAGGGTTGTTTTGTTTGCCACATTTCTTCCCAGTACAGTTGCTGAAGAGTTTTCACACAATGTTGAGACATGTTATATTATTGAGTTTATGCTTCGTGCTGTTGGGGAGGCTCTTTCTAGTGTGCTGAGCAAGGTGGTAGGATGAGTTTCAACTTCAGACTAATGGTGGTATTTTGCAGTGTGGATCTTCAGATATCTTACACTTCTAAAGCCCCAATCCTGGAATCACCTTATCCTTAATTGTAATCAAATAGCTGAGTCAAGGGACAATTTGTGAATAAAATTGTGTGCACATAAGTTTTTGCGGGATATCTAATCTGTGAAGCTTTAGCATGTATGCATTCCCCCTGCCCCTAGATACATGCTGCCTTCCTGAGAACATCTCAGTGTTTATCTTTGCTTGGCTTCTAAAGATGACATAACTAGGGCAATCTGTATTTTTATCAGAATCTGTTGCAAAACTGTAGTAAAATTATCTACTGTGGGAAAACTGGATTTGTTGTTTTTTAATGATGTACCTAAAAATTCCAAATTCAGTGCATATGGTTTTGTGATGATTTTTATTTTTTTCTGAAAAAGGTCAACTTTCTTTTTGAAATGAGGCACCTGTGAGATACATCTAGGGTTGCCAACTTTCTAATTGCACAAAACCAAACACTCCACCCGTCACTCACTCCAGCTCCCCTCCTTCTGTTACTTGCTCTTCCTCACCCTCTCTCACTTTCACTGGACAGAGGGTTGGGGTGCAGGAGGCAGCTTTGGGCTAGGACCGAGGGGCTTTGAGGGGGCTCAGTGCTGAGGCAAGGGGTTGGAATGTGGGAGGGGGTGCAGGCTCCAAGAAGTTGCAGGGTTGGGGTGCAGGCTCCAAGAGGGGGCTCAAGGAGGGGTTGGGGTATAGGAGGGAGTGCGGGCTCTGGGACAGAGTATGGGTGCGGGGGAGGGTTCTGACCTGAGGCAGGGGGTTGGGATGCAGGACCTGAGAGGGAGTTTGGGTGTGAGAGGTGTTTTGTGTGCTTTTACCCCATACTATACAGATTTACGGAGGCGACCAGTGTTTCTCAAATTGTGGGTCCTGACCCGCAAGGGAAGGCACAAGGTTATATTAGGCACGGGTCACAGTATTGCCATCCTTACTTCTGCGCTGCCTTGAGAGCTGGGTGGACGGAGAGCAGTGGTTGTTGGCTGGGCAGCCAGCTCTGAGGGCAGTGACCTGCCAGCAACATTGCAGAACTAAGGCTACATCTTCACTACTCACCGTATCGGCGGGTAGCAATTAATTTGTCAGAGGATCGATATATTGTCTAGACGCGATATATTGATCCCCGAACGAGCTCCTATCGATCCCTGAACTCCACCAACCCAAACAGCGGTAGCCGCAGACATCGATCCCGCACCGTGAGGACGGTAGGTAATTCGATCTAAGATACTTTGACTTCAGCTACGTTATTCACATAGCTGAAGTTCCGTATCTTAGATCGATTTCCCCTTGTAGTGTAGATCAGCCCTAAGAGTGACAATACCATACCATACCATGCCACCCTTACTCCTGCCTTCAGAGGTGGATGGCAGGAGAGCGGTGGCTGCTTATTGATGGCCCAATTCTGCAGGCTGCATTGCAGAAGTAAGGATGGCAATACCATACCATGCCATCCTTCCTTCTGTACTGCTTCTGGTGGCAGGTGTGCCTGCAGAGCTGGGCTCCTGGCCAGCAGCTGCAGCTCTCTAGCTACTCAGCTCTGAAGGCAGCACTGCTGCCAGCACTAGCACGGGAATAAGGGTAGCAGTATCGCAACCCCCACCCCCATAATAATCTTATGACACCCCTGCTCTCCCCACCACAACTCCTTTTGGGGTCAGGACCCCTACAATTACAACGGCATGAAACTTCAGTTTTAAATAGCTGAAATCATTAAAATTACAATTTTTAAATTTCTTTGATGGTGAAATTGACCAAAATGGACCATGAGTTTGGTAGGGTGATACCTAGCCACTAAGCTAGTCAAACAAGGAAATTAGGTTGGTTTGGCATGACTTGTTCTTGACAAATTAATGCTGGGGGATGTTATCCACACTTTTCTTTAGAATCTAGCTTTTGAATAAAAAAGCTGTTTATTATCCAAAAAAGAGTATTCTTTTTTCTTAATTACCATATATTGTAGCATCAGAATATTTGGATACATTTTATATTATAGCAGAAGTGGCAGCAACCACTAAAGTTAACAATGTCTTAATGATTTCCATTATAATCTGCTGTTTTTAATAACTTCTAGATTTCTGAAACATTTACTTTGAATTCTTGCAGTCCGAGACCTCAATCCTGCAAACATGAATGCATAGCTGTAACTTTGCTCAATGACTAGTGCTGTTGAGTTGGGAAGATCTCATCAGAGAGGCGCTGTGCATTTTTAAGTATCTACAGGCTTCGGACTCTGGCCTGCATCTAAAGGTGTTTGTTTTTTTTTAAAGTTTAATAAACAATTGTTTAGCTCTCTTTTTTTTTTGAAAGAGAGGAGGCTAGAAAGCCAAATTTTACCCCATTTTATAGATACATGGGCAGGTAAGACAGGGTGTGTGTGTATATATAATATAAATAATTACTGTGTGATTTTAATAGCTCTAGGATCTAGAGTCTTTCAATTGACTTCAGTGAACGTTGGGCCAGGCCCTTAATACAGAAGTGGTTAATGGTAGGTGTGATAAATGAAGCGGGTGGGGGGTTGGAATAGTTACCTTTTATGGACACCCAGCCAACAAGTTACCTATAAAACCCCCTGTTAGCAGTTGTTCTCTACTTGCTTTACCTGTAAATGGTTAAGAAGTCCATAGATAAAAGGAAGTGAGTGGGCACCTGACCAAAATATCCAATGGAAAGGCTAGAACTTTTTAAAATCGGGAAAGAACTTCCCCTTTCTCCGTCTGTCTGCTCTCCTGGAGAGCAGAGACAGGGCTGGATCTATGCTGTAAGAGCTTGGACCTGGTATGAAAATCATCAGATCACACCTGGAAACTGCTCATTTGAAACCCCAGATATGTAAATAGTTAAAGAAATGTCTAGGAAGATGCGATTAGGTTTATCTTTTATTTCTTTGACTTGTGGACTCCTCTGTGATATAAATCCAGGTGCTTTTGTTTTGCTTGTAACCTTTAAGTTGGACCTCAAGAAGCTGTCTTGATGCTTAATCCTTGTAATTTTTTTTTTAATCTAGTAAAAAGCCTGAGTTCCAGATATTTCCTTTTTGTTTAATAAATTTTACCTTTTTAAAGAAGAAGATTGGATATTTGTGTCTCTAAGAGGTTTGTGTATATGTTGTTTTTTTAGGTGGTGGGAACAGCTGATTCCTATTGTTTTCTTTCTCAGCTCTTCCCCGGACAGGGGGTGAAAGGGCTTGAGGGTACCCCACAGGAAGGAGTTCCCAAGTGCTCCTTCCTGAGTCCTCAAAGGGGTTTTTGCACTTGGATGGTGGCAGCATCTACCCATCCAAGGGTCAGAGAGAAGCTGTAACCTTGGGAGTTTAATACAAGCCTGGAGTGGCCAATATTAACTTTCAGAATCCTTGCAGGCCCTCACCTTCTGCACTCAAAGTACCAGAGTGGGGAATCAGCCTTCATAGCCAGGGTTGGTTCCAGGCCCCAGCACAGCAAGCACGTCCCTGGGGCAGCAAGCCCCACGGGGCATCCTGCCGGTTGCCATGAGGGTGGCCATCAGGCTGCCGTCGGCGGCATGCCTGTGGGAGGTTCACCAGTCCCATGGTTTTGGTGGTAATTCAACAGCGGGTATGCCGAAGGCGTGGGACCGGCGGACCTCTCACAGGCGTGCCTCTGAAAGCCGCCTGACTGCCACGCTTGGGGTGGCAAAATACATAGAGCCGCCTCTGTTGATAGCAGATATTTAAAATTTGGAAAATAGCCCTCCCTAAAAAGTGCCTTTGATTGTCCTGGTGAAAATGAGTTTTGATTTGAATGTCAAACTTGATTAATGTGCAATAGTATAGAAGCAATCTTTTAGTACAGTACTCCAGCATCTGAGGTGAATGGAAGTTTTGTTTTTTGTTGTTTCATTCACCATATGTTAAATACTTACCTTTCAAATGCTTTAAGGTTCATTTGCTGTGAAAGAAAAGATCCAAGCCTTCTGAATTTGTGTACAGTTTGTGTATTCCTTATCTACAATTTTATACTGTCAGCTTATTTGACTGGAGTACAATTGGCCATCTGTCTAGATACTCTCCCTTGGAATGCCACTCAGTTTTGCATCTAGTTTGGGCACAGTTCCTCTCACAAATATTTTGTAGTTATCTACTGCATAGTTGGTAGTGAAAGCAGACACCTGTCACATGGAACCTTGTTAAAGATTTTGTCTAATAAACTGATATTCTGTATTCATTCCAATCACTTATGTAACATAGCAGATATAAAAAAATTCTTTTCTAATATCTAATACTATATTTTACATGATTCAATATTGAAAATTGGAAAGCACAAAAGATGAAGAAAAAAAAAGCCATTACAATGCTAAAACTCAGGGTTGGGCAAAGGCCTTTAAATGAAATATAAAATGCTCCAATAATTCACCAATCCTCATAGATTTTCTTTTGAGGGCTGAAAATAATCTGCTGAGCTCCATACCACACACTGCTCCCCTACGCCTCCTGAATTGAGAGTGAAGCAGTTGAAAGGCTTGTCCTTGTGGCATTTTTAGCTTGACAAAAACCAAGACATTACAGAAATCGTATAAGGAAGTCTGTTTTTGTAATTTTCCATCCAAGTTTTGCAGATCAAAGAGGCACAGATAAGCATCCAAATGTTCGTGTGCACAACTGAACCTCTAAAAAGTTAGTTGTTCGCCTAGTGGTATGGTGTATAGAGGCAGGTGCTATAAGATAACAGAAACAGAAAGAAAGCATAATTCTTGATCATATCATCAATAGCTCTAGTCTATTTGCTGTGTTTTTTTTGTGGGTAGATAGGTATAAACTAATTCAAGAATTAGTAAATACTGATTGCTATATGATCAGTATCCATTTTATATTAAATTAATTTACATTGATTTCTGACATCTAACTAGTTTATTTACCAGGTAAGGTGTGGGAAGTTAACTGAGTTGCAGTTTTAAGGTGGAAACTAGCTCTTAGCTTTAATTTGAGCAACTGTATATTTACTTGGCATCAGAAACACCTGGAACACAAATATGTGGCACTGCACTTCTGAAAAACACACCGTTTTTATTTCTGTGGCTTGCAATACATTTAGGTGACTAAATCCACATTTGAAAATGATCAAGAATCAGCTTCTGGTGATGCTTGAGTTTATAACAATATAGAATTGGAATTATTTCCCCGCTTGAATTAATACGTGTTTCTCTGACTTTGTGGCATGTTATGAAAAACATTTAATAAAACTTTCGATTTATGTTTTAAGTGGCCTTTTAGAATCAGTTCTGCACTGCTGCTGATTTGGTGCTGTTTGTGTTACAGCATATATATTGGAAGTGATTTTATTTTTCATCTCATCCGTTCATGCCAACTTGTAAAACAAGATAATATAATAAAATATACAGATGTGGGTAATGTTACACACTCTGCTACTATCTCAATAAATCGACAGTATTGATTACTTGGGTCAGCTATAGTGTCATAACAAGGAAAAGAAATGGTGGGAGAATTGGGGGCGGGGGGGTGCAGAGAAAGTAATGTGCGGTTTAGAAGCTGTCAAAATCCTCTTTTGAAAACTGATAAAGCAATGGCTATTTTAAGAATATTGCTTTTAAAACTTTTTCCATTGTAACTCTTGTTCCAAAACCCAACACTTCCAGTCAAATTAATTCTCCACACAAAATACTTCATAGTTAATCATCTCTGGTTGCCTGATGAGAGAGCCTACGCTGTGGTTTCATGAGTATTAGTCTGGAAATACTTTTTGCTAAAAACCAGGCTCTAAGGAATTAACTTCATATTGACTATATGGGAGGGTAGCTTTTTTATTTATTATTATTTGTAGTGGGGATGGCATTTGTCCAGTTTGTGACAGCTTGAGGGTATGAGATACCAAAATGTGACTATCCTGCAACACCTATGGAAGAATGGTTTACAGGAGAATACAAGAAAATAACTTCTCCCAACTGTCGCTCTAACACGCTGGCTAGAGGGGAAGGAGAATGTATACTGTACTGCTTCATACACTCTCACCTTTGGATCCTTTTTCTCCATGATAATACTTGATAGGTATCTCAGTGATTCATATTGTATATGCACAATACTGTCAAAATTACCATAGTTAACACATTACATTTTGCAAGATTTGTTGTAAAAGACTTCTGCCTCATAGAAAACCACGGCTTCCAACTGAGAAAAATGAGCTAGAGACATATTACCGTAATATCTGCAATTACTGTGTGCCACTGCTGTATCTATTTCATTATTTGTCCCTTGTATTTAGCTTTTAGTTGACTTTTTGCTTACTGATGTAGTTTGTAGCCCTGGTAAATTGAATTCTTCTGATGGAGAGAGTGTTGTATACAGTAATAGTTTAATAATATGTGGGAGTTTTTTCCCTTGATGATTGGAATTAGTCACAAAGTGACTGGAATAGACAGGGAAGATTAAATGGTCTTGTGGTTAAGGCACTGCTCTGAGGCTTTGGAAAATAAGTTTAACTCCTGCCTTTTCCAGAGATTCCTTTCAAACCTTGGGCAAGTAACCTAGTCTTGTGCCTCAGTTTCCCATCTGTTTTGCCAGGGATGGGGGTGCAGTGAAGATAAATATTGTCCGCAGTTCTGTTGCCTTTACTTGTGTTGAATACCACAGGTAGTCCTATTAACTGTAATGGGACTACTCATAGAGTGTGGCAGGATCAGACCCATTGTTTTAGAGGCTCTCAGATGATGCTACTGTGTGGAGGGTCATATATGCAAGTAGTTAGTTAGTGGTCTGAAGGTATTTTGCCAAACTCACATCTGGCATAAGTGGCTGTAACTCCATTTACTTGAGTGGATTTTCATGTGATTGTGACAGCAGCAAATCTGGTATATTGTCTTTATTTCCATAGCACTTATCTGCTAGCAGGCATCTGCATCTCATCAGTTGATATTTTGAGTATCAGTCCTGACCTGGTATATATAAAATGCTGATTGCCTGATTCTTGCAGCATATCCGAAGTGGAAAGTATTGGAGGAAGCCTGTGCCTCTACTTTTGTTGCTTCCCTTTGTCCCCTTTCCCCATTTTTCTCTAAGTAACGGAAGGAGGGAGACGCTCTTTGTAGAGGTGTTTTACTCCCTGTGATTTGTACTGGTGTACTTTGGAGTAACTTCTACTATGGCCCCAATCTAAAGCCTCCTGAAGTTAATAGGAGTCTTCATATTGATGTCCGGGGACTTTGGATCAGGCCCTGTGCTGCTGCAGGCCTTGTTGTTTGTGAGTATTTCTCTGGAAAGTGAGGTAAAAACCTGCAGGTCCTTCTATGTTCATTGTGGTCTGCTGATTATGTTGTCTCTTGTGTTTTTGTTCTCCATTGTTCTGATGAAGGGAGCAGCTACTCTAATGTCTTTCTTGCTGAGGTACAAAGATAAATGATGAAGCATTTGAGATGCAAACTGCATCTTAAGTGGAAATAATGTACTACCTCTCTACTTATCTATTATGTGTACACATAACAATTCATAGAGGCATCTGCACTTAATATAAAATATCTATGCAAGGCCATGCTTAATTGGGTTACATTTTAGCTCACTCACTGTGGAAAGAACAAACATGAATTACTGAGGTCAGTGGGGAAGACAGTAGAAATGCTTCAGTAAATCTGTTAAGGGAGAGGAGGAGGGATGACATAAAATGAAAATAGTTCATTTGCAAGCTATAAAAACAGTGTTGGTATAGTTCTGAGGTTGTTTTAGGTTACTACCAGAATGCTGCAGCTATGTTTCACTGAAATGCATTTCTATACTTGCTGGCTACAGGGGAGGAGCTTATTCAGGAAGCCAGTAAAGCTAGCAAAAAGAGATGCTCTTTTGTGGACTAGGGGACTGGAATCTTTATTCAGGGCCGGCGCTTCCATTTAGGCGACCTAGGCGGTCGCCTAGGGCACCAGGATTTGGAAGGGCGGCAGACTGCTCTGGTGGACCTCCCACAGGCGTGCCTGCGGAGGGTCTGCTGGTCCCGCGGCGAGCCGGCCCTGCGCCTCTGGCGCCAAAAACACTGGCGCCGCTCCTGTCTTCATCACATCATTTTTGCATTGAGTTAGAACTAGGAAAACACTGGCCTGTGTGAACTTACGCTTTGCCATTTTGTTATAAGCCTTGCCATCCTGTTAGTCTTAGCCTAAATAGCAGGGATGGAAATGCTTGGTATTCACTGTGGCAGTCACAGTGGGCAACATGCAGTATTCAGGACCGGCGCTTCCATTTAGGCGACCGAGGCAATCGCCTAGGGCACCAGGATTATTGGGGGTGGCATTTTGCCGAGGGTGTGGCAGGCGGCTCTGGTTGACCTGCCGCAGGCGTTCCTGCGGACGGTCCACTGGTCCCGCGGTTCCCGTGGACCCTCCTCAGGCACGCCTGCGACAGCTCCACCGGAGCCGCGGGACCAGTGGACCCTCCGCAGGAACGCCTGCGGCAGGTCCATTGGAGCAGCCTGCGGGGTGGCAAAATGGCCATGCGCCTAGGGCACCAAGAACGCTGGTGCCGGACCTGGCAGTATTAAGCATAGAAGGGCGTAATGCAAGCAGTATTATGATGTATGTTGGCATGAATTACTATTTCTACTCTATATTGTTCTGTGGGGGCAATGACTTCAGAATACCACAGGCCAGAACAGTGAGTAGCCTGATTCGACCCACGGTTTTGCAAGATACAATGTTTCAAGCTATCTCAGTTCATTTGCTTTGGTAAGCTATGATCTGATTTGTTTGAATTCATCTGCATTGCCTTACTGTCATAGTCTCCACCCCTTCCATCCCCCACCAAATACTTCCACAATGCTTGTCATGCAGTGATAAAAAATCATAAGGTCAGATGAAGCTTTCTAACTGATAGAGCCCTGGAAGACCTAGCCCACAATATCACCAGCTGGCTTAAACTCTGAAGACAAGGCCTTGATAATAACTGCTTGCATCTTGAAAAAGTATCATAACCAATCTGGCGCATTAGAAGAGTGAGAAGAGCTCTTATGGTGCAGAAATAAACAAGTTTGTTAATGACTCTGCTGGATAATGTTAAAGCTTAATAGTGGATTTTTATGGGGGGTTTTATGCTCTCAACAACATTTATTTCTCTCGTGTGAGCCCTCTCTCACGCAGTCTGAGGTAAAGTATAAGAACAGTGCCCAGTCAGCTGAAGTGCCTACGTAACTTTTAAACACTTGTAAAATGGCTACTTTGAATAAATAAAAGGGCTAGCATTTGAAATACCTTTCACCCCTTCTTGTCAACTGTTGAGAATAGGCCACTTCCACCTTAATTTAATTGGCCTTGTTAGCACGGAGTCCCCCCTCCTATGGGAAGGCAACTCCCATCTTTTTATGTACTGTGTGTGTGTGTGTGTGTGTGTGTGTATACTGCTTACTGTATTTTTTTACTCCAGCTCCTTGTAAAAACGGCAGGTCGTGGAGGCAACGCCGGAGCGACGATTTCCCTCGTGGCCTTTGCAATAAGCACTCTGGAGTTCCTTCACTTTAACACTGCACTGCACTGCGTCCTGGTCATGACCCCTTTCCAGCATGGCTCTTGATATCTGCTCATAGGTTTCGTAATTCCTATGGCTGGAGCGCAGCTGTGACTGCACAGCTTCCTCCCCCGAAACACTGAGGTCCAACAACTCGCCATTGCTCCATGCTGGGGCTTGTTTGGCACGTGGAGGCATGGTCACCCTGGAAAGATTCACTGATTGCACTGCACACCTGGCTGAGCAAACAGGAAGGGGATTTTTAAAATTCCCGGGGCGTTTAAAGGGCGGGTCATCTGAGGCCAGAGCAGTAGAGTTCGAACTGATGAACAGAGTGGCTGAGCAGGCATTCTGGGATACCTCCGAATACCTTTGGCGGCCAATAATAGCACTTTTGGTGACCACACTGGCGGAGCAGCGCTGCGTCACCAGTGCTGCAATTGTTATTCCCCAGGCAGAGGTGGAGTACATGCAGCGCTGTAGCCAGGGAGATACAGCGCTCTATGTGCCTTGCAAGTGTGGACGGTGAGTAAGTTGCAGCGCTGTAAAGCCACCACCAGCGCTGCAACTCTCCAGTGTAGCCAAGCCCTTAGGTTTTTCATTGTACAGTACATTAGGATTAAGTGTGACCTCAGACCATCTATCCACACGTGCACTCAAACATGCGCGCTCTCTCTCTCTCTCTCTCTCTCTGCTATAGTGTACCTTTACCAGAAGTCTGCAGCTGTTTCAGTAGAAAGAGCAAGGTGCTTTAGTTTGTCTTTTTTTAGTTTGGGTTCTATTTTAGCTAAAAAAGTGAGAGGAGGTGGCCATTACGAGAATAATATGTAATAGTGATAACACAGACCGGGTGGGGTGGGGTTAGTTGCATAGTTTTGTCCCTCAAGATACTTCCATGTATGTGTTTACAAATGATAAGATATTACACACTTATTACTCACTCCTTAAATCCTTCACTTCTCTCTCTCCCCGCAATCTTGCTAATTACTTAGGAAATTTACACAAGATGTTGTTATGACCTTCCCCCAACCCTTGGTTTGCCTTCCCTTCTCACTTGTTTCTCACATGTTTCCCTCCAGTCCAGGGGTCGGCAACCTTTCAGAAGTGATGCGCCAAGTCTTCGTTTATTCACTCGAATTTAAGGTTTTGCGTGTCAGTAATACATTTTAACGTTTTTAGAAGGTCTTTCTATAAGTCTGTAATATATAACTAAACTATTGTTTTATGTAAAGTAATAAGGTTTTTAAAATGTTTAAGAAGCTTCATTTAAAATTAAATTAAAATGCGAAGCCCCCCGGACCAGTGGCCAGGACCTGGGCAGTATGAATTCCACTGAAAATCAGCTCATGTGCCACCTTCGGTACGTGTGCTATAGGTTGCCTACCCCTGCTCTAATCTCTCTACTTGCCCAAATGACCCCATTCCCAGTTCTCCCAAGAGTCCACTCTCATCCCGCCCCTTAGTCTTCTCCTTAATGTTCGTCTGTCTGGCCTTCACAAATGCAGTCTTGTCCCACTCATACATCGATGCAGAATACTGCTGAAAAGATCACTTCATACCATGTTGCTTTGCCCCATGTTACCCCTCTCTTTGAATCTCTCTATTTGTTGTACCAATTATATTAGACCAATAAAAATCAGCAGGATCATATTAAAGGGGACAAGGCAAAGATGCCACATTTAGTATGATAACAATTTATGACTAATAACTAATATCTTAATTCTTATACACACACATAATACCTAATACCTGTACACACACATTTACATTATACCTAATACCTACACACACATTCACATTATACCTAATACCCACCCCCACCCACACCCACACCCACACCCACACATTCATCAGGTGTTCTGCAGCTGCTGCATAGTTACCAGTCCTGAAGATACCTTAAGTTCATGGCTTGATTTTGCAGCTTGGGTTCGTAGCTTGTGGCAGCTAACTGGCCAGGAAAGCTGGGCACAAGGCTGAGCTGGATCTCTGTTGGGCAGGCACCGATGTTCTTCCATGTTGGCAGCAGAATGTTACCCAGAGTTTCTCATCTCACCCTTCTTTTTTATAGGCTTTTAGTTTGGATTCAAAGTCTGTAGGTCTTGCTGTGTCAAGCTGCCTCTGGGTTTAGATTGATCACCCATTAATTGCAGGTGTGACTTTCAGCCTTGGACCTGGCTTTGATCTTCCTTCTGTTCTGTTGTCCTTTTCTTTTTAGGTGGATGCTTCTTACTTTGTTTAGAGCTGTTGTCTAGGTCTTCAGCCGTTGGTATTTGAACTTTATCTCATCAGGACAGGCTGGGGCTGGAGGTTGATTCCATCATTCATACATACCTCATTCACACATCTAAACTAAACTAATAAGATTACAGCAGGGTTTGCAAAAATGAAGGTTGGAGGAAGCTTTTACAAAATGGAGTGAGTGTTTTAAAATGGGGTTTGAATTACAATATGGAACAGAAGTTACAGTGTAGGCAAGTGTAGTGAATGGTGAACAGAAGTTACGTTAATAAAGTGAACAATTAAAAACAATTTCATTTATCAGTTCTACATATTGGCTCTCCCTTCTCTATTGCCTCAAACATAAGCTGCTTGTCCTTCATTTTCAAGAGCTTATCCACACTTTTTACCTATTTTCTGTCATTCATTATCTCGACTCTCTCCTCCAGTTGGCCCATTATGCAAGCATCCATCCCGCCCTCGTTAGATTTTCCAAGAAGCACCTTGGTGCTTTACCCCTTGCTGTCCCTCATCCTTCGTAGGAGCTCTCTGTAAATATCCACAAAGCTACTAATTTATCTTCCTTAAAATCCCTCCTTTAAACTCTCTCCTTTGCAGTAATGCCTACAATAAACTTGACAGTGGTTGGTTTGCAGATACCACTGTCTAGCATACTGATCAATATTGTCACATTGTTTTCTTGTATTCCTTTATCCATCTGTCGTCTCATAATTAGATTGTAAGCAGTGGCTGTCTCTGTTTTATGATTGTACAGCATGTGCTACAGTGGGGTCCTGAAGCATGACTTCAGCTTCTAAGTACTGTTACGCTGTGAGGTACTTGTGACTGCATGGACCAGAAACCTCCTTTGAGACTGGGTGTGATCCACTCGTCCATTAGCTTATCCTGACAGTTATGGTAATCACAAACTCTCTGCCTAAAACAAAAGGAGTTGTGACCGGCACCTGGGAGTTTTGGACTGAATGGGCACAGAGATTTTGCTGAGGGGTGAGTTGATATAGATATCTCAGGACAGAAACTGAAAGAGTGAGGGGTGTAAAGGTGTGGGACCGGGGCTCGACCCTCCCTGAGGGGAGCCACACCGGCTCGCTACACGCAGTCAGGCCAGGCAGGTCCTGGGGCAACAAACACAAAGGTGCAAAGTTCCGTCCCCGGGTTCTGGGCCGAGCTACAATACAGAGTCAAGGCGGGAGCTCAGGCCTTTTGCCTCAGGGTTGAGCGACAATGC
Organism: Gopherus evgoodei; assembly: GCF_007399415.2. Lineage (NCBI taxonomy): Eukaryota > Metazoa > Chordata > Testudines > Testudinidae > Gopherus > Gopherus evgoodei. The sequence continues at coordinate 122,151,216 of NC_044326.1, read as the reverse complement.
AGAGTCAGTTGGGAGCTCAGGCCCTTTTGGTTCAGGGTGGAGCAAACAAACAATCTAGAAGCCCAGGCCCTTGGGCAGGGTGGGGCAACCAGCAATTCAGGTGTATAAAGCCCAGGCCCTGGCTCAGGGCGGGGCAACAAGCAGTTTAGGGGCTCAGGCCCTTCAGCAGGGGCCGAGCAAACAAATAGTCTTAATGGCCTCCTCAGGCCAGGGAGAGGGGGAGTCTGCCACCCTTGGGAGGGTGGCAGGGGGAACGCAGGCCCTCCCACTCCACTGCGTTCCAGCCTGGGGCCCTAGTAGCGGCTGTCACCGCTGAGGGTCAGTGGGGATCCTGACCGAAACACACTGACATAGGCTCAGGTACGTCTGCAGCCTGACTGGGGTCGGCTGCCCCCGAGCTACTTCCAGTTTCCCCCTCCGGGCCTACCTGGTGTGTGGTGTCAGCCCCTGGGAAGTCCAGCAGCATGGGCTCCTCGCGGCCGGGGCTGGGTGGTAGGTCCGACAGCTCCTCCGGGAAATCCGGCCAGGCTTGCTCCGGGGGTTCCTCGGGGTAACAGCAGGGATGGGGAGGCTCCGGCAGCTCCTCCCAGTAGCGGGCGCAGGGAAGCTCCGGTGGCTCCTCCCAGTAGCGGGCGCGGGGAAGCTCCGGCCAGTCAGGGCGACTGCCCTGGGTCCCAGCGGCTTCCCAGTCACGAGCTCCCTGCAGCAGGTCTGCTCCTGGCGGTGGCTGGGCTTCAACTGAGCTCTGACAGCCGGCTTTTGTGCTTCCAGGTCACCGCCTGACCCTCTGAGGGGCGGGCTCACCGCTCCTTAGCACTGCCCACTCAGGCGCCTGGTGGGGCGTGCCCTCTCCTGGGCAGGAGGGGAGCCACACCGACTCGCTACCGGGGCAAAACAAGAAGGTCACAGAGAGCCTGAAGGAGCATCTCAAAGCCCTGTGTATGAGCCTGGAAAAAAGCAGGCGAGAGACTTATGGAACTGGGGTTCTGGCTGAAAAGATTGTATCTGTAAGCAGAAGTTGTTTCCTGCTATTTGATTCTTTCTTGTTAAGAGATGCTGGATTTGGTATATTCAGTTAGCCACATCTCTTTGATGCAGTTTAGTTTATTTACTTTCACCAGTTTTCTTCTCCTAACTGGCACAACATAATAAACAGGAAAATTTTGGCTAGATGCTCAGGTCAAAAATGGTAACAGGACTGTGATAATGTATCATTTCATTACTTTGTATTTGAGGCTGTAGAAAGAAGTCTGTATAATCTTATCTATTGTTTGAGAAAAAGTGTGTAATTAGGCCCTGAGCCAAAGCCCAGGGCCTTGTCTTCACTAGGGGGAGAAAAAGTGTGTTCTTTTTGGTAACTAACATGAGGTAAAGTCCTAGTGAGAACAAGGCAGTTTGTAGTTTTCTCACAGGTTAGCAGGGTGAGTTAGACAGGGTGCTGGGGGGAGGGAGGGGGAAGGAGTCTGTAATTTGATCTTCTAGTGCCTGAGAGCTACTAACTGCTTGCCTTCATTAGATGTTACTTCATTAATTACCTGGAGTTAAGCACACTTCCCTTCCTAGTGCATACCTAGCTTTAAAAACTATCCTGATGAGTATGTGCAAAAGGTCATTGTCCTGTTTCCTGGACTTCATTCCTCTGGCACATGCTTCTGCCCTGTGCTACTCCATTCAGAGAGAGCTGCTTGGAGCAGTGCTCTCAAGCTCAGAGAGCACTGCTCCAAGCCAATGTGATACTTTTATAACTTCCACTCCCTTTTCTCATATCACTCTCTGGTCAGCCTCAATCCCAGCCAAGTTTCCCACCCCATCAGGTGATCTATTGCTTGATGAACCCAATCTTGGAATCCACACTCAAAACATTGGTGTACCCTGGGCTATAGCAAGCTTTGTCCAAGGATACTACGATCAAGCTACAACTACTCTCTATTGTTAACCTTCCACCCAATGCAAAAGCTTCGGCCAACATCCCCTGTGAATTGTATGTAGCAGTGGAAGCCACAGCGCCCAAGTGAAAGCCACGAACAACCTTTTTATCAAAATAGTGCCCAGAAAACAAAATGGAGTTTAGTTTGATATAGACAGATAAATAAAATTCATGATATCAAACAGTTCATAAGTTGTACATAGACAGGTATACATACCTTGACATCTCTGTTCCTTGTGCACAGAGTGTATTTTCTTTGGGACCAATTTCACGTAACCAAACACAACAATGTCAGTTATTTGAACTGCCCTACTGTCTGCATCTCTCCTAATGAACCAGTGTAACTCCCTGTTCTGTAATTCTTCATTTTGATTCTTCCTTGTAAGAGCATATTTGTAGGGCTTGGGTAGCTCAGATTCACTTCATGTGCTTTAGTACCTGACAGAATTGAGACCATAATCAGGATTTTCTTGTACCTACTTACATATGTTATATATTTATTACTTCTTAAAATAAATGAAACTTGTAGCATTATTAATGAAGATCAAGTTCCTAAACTTAATTACCTTTCATTATTGAAGGTACTGTGCCTTTTTTTTAGAGACAGTCTTCTAGGGATAATTGACCAACTTGTGTGGATGAGAGATGTAAGCTTCTGAGAGACACAGAGCTCTTTTTCAGGTCTGCAAAAGATACTTGCAGGGTTGCAGCAAAATGCTAGGTGGAACAGTCTATTTAGCATAAGTGGTTAGCACATACGGTAAGGGATTTTTCAAGGTAGAGTGGTCCATTACCACCTGTGTAGTCAGAGGACACACAAAAAGTGGGATTGATGGGTTACAGATTGTTGTCGAAGCCATAAATCCAGTGTTCAGTCCATGATTTTTAGTGCCTAGCAGAGTAATGAGTTTAAGTTTCCAGGCTCATACGTTGAAAGTGTTATGCAGATTTCCTTTGAGAATGAAGACTGAGTGGTCAGATACAGAGTGATCACTCTGTGAAAAGTGTTCGCCCACAGATGTGCTATTTCTTGTCTCTATCATTTTCCTGTGAGAGTCCATTCAAGAGCATAGCGATTGTCTGGTTTCACCCACATCGTTGGTTACTGAAGCATTTAGTGAATGAGGTACACCACTGTTGTGATGGGCATGTGTAGGATCCATGGACCTTGAAAGGGGTGTGTGTGTGTTTGTCTTGGGGGCAGGGGGTGTTGATCATTGTAGAGATCCTGGAGATATGTCTGTAGATTTTGCATATTCTGTTCTGGGGCCGCTTTGAGTTGGTTTGTCCTAGTCTGAGGTGAGCTTGGTGAGGTCTGGGAGGGTTGTTTGAAGACCAAAATTGGTGGTTCAGGGTGTATGGTTGGAGGAGGTTTTATTTCTGTGAGTGTGTACATTATATGTAATGTGCATTGTACTGATATGGCATGACAACCTGCAGAATCCCAAATAAGAATCAGTAAATGACATTTGACTTAAACTATATTTCTTCTAGTCACGGCATTGACTTGCCATTTGTTTGCAAATGGATTTTGCTCTTTGCAAAGAAGTTGGTGAAGAGCTGATCTCACCAATTACAATGGGTTTAAATTTTTGAATGTTTTTGCTTTCTTATTGTCTAGAAAGTCTTTGGCAATTGAATAGTTGGCTGAAAAGCATCACTTTGCAAGAGTTTTAGAATATAAAATGTTCTTAATTTTATTTGAATGTCAGTTAGCTACTGTTGGTACAAATCTTTGAAAATGTAAAGCATATATAAATGCAAAGGATTAGATATCACATATAATACAGTGTAACAACATGACTGAGATTATCAGAACAATCAAAGGGATGTTGATATAATCTTCCATTAATTTTAATGGAATGTGTGTCTAAATCTCTTGAACTGTTTTGAAGTTATTCTAAAAACTGAAGTTGTAAATTCACTATATAGAATCCAATAATAAACAATGAACAACAATACATAGTTCAGTATGGTTCAAAATTCTAAAGTGGTGTCACTGTTTTGAAATCTGTATTATGAGTTTGCTCATGGAAAGCTGCTTCTCAAATAGTCGTCTGTTTGCAGTGATTCCTGAAAGTAAACAAAAACTACAGATAAGTAACAAATTCCGTAGAAAATTTTGTTGTAAAATATATACAAATGGCCTTAAAATGACTGCATTTTTGGCCTGATCCAAATTCCAGTGAATTTAATGGAAAGACTCTCAATGACTTTAGTGGGGTTTGAATCAGACACATCCTGGAAATGGTGAGTCATTGTCATGACTAAGAGAAATATGATTATTTGTCATAAATTCCTAATGAAATCCATTCCTCAAATATGGTGACTCGCTGTGTAAAAATGAGACAGAATATTCCATTCTACCTGCTAGTTTTCAAAGGTAGATTGTATCTGTCCTTGTCTGACTGCACACACAACCCCTATGAAAGCTAATTTGTTTTTGTTTGAAGACAATCTTGCAGATCTTAGAGCCCAAATCGTGTCAGTTTGCTTGGATACTGACTGGTATTCTTAAGGAATAGGTAAAAATTTAGAGAAGTCTGAAGGTACTGTCATGGATCAGTAGTTTAGTCTAGGCCATGATTGAATATAAAATAAGAGTGCAATTATTTTTGTTGAGTTGAGTTATTTATTAGGCCCAGACACTTCAGAAAAGATTCCATCAAGGTAATTTACCAAGCGTGAAAGGTACTCAGTGATTTTTATCCAAATTACTTTTAATAAATAGGGTAAAATTTAAATGTCAGAAATGTGAATTTTATCTCTTGCATTTGTCAGTTTCTTATACCAACATAAAATCTTGCTTATCCATGCTTTGGATAATTTACACACACACACACACACACACACACACACACACACACACACACACACACACACACACACACACACACACACACACACTTGAGTCTGGCTGCCTAGGATGGAGAAACAAGAGTGTCAGCTCCGTGGCAACTTAAATAAAACAGAGTATTTTCTTAAAACAAACAAGCAAGCACAAACTATAGACTATCTTTATCCCCAAGCATGCAGCACTGTGGTGGTCAGACAGAATGGCTTACCGCTCTTGTTGAAATATTCATGAGGAGTAGATTCATCATAGGATCATAGATATACAGGTTGGAAGGGACCTCGGAAGGTCATCTAGTCCAACCCCCTGCTCAAAGCAGGACCAATCCCCAACTAAATCATCCCAGCCAGCGCTTTGTCAAACCTGACCTTAAAAACCTCTAAGAAAGGAGATTCTACCACCTCCCTAGGTAACCGATTCCAATACTTCACCACCCTCCTAGTGAAATAGTGTTTCCTAATATCCAACCTAAACCTTCCTGACTGCGACGTGAGATCATTATCGCTTGTTCTGTCATCTGGTACCACTGAGAACAGTCTAGATCCATCCTCTTTGGAACTCCATTTTAGGTAGTTGAAGTTTTTCATTTTTAGTTTAGTTTCAGCTGGGTAGCCGTGTTAGTCTGGATCTGTTAAAAGCGACAGAGTCCTGTGGCGCTTTATAGGCTAACGAATGTATTGGAGCATAAGCTTTTGTGGGTGAATACCCAGTCCCCTGTTCACCTCTGCAGTAATGGCAGGCATCTATGGCTTTTCTTACAGAAAGGCTATGCCTCTTTTCCCTCCTAATCTTGGGATGAGCCTGTACAACCATATCAAACATGTCTTTTGTATTGGCCTCCAGTGTCTGGTAAAGCTGAAAGTCCACCCCACCCAAAAACTCCTTCTAGCCTGGTCTACACTACGACTTTAAGCTGCATTTACCAGCATTACCTCTATTTAACCCTGGACCCATGCACACAACTAAGCCCTTTTTTTTTTTTTTACTTGAAGGGCTCTTTAAATTGATTTCTTTACTCCACTTCTGATGAGGGAATTAGTGCTGTAATCGGCCTTGCTGGGTCGAATTTGGGGTAGTGTGGATGCATTGGCCTCCAAGAGCTATTCCAGAGTGCTCCATTCTGACTGCTCTGGACAGTGCTCTCAACTCAGATGCACTGGCCAGGTGGACAGGAAAAGGCCTGCAAACTTTTGAATTTCATTTCCTGTTTGGCCATTGTGGCAAGCTGATCAGCACAGGTGACCATGCAGAGCTCATCAGCATGATGTGCACATTGCCAGGGCACATTGCCCAGTCCGTACTTTGTAAGAAGTCTATGTCCTCATCATTGTCATCACCGCACTGCCATCGCCTCCTCGCCTGGTTTTGCGCAAAACAATTGTCTGCCATTGCTCTGCTGGAGTGAGGATTGATTGACGACATGGCTTACAGGGATTTAAAATCAACAAAAGGAGTGGCTTTGCATCAAGGAGAAACCCAAACAACTGTCACACAGAATTGCCCCCTCAAGAATTGAACTCAAAACCCTGGGTTTAGCAAGCTATTGATTTCACAAAACAAATCGGGTCAATTTCTTGTTTTGATCCACTCCATCTATCTTTTACATCTTAGGCTGGCAGCAGACGGTGCAGTACGACTGCTAGCCGTCGTCATCTCCTGGGTGTTTGGCAGAAGATGGGAATGACCTGGCTAAGTCACTCCCATGTCTGCCTAGGCTCCCCTGACTGACCTACAGCTAAAAGAGTACCCAGGAATACGATGACGATGGCTGCCCATCATAATGCACAGTCTGCTGCCAAAAGACAATGAGTCTCATGTCTGCCAGCACCCAGGAGATGTACAGTGACGGTGAGCTGAGTGGGCTCTATGCTTGCCATAGTATGGCGTCTGCTCAGGTAACCCAGGAAAAAAGGCATGATACGATTGTCTGCCTTTGCTTTCACGGAGGGAAATGGGGGGGGCGATGACATGTACCCAGAACCACTCGCATCAGGCATTAGGATCTCAAACCAGAATCCCAATGGGCAGCGGAGACCACAGGAACTGTGGGATAGCTACCCACAGCGCAATGCTCTGGAAGTCGACGTTAGCCTCAGTACTGTGGATGCAGTCTGCCAACTTAATGCACTTTGTGCATGTCCCCACACAAAATGCTCTATTGAATGTATAAAAACAATTTCTAAAGAAAGGCATATAAATTCAACCTAATTTTGTAGTGTAGACATAGCCTCAGACTGCTAGAAGAGAGAAGGAGATTTTCTGTTCTGCCATCCAACCTAGAGTCTCTTGTTCGATACAAGATAGGGAGGTGGGTGTGTGTGTGTGTGACACTATTGCTTCTCTCTCTCTCCACCTCCTTGCTGATGTGCGGGTGGGTGTTATCACAACTATTCTTTTCTTCAGCATCTGTATTTTTGGAGGGACTCCTTCTCCAGTGAATAGCTTTTCCTGCCAGTAGCAGCAGCTGCAGTGAATATCGATGAGACTCTAGTCATCTTTTATTTGGCTGAAGCTAGGGACAGCTCTGAACAGGCACAGGGGCCTTTGTAGCTATTTGTCTGTAAAGCCAAACACATAGGAGACTTAAACCCAGTGATGAATTGGAAAATCTCTTCCTAACATTAAGGACTAGAACTTGTAAGTCTGCAATGTTCAGGGCCTTCCCCCAGGACAGCTTCCTGTTCCACATGGTGAGTAGGAAAGTAGGTTGTTTTTTTTTTTCCCCCTCAAATCCTGGATAAGTGGTTAGCTGTGTGTGATCAAGGCTGCCATACTCTGGCATTTCTAGTTGTCTCAAATGAATTATGTGGCAGTGTCACAAAACATAATTGATAGGTCACTATGCAGACCATTTAATGCTCCTTAATACTCTAATTTTTTGGGTGGTGGTAGCTTTACCAGGTCCAAGCTGGTAACTAAGCTTGGAGGTTTTCATGCTAACCCTCATATTTTGGACGCTAAGGTCCAAATCTGGGACTAGGTTATGACATGGTGGCAGCATTTGTGGGAAAGGATAGAATCCAGAAGCCAGTAGGAATATTATATTTTTCTTTTCTCTGCTAGGGGCTTTTAAGCAGAGAGAAAGAGTTTGGTTTTAAAGGGAACCAGAGAGAATTTTTTTTTCTCTGCTCTCTCTCACAGTTTCTGGCTTGCATATTAAGCAAGGAACCATTAAGCTGTGACAAAAGGGTCTTTTGTGACACAATAGCACTCCCATTAGGAGTCAAATACCAGCACTATACACATGCAAATAAAGTGGTTTTTCTGGTTTACTTTACATTTAAAAGATTAGCTAGAGGAAGAAAGGGAAAAAGGCACTGTTGCTAGGCAGACCCCAGGAGGCAACAGAGAGCCTGCAGTTCAGACAATAAACACCGGAGGGCACCCCAAAACAAGAAAACAGGAACCATGCCTAACAAGACAAAAATGGAGGCCGAAGGACAAATCAAAGACACCGAGCACAGGCGAGAGATGGAAAAAAAAAAAACAGGAACAAGAAATAAAACAAAAAGAGATGGAGCTGAAAGAAAGAGAAGAACAGATCAAAAATGCAGCCCACCTCAGAAAACTACAAGAAGAAGAGGTGGCCTACCAAAGAGAACAAGCAGCCAGAGAGGTGGCCTACCAAAGAGAACAAGCAGCCAGAGAGGCAGTCTACAAAAGAGAGCAAGAAGCCAAAGATGCAGACCACCAAAAACAGCTGGAAATAAAAGAGAAAGAGAGTGGGAACTCCAGAGGGAAGCCCACCGACAGGCCATGGAATTAGAAAAGGCTAAGCAAAACACAGCCAACCCTAACAACCCTGCGCCAATGATTGTTCCACAGCACAGGAAATTTCCCACCTACGAGGCAGGTGATGACACTGAGGCCTTCTTAGAAAAGTTTGAAAGAGCCTGTCTTGGGTATCGCATCTCTGAAGACGAGTACATGGTAGAATTGAGGCCACAGCTCAGTGGACCTTTAGCAGAGGTGGCAGCTGAAATGCCTAAGGAGAACATAAATGACTATAAACTTTTTCAAACCAAGGCCAGATACAGAATGGGGATAACTCCGGATCATGCCCGTCAGCGTTTCAGAACCCAAAAGTGGAAACCAGATGTGTCATTTCCCAAACACGCCTACTACGTTGGGAAAAATTATGAGGCCTGGATATCAGGACACAATGTTAAATCCTTGGATGAACTGCACCTCCTCATACAAACGGAGCAGTTCTTGGATGGTGTTCCTGAGGACATAACACGGTACATACAAGATGGAAAACCCAAAAATCTCACTGAGGCGGGGGAGATTGGAGCCAGATGGATGGAAGTGGCAGAAAGCAAGAAAGCTACTGTCAAGGGGAACGAATACCCCAGAGGGCACACCGACCACAAACCCTACAACCGAGGACAACCAAAGACCCCACCTACAACCCAAGGAAAGCCACAGACACACTATTCTTCCACCTCACCAGTCTCCAGTAACCCACCTCGACCCAGTGACCCATCAGATGGAAGATGCTTTAAGTGTAATTAACTTAACAAAACTGGGACATATCAAGGCCAACTGCCCAAAGACCGCCAACCGAGTGCAGTTCATTACACCACCATCACACCAAAGATCCCCAGGCCCAGATGCCTCTCAAATACCCTTGGAGTGAAGGGAAAATTTGAGAGTGGGTGGAAAGAAGGTTACTGCGTGGAGAGACACGGGGCACAAGTGTCAGCTCTCCACCAATCCTTCGTAGATTCCAAATTCATCAACCCAAAGGCCAAAGTGACAACTTACCCCTTCATGTCACAAGCTGTAGACTTGCCTATCGCTGAACTGCCTGTCCAGTACAAAGGCTGGTCAGGAATGTGGACTTCTGCAGTCTATGATAATTATCCTATCCCCATGCTACTGGGGGAAGACTTGGCCAACCAGGTGAAGCGGGCCAAGAGTGGGAATGGTTACATGTAGCCAAACCAGGCAAGCTTCCAGACCCATTCCTGTTCCTGAGCCGTCCACAGACGCCCCGTCTGTGTTACCAGAGACCCAGACAGAGGTAGTGGACCCGGATTCCATGCCAACCACTGAAACAGCCACAGCGCCTCCAGTCCCAGGCCAGGAACTGGAACAGCCACCAGCAAGTGCAACCACATCTTCAAACTCAACACCAGAGGGCGCCAGCGAGCCAGAACTGGCAGAAGCAACAGACAGCCATACCCAAAAGGCTCAGCCAGAGCCTGAAATACCCTCAGGTGCACCAGCGGAGAGCGGTTCACCAGCAACGGAAACAACCCCATCACCTACATTGCTTCCAGAGGGACCAAGTCCAAGCAAGTCCACAGTCTGAGGAAGAACTGGTGACCCCAGCCTCAAGGGAACAGTTCCAGACTGAGCAGGAAGCAGATGACAGCCTTCAGAAAGCTTGTGCGGTGGCACGGAGCACCCCACCGTCTTTCAGCTCTTCTAATCGATCCCGGTTTGTTATAGACCAAGGACTTTTATACAAGGAGATTCTTTCTGGTGGACACTGGGAAGAATGGCAGCCGCAAAAACAGTTGGTGCTTCCAACTAAGTACCGGGGGAAGCTCTTAAGCTTAGCCCATGATCATCCTAGTGGCAATGCTGGGGTGAACAGAACCAAGGACCGGTTGGGGAAGTCCTTCTTCCAGTGGGAGGGGATGGACAAGGACGTTACCAAGTATGTCCGGTCTTGTGAGGTATGCCAAAGGGTGGGAAAACCCCAAGACCAGGTCAAGGCCCCTCTCCAGCCACTCCCCATAATTGAGGTCCCATTTCAGCGAGTAGCTGTGGATATTCTGGGTCCTTTCCCAAAAAAGACACCCAGAGGAAAGCAGTATGTACTGACTTTCGTGAACTTTGCTACCCAATGGCCGGAAGCAGTAGCTCTTGGCAACACCAGGGCTAACACTGTGTTCCTGGCCGTAACAGACATTTTTGCCAGGGTAGGTTGGCCCTCTGACATCCTTACAGATTCAGGATCTAATTTCCTGGCAGGGACCATGCAAAAACTGTGGGAAACTCATGGGGTGAACCACTTGGTTGCCACCTCGTACCACCATCAAACCAATGGCCTGGTGGAAAGGTTTAATGGAACTTTGGGGGCCATGATACGTAAATTCATCAACGAACACTCCAATAATTGGGACCTGGTGTTGCAGCAGTTGCTGTTTGCCTACAGGGCTGTACCACATCCCAGTTTAGGGTTTTCACCGTTTGAACTTGTGTATGGTCACGAGGTTAAGGGGCCATTACAGTTGGCGAAGCAGCAATGGGAGGGGTTTACGCCTTCTCCAGGAACTATCATTCTGGACTTCGTAAGCAACCTACAAAGCACCCTCCGACACTCTTTAGCCCTTGCTAAAGAAAACCTAATGGATGCTCAGAGCAAAAGGCCTGGTATGACAGACATACCAGAGAACGTTCCTTCAAAGTAGGAGACCAGGTGATGGTCTTCAAGGCGCAACAGGCCCATAAGATGGAAGCATCATGGGAAGGGCCATTCACGGTCCAAGAGCGCCTGGGAACTGTGAACTACCTCATAGCATTTCCCAATTCCTCACTAAAGCCTAGAGTGTACCATGTTAATTCTCTCAAGCCTTTCTATTCCAGAGACTTACAGGTTTGTCAGTTTACAGTCCAGGGAGATGATGCTGAGTGGCCTGACGGTGTCTACTACAACGGGGAAAAAAGACGGTGGTGTGGAAGAGGTGAACCTCTCAACCCCCCTGGAATGTCTGCAGCGGCGACAAATCAAGGAGCTGTGCACTAGCTTCGCCCCATTGTTCTCAGCCACCCCAGGACGGACTGAACGGGCATACCACTCCATTGACACAGGTAATGCTCACCCAATCAGAACCCCACCCTACCGGGTGTCTCCTCATGCCCAAGCTGCTATAGAACAGGAGATCCAGAACATGATACAGATGGGTATAATCCGCTCATCTACCAGTGCATGGGCATCTCCAGTGGCTCTGGTACCCAAACCAGATGGGGAAATACGCTTTTGCTTGGACTACCGTAAGCTAAATGCGGTAACTCGTCCGGACAACTATCCAATGCCAGGCACAGATGAGCTATTGGAGAAGTTGGGACGTGCCCAGTTCATCTCCACAATAGACTTAACCAAGGGGTACTGGCAAGTACCGCTAGATGAACCTGCCAAGGAGAGGTCAGCATTCATCACCCAGGCGGGGGTGTATGAATTTAATGTCCTTCCTTTCGGCTTTCGAAATGCACCCGCCACCTTCCAGAGGCTGGTAGATGGTCTACTAGCAGGACTGGGAGAATATGCAGTTGCCTACCTCGATGATGTGGCCATTTTTTCAGACTCCTGGCCCGAACACCTACTACACCTGGAAAAGGTCTTTGAGTGCATCAGGCAGGCCGGACTAACTGTTAAGGCCAAAAAGTGTCAAATAGGCCAAAACGGAGTGACTTACCTGGGGCACCAGGTGGGTCGAGGCACCATAAACCCCCTACAGGCCAAGGTGGATGCTATCCAAAAGTGGCCTGTCCCAAGGTCAAAGAAACAGGTCCAATCCTTCTTAGGCTTGGCCGGGTACTACAGGCGATTTGTACCACACTACAGCCAAATCGCTGCCCCACTGACCGACCTGACCAAAAAGACCCAGCCAAATGCAGTTAACTGGACTGATGAGTGTCAAAAGGCCTTTACCCAACTTAAGGCAACGCTCATGTCTGACCCTGTGGTCAGGGCCCCGGATTTTGACAAGCCATTCCTAGTAACCACGGATGCATCTGAGCGTGGTATAGGAGCACTTCTCATGCAGGAAGCAAAAGATCACAACTTCCATCCTGTCGTGTTTCTCAGCAAGAAACTGTCTGAGAGGGAAAGTCACTGGTCTGTCAGTGAAAAGGAATGCTGTGCCATTGTGTACACCCTGGAAAAGCTACGCCCATATGTTTAGGGATGGCGGTTCCAGCTACATACTGACCATGCTGCACTAAAGTGGCTTCATACTGCCAAGGGGAACAACAAGAAACTTCTTCGTTGGAGTTTAGCTCTCCAAGATTTTGATTTTGAAATTCAGCACATCTCAGGAGCTTCTAACAAAGTAGCGGATGCACTCTCCCGTGAGTTTCCCAGAATCCAGTAGTTAAAAAGTGTTCTTAAAATATAGAAGTCTGTTAGTTATGTACTTAGTGGTATATGTAAAGGTGCATGTGTTGTATTAATCTGGTTATTTTAAAGTTCTAGGAGGAAATCGCCGCCAGTGAGGTTCCCCACTGTCTGCAATTTGGGGGGCGTGTCATAAACAGATAGCTCAGGGTTAATGTCTCTTTCACCTGGAAAGAAGTAACCTGAAACACCTGACCAGAGGACCAATCAGGAAACAAGACTTTTTCAAATCTGGGTGGAGGGAAGTTTGTGTGTGAGTCCTTTGTCTTGTATCTGTCCCTCTGGGCTATGGGAAGGATTTTTCTATTTCCTGCTTTCTAATCTTCTGTTTCCCAGTTGTAGGTACAAAAAGATAGGTTTGTTTTTTTGTAGTTACATGTGTGTAGTTGCTGGAGTGCTTTGAATTGTATTCTTTTTGAATAAGGCTGTTTGTTCATATTTCTTTTAAGCAATTGACCCTGTATTTGTCACCTTAATACAGAGAGACCATTTTTATGTATTTTTTCTTTCTTTTTATATAAAGCTTTCTTTTTAAGACCTGTTGGAGTTTTTGTTTAGTGGGGAACTCCAGGGAATTGAGTCTGTGCTCACCAGGGAATTGGTGGGAGGAAGAAGTCAGGGGGAAATCTGTGTGTGTTAGATTTACTAGCCTGACTTTGCATACCCTCTGGGTGAAGAGGGAAGTACTTCTGTTTCCAGGACTGGAAATAGAGAGGGTGGAATCCCTCTGTTTAGATTCACGGAGCTTGCTTCTGTGTATCTCTCCAGGAACACCTGGAGGAGGGAAGGGAAAAGGTTTATTTCCCTTTGTTGTGAGACTCAAGGGATTTGGGTCTTTGGTCCTCCCAAAAACCTTCCCTGGGGACCCCGAGTGCCCCAAAACACTCTAATTTTTTGGGTAGTGGCAGCTTTACCAGGTTCAAGCTGGTAACTAAGCTTGGAGGTTTTCATGCTAACCCCCATATTTTGGACGCTAAGGTCCAAATCTGGGACTAGGTTATGACAGGGTGTATCCTGAAATATCTTGATTATCCAAATCAGAATAGTTACTAGGTACTTGAAGTATCGCATTTGTTTTGGCCTACCTGTGTTAATAACTGCACTTTAACATTTATATATGACATTGATTAAAAAATTGTGCATTTAATGTTGATCAAATGTGTGTCTGATGCATAGGCATTTGTATTTACAATAGACCACGGAGTGAATCCCAGTTATTATCTCTTAGATGTAAATACAACTTTAGAGTAAAGGTCATTGATAAACATGATCAATTATTCTTTGTGTTTAGGAGAGCAAAGACCAAGTGTCAAATTCTGTCTTTGGATATGCATGCAAGATTCCTGTTTGTTCTAAAGAATCAAATAACTGTAATAATTATCAGATTAGCGTGGAAAAATTGGGAAAGACCATTTAATGCTCCTTAATACTGTCGTCTGACTTTTTGTATCATATTCAGTTGCTTCATGCACTTTGGAACTATAAAATGCTAAATCTTTCTAGCATAAGGATTTTCTATAGCAATACTTTCAGCAGTGGTCCCCAGCCTTTTTGGCTGGCGGGCACCAGCCGAAGGACCACTGTGGCAGTGGAGCACCCACTGAAATGCCGCTGAATTTCGGCGGCATTTTGGCGGAGACGCCTCTTGATGATGTCACTTGTCGACGGCAAGCGGCGTCAGCGAGAGGCGTCCCCGCCGAAATGTTACTGAAATTCGGCGGCATTTCAGCGGATGCTCTCCCGGGGACCAGGACGTGGGCACATTAAGATGGCCCCACGGGTGCCATGGCGCCTGCGGGCACTGGGTTGGGGACCACTGCTTTCAGTGTTTCAAAAGTGTTTTGTAACTGCTATAATTGTTTATTCAAATGCCATAATTTGGGATGAAAATATGAGTTTGTGCATCACAAGGCAATAAATGATATTCCTGATACCTTTTAACACTTATTCTGTTATCATTATTGGCTTTTAAGCGTAAGTTATTACTGTAATCCTGTAGTGGCTTGGAATAATTGATTATACTTATTAAAAACACATCAGTTACTTTTCCCAAATGATAAATTTGATATTGAGCTATCAATTATAATTTATAGGCAATGTAGATTATTCTGATTTGCTTCCTACTGATTCATTCTCTCACCCCCCGCTTCAGTTTAATTGAAAACAAAGTGCATCACCGGAAGATAGGTGCACACAACTGCATGTATTATTCACCCTGTGTTTTACGTTTACCTCCCATGCATTCACATTAGTGGATTAGCTCACATAAAAAAAAGTAAATTTAACTATTGTTAGAAGATTACTTCATTGAAGTCACCATATTTACATCAATTAGGAGGCTGGGATGGACGTTGTATCTTATTGTTTTTAGTCCAGTGTGCTTCTATTCAGTGCTAACTGATAGTTGTATTTTGTGCTTGAGGGAAAGGAGGTAAGGCTGCACTAAAAATGTATTAAGTTGTTTTGCATTTTCTTTTGTAAGACTTCCTAGGGAAAGCTCTACCCTGTATGTATGAAAGAGACGGTAAACATGGGGGACCTGATAAACTTGATTCTCTTTGTGTTTGACCTCTGATTCTCAGGGTGAGCTCTGGCCACAAAAAGAGTTAAAGATGATTCTGGACAGCTTTAACCTCTGTTACCAACACAGAGTCTTTTAATGGACTCTTCCACTTAGCTGTACCTGTCCTTCACTGCCCTCTGCCATGCCCGTTCCTTGCCCTCTACCCACCTTAAGTCCCCCTCCTTATTCCAAATGCCAGGTTAGCGGTGCCAGCCACTAGGGCTGTGTAGCGAGGGGGGCCCCACTCCCCCGCGCTCCTGAGGGACATAGGCCAGAGAAGGTGTGGCCACGGGCGGAGGCCCTGCCGCCTGTCCCCACCCCCTCGGAAGTCAAGGTGCAGAACACGAAGTACAAAAGCCCGGCCCCAGGGCTCAGTTAGAGGGAGATGGGCAGAGAGAGCAGAAGCTAGGGCCCGAGCTCCCGCTAGGCCCGGCCTACCCCGTGCCGGGTACCTGGAGGGGTACTGGCCTGACCTCCCCTGGGGCCAGTACTCAGAGGAGCCGACTTAGCGGTCCGACGCTCGGCCTGTGGAGGAGCTGCCTGGACCTCCCGAAGCCCGGTATCCCGACGAGTGGATCGGACCTCCCGACCCCCGATACCCGACGAGTGGATCGGACCTCCCGATGCCGGACACCCTGAGGAACCCATGATCTGGGACCCCCCAGATGACGCTGGCAGGGGGCAGGTACCCAGTGAGGGGGAGGTTGGAAGTTGCCCGGGGGCAGCCGACCCCAGTCAGGCTGCAGGCTCACCTGAGCCGATGGCAGTGTGTTTCGGTTAGGATTCCCCACTGACCCATCAGCAGCGTTAACCGCTGCTAGGGCCCCGGGCTGGAACGCAGTTCCCCCTGCCACCCCTCCAAGGGTGGCAGACTCCTCCTCCCCTGACCTGAGGAGGCCTTCTCCGCTCGCTTGTTGCTCAGCCCCTGCTGAAAGGCCTGAGCCTAGACTGTGTGTGTTGCCCTGCCCCGCCCAAGGGCTGGGGCGTACTTATATACTATTCTCTCGTTGCTCAACCCCGCAGCAAGGGACGGGCCCGAGGCAGAAGGAGTGAGGCCAGCCGGTGTGGCTCCCCTTCCCCTTCAAGGAGAGTCGAGCCCTGGCAGCGCTCTACTACAGGCTGATAGGGAGTTTACGTCCCAAATCCTGTGTGAGTGAAAAGGAATTGGATCGGATTACAGAAACCAACCCTATAACTTTGTGGAGATGACTCCAGAAGGGCACAAGTAAAAGACTCTACTATCTATATAATCTTTACAGTGACATCTTTGCAATCTTAAAATCCCCCAGCGCAACATGCTCACACATATAACACCACAAACTAGTGCACAACGGCAAACACGCACACCCTCTCACAGCACACAACCCTCATTTGCCACTTGCACAAATCCACACGCATCTTACAGCACAACCGAACCCAGACCCAGCAACACAATCAGTATACACAATAAACCTAAACATCCCTCTCATTAAAAAATAAATATATATATATGACTTGATGCCTGTGTGACAGAATGAGTGTGTACTATAATATTTGAGAGTGTGTGTTAACGTTTTCTGAAAAATCAGATGATGGACATCAAAGATTGGGCACCCAAAATTAGTATGCACTTTTGACGTTAGTGTGTCTGTGCCTCAGTTACCCATCATTAAAATGGGAACATTAATACCATCTTACCTCACAGGACTATTGAGAAAATAAAGTCACTAATGTTGTGAAGGGTTCAAATAATATAATCAAGAGTGCCAAAGAAAAGCCCATGAGGAAATTGTCTTCAGAGCAAGGTTTGAATAGTGTACAGTTAATAATGGATGGTGCCACGCACTGAACAATGAGGATAAAATAAAATATTGAAAAGCTGCTTATTCAGTGAGCACTGTCCTTCCTTTGCACTGAATTAAGTATAACTGTGGGAGAAATAGTATGTGCTCGTGTAATTAAAGTTTGCATATCAATGCATACACCCAAGAGGGCCGAATAAAGGTTGCCTGGGCAACCTCAATTCTGGTATTTTCTAACTTTTGAATGCCTGACTGTAAAACATTTAATGTTCTTTTAATGTAGTTGTTTCTGTGAAAATATATACAAAGTTTCTTATATATATAATTTTTATATTTTTTGCTCTGGTCTCTTAATTGACTTTCTGTATTATAGTACATTATTGTTTGCCTTACTGTGGTAGGTGCTGCAACATCTTTTTAAAGAGAGTTCTTTGCATATTGTACTTGACCGTCTTGTAAAGGTAGAAGAGAAAATTGTTGTATTTTATTTCCTTACACATTTAATTCAAGAAGCATGAAAAATTGTTCTAATTAAATATGTATATGAATTTAGTACTCATGGAAGTAAAAGAGAAATAGCATGACTAGAGGCACTAGTAGCATGGGCTAGGCTTCTGGACACTGCTCTGCTACTGAACATTAGTTGTACACCATACAACTCTATGGACAGCGTGGATCCAAGAATAGACTCTCTTTTTGCAGGACAGCTTGTGAATTTAGAGTGATGGTTTTGTGATTTGTCTAAAGGTTCCTAGAGGACTAGGATGAACCTGCTAAATGAACTTTCACTTGTGACTCAAATGCAGAGTCAGATTTAGGAGCCTATTTGATGCATGGTCATTTTGTTCTGTCTTCATCTCTGCCTCTGAAAGCCAAAGTGGTACCTATAATCAATGCCACTCCTAAGCAGCCAGGTGGGCAGTATTAGCAGCACCCTCCTCCTTCCATTTTCTCTGTTGTGGAAAGGATTTCCTTTTCAGTTGCATTCAGAGGCTTTTATTTTTGTTGCCCTAGTCAGATAGGGGAAATCTTTGTGTCTGCATGAATGATTGTAGGCATAGGTGCTGGAACTAGGGGTTTGGCAACACCCCCTACATTGAAGTGGTTTCCATTGTGTACAGGGTTTACTGTTCAATGGCTTTCAGCACCACCACTATACAAATTGTTTCAGCACCACTAATCGTAGGGAATGATCCAGAAATGGGTGTAGGTGTTGGAACATGGGAGTTGATGCAGTGGGAAAGGAAACCTGAAAAAGGGAACTGGAGAAGCACAGGGGAGGGGGTGGGAGACAGAGGGAGGGTGGTTGTATTTGAAGTTGAAGGACATTGTGTGAGCCCACGTCCAGACTAACCCGCGGCATCGGTGGGTTAAAATCGATTGCTCGGGGATCGATATATCGCGTCTAGTCTGGACACGATGTATCGATCCCCGAGCGCGCTTACATCGATTCCGGAACTCCATCAACCCGAACGGAGTTCCGGAATCGACACTGAGAGCCGCGGACATCAATGCCTCACCGTCCAGACTGGTGAGTACCTCGATTTTAGAAATTCGACTTCAGCTACGTTATTCCCGTAGCTGAAGTTGCGTATCTAAAATCGATTTTAATACCCTAGTCTGGACGTGGCCTGAGTCAGGGAAACTGGGGGAGCTCTTTGCGCAGCCTTTTAAAACCTACAAGATTGGCTGTGCCTTAACAGGAAAATCATTCTGTAGGTGAAAAACTGGGATGAGGATGCCACTGAGAGTTAGACACCTTCTCTTCTAATCAGTTTTTTGCTTTGAATTTTGGTGGTTGATTAAAGTGAATAAATGAAGACTCGGCACACCGCTTCTGAAAGGTTGCCGCCCCCTGCTTTAGATCCATGTACCCAAAAAAAAAAAAAAATCCCAGCAGATTAAATTATTTTTCTGGCAAATCTATTTAAAAAAAAAACAAAAACGAACGACCCGGCTGGTCAAATACTAGCCAGGTGGTAACCCTAATTTCCACTGAGTTTTTCTTACATTAAGGATAGTTCTGTTCTTTGTGCTTGGTAGTTAGAGATACAGATGTCAACATGCTTTCTTTCATTGAGATCTGATTAGGGAATACAAGGGAGTCTTGAGAATGGATTCTCTGCATCTAAAGAAGTTAAAATGACCTGTCAGAAGTGGTTCCATATTGAAATTGTAAAAGCCCTATTGAGAACTGATGAAGTACTGAGATAATTGCAGTCACAACAGTTAAGAAGTGTAAAATGGCTTGTTAAAGCCTCAGTGAAATACATCGCAATCCAAGGAAATGAAATTTTCTTTGAGAGCTGTTGAGATATAAACATAACCTCAAATCAAAACCTCTTGATATCTACAGTGGAATGGAAAAACAAAAAACATATATAAGGAGCAATCTTACTAATGCAGTTTCTGTGTCCTGCTGAAAATGCTGCAGTATTCCTACTTCCACAGTTTAAGTGATGAGAGATCAAAACTGTTGAAAATATCGCAGTTGTCTGCCCACCAATACACCAGTTGAATGTGTTGTGATTTTAAATTAAGACTTAAAAATGAGATTTATATCTGGATAGAACTGATGAGCTGCTATCCCCACCCCACAAGGGGTAGAGAAGACAAATTGCGTCCAGCCCAAAATCTTAGCCCTAGGTATGTATGCAAAGCTGAGCATTAAGAGCCATGGGCTGTGGGCTGTTTTGGTGGTATATCTTGGTAAGTTAGCAAATGCATGAATTAAAGAAAATGAAATATATGAGAACAGACAGTGTGCATTGGTTTTTTTGTTCTAAATATAATATGATGCCCTTTCAAAGAATGTCTGTCTGTTCTCCTTACAAAAGTTAAATGAAAAGCATTAAATAGACACTGAAAAGCTATTGGGTGTTGTGATGAAGTGGGATTTCTTTTAATCCTATGTATGAACCAGTTTGTCCTATACTTTGCATGACTAAGCAGTCGGAGAAAGCTAGACGTGAGCGCAAATTTAATCTTAAGAGACATAGGTGGGTATGTTGCCTAGCTGTCTGAGCCGACTGAATGGGCCATTAAAAAGGACTGGCCATGGCCAACCCATATTGATAGAAAATCCAAGAAGACAATGGACACTGACACCAAGCAACCAACAACCTGGGGAGGGGGGAAGGATTTCCCACCTCTCATCAGGGAAGCTAAACAGAGAGCCCAGGTTGAGAACAAAGAACTAGGAAGTGTGCGGCTCTGGAAGAAGCTTGAGCTCTCTCACATCATGAGAACTGACTTGGGTGAGAGAGAGGGGCAGGGGTGGAGAGGGGGGTCTGAACTTACAAGACAGCATGCTGACACACTGTCAGCACCCCAAAAACCCCCACTCTCTCTCTCTCTCTCTGCATATACACACAACACACTCCCTGTCACACTCCACCCCCCCCATCCCATTTGAAAAGACTGTTGCAGTCACTTGCATGCTGGGATAGCTGCCCATAATGTACCACTCCCAATGCCACTGCAGGTGCCGCAAATGTGGCCACGCCAGTGCGCTTGAAGCTGTCAGTATGGACAGACTGCCGCACTTTCCCTACTGTGCTCTACAAAGGCGGGTTTAACTCACAGCGCTGTTGTCATAACCTTTTTCCCAGATTTGGACCTTAGCATCCAAAATATGGGTGTTAGCATGAAAACCTCCAAGCTTAGTTACCAGCTTGGACCTGGTAAAGCTGCCACCACCCAAAAAATTAGAGTGTTTTGGGGCACTCTGGTTCCCCCAAAAACCTTCCCTGGGGACCCCAAAGACCCAAATTCCTTGAGTCTTACAACAAAGGGGAATAAACCATTTCCCTCCCCTTCTCCCTTCCAGGTGTTCCCTCCCTGGGTTCCTGGAGAGATACACAGAAGCAAGCTCCATTAATCTAAACAGAGGGACTCCACCCTCCCCGTTTCCAGTCCTGGAAACACAAGTACTTCCCTCTTCACCCAGAGGGTACGCAAAATCAGGCTTAGTAAATCTAACACAAAGAGATTTTCCCCCTGACTTCTTCCTCCCACCAATTCCCTGGTGAGTTGCAGACTTAATTCCCTGGAATTCCCACTAAACAAAAACTCCAACAGGTCTAAAAAAGAAAGAAAAATACATACAAATGGTCTCTCTGTATTAAGGTGACAAATACAGGGTCAATTGCTTAAAAGAAATATGAATAAACAGCCTTATCCACAAAGAATACAATTTAACACATTCCAGCAACTACACACATGTAAATACAAAAACCAAACAATATAAACCTACTGTCTTATCTCTTTGTACTTACAACTGGGAAACAAAAGATTAGAAAGCCAGGAGACAGAAAGATCACTCTCATAGCCGAGAGGGCACAGACACAAGACAAAGAACTCATACCCAAAACTTCCCTCCACCTAGATTTGAAAAAGTCTTGTTTCCTGATTGGTCCTCTGGTCGGGTGTTTCAGGTTACTCCTTTGCAGGTGAAAGAGACATTAACCCTTAGCTATCTGTTTATGACAGCTGTACATCTGCAAGTGTACCCATGCCCTAAGGAAGCAAGTCAGAAGGGGAAACAGGGCCTGAAAATGGAGTTCACTTCAGCTGGGTCGGTGAATTGCTCTGGGTTTACAAGAATGGATGATGCTTTAACCTTTTATGTCTCTGTGCTAACCTAAGAACTGTGAATGCTATGTTCCAGTTGACTAATACACCCTACTGTTCTAAAAAAATCTGCCTGAGTGTTGCTGCGAGTGTATTGGATGATGTGCATTATTTCCTGAAGAGTGTACAAGTCTCTTCCAGGAGAAAATATCTCAGTTGGACTTGCTGAACAGTGCTAATGGGGTGAAGTAGGAGTGCTGAAACACCAGAGGTTCAGTATCAGGAGACAGTAAAGCTACGTGGCCTACCCTGACAGAACAGAGACCCGTGGAGGGTCTGGCCTGTCAAGGGAGTCTCCAAGAGACTTTTCTAAAGCTGGAGGCACAGCACCAAGCCTGGGGATCCATGACAGGTAGTGACATAACCTTATTCCCAGATTTGGACCTTAGCGTCCAAAATATGGGGGTTAGCATGAAAAATCTCCAAGCTTAGTCACCAGCTTGGACCTGGTACCTGCTGCCACCACCCAAAAAAATTAGAGTGTTTTGGGGCACTCTGGTCCCACTGAAAAACCTTCCCTGGGACCCCAAGACCCAAATCCCTTGAGTCTCACAACAAAGGGAAATAATCCTGTTTCCCTTCCCCCCTCCAGGTGCTCCTGGAGAGATACACAGACACAAGCTCTGTGAAACTACACAGAGTGATTCCCCCTCTCCGTTCCCAATCCTGGAACAAAAGCACTTTCCTCTTCACCCAGAGGAAATGCCAAATCAGGCTAGCAATCCAACACACAGCTCTCCCCTTGATTTCTTCCTCCCACCAATTCCCTGGTGAGTACAGACTTAATTTCCCTGAAGTAAAGAAAAACTCCAACAGGTCTTAAAAGAAAACTTTATAAAAAAAAAAGAAAAAATACAAATGTTCTCTCTGTATTAAGATGATACAACACAGGGTCAATTGCTTAAAAGAATATTGAATAAACAGCCTTATTCAAAAAGAATACAAATCAAAGTACTTCAGCACTTATATTCATGCAAATACCAAAGAAAAGAAACCATAGAACTTACTATCTGATCTCTTTGTCCTTACACTTAGAAACAGAAGACTAGAAAGTAGAAAGTACTTCTCCAAAGCTCGGAGGAAACAGGCAGACAGACAAAAGACTCAGAGACACACTTCCCTCCACCCAAAGTTGAAAAAATCCAGTTTCCTGATTGGTTCTCTGGTCAGGTGTTTCAGGTGAAAGAGACATTAACCCTTAGCTATCTGTTTATGACACGCCCCCCAAATTGCAGACAGTGGGGAAGCTCACTGGCGGCAATTTCCTTCTAGAACTTGAAAATAAACAGATCAATACAACACATGCACCTTTACATATACTACTAAGTATATAACTAACAGACTTTTACATGTTAAGAACACTTTTTAACTACTGGATTCTGGGAAACTCTCACGGGAGAGTGCATCAGCAACTTTGTTAGAAGCTCCTGTGATGTGTTGAATTTCAAAATCAAAATCTTGGAGAGCTAAACTCCAACGAAGAAGTTTCTTGTTGTTCCCCTTGGCAGTATGAAGCCACTTCAGTGCAGCATGGTCAGTTTGTAGTTTGAACCGCCGTCCCCAAACATATGGGCGTAGCTTTTCCAGGGCGTACACAATGGCATAGCATTCCTTTTCACTGACTGACCAGTGACTTTCCCTTTCAGACAGTTTTTTGCTGAGAAACACGACAGGATGGAAGTTGTGATCTGTTGCTTCCTGCATGAGTACTGCTCCTATACCACGCTCAGATGCATCCGTGGTTACTAGGAATGGCTTGTCAAAGTCCGGGGCCCTGAGCACAGGGTCCGACATGAGCGTTGCCTTAAGCTGGGTAAAGGCTTTTTGACACTCATCAGTCCATTTAACGGCATTTGGCTGGGTCTTTTTGGTTAGGTCGGTCAATGGGGCAGCGATTTGGCTGTAGTGTGGTACAAATCGCCTGTAGTATCCGGCCAAGCCTAAGAAGGATTGGACCTGTTTCTTTGACCTTGGGACAGGCCACTTTTGGATAGCATCCACCTTGGCCTGTAGGGGTTTTATGGTTCCTCGACCCACCTGGTGCCCCAGGTAAGTCACTCTGTTTTGGCCTATTTGACACTTTTTGGCCTTAACAGTTAGTCCTGCCTGCCTGATGCGCTCAAAGACCTTTTCCAGGTGTAGTAGGTGTTCGGGCCAGGAGTCTGAAAAAATGGCCACATCATCGAGGTAGGCAACTGCGAATTCTCCCAGTCCAGCTAGTAGACCATCTACCAGCCTCTGGAAGGTGGCGGGTGCATTTCGAAGGCCGAAAGGAAGGACATTGAATTCATACACCCCCGTATGGGTGACGAATGCTGACCTCTCCTTGGCAGGTTCATCTAGCGGTACTTGCCAGTACCCCTTGGTTAAGTCTATGGTAGAGATGAACTGGGCACGTCCCAACTTTTCCAATAGCTCATCAGTACGTGGCATTGGATAGTTGTCCGGACGAGTTACAGCATTTAGCTTACGGTAGTCCACGCAGAAGCGTATTTCCCCATCTGGTTTGGGTACCAGAACCACTGGAGATGCCCATGCACTGGTAGATGGGCGGATTATACCCATCTGTAGCATGTTCTGGATCTCCCGTTCTATAGCAGCTTGGGCATGAGGAGACACCCGGTAGGGTGGGGTTCTGATTGGGTGAGCATTACCTGTATCAATGGAGTGGTATGCCCGTTCAGTCCGTCCTGGGGTGGCTGAGAACAATGGGGCGAAGCTAGTGCACAGCTCCTTGATTTGTTGCCGCTGCAGACGTTCCAGGGTGGTTGAGAGGTTCACCTCTTCCACGCCACCGTCTTTTTTTCCGTCATAGTAGACACCGTCAGGCCACTCAGCATCATCTCCCTGGACTGTAAACTGACAAACCTGTAAGTCTCTGGAATAGAAAGGCTTGAGAGAATTAACATGGTACACTTTAGGCTTTAGTGAGGAATTGGGAAAGGCTATGAGGTAGTTTACAGCTCCCAGGCGCTCTTGGACCGTGAATGGCCCTTCCCATGATGCTTCCATCTTATGGGCCTGTTGCGCCTTCAAGACCATAACCTGGTCTCCTACCTTGAAGGAACGTTCTCTGGCATGTCTGTCATACCAGGCCTTTTGCTCTTCTTGAGCATCCTTTAGGTTTTCTTTAGCAAGGGCTAAAGAGTGTCGGAGGGTGCTTTGTAGGTTGCTTACAAAGTCCAGAATGTTAGTTCCTGGAGAAGGCGTAAACCCCTCCCATTGCTGCTTCACCAACTGTAATGGCCCCTTAACCTCGTGACCATACACAAGTTCAAATGGTGAAAACCCTAAACTGGGATGTGGTACCGCCCTGTAGGCAAACAGCAACTGCTGCAACACTAGGTCCCAATTATTGGAGAATTCGTTGATGAATTTTCTTATCATGGCCCCCAAAGTTCCATTGAACCTTTCCACCAGGCCATTGGTTTGATGGTGGTACGGGGTGGCAACCAAGTGATTCACCCCATGAGTTTCCCACAGTTTTTCCATGGTCCCTGCCAGGAAATTAGACCCCGAATCTGTAAGGATGTCAGAGGGCCAACCTACCCTGGCAAAGATGTCTGTTAGGGCCAGGCACACAGTGTTAGCCCTGGTGTTGCCTAGAGCTACTGCTTCTGGCCATCGGGTAGCAAAGTCCACTAAAGTCAGTACGTACTGCTTTCCTCTGGGCGTCTTTTTTGGGAAAGGGCCCAGAATATCCACAGCTACTCGCTGAAATGGGACCTCAATTATGGGGAGTGGCTGGAGAGGGGCCTTGACCTGGTCTTGAGGCTTACCTACTCTTTGGCATACCTCACAAGACCGGACATACTTGGCAACATCCTTGCCCATCCCCTCCCAGTGGAAGGACTTCCCCAACCGGTCCTTGGTTCTGTTCACCCCAGCATGGCCACTGGGATGATCATGGGCTAAGCTTAAGAGCTTCCCCCGGTACTTAGTTGGAACCACCAACTGTTTTTGCGGCTGCCATTCTTCCCGGTGTCCACCAGAAAGAATTTCCTTGTATAAAAGTCCTTGGTCTATAACAAACCGGGATCGATTAGAAGAGCTGAGAGGCGGTGGGGTGCTCCGTGCCGCCGCCCACGCTTTCTGAAGGCTGTCATCTGCTTCCTGCTCAGCCTGGAACTGTTCCCTTGAGGCTGGGGTCACCAGTTCTTCCTCAGACTGTGGACTTGGGCTTGGTCCCTCTGGAAGCGATGTAGGTGATGGGGTTGTTTCCGTTGCTGGTGAACCGCTCTCCGCTGGTGCACCTGAGGGTATTTCAGGCTCTGGCTGAGCCTTTTGGGTATGGCTGTCTGTTGCTTCTGCCAGTTCTGGCTCGCTGGCGCCCTCGGGCGTTGAGTTTGAAGATGTGGTTGCACTTGCTGGTGCTGGTTGCTGTTCCAGTTCCGGGCCTGGGACTGGAGATGCTGTGGCTGTTTCAGTGGTAGGCATGGAATCCGGGTCCACTACCTCTGTCTGGGTCTCTGGTAACACAGACGGGGCGTCTGTGGACGGCTCAGGAACAGGAATGGGTCTGGAAGCTTGCCTGGTTTGGCTACGGGTAACCATTCCCACTCTCTTGGCCCGCTTCACTTGGTTGGCCAAGTCTTCCCCCAGTAGCATGGGGATAGGATAATTGTCATATACTGCAAAAGTCCACATTCCTGACCAGCCTTTGTACTGGACAGGCAGTTGAGCTGTAGGCAAGTCTACAGCTTGTGACATGAAGGGGTAAATGGTAACTTTGGCCTTTGGGTTGATGAATTTGGGGTCAACGAAGGATTGGTGGATAGCTGACACTTGTGCCCCCGTGTCTCTCCACGCAGTAACCTTCTTTCCGCCCACTCTCAAATTTTCCCTTCGCTCCAAGGGTATTTGAGAGGCATCTGGGCCTGGGGATCTTTGGGGTGATGGTGGTGTAATGAATTGCACTCGCATGGTGTTCTTGGGACAGTTGGCCTTGATATGTCCCAGTTCATTACACTTAAAGCATCTTCCATCTGATGGGTCACTGGGCCGAGGTGAGTTACTGGAGACTGGTGAGGTTGAAGAGTAGGGTATCTGTGGCTTTACTTGGGTGGTATGTAGGGTCTTTGGCTGTCCTCGGTTGTAGGGTTTATGGTCTGTGTGCCCCCTGGGGTAATCGTTCCCCTTGACAGTAGCTTTTTTGCTTTCTGCCAGTTCCATCCATTTGGCTCCAATCTCCCCCGCCTCAGCGATAGTTTTGGGATTTCTATCTTGTATGTACCGTGTGATGTCTTCAGGAACACCATCCAAGAACTGCTCCATTTGTATGAGGAGGTTCACTTCTTCCAAGGTTTGAATGTTGTTTCCTGTTAACCAGGCCTCATAGTTTTTTGCAATGTAGTAGGCGTGTTTGGGAAATGACACCTCTGGTTTCCATTTTTGGGTTCTGAAGCGCCGACGGGCATGATCTGGGGTTATCCCCATCCTGTATCTGGCCTTGGTTTGAAAAAGTTTATAGTCATTCATTTGTGGCTTGGGCATTTCAGCTGCCACCTCTGCTAAAGGTCCACTGAGGTGTGGCCTTAATTCTACCATGTACTGGTCTTCGGGGATGCTGTACCCAAGACAGGCTCTTTCAAAATTTTCCAAGAAGGCCTCGGTGTCATCACCTGCCTTGTAGGTGGGAAATTTTCTGTGCTGTGGAGCAATAATTGGCGCCGGGTTGTTAGGGTTGGCTGGCACATGCAGCCCAGCTTTTGCCATCTCCAGTTCATGTTTTCTCTGTTTTTCCTTCTCTTCATTCTCTTTTTCCATTTGTTTTTGTTGTTTTTCCATTTCTTTTTGGTGCTTTTCCATTTCTCGGCGGTGGGCTGCCTCATCTTCTGCTTGTTTCCTTCGGTAGGCCACCTCTTCTTCTTCTAGTTTTCTTTTGTGTGCTGCCTCTTGGGCTGCCTGTTCTCTTTGGAAGGCTGCCAGTTTGATGCTTTCTTCCTTTTCTTTTATCTCCATCTCTTTTTGTTTTATTTCCAGTTGTCGCCTGTGTTCAGCTTCTTTTAAATGGTCTTCGGCCTCCATTTTTGTCCTAGTAGACATGGTTCCTGTTTTCTGGTGTTGGGGTGCCCTCCGGTGTTTATCTTCTGAACTGCAGGCTCTCTGTTGCCTCCTGAAGTCTGCCTAGCAACAGTGCTTTTTTCCTTTTCTCTCTCTAGCTAATGTTCAATTAAGGGAAACCAGAAAAACCACTTTATTTGCATGCATATAAGTGCTGCTACTTGCCTCCTAATGGGAGGGCTATTGCATGACAAAAGACCCTTAACAGTCTTCTCGCTTAATATGCAAACCACAAACTGCTAGAGAGAGCAGAAAAAAAAAAAATTCTCTCTGGTTCCCTTTTAAAACCAAACTGTTTCTCTCTGCTAAAAAGCCCTTAGCAGAGAAAAGAAAAATATAATATTCCTACTGGCTTCTGGATTCTGTCTATATCCCAACCTACTGCCACCATGACATAACCTTATTCCCAGATTTGGACCTTAGCGTCCAAAATATGGGGGTTAGCATGAAAAATCTCCAAGCTTAGTCACCAGCTTGGACCTGGTACCTGCTGCCACCACCCAAAAAAATTAGAGTGTTTTGGGGCACTCTGGTCCCACTGAAAAACCTTCCCTGGGACCCCAAGACCCAAATCCCTTGAGTCTCACAACAAAGGGAAATAATCCTGTTTCCCTTCCCCCCTCCAGGTGCTCCTGGAGAGATACACAGACACAAGCTCTGTGAAACTACACAGAGTGATTCCCCCTCTCCGTTCCCAATCCTGGAACAAAAGCACTTTCCTCTGGCATGTCTGTCATACCAGGCCTTTTGCTCTTCTTGAGCATCCTTTAGGTTTTCTTTAGCAAGGGCTAAAGAGTGTCGGAGGGTGCTTTGTAGGTTGCTTACAAAGTCCAGAATGTTAGTTCCTGGAGAAGGCGTAAACCCCTCCCACCGCTGCCACCATGACATAACCTTATTCCCAGATTTGGACCTTAGCGTCCAAAATATGGGGGTTAGCATGAAAAATCTCCAAGCTTAGTCACCAGCTTGGACCTGGTACCTGCTGCCACCACCCAAAAAAATTAGAGTGTTTTGGGGCACTCTGGTCCCACTGAAAAACCTTCCCTGGGACCCCAAGACCCAAATCCCTTGAGTCTCACAACAAAGGGAAATAATCCTGTTTCCCTTCCCCCCTCCAGGTGCTCCTGGAGAGATACACAGACACAAGCTCTGTGAAACTACACAGAGTGATTCCCCCTCTCCGTTCCCAATCCTGGAACAAAAGCACTTTCCTCTTCACCCAGAGGAAATGCCAAATCAGGCTAGCAATCCAACACACAGCTCTCCCCTTGATTTCTTCCTCCCACCAATTCCCTGGTGAGTACAGACTTAATTTCCCTGAAGTAAAGAAAAACTCCAACAGGTCTTAAAAGAAAACTTTATAAAAAAAAAAGAAAAAAATACAAATGTTCTCTCTGTATTAAGATGATACAACACAGGGTCAATTGCTTAAAAGAATATTGAATAAACAGCCTTATTCAAAAAGAATACAAATCAAAGTACTTCAGCACTTATATTCATGCCAATACCAAAGAAAAGAAACCATAGAACTTACTATCTGATCTCTTTGTCCTTACACTTAGAAACAGAAGACTAGAAAGTAGAAAGTACTTCTCCAAAGCTCGGAGGAAACAGGCAGACAGACAAAAGACTCAGAGACACACTTCCCTCCACCCAAAGTTGAAAAAATCCAGTTTCCTGATTGGTTCTCTGGTCAGGTGTTTCAGGTGAAAGAGACATTAACCCTTAGCTATCTGTTTATGACAGGTAGTCATAAATTTTTCTCAAAGCATCAGTGAAATTCTTGAAGCGTGCTATTTCTTCCTTAATGTTAGAATAGAAACTGATCAGCTTCCTAGATTAAGTCCTAGTATCCTGTCTCCAACAGTGGCCAGCAACAGATGCTTCAAAGGCAGATGCATTTAAAGAACAATCTGCCCATAGGAAAAGTTTCGTCCTGATGCCGGCAAGAGTTTACATCCTCTGTGTATTTTTATTATATCTAATATAATTGTGTGGATATATTTATTATTCATATAAATGTCTATTCCTTTTTGGATCCAGCAGAGGTCTTGCATTATGACCATGATTTCCACAGGTTGTTGAAGCTGTCTGTGCCAGGGTGTGTTTCATCAATTTAAATCTGTCTTTCAGTTCCATTACCTGATTTTCCACCACCCATCCCCTGCCTTGTCCTGAGGTCTTTATATGGAGTGGCAGGACACTGAATGGGTGCTCATGCAAGATTTAGAGATCTGAAAGCTGCTTGTTGGCAGATACTCAAAGAGCAGCACTGTATGTGTAGACATTCTGTGTCAATGAGAGACAGTGCTTGTTGCATGGGGCATCAATGAATATAGTTGCTTTTGATGTTTGTGTGTTGTCATGAGAAGATGTTTGCTAATGCATGCTTTGGCACCTAAGATGTCCCCTAAAACCAGAGTCCGAAAAAACATAACTGAATCTTGCATGAAAACAGCCCTCAGATTTGTAACCAAAAATAAAACAGTTCAAACAAAATAGTCAGTTTTAAACATAAAACCAGGAGATCCTTTGTGAGGAAAGCAAAAAAGAGAATTGGGAACGATTGAGCCTATTAGTAAAATCCCAAGAGATTACCTGGTTCTTACAATAGACTACTGAAAGAGAAGAAGCTGATTCTATATAGAATCATTAGGGAGGGTATACCATCAAAGTCAGGGCAGGAAATTCTGGTCAATGAAAGATCAAAGATTATCTTAAATCATAAGATTATTTTGATATATAACACCACTTACAGGAAACAGTGTGGCCTATTGGATGGAGTATTGGCCTGGGACTCAGGAGCTAAGGTTCTATTGGTGCTCTGCCACTGACCTGCTGAATGACATTGGATAAGACACATCTCTCTGTGCCTCAGTTTCCCTGCTGGTAAAATGGAGATAACGATACTGACCTTTTTGTAAAAGCACTTTAAGCTACTGATGATCAAAGGTGAATGGTATTACAATCGTCATTATTTTATTAAGCGGGAGAAAACTAAGTCACTTGGACAACAAAATGCTTGCAGGCTTTTGAAAATCATCAGATATTATTTAAATCAGCTAGCTGACTGTCTATTTCTAATTCCCTTACAAATTAATGAATGCACAGCTGGAGCCTTCAATTAGATTCCAGCTGCCATGAGAAATATGCACAGGCAAACTCTTAGGTTGCTTTTCAAGGTTTCCAGTATGTTTAAAACAAGAAAGATGAGAAATGAAAATCCAAGCCATGACAATGAGTGAAGTAAATGCTGTTCATCCCCTTCCCTCCCTACAGTGAAATTAAAATTCCAACCTGGCAAGGCAGTAGATGATGTTTGTCCCTGATGCTGAGCCGAAGGGCCAGGGAATTCTTCTCTTTTCTACAAGATAATTAACAGAAATGCTAGGTAACTGAAGTGGTTATAATTTGTTTTAATTGAGCCGTTTTCTAGAATATGTGCCCTGTTGAAGTTTCACGCTAAGTATGACAGCTGTTACTGTAACCAGAGCTTAGCCTGTGCCCCAAACAGGGAGGGATAGATTTAGGGCCATTGACTAGGAGTTCTCAGATAATTAAATCACTGGGAACTTCCCTGACTGACACCTGTGTGGCAAAACAAACAAAACCCTTCTTTTCTACTAATGTGTCTATGGCAGGGCCTCCACTGTCTTCCTGGTCTCTCTGGCTCTTCTTGTATGTTCCATTAGTGTACACCATTGTATTTCTTCCCACACAAAATAGGCTTCCCTCCCTTCATGAAAGGCCTAATCCAAAGCAATGAAAGTCTCTGACTTCAATGGGTCTTTGGACTATTTCCCTAATAGACACTGCTATGACCGTAGATGGGCAAAAACATTACTGACAGCAGTAGGTTTGCTTGACCCTTTCTTTTCTCTTACATTTTGGTGGTTTTGCTCCCCAAATAATGTTAAAAACAATCAATGGAAATGCTAAGTATTGTGGATGGGATTTTTCGAAGGAGCCTAGGGCTTTGAATTTCAGTGGGATTCAGCCACCTACCCCCTCAAGTTCTAAGCTTCTGTCTTCTTTTTGTATTATCTAAATTACTGTAAAGTGGGATTACTCGAGTGTTCCCAGGATCAGATTCTAATAGTATATGTCGGACCAATTGTTTAAAATATACTTAATAATTAGAAACAAATGAAATAGATGGGATTATAAAATGAATGAGCCCTTTGGGTTAAACTCTGATGTGGTTGCGACACATGGTAGTTTTCTGCATATCCTTGGCAAACTTTTCGTATTAAATTGAAGTACCTTTAGGGTCCATTGTTCTAAACCAATGATTTATATTTGACCATGTTCTGCTGCATAGAGGAGAGTTACCACATCTCTTCCAGGAACAAGAAGCAGTGGGTGGTGATCAAGGCAAATCAGCCAGGTGATAACCACCACAGAAAAGTACCATCTCCTGGACAGGCTGACGCATACTAGTGCAATCTGGATTCTTCAAATACCAACAGACAAAGAAGGGCTTTTTGGATAAATAGCCTGAGTTTAAACTGACTCAGGACATTCTTTCTGATCCAGCAAACTTACAGGACCCCTTGTCCGTGGGGGAGGGAGGGAGCAAGCAATCCTTCATGGGAAAGGATTGGAAGGACTTGTCCCATTAAGGCTCCATAAGACTGATAGATGACCTCTATAGTATGCCACTTAAGCTTGGTTTGGTTTTGGTTTTTGGTTTCTCTGTAATGCTTTCATCTTAAGAATAGATGTGCTTGCTTATAAAGAGCTGTGTGGTGACTTAGAACTGTGCGCCATTGTTCTATTTATAGTCTTTGAAGAGAAAGCAAAGCACAGATACTGGCCTGTTGAGGCAATTGGGCTTACTAGAAATATCACAGTGTAGGCAGGGAACTGTGCAGCTAGGAAAAACCCTGGTCAAGAGGGAGAGAGCTGTGGGTCTCCACCCAAGAGTGGCAGATGGGTCTGCAGCCTGATTGGATGCCCTCAAGGGACTATGGAGAGGGAATACAGATGTAGTTGCTGTGACAGTGGTAATAAACAAACATGGACACTTTTAAAAGGGACACTAAATTCTTTGTCTTTGCCTAGTAAAGGAGGCTTTGGGGAGAATTAATCAGACAGATGGCGGTGAGGGAGAATGGAGCAATTTTTTATTCTTCATTCAAACTTATCTGACATTACTTGTGAGGATTTATTCCCTTTATGCAACACTCATTCTAAGTTTATCTGAGAAGAAGAGAATTTAAAATGTTATTCAACCTTCAAGAGGAATTTGAAGTTGACACTATAAAGATAACACGGGCATTCCAGAAATTGTATGTGGTGTTAGAGTACATGCTGACCATAGCAACTTTTTTAAAAAATGTAGGCAATTCGAGATATGGCCATGCTCAAATGAGAAAGTGTAGTTGTTGTTGTGCTCCCAATCCTCAAATAGCAGAGCCCTGGTTCACTTCTTACTCCTCCTGATCTCTTTGGAATTTCCTACCGTCTGTCCAGTGCTTCCCTCTTTCACCTGATAAGTTCTGTTTCCTTCTCTATATCTCTGCACTCCTGATGCCCACTTAAAATTCCATTCCCCCTTCAGCAGAGCCCCAACAACCGTCTGCCTTCTCTGCTCTTTAGACCACCACAATAATCTGGATGCTTTTCAGGTTTATAAGCATCAGTGTGTTGTTTATTAGGTCCCCTCTACCAGTCCATCAGTGCAGCTTTGTGCAACTATATACAAGTGGACATAAACTTCCCCCGAGCCCCTTCTCTGGAGAGGGAAAGAAACCCCTGGGTCCTGCCAGCTTCTCCCTTGCACTTCCTTCCTCTTCTTGAACTGTGTTCTCAGCTAATGGGTAGATTGCTCTTATTAGCTTCTCAGCCCCCTGCCTAATTAAGCCATTGAGCACCCATCTCTCAATTTAAGTCCACTCCAAGTGTGTAATAACTAGTACTTTAGGGACCAGGGTGCAGGGTCAGTTCTAGGCTCCTACCACTTGGTCACGTCCCCCAAGACACTTCTCTGTTACAGCAGACGTTGAGAGTTCTGTGGAGACTCGGAGCCACTCCTTCCTCAAGTAGGGATTGACTTGGGGTAGGAGGTTTCAGTAACTGACCTTGTGAAAGGCTGGAAGAACAGCTAACCTCTCTGGCTTCTTCAAAGTGACACACAGGAGCAGCCATGGGATCTCCTCTCACTCCAGAACAGAGTTTCAGAGGAACAGGCTGGGGTCAGTTCTCTTCCCCATCCCAATCAAGAGGAACCTGGGGAAAAGGCTAGACAATCTTGTTTGCTGGAGGAATGAGGTAGTTCGTCAGGTGGACATGTTGGCTATTGATGGGTGGGTGGAGAGACCTGTGAAAGCATCGGGGAGATCAATTCCTGATCAGCAAAATAGAGCAGGGATCAGCCTGGGAAAAGTTAACGTGGACTAGTACTCTGCTAGAAATATTAGTATGATACATAGGCTGCGTGACAAACCGTGAGTTGTGATTAAAAATAGTCATTACCACTTTCTATCTTAAAGAGCTGGGTTAGTGCTAGAAAGATTCTGAACAGCTTGTTCATGTGTTTATTACAACCAGACTGAAATTATGCAATCTTCTTTTTTCATATTGGCCACAGTTGATTTGAAATACTTCTGTCAGAAGTTAACCCTCAGATTTTCAAAAGGCTTTTTTGTTTTTGTGCAACTTTTTCCTATCAGATGCTGATTAGATTCAACATCTAGACTATAAAATGGTATTGAACAGTATAACCTATATTATAATACAATTAAATCTGTCACCCTGAAAATAAGTTCAACACTCCTCCACGCCCCCTTTGTAAAAGCTGTAAAGTATACAGACTGTCGTCTTCTTGCTTCGGTTATTATCAAGTTTTATTTGTTCTCTGGCTCTAATATCCACTGAAGATTTTCTCTGTCAGTATTAACTTCTTGGATCAATAAATTTTGATACTGATCTCAAGAGAAGACAGTGTCTGCCCACTGTCATCGCACTTTTTACTCTTATGGAGAAGCAGTTGTAACAAATTAAATTGCCTTCTTTTAGTGGATGATACAGAAGACATTGCATGTATTTTATGGTACAATTAACCAAGTCTGGTACATTGCTCTACATACAGAATTCTGCCTTTAATCTGATCTTCTGTCGGAAGAGAGTAATCTCAGTTTATGAAGTCAGGTAAATCTGTTTTCATTTATAGAACTGGTGCTGACACAGTCTAACCAAGGTTGGAAAATGACTAATGTTTTTAAAGAAATGCTGCCTTTACAATAAGCCCCTATATATTAGTGGTCTGGTAAATTACTTTTAAACCATTGTACATATATTATCAGAACTGAATATGCCTTTTCAAGACTTTTCGTCTGTCTCTGATTTATTTTGCCACATATGAAGGCTTTGCATTACTCCAAGCTGAAATATTTAGATTGTCATAATGTTGGAGGAAATAGTTTGAACTATTGTAAATAGCAGAATTGTATAGGAAAAACATGGAGAACTGGGAGGATAACAACAAACGTAATAGGGATATCCCTTTGATCTGATTAGAGAGTAGTTTGAGGCAACATATAGTTTTGAATTTCAACGCTACGTGACACATACAAGAGACCTTACTGGAGTTTATACAGGCTTTAGAAACTACTGCATGCTTACGCAACAAATGCAGTGTGCTGCCAGAAGTTGTGTTTCTTAAGATACATGCCAACATGTACAAACACAATATATGGCAGCTATCCTTTCTTAAGAGGAAGAGCTCTTGACAAAGTATTTTGGTAGAAGTTTTATTTGTATATAGACAAAAAACCACACCCTGTGTTATAATCACACTATTAAGGTTGCAATGTCAAACACAATTAGGAAATGCCAAAATTGAGGTTGCCTGTGAACATTAATTTGACTTTACTGTTCATATGCATTATGAAACCATCTTTAATTATGTGATCACATCCTGTCTTTTTCCTCTGCCTTCAAATCAGGCAGCTTCCTCTATCCACAATGTGTGGGTGTGGGTAGGATCATGGAGAGATGGGCTCCCTGTTCTGTGGTCTGGGGCCCAGGCTCATGTCAGCACCGAGCACCTGGAAGTAGCCATTGGAGGGAAAGTTTGGCTTCAACTAGTTAGCCCTGTGCTGGAGTCAGAGTGTTCATTTACACAGTGGGATTGTCCATATCCAGTGTGGGCAACACTAGGATATGTGAAGGGCTTGAACATACTAAGTGAAGATGGAATCTTAGGAGATTTTAGCTGCCACAGTCTAAGAAGTCTATACTGAGCATAGGCAAATGTGACTTTTCAAAGACACCCAAATGTAACCAAGTTATAAGTATTTCCATGGGGATGGCAAAGCTACATCCCTGAGACATAGGTCAAACTTCAAGTCTTTTTTTTTTTTAAACTAACTTTTACAAAACACTCAAATCACAGTAACCTCTACTGTGTCATCACTTATCCTAACTTCAATAAACTATTTATCAACAAGCATTCCTAACAGTCTTAGTTGCAATGCACTTCTGTATCAAAGATACCCAAATTCAAGGTTTTCATCCACTTCCTTCAGTCTCAATGTTGACTCTTTCCTTCCCTCCCATTCTGATGAGCAAAAACTCCAAGCCCGCAGCTAACAGTCTCCAGACACCTAACTTATTCAAATTAACTCTTAATTATGTGGTGTTCTATTTTATGAATTCAGTGTGGCATGTGAGGTCTCTACCAGGAGCCAATAGCTCACTGGCCCACCAATCATTGCAAAATGTATATATAGCTAATGTTGAAAGAATTATGTATCTGCACTGAAAACTGTTTTCTCTAAGGTGTGTGAGTTTAAAGCAGGTCACCAGAAACAGGGATGTGTTGATGTGTCTCTGGTACCCTGCAGATGGATAACAGAGCTTGCATATGCCAAGAAGTTTGTGTTGCCTGAAGCTGGTGAAGTCAGGGAGGTCACACCTAGCGGACACAGACAAGACTTACTTATACTTAAGGCGGGTGGTGATCAGATGTCTCACAACCCTGGGTACCCCCAAGAAGTGACCCAGTGAGTCCCTACTCAGTTTTCTTTTACTGTACTAGTAGTAATTATTAATAACTTTGGAGAGGTGGTAAAATTGAAGCTGCATTTAAAGCTTTGTGTGAATACAGCTTAATTACTTGCAATATTAGTCAACATGACACTGTGATGAAATCATGAGATAACAATAATCCAAAATATATTGAAGATGAAGAAATGTGTAAATGCTTAATTTTAATACAAAGAAAATTGTGGGTGCTATTTTAATAAAGAAATTCACAAAGAAAACTTCATTAAACATTAGTAGCGGTTGTTCTCATCAATCAATTAAAACATTAATAAAGCATAGACATATGATTATGACTCAAAGGTTGAAAAGTCAAGTGCTCTGAAGTTAGGAAATGGCAGAATGAATGTTGCTCATACAACCTAAATTCAGCTGCTTTACCTGTATACATTATGATAGTCTTTTCTGCACATAACTGAAGTCTGTATCTGTGAAAAGTTTGGTGTAAGTGACTTGCTCAGCATTATGTGGGAAATAGGTGTTAATTCTTCCGGCAATTCACTCCTTCGTTCACTGCACACCTTCCAACTTCAGCAGATAAGTCAGGGGTCCTATAGGCAGATTCTTTTGGTACTCAACTCCAATTCATCACCAGAGCACACTTGTCCCATGCACTGAATGAATGAGGGTTCCTGTTGGGGGAGGAAGGGGAAAGAGAGGGAAAATGATGTCATGTAACTAATGGCATACACGCAAGGGGCCAAATTAAGTTTGCATAGGCAACCTTCATTTAGGTATTTTCTACACTGTGTGTTCAACTTCACAATCTTTAATCCTTAACTTTGTGTTTCCTAATTCTTTCTTGGTGAAAGCAACCTTGACTAACAGTAAACAATGCTTATCATAATTCACAAAACAGTCTTGCTCAAATAACATCAGAAATTTGTGATAGGAGCTAGGAAGGGAACCCAATTGTGTAGTGTTGTCTAGATAATTCAGAGAGAAATTGATTTAGTTTCAGGCCGGTTGGCTGTTTCTGTGAAAACAAAAGTGGGTTAGAAGATGTCAAATATGACTCTGCTCTGGAATAATTTGTCACAGAAGTTCTTGAGATGTACTGAGAGCTTCACGCTGCAATAAGTGATTCTGACAAGTATACCTTTATCAGCCACAAAGGAAGAAAGGGCTGTTTGGGCATTTTAGGTTGTAAATGCTTCCCTTCAGGAAGGGAAGCTGATGGTCTTGTTCAAAGCAATGGTGTTTTTTTTTCCTTAATTGCTCAAGAAACTACCATTTGTTACTTACTATCTTACCTGATTCTCTGCTGCTATGAACTGCCATATCACCATTATACTTAATTAATGTACATTAGTAGAGATATTGGCCAAAGTTCCTAACTGTAAAATTATTGAGATGATTGGAAAAGTTCACGACAAGGCAGCTCCAGAATTTGGATGTATTTATTTTTGACTCTACATTAGACTATACTCGAAGACTACCCAGAAACTGCAGCTCATGCAGAGTGCAGCAATCAGTCTGCTTTTTCAAGTTTCTCCTGCAGACCACACTATGCCTGCTCTTTAAAGGCTCCATTGGCTTTCAGTTAATTTCCAGCTGCAAATTAGAATGGTGGGTTGAGTTGTAAAGTTCTTTGTGGTTTGGGCTTTATTATATTGAAGACATAGTACCTTCAGCAGTGAAGATAATTTTGGAGTGCACAGCTTGGCAGTCCTCGTATTTGTATGTTTTTGGGACAGGGGAAACTCATTAGAAGGTCCTCAATTTGAATTTGCCTGGTCTGAAAGAGCTAGCTTCTGGTGACTTTCGGGGTATCTTGCAAAGTCGATTGTATTTATTCATGCATCCAACAAAGTGGGTATTCACCCACGAAAGCTCATGCTCCAATACGTCTGTTAGTCTATAAGGTGCCACAGGACTCTGCTGTATTTATTTATTTACACTTCTAGAGGGGGAGTGAGCAGAAAGTGTTTTGGTTTTGCTCAAGGAGTTTTTATTGCTATTAGTGACATTGTGACAGTTTAGATTGATTATGGTATTTGTCTGTATAGTATTGTTCACCTAGAAAGTATAAGCTAGATCAGTGGAGCTACACAGATTCATACCAGCTACAGAATTGGCCCTATGGTGGGCATATTGCATAAGTAAAATAAATACAATTGTTCTGCAATGCAGTAGAATTGCACAGA
Source organism: Gopherus evgoodei (assembly GCF_007399415.2). Lineage (NCBI taxonomy): Eukaryota > Metazoa > Chordata > Testudines > Testudinidae > Gopherus > Gopherus evgoodei. The sequence continues at coordinate 122,112,070 of NC_044326.1, read as the reverse complement.
AACCAAATGGCACTTTGGCTACACATGCAAACGTGTCTACTGTGCTGTCCATTACTTTTTAAAGTTTTTTTGAAATATTTCCTTCTCATTGAATGCCTGTGTTCTCTCTTCGTCTCCAGGCATGCTTTATATTGCTTGTATTTTTTTTGTCCAGGTTAGTTTCCTGTGAGTGTTTGTTCAACCCTTTCCTTGTAGTGGCATGCCACAAGTTAGCATCAGCATTAACAGGTAGTCAATATTTCAATATTGTTAGTTACTCCTGTGCTTTATACCAAGGTTTCTCATACAGAGGTCACTGCTTTTGTAGGGAAAGCCCCTGGCGGGCCGGGCCAGTGTGTTTACCTGCTCTGTCTGCAGATCCGGCCGATCGCGGCTCCCACTGGCCGTGGATCGCTGCTCCGGGCCCATGGGAGCTGCTGGAGGTGGCACAGGCCGAGGGACTTACTGGCCACTGCGGCCAGTGGGAGCCGCGATTGTCCAGACCTGCGGGTGGGACAGGTAAACAGGCCTGCTTGGCTTGCCTGGGGCTTTCCCTACACAAGTGGCGACCCCTGTTTGAGAAACCCTGCTTTATACTAACCTCCTTGACATTCTTCATATATTTTTTTCTTTAATTTTGATGATTTGACGATTAAGAGAAAATAAATGAATCCAGATTATCCACTTTGGTTTGGTTTGTATGCAGCCAGGGCATTTGTTCCAAATAGTTCCCTGATACTCTTCTCTAAATGCATATATATCTGTGTGCATATCTTAATAGCTCATTCATTTTATTGGGTGTTACATCAAAATGTGTGCAGGGTGCTTACTTTATCCATAAGTGAAGTATTTAAATTCTTAACCCGTTCTAGAGACTATAGTATAGCTTGCTAGTAATTGTTAGATTTAACATATGGGGTGTTTCTTCTTTTACTTCTTTAGATGAAAAATTGAAGCAGCATCAAGTAGCTAAACTGCAAAACACAACATATTCATGTCCCAAACTTAAGTGTTAATACTGATTTGTTTTTTCTTACAGAGTGCGGATATGAGTCCTGCCAGTAGTACCACTTCACTTCCTGTTAGCCCACTTACTGAAGAGCCTGTGCCTTTCAAGGTAAAGTGAATTCATTGTAGAATAAATATTTTATGACTGTTGGCTTATTATGTTGTGTTTTCTGTGAGATGCCCTTAATAGCACTTCCCTTTTATTAAATTGGTACCAGCTAATATCTTAGCATTCTTCTGAGCAAGCCGGTAACATCATTGCATGCGCTTGAGAAGACGTGAAAAATAAAATGGTTTGATTATAGGAGGAGGATTTTTCTTCTGATGATCAAGATTAGAGGTCTAAACGATATTTGAAAAACAAACAAAAATATTTTTTCAGTCTACTTAGATTGTGATGTTTGTGATATCTCTGATATTTTCCTTTTTCTGCTTGCTTTGTGTTTCAATCTAACTTATGCTTTTGTACATCAATTTACTAATCCAGCACCATTAAATCCTCTGACCAGAAAACAGTTTTACAGTAGATCCATTGCAAAACACATAAATCTGATATCAGATCATACTAAATATTCTTAGGAACTTTGCTTATAAAAGAAAATAATATTTAAAATATTACTTCGTAAATGTACTATTGGGCCAAAAGTAGTAAAGAAATAAAACAAATAACACTGTAGAAATGAGACAGCTGAAATGGGGCTAGCATGGGTCAACTGCTACAGTTCTGTAGCTAAATCCAGCTGATGATTGCTAAAGGTGCTTTGGAAAGCAGTACTTGAGTAGCCTTTATCATGTCACAGAGAGAGTGTTCCTTTCCATTATATAAGTGAGAATGCATAGGTGTTTTTGCTTAGTCAAACACATTGACTTCTTGATGCAATTGGTTTTGGGTTGCCCCCCAGCCACATGAAGAGTGGTGACTGAATGACAGCTTTAACATAAATGATCTTTACTGTGCTTGGGCATGAAACTAAAGAGCATATACTGAGGAATTACTTAAACAATGGCTACAGGGCACCAGAAGAAGAGGGAGCAAGAGAGCGTGTTGATGGTTGACTAAAATGGTTCCAACATAGTTGCTTTTGCTGGAGTTCTGAAAATGGAACTGCTTCTTCTATGGGTTATAAGATTTGCTCTGCCTTCACAATCCAAATACTTGAGAGTATAAATATTTTTGCATAAAACGCACTAAAATACTGTACTCTGTGTTTGCATCTATTCTTTTCTTAGCAAAGGAGTAGGGATTTAATGGAAATTGGGACAGTAGTGCACACCCATGCAGATCCTAAGCTTGATGCAGATGATGGGTCAGTTTTCCATTTACCTTCTTCTGGTGTCTGAGACCCAAAACTGTTCCAAATCATTGCAGTTGAACAGCTTCTCTAATCTGCATCTGTGGGAGTGGCCTGTTGGCACTGTCCCTCCGCTCCCACTAATATCCTTCTAATCTGATGGGAATCCACAGCTGCCTGTTTAAGGTGGTTTTTAAGTGCCCTTTGTGGTGTTGGAGCTGAGGGCACAGCATCAGGACCAAGAATCAGACCCACATTGCAGAAACAAAATTCAGTATGTTAAACTCCTCATCAAGGGCCAGATTCTGTTATAGACCCACTAAATTCATCAATCCTTCCCAATACTCTTGAAATCAGTGAGACTACTTGCAGAGCAAGGTTACTACTCAGCATGAGTAAGGGTGAGAATCTAGCCCTAAACAGTTAATCTCACCATTTAGGACTAGATCCTCAGCTGCTATGAATCAGCAGAGCTCCACTGACTCCAAAAGATTTAGGTCAATTACAGTATAGTGCATTAACTTTAAAAAGAAGATGGTGTTTGAATGCCTAAGACTGGCTTGTAAAGGAGCCAAATAGTCAGTGTTGTTCCAATAAGTATACTTAAATGTTACTTCATTTCACGCTATAGGCTGTGAAAATGGTACAAGATACTCACAATAAAATCAGCATGTTTTGACTGCACCTATTTATCACTGGCCCCTTCTTTCATTTCCATTCACTTTTGAAAACAGTATAACTACTTTGTTCTAGAATTCATGTACATTTTGAGGTCAGACACAAGAGAAAGTCAAATACATCTCACAGCCAATGCCATTAAGTAGAAATAAAGTAATATAAAATGCAACAGTTTTTCTGTTGTTGCTTCCTGACTCACTCTAAGAGAAAGCAATATTGTTCCAGCAGTAATGTGAGTGAGCGGTTTTACAAGCGATAGCCCTTTGCAAATACTGTCAGCATGTAATATTGGCTTTTGATGACAGGCAATGTATTACTCTGGGCAGTGCGATCATAATCCCTCCCACCTCTCTGCTCCCATGAAAAGAACAGAGGTGGAACTAAACAACAGAGTTACAAACACTAAATCTTTGGGATAGTTAATGATCTTCTGTATGCTACTGAGATGTTACATTAGATTGTGAAATTAAACCAAATCACTACTCATGATCTTTCAATACTCAGATTATCTTAGAAATTATAACTGTCCTTTCTTGTATTTCTTTTCTATGGGAGAAAATCTATAGTCCTCTGTAAAGAAAGAAATCCCATAATCCTAATCCTATTATCCAACTAGACTAAAGCAAAATTATAATTGTAATGCAGAGTCCTTTGGGTTATGTGTTATATAAATGCAAATTGGTGTTAAGACTATTGTTGCAACATTAAGGTTATGATTTTAATCACAGGAAAATTGGAGGAAAAGTTCCCAGAATGATCCCTGCTATGCCATTTCCCATACCATTCATAACATCCCAGATTAGTTTGTGGCCCAGCTACCACCTGTAATGGATCCTGCAGCACTTTGCCATCATATTTACCACTTATCAGATCATGTTCATTTGTGAACTCCAAATTATGAGAGAGCAGATCTGGAAAGATTCAGAGGCAACTCCCAATTCAGTGAGAGAGGCAGCAGCTGGACCCATTTCTTTTTCTTTGATGCAATCAATTCAGGTATTTCAGTGAATACAGCATCTATCTGTAGTTCTAAGTGTTGCACAAGCATTAGAATGCAAACCTTGGAATAAAAACAAGAAATGAAAAATCCCCTCATAAAAAATGAATAAATAAAAAATAATTAACATATTTGAAGACATTCACCTCATTACTGTAATGGAAGAGTCCAGCTTTTGCCTGTAGGGAAGAGGAACTTTGCAGAGTAGCCAGAAGGCTAACACATCAGTGCATGTCTTCAGTACACTTTCCACACATAGATAGATTAGCCTCACACTTACATGTAGAGCAGCGTTCTGTAGTTATGCATTTTAGAAGTTTAGCATAAAAATCTTGTTCAGACATGCCCATCGGTGCCATTTTCAAATGATCTTATCCCGTTCAAGTCAAAACCACTTTTCAATTAAACTTTCAAAGACATTTTTCCTCAACTTTCTATCCTCAGCTATTTCTACTGTTAAAGATTTTTTAAAAAAAGTTTCACTTTCCCTCTTAATGAAAAATAAAATTCTGAATTTTCTCATTTTCATCTGCATGTTTTTTGCTGAAGCTTTTTTTGTTTGGTGTGTGTCAGAAGAATCTCTTTTGGATAGAGCTTAGTCCCCCTAGCCCTCATGTGGAGTGTCTTGTAGGATCTGGGCCTAAGCCTGAAAAAAATTCTTTCTGAATATTGAAAATTGTAGAAAGTTAGGAACAACTTGAAAACAGGAGGTTAGAATGGAAACTGCCATATAACATCAATGCTAGTGGTCATCCTTCATTATACTGATTAAATAGCAACCAACGTGAATAAGATTTCATTACATCAAGTTACATCCATACTAATTTCAAGCTGTTAAAGAATATTTTTAATGTAGTGAGTACTACTTTGAAACATTAGCTTGCTAGTTATTAATTTTGGGGGGTACATGTATTTTGAAAACCAACCCAAGGAAGGTGTATGTGTGTGGGGAGGGGGAGCAGGAGGAGAGGGAGGGGTGTTTTTCAATGAAAACTTAACTCTTTAGATCAACTTCCAAGGCATCATTTGGTGGTATTTTCAGGACATGATCATTTCCCCTCCTTGCTCAGTCCTACTATATGGCCATTGTGGTCCATTAGCAATTGGGAGTTGAGGATGCTCAGGACTGTTAACTGGAGTGGCCACAAATGTGTGATAATGCCAGACATGTAAACAAATATTCATCACTGATGAAACCACCCACCGGAAAGAGATTTTTTCCCTAGATTTCTGGTAGATGTGTATGTGTGGGGAGAACTAGGTCTTGTAAATTTGATATTTTTTCCTGAGATGAGACAGGCTGGCTGCTTTTTCTGCCCGTGACCCTTTTCCTCCTTCCACGTTCTAATGGCAAACCTACATGATATTTGGGGTCCATTGAAATAAATTACACATGGCACTTTCTGTGGGGTATCTTTCTGTCCATGTTGGTTGAGGAGTCTCTTAACTGGAAGAATACTGCAGAAAAGTTATTAAGCATGTCCTAAATAGGGTGGTTGCTTGTGCAACAACCTATCAGGATGAGGAGTCACTAGGGCTACCATTACATTAAAACTTTATCTGTACAAGTCAGGAAATGACTAGTGTAAGTTTTTAAGAATGGAAGGCTATTTGCAGGCAGGAATATGTTAGAGATTAGCACCAAACTTTTAATGGCAAATATTGGTTTTAACCATACATAGGTCACCAACCTTATTTATAAACACACTTTTTTATTTTTCAAGTACTGCTGGAGTATAATGACAGAGCCTTTAAGAAAAGAAGACTGAGTCTATCATTTTATATTTGTACAGCACCTGGTACAATGAGGTCCAGGTCTGACTGGTTTGCAGTTGCTATCACAGTATGAATATTAATTGTTGAACTGCATTTAAGATGCAGCCTTAATCTTTAACCTATTTTACTAATTGGACATTAAATATAAGGTACAAATCCCTGTGTTCTCTTTGGCCTATTTTGATGGAGCTGAGAATATCCTTCAGCATTTGTTATCCCAGACTACTGTGTTCTGCCTTCTGTAATTAGTACTCTTGATGCTAATTCTGAGAGTGAGAAATGACAGCAGCAGCACAGGTAATGAAAGTGAGTAATCCTTGGCAATGCTACTGAAAGGGAGGATAGGACTCTGCTAATAGTTATCCCATTCATCCTCTAGCTCTTTTTCTGCAAATCTGTTTCTGTGGGAGCTGTAGCCTGGATAATGGCCATATTTAACAATCTTTGCAAGTGCTAAAGCATGTGATTCTTTGGTAGCCAGTGGCATTTTTATGTAGATCTATATCCTGAGATATACTTTCCATCTGGCCAATAACCAAGCTGATATTTTATAACAGAATTATTTTGAACAGTCAATACAGGAGTAATCACAAATGCTGGATAACGTAGCTCAAATAGCTTTGTGACTGATTGCTTTGTGGATCGAGTTAAAGAATGTGCCCTTGTTCTAATGTATTTAATAGAGATAATCACAAATCTGTATTATACTAAGAGTACAGTCCATTCCTGATGACACAGAACATGTTTACAGTTTAATTAAAAATATCCAGTCTATGTTTTAAGCATTTGGTTGCACATTCTTGAATGAGATCATTTTAAATGGAACAATTCTTTCTCCTCCAAAAAGCACGTTCATCAGTAGTCACAGTGGTGGTCCTGCACCTCAAGGGTAAACTTTTGTATGTAGTCATAGCCTGAGTTCGGTTGTGAACTGATTGGGGCAGGGCCCCCATCTTATAGTAAGTCTGAAGAGTTCTGTGACTCTAATCTATATATCTAAACCTCCTTACCATAGTATCTGAGCATATACAAATAAGTACACCTCTACCCCGATAGAACGCTGTCCTTGGGAGCCAAACAATCTTACCGTGTTATAGGGGGTGAAACCATGTTATATTGAACTTGCATTGATCCACTGGAGTGCGCAGTTCCCCCCCGCCCCCGGGAGCACTGCTTTACCGTGTTATATCCAAATTGGTGTTATATCCGGTCGCATTATATTGGGGTAGAGGTATATATACAAAGAATTTCTCCTGAGAACACCCCTGTGATGCAGGTGTTAGGACTCCTGTTTGCGCGCGTGCTCTCTCTCCCTCCCCCCCCGCCACCCCCATGGGCACTCCTAAGTGTCATGCCTCAACCTACTCTTCTCCCAGAGTAGTATCCTGCAGTTCACCCCACTTTATACTGGATCAGTGATCTACAACACCCCCCATTTCACAACCCTATTTATTCTGGCTGGCCCAAGTGGGTTTGGGTCTGTCTGTGGAATCCTCTCTGGGAACTTGTGAGGAGTATGAAATTAAGTGACTCATGACTGCTTTATCAAAGACAAGTATGATTTAGTTCATAGAAACTTAACAAGCAGAGAGAAACAGGATTAAAACAATATGTACCAATATGTATCTTCCCTTGCCTAACTTTTAACCTTCTTTGCAAATTTAGATAGGCTAGCTTATTCCAAATCTCCTTCTGATTCAGAGGACCACCTTGCATCTCTCCAGACCCCTTCACCTCCCCCCTCATGTTTCTCCCCCATTGAGTCTTACTTCCTGTTCCTGTTTGGGAATCTGTTTGTATTTTGCTTTCATGGGTAAGGCTTCCACCAAGAATGAGTAACTGAACCTGTATTTGCTGATTCATAGTGCAAAATCTTAACCATATGACCCGCCCCACACCTTTCTGTCCCAAATTTTGTGTGCATATGCTATTAATCTCTCTTCAATTTGGCTTCTTTAATTTGATGAAGCTCTTCAACTTACTGGATTGATACAGTGGGACTTTCTTGTGAAAGGCAGAGAAAAATCAAAATTGGATGCAGTTCACTAAAGCAGCCCTGCAGATCTTTATGGTATGATGCCTATTCTTTTCTGTATAGGTTTGATACTGTGCTTATCACTGTAGTATCTCAAAGGGACTCCTAAGTGCCTAAATCACAGTTGAAAACAACTTTATGCTCCTAAATCATTTAGTTCTTGCAATGCCGAGAAGAACAATGTCTAAATATCTTCAGAAATCTAGGCGTGAATGCCTTACTGGAAGGTGCTTCAGTCAATCACAAATTATTAGGTTCAGGTTAAATGAACATAGCATGTCACCTTGAGCTATCCAATTACTGTGATAAACGCCCAGAAACCTCCCTGCTTCAACAGCACCCTAGTCATGCTGCACATGCCCTGACCTGGGGTTACAAAGGGTAGGCTTCTTCCTGCTGAGTATGGCATAAATTCTGTAGAATTACAATCCCCTGAAAACCTGTCATAAAGCCAAAGACTAAATATTTTCCCTCAGGCTCCCTGGAAGGACCTGGCCATTCGAATGCATGTCTTAAGTTTTCAAAGACTGTATTTTTATTAGGTTTGTGGCTGATTCTTCCTGCCTTTGCCTTGAATCTCTTCAGGCTAGTGACTGATGTACAGAGTAGAGTAAATCTGTTACAGGCACATGATCATCCAAAAACAAAACCAAAAAATTCTGGTACATCCCAATAACGTACGTCATTAACAAGATCAGAGCTGTTCTTTTGACCACCCGGCAAATAATGGATGACTGGAAAGCTTGTTCAGTGATGATTATTTATGTTATGTCATATTTGCTCTGAATAGCAGCACATCGGAGAGGGAACCTCAAGGGCTTATTCACAAGATATGATAGTGTCAGAACATCTGTATTTGATACAAAAGCCATTCACCCCATGAAATGTCATCGCAAAATGTCATGAGATGACTCAGTTTGAGTCCTTTCTTCAGTATCTATTTTTCTGTAAAAGATAAGGCCCTATAAGGCTTAACTGAAAGATCTATAGTTGTTGGGTTTTTTTATATTATTAAATAAGTAAGTGAGATTGTTGCAAGTATTCTTGGGAAAGGTAGCGAGACATCTCTACTATCTGTTGCTATGATGTTTAGGCTATAGTCTGTATGTGATATTGTGGGGGGGTGGTGGTCAATAACCTAGTCCCAGATTTGGACCTTAGCGTCCAAAATATGGGGGTTAGCATGAAAACCTCCAAGCTTAATTACCAGCTTGGACCTGGTAAGCTGCCACCACCCAAAAAATTAGTGTTTTGGGGCACTCTGGTCCCCCCCAAAAACCTTCCTTGAGGACGCCAAGACCCAAATCCCTTGAGTCTCACAACAAAGGGAAATAAATCTTTTCCCTTCCCCCCCTCCAGGGGCTCCTGGAGAGATACACCGAAGCAACCTCCGTGAATCTAAGCAGAGGGAGTCCACCCTCTCTAATTCCAGTCCTGGAAACGAAAGCACTTCCCTCTTCCCCCAGAGGGAATGCAAAGTCAGGCTAGTAAATCTAACACACACAGATCTCCCCCTGACTTCTTCCTCCCACCAATTCCCTGGTGAGCTGCAGACTCAATTCCCTGGAGTTCCTCACTAAAGAAAAACTCCAACAGGTCTTAAAAGAAAGAAAAATACATACAAATGGTCTCTGTATTAAGGTGACAAATACAGGGTCAATTGCTTAAAAGAAATATGAATAAACAGCCTTATTCAAAAAATACAATTCAAAGCACTCCAGCAACTATAGACATGTAAATACAAAAGAACATATAAATCCCTATCTGATCTTTGGTACTTACAACTGGGAAACAGAAGATTAGAAAGCAGGAAACAGAAATCACTGCTCATCCAAGAGAGCATACAGGCAGAAGAACCAAGAACAAAGGACTCACACACACAAACCGTCCACCCAGAGTTGAAAAAATCCTGTTTCCTGATTGGTCCTCTGGTCAGGTGTTTCAGATACTTCTTTCCAGGTGAAAGAGACATTAACCCTTAGCTATCTGTTTATGACGGGGGGGATTAAAATGTAGTACAATAAACCAGTCATGTCTATAGGAACAATACAGGTGTTGCCCAATACAGTTATTCTTTGAGCATCTGATATAAAGCCCACTGAAGTCAATGGGAGTCTTTTTTTTCATTTACTTCAGCAACCAATAGATCAGTCCTATTAGCTAAACTGGTGGGGTTTCTCTGTTAATTTAGTGCACAGGTAATCTATACTAAGCCTATAAAAATAGCTGTTGAATCCAGTTCCATGTGGGCTGGTTAATGAACCAGAAATCTGAGTATATTCGGATTTCTACAAATCTCACAGCTGTAGTATGGATTATTTTTGAGATTCATGTGTAGATCATTGAGTTCTCAACTCAATTTTAAAAATAACATTTGTTAACCAATATTCAAACACAAAGGAAAGAGCATCCCTACCCTGCAGCACTTACATGATAACTAATACTATAAGAATGATAGACATCATTTTTACAGTACATAGTAAGTAATATTTACTATTATTGAATTCAAATGTGCATTGTAGGAAAATGGTTACTTGGCAGTGGTGTTTTGTTTATACAGATATGATTATGGTGTGTATTTTATGAATTGTTGTATTAAAAATAGTGTGAAATTTAGCAATAAGTAACACTTTGGCTAAAGGAGTAAGTAATGGGATTAATAACTTTTAAACTTTGAGTTATTCATACCATTGTCCTGCTCATTTCAGTACTGAGTTACTTGATTCATATGGATGTGAGGAGAAAATCATCACCAAAGTTTACATGTTACAACTTTAGGAAAGCAGAGCCTAAAACTTTAATTTAGGTTAATAGATACTGATATACATTTAAAAAACAAACAAACACACAGCAGGCTTGTGACATTGTGACAATCAAGATGCAGTTTATATATAATCATAGAGCATGCCACAGAGTACTGACTGTGTGTCTCAGTTGTAAGAGGAAACTGATCTGAGAAGAATTGTATAAAAAGATGTGGTAATTCCTACAAGTAGACCAATTCTTCTACTTTTGATGATTTGTTATAATTTTAGGTATAGTTATTACTTTAGGCTTGTTGAAATTGGTCAGTGCTACTAGATTAATTCTATTCACTGTCTTTTCTGTGGTTGCAAATCAACATTTTTAAACCTTGCAAACTTGGTGGGCCAGACTTATCCCTTTTCCAGATACTTTCAGATGTTCTCATGCTGCTCCATCCCTCCTTCTCCACTTCACTTGTTAGGGTTTTTCTGATTTACTGCTGAACTGCACTAGCACAGTGCCAAGTGTTTTAACACAATACAGTATTTAGTGTGTCAGTTTTTGCAAGCTGACAAAGGAATTTTGGCAAGTAAATATTTGTGCAAATGCATGAACATGGTCATTAGGTTGGGAGAACTCTTTCTGAGAATGCTATCTGTTTCCTATAGCTTTCTTAAATAGGGATTTTCTTAACTTTTTTCCCATGACAACATTGTTAAGATATTTGTCTTATTCTATAGTTGGTTTGGCAATTGTGGGCTTTGGTTGGTACAATGTTCAGCTGTACCATCATCAATTTTGTTTATAACTTGTAAATTCTAGAGGGTACTGACACACACAAACTTATATTCTATTATGGTAATTTTAATATGGTATTTATGATCAGTTTCAATATATAACATTTATAATCCTTTACAGTGTTCATCTTATGTGTATTTTGCATCTTTCTCCATCCCCTTTTGGCACTACAAAACTGGATGGTTCCAGTACTGTTCATTTGTTTTTGTAATCATCATTGATGTCTGAGTATGAATGCCAATTTGTTAGCAAAACTTTAAGTCCTTGTCAAACATAACTTAAAAGTAACAAAAATAGTATTGAGTTAAATCAATTTTAAGGCAATCTACACCTTGTAGGCAGCAAGAAGTCCTTGGAGTAAATTACAATGACAGCTTCACAATATTTGTTAATTTTTCCAATTTTGTTTCGTGATTGATACTACAATTATATAAATGCTGTGCACATACCATCCAGAAGACTTAAGCATGTGAATTCTAGGGCAAGAAGTTGCTCATGTTACATAATAACTTACTATGCGTATGAGCACTGCAAAATATTTAAGGACCTTGCAGGCATCCTCGGAACCCCTGTGACATAGTAGTAATTTCCTCATTTTATGGAAGGGAACTTGAGGTACCAACAAGGTAACTAATATTGCTCAACAACTTGTCAGAACTGTGAACGAACCCAGGTTTTCTGATGCCTTGTTCCTGTGATTTGGTTTTTCCTTCCAGTTTTGTTTGCACCTCCCACCCAAGTGTGGTGCAGAGAGAGTCTTGTGAACAACCCTTCTCTCAGTCACAGTTGTATGGGATTGTGAAACTTGCCTGTGGTAATTGCTGAAATAGAAGAGTGATACTAGGAAAATATTTATTGTACTTTCAATCACCTTTTAATGAAATTTTGCAGCTGGGCTAGGGGAGGAGCAGCTAGTGTCATGTGGCTGCCAACTCTGCAGATCAGCAGCAAATGTTGTGCAAGCCTGCCAGTGCTTTATGGATCGCCATGAAAAATGACTTGAGAAAATGATTCTTCATGTTTTACTTTCCCTATTATTTTATGGGGAAGATGCAGTAGTTAGAAAACAGAAATGAGAATGTTAAATATTTACAGTTCTTCCACCTCCTCATTTTGGGACACTTCCTGTTCCCACAGGTGTGATCCTTCCATCTGTTCTGGGGAACCACCCCATGAGTGTCTTTATGGATGGTAGTTCAAGAAGCACTTGTTTAAATAGTATTGAGTACGTGATGTTAAAGTACAGTATTGCATTTGCTGCATGCAATTGCTACAAAATTTCACTCATCCCTCTACCATAACTAGGTGTGGAGTATAATTGTCCATCCCTATACAAATTCCCCACTTCTCTTCTCACCCGCCCCCGCCCTGTGACATGTCTAAATTCTAGATTAAGTCCTGCACAACAGGGGCACAAGTATCTATCTGTTGTATGGGATGCCTTGCACACCTTTGTGAATGGTACAAACAAACAATAACATTGCTCATAATATACTTCATGTACATATTATTTCCTTCAGAATGCTAGAAAGGAGAAACAAGTTGCATGAATCTCTAGAAGTATCTGTCTAGCTGGAAAATGGGCTGAGTTAAGCTGGGTTGTGATTATGGCGCAGGGGTTGGGTGCATCCGGTATCCCTTGATGTGCATCCTGGGGGTCCCTATTTGACTATGCAGCAACTGCATCTCTTCAATTACTGCTGACAGAGTGAGCAAATGTAGGTAAACGAGATGTGATAAATTGTGGTGGTGACAGGTTGCAGAGATATGGGCCTTCAGTTCTTCAGACAGTGGGAGACTTGTCAGGCAAAAGATAAGAGAAGTATGTTGCCTGAAAATGTGACATTTAATATTAGTGCCAGCATTGTGAGATATTGGCAGACACTGACCTGACTTCTTGATTCATGCTGTTTGAATGGAAGGTCAGCAGCTACTAAAGTGATTACTGTGCCTAATTCAGTTGAAGTGTATGTATAACAGAATTGATTAGGTGATTTTGTAGGGATGGTATTACCTCGGATCGTTGAAGTGAGGTGCTCTATATAACCAGAGCCATATGGCTGTGTTTGCAGCCACCATTCAATAGCAGAAGTTGCCTATTCTTCTTTGAGTGCTTGCTCATATCCATTTCAATTAGGTACGCGTGCGACGCGTGCACGTTCGTCGGAGACTTTTTACCCTAGCAACACTCGGTGGGCCGGCAGGTCGCCCCCTGGAGTGGCGCCGGTATGGCGCCTGATATATACCCCTGCTGGCCCGCCCGCTCCTCAGTTCCTTCTTACCGCCCGTGTCGGTTGTTTGAACTGTGGAGCACGGCTAGCTGTTCTCCACCTCCCTAGCATTTCACTCCTGTGTAGTATCGTGCATATAGTTCCTTTATTATAGTTATAGTTATAGTTATAGTTAGTGTTAAAATTGGTAATTTGTAGTTCTGTATATAGTTACAGAGGATCGGGGGTTCACCCCTTTTCCTCCCCCCGGTACCGGGGCCCATGCCTGGTTCACCGGGCTTCAAACCTTGTGCGTCCTGTCATCGGCTGATGCCCACAGGAGATCTGCACGACTCCTGTCTGAGGTGCCTAGGCGAGTCCCACCTCGCGGACAAGTGCCGGGTCTGCAAGGCGTTTAATCCCCGGACAAAGAGAGAGCGGGACAGTCACTTAAAGCAGCTCTTGATGGAGGCAGCGCTGACTCCCCCATCGTCGGCACCGACTCCGGCACCGGGACCAAGCGTTTCCTCTGCTCCGGACCGCCCGGCACCGACAAAGGCTTCGCTTTCCCGCCTGGCACTGGCCCAACACCCCAGCCGGCACTGCTCCCTCTCCCCGAGGAGCAAGAAGCACAGGGCTCCTGCGGCACCTACAACTGCACTGCAGTCGGAGCGTGCTTCCAAACCGGACCGCCCGGCACCGTCATCTGCCGCGGCACCGAGCACCGTCGATTCCAGCTCCTCAGGAGCCATTGAGTCCCGTGCCTCTCAGCTCCCCAGCACGACCTGTGGCTGAGCTCGTCGCGCCCTCCACGCCGGAGACCTTCTCCATGGCACGTGACCTCATCGCTCTAACAGAGCCCGAACTGCCCCAACCCCCAGCACCGCCAGTGCGGGTTATTCAGTTGATGGGCAAGCCCACCATGGTGCGGTCGCGTTTGCTGGGCACTACTGAGCACCGTCGGTCCCGCTCCAGATCGAGGGACTACTCTCAGCGTCGTCGATCAAGATCCCGGTACCGTTCCCCGCGGCACCGGTCGTACTCGCGGCACCGTTCAAGATCCCGGTCGCTGTCGTACTACTCCCGGCACCGGTTCAGATCACCGCACCGACGCTCCTACCACAGCTGTTCCCGGCACGACAGCACACGGCACTGGTCGACCTCCCGGCACCGAGCTGGTAGCAGGTCCCGGTCCAGATCGAGATACCGCCACAACTCCCGATACCGCTCACTGGCACCGCGCAGAGGCAAAATCTATGGGTGCAGAGGCCTGGCACAGTCATCGTCAGCTCCTCCGTGGCCTTCACGTCACTCGTCCGCCTCTCCACACTCTGACAGCGCCTCCCACAGGAGTTCTGATGCACAGGCCCACCTGGACCATGGACCACCACAATGGTTCTTTTGGACACCTTGGGCATATCACCAAGCCTAGGGCGAACCATTGGGCCCAGCACGCTCCAGCCATTCGGAGCACCTTGCATCAGAGGCCACACTCAGCCGGCTTCCCCCCTCGGGTACAGAGGAAGACCCTGCGCATCCCCTGGCAAAGCAGGACGTCCCAGAGACGGAGGTCCCTCAGGACGAGGCTTCTGTACAAGAACCACTCCTCCCTGGGTTATCTTCTTCCTCTTCCCCAGATGAGGCGGTAGCGGGCACATCATCATCAGGGCCTCCGCCGATTTATCTCCGGGCACATCAGGACCTTCTGCGGCGCGTTGCCCAAAATATAAACCTTCCTGTAGAGGAAGTCCCTGAAGTGGAGGACCCGGTGGTCTGCATACTTTCTGCAGAAGTGCCGACCAGGGTGGCCCTGCCCTACATCAAATCTGTCCAGTCAAAGGCGGACACCATATGGCAGTCTCCGGCCTCCATTCCACTCACAGCCCGCGGAGTGGACAGAAAATATTTGATGCCATCCAAGGGGTATGAGTACCTCTACGTACACCCCGCCCCCTGCTCGTTGGTGGTACAATCAGTCAACGAGCGGGAGCGCCACGGCCAGCAAGCTCCTGCGCCAAAATCGAGAGAATCCAGGCGCATGGACTTGCTGGGCCGCAAGATTTACTCTGCGGGAGGCATTCAGCTCCGTGTGGCGAACCAGCAAGCCCTCTTGAGCCGATACAGCCACAACACCTGGGAGGCTGTCAGCAAGTTCACTGAATTAATTCCCCAGGACTCACACCAGGAATTTTCAGCTCTCCTGGAAGAGGGGAAGAGGGTCGCCAGGACCACACTGCAAGCGTCCTTAGAAGCCGCAGATTCGGCAGCCAGAACGCTGGCATCTGGTGTAGCCATGCATCGAATATCGTGGCTTCAGGCTTCCGGACTACCGCCCGAGTTGCAGTATACGATCTAAGACCTGCCATTCAACCGGCAGGATCTTTCTCTGAGAAAACAGATCCCAGGCTACAGAGCCTGAAGGATAACCGGGTTATCATGCGTTCACTGGGAATGCACACACACCAGACTCAGAGACGGCCATTCTGCCCACACCCTCAGCGTCCTTACCCCCCACCTCGACCCAGACAGGATTTTACCCGGAGACGTGGCCGCCCGAACCGCAGACGTCAGTCCGGCCCTCAAGGGGGTAACAATTCTGGGTCCACCAAACCACCGCAGGGACCCAAAACAAACTTTTGAGGGTGCGCCCTAGAGCAGTATACCAATCCCCTCCCTGGATCCTCTTCATTTTCTCAACCACCTCCACCCCTTCCTGCCGGTGTGGTCCCAACTGACCTCGGATCGTTAGGTCCTGTGCACGGTGGAGTTTGGATACCGTCTTCAGTTTATTTCTCCACCCCCCTCCCATCCTCGCTCCTCGTCCCTATCCCTCTCACAAGCAACTTGTCATCCAGGAGGTTCGCAAGCTCCTATTCATCGGAGCTATGGAGGAGGTGCCGAAGGAGTTAAGGGGCAAGGGCTTTTATTCCTGATATTTCTTAATCCCCAAGTCAAAAGGGGGCCTCGGACCCATACTGGACCTGCGAGGACTGAACAAATTCATCAATAAGTTCAAGTTCCGCATGGTATCCTTAGGAACCATCATTCCTTCTCTGGATCCCGGAGATTGTTACGCCGCTCTCGACATGAAGGATGCATACTTCCACATTGCGATTTTTCCTCCGCACAGGCGGTATCTACGCTTTGTGCTACATCAGGATCACTACCAATTTACTGTCCTCCCCTTTGGTCTCTCCTCGGCCCCTCGGGTATTCACCAAATGTATGGCGGTCGTCGCTGCTTCCCTGCGCCGTCATCTTATTCACGTCTTCCCTTACCTCGATGACTGGCTTATCCGACGCACTTCGGAGGCGCAGGTGATCGGCCACGTCGCCATCATCAGGGAGCTGTTTGTGAGTCTAGGCTTGACCATCAACCCAGACAAGTCCACTCTGGTGCCTACACAGAGGATAGAGTTCATCGGGGCAATGCTGGACTCCAGCTTTGCGACAGCCAGTCTACGCCTGCACTGGTTCCAAGCCATAGTTTCCCTGGTCAAAGGGCTACAAACCTTTCCGACCACGTCGGCTCGAACTTGCCTTGCTCTTCTGGGGTACATGGCCGCATGCACCTTCGTCACGAGGCATGCAAGACTGTGCATGCGCCCACTGCAGACCTGGCTCGCGTTGGTCTATCGGCCAGGCAGAGACGCCATAGACACAATCATAATGATTCCACCGACTATTCTAGGCTCCCTCACCTGGTGGACGACGTCCTCCCAAGTGTATGCGGGCCTACCATTTCACATCCCCCAGCCCTCCGTATCCCTGACAACGGACGCATCATCACTAGGCTGGGGTGCACACCTGGGAACCCTGCGCACATAGGGTCTCTGGTCGCCAAAGGAGCTAACGCTCCACATCAATGTGCACGAGCTGCGGGCAGTCCGATTGGCATGCCAAATGTTTCAATGCCATTTACACGACCGTTGTGTTGCGGTGTTCACAGACAACACAACGGCCATGTATTACATTAACAAGCAGGGCGGGACTCAGTCCTCCCTGCTGTGTCAGGAAGCAATACGCCTGTGGGACTTTAGTATAGCCCACTCTATTCACCTAGTGGCCTCCTTTCTCCCGGGAGTACGGAACACCCTCGCGGATCACCTGAGCAGGTCCTTTCTATCCCATGAATGGTCCATCCGTCCGGACGTCCTTTATTCGGTTTTCCGAAGGTGGGGGTTTCCCAGAATAGACCTGTTCGCCTCCAGATCAAACAGGAAATGCCAGGTGTTCTGCTCTCTACAGGGTCGTTCCCCGGGCTCCCTGTCGGACGCGTTCCTGATCCCGTGGACTGGACGTCTTTGTTACACTTTTCCACCCTTCCCTCTCGTCAACTGAGTCCTGGTCAAGATCCGGAGAGACAGAGCCCACCTCATCCTGATTGCTCCGGCTTGGCCGCGGCAGCCCTAGTACACCATGCTGCTCGACCTGTCCCTGGCAGACCCAATTCCCCTGCCTCCTTGGCCAGATCTGATCACGCAGGATGCGCCATGCGGACCTCCATCTAACTGCATGGCTCCTGGCTGGTTAAGCCAGTCGGAGTTGCACTGTTCCGCAGCAGTACAACAAGTGTTGCTGGGCAGCAGAAAGCCTTCCACGCGTTCAACCTACCTCGCAAAATGGAAGCGCTTCTGCTACTGGTGCAACCAGCACAGTCACTCTCCACATTCCGTAGTAGTCCCCACTATTCTGGACTACGTGTGGTCTCTCAAGCAGCAGGGATTGGCGATCTCCTCTCTACGGGTACATCTCGCGGCTATATCCACCTTCCATCCAGGCAAGGCTGGCAAGTCAGTTTTTTCCCACCCTATGGTGTCAAGATTCCTCAAGGGCTTGGAGCGACTATATCCTCAGGTCAAACGGCCTACCCCTACTTGGGACCTGAACCTTGTCTTAACCAAGCTCATGGCGCCCCCCTTCAAACCTTTAGCCACATGCTCGTTGCTGTACCTGTCCTGGAAAGTGGCCTTCCTAGTTGCTATCACCTCGGCTAGACAAGTCTCGGAGCTTCGGGCACTGACCGTGGACCCTCCATATACTGTATTCCATAAGGACAAGGTACAGCTGCCACCACACCCGGCCTTCCTCCCTAAGATCGTCTCCGCCTTTCTTGTTAACCAGGACACCTTCCTGCCAGTCTTTTGCCCAAAGCTGCATTCTTCCAGATGGGAGCAACAGCTCCATTCTTTAGATGTCTGAAGGGCTCTCGTTTTCTACATTGAGAGGACCAAACCCTTCCACCGTTCACCTGAACTGTTTGCCATGCCCCTCATGCTTTCCACCACTGCCACAATCTCCTCCCAGCATATCGCATCCTGGGTGACATCCTGCATTCGGGCATGTTACGACTCGGCCCATGTTCCGACGGGTCCTCTTACCGCCCATTCTACCCGGGCTGAAACTTCATCTGCCGCGTTTTTGGCCCATGTCCCCATTCAGGAAATCTGCCGCATGGCCACTTGGTCTTCCGTACACACCTTTGCATCACACCATGCACTGGTCCAGCAGGCTAGAGACGATGCTGCCTTCGGTGCAGCGGTTTTACATTCCGCAACATCTCGCTCCGACCCCACCGCCTAGGTAAAGCTTGGGAATCAACTATTTGGAATGGATGTGAGCAAGCACTCGAAGAAGAAAAGATGGTTACTCACCTTTGTAACTGTTGTTCTTCGAGATGTGTTGCTCATATCCATTCCACACCCGCCCTCCTTCCCTACTGTCGGAGTAACCAGCAAGAAGGAACTGAGGAGCGGGAGAGCCAGCAGGGGTATATAGCAGGCGCCATACCAGCGCCACTCCAGGGGGTGACCTGCCGGCCCACCGAGTGTTGCTAGGGTAAAGTGTCTCCGAACGTGCACGCAGCGCGCGCACACCTAATTGGAATGGATATGAGCAACACATCTCGAAGAACAACAGTTACAAAGGTGAGTAACCGTCTTTTCCAAAATGCATCTGTTGGAATGAGTCAATTTCCTGCTATACAATGAAAGGAGGATCTTTTTTTCCCTCAAACTATTTGAGGACTGACTAAATGTATGAATATATTTGCACAGTATGACTTCATATTTTAATCCAGACACTAAAAAGTTGATGAACTTGGGGTAATCAAATGCAGTAAGTTGGATTTCTGTTCATTAGAAGTGCTTTGAATCAGACAAATATATTATAACGAATGTTCTACTTTGTACTCAATTTTAATCTATAGACACAGATGTATAGAAAACCACCTAAGCCGTCTCAATACTACATAAAAATATCCATGGCTGACAACAGAAGGCACCAAAGGGTGCAAAGGAAGCAATGTTGAGTGTCAAATATAGCCAAGGACAAACTATATTCTGTGCCAGTTAAGCTGCATCCGTTGCTGACATCTATCATTAGCAACTTTTTTGTTTTTGTTTTAGTCAAAGCTTTCATGAAACAGTGGGTTGATGTCTAATCTGGTTAGACAACTCTTTTTTTTTTCATATGTAAGCCTTGGGATTTTTAGTGTGTGCATAGGAAAAGTTTCAGCATTTTAAAAACTATGTTCAAGTGATGCCTTGGGTCTTCAACACATGAGAATCAAAGGGGGAAAAAAACCTGATGTTTAGACTACTTTTGGCTAATGAAAATGTTTACAGTTCCCCCTCAAGTATTGTTGGATATATTCCTGGTACCTGGAGATTATCTGCTGCTACGGCAGGGTGGTTCCAGTGTGCAGCTTTGGTAGTTAAAATATTAGTCCTGCCAAAATGGAAAAGTCAGTCCCCACCAAATATTGATGTTGGGCTCAGTGACGTTGCTGACCTCACAGTTAACAAGCAACTGGCATTCCACAGAAAGGGAATGCCCAAAAACTCCAAGCAATTTGGTCTGACTTTTTAGAGGTCTATGATTAATGTAGATCTTGAAGATTGATAGGTTGCTGCTTCTCCTGCTCTCTCTTTATCCTAACTCTAATTACTTTGTGTATTATGATGAATCTGATATTTTGTTATAGTTGTAGTGGAAAAAATTAATAAAAATTATAAATAAATACACAGTAAAATTAGGCTGATTAGTTCGGTTGTTTTAATATATAAGCAGTAAAAGTAAAATTGAATGATGTGTTATCAATATGTTTACAGGAACTGGGTAGCCATTGTCAAGTTAAATCAACAGAGATCATCTTCCTCCACACAGCACAAGTTCAATTTATCAGCCAACTCCCTCCATCTGTTCTTTTTAGAAGTTATCTTAAGCAGCAAACGAGCTCTAGTCACTGCACCATCTTGACTTCAGTTTGCAGCTGCTGTGTCAAACATGGAAAGAGAGGCTCTATTGCTAACTGTTTATCAGGTGGCCCAGAAACAAAAAATCTGTTCTCATTAAATATTTATATAAAGCAGGGTTCAGGCTTAGTTTGATCTGACATGTGGCAGTCAGAAAGAACATGGTCTCTATATGAGTGTATGGGTACTGAATGTCATCCAAGACACCCACGGCTAATGTAGAGAGAGTGAAGACCCCTCCATTTTTTTTCATCTATTGAAATTTCAGTGCCATAGCACAGAACAAATCAGTACTGTCAAATGACTGTAGTATGTCAAGTCACAAAAAAAGACATCTTGTGAGATTTACTGTACTATGGCTGGTAGTACACTGTTGTTTTGTAATTACTTTCCAGACCTCAAGAGCTGGTTGAACTATGTAGTAGGGTATGTAGTGTCAGATTAAAAAAAAAAAAAAAAGGTGATGTAATCTCTGCTCTGTGTTGGGTTTGTTACCACGTTAGCTAACATGAGTTAAGAACAAAGGTTTTTTATTTTGTGTGGGGAAGACAAAGCCTGGGGGGAGCCATATTCAAAGAGCCCATTTGTGCTCTGAGAATTGTCCTGATAATACATTGCAATCCAAAATGAGTGGCATCTCCTTCTGGTGAGTCACGCGGGTAAAGCTTATGTTGTGGGTGGAGTTTAGAAGAAAACCACAACCGCTTTTTGACAGTTCAGTCCCTGCCTCACAGCAACCCTCTGAGTTTGGGATATGTTACTCTGCTTGTTTCTCAGATGGGGAAACTGAGACACCATGATTTTCCCAGGTTGCACAGGAAGTATGGTGTGGAATCAGGAGTAGAGCTTAGATGTCTCAACTTAGTGTCTAAACAACAAGCACGTCTTTCCATTCTGTTTAATGCAATAAACTGCAAAAGAACAGGAATTAGCAAAACAAGAAAAGAATTTCCTTCCAAAGCAACAGATATGTTAACTGAACACTTCATCGTCAATATCAACAAAAACATTTTTCATACTGTACAACAGGGAAGCCCTGTGAATGATTAATCTGCTAAAATCATGCATTAGACAAAATAACGTTACTATGTTATGTGATAATCTAGTTTAGGCCCCAGTCCAGTGGTATGTTGCAGCTATATGAACTCCAGTTCCCCACTGAGCTCCTTGAAGTTGTTGGTAGGACTCTGCATGTACATGGGGATCTGTCTGTGGGCAAGGCATTGCAGAATCGGAGGGCCTTAATCTGTATTTCTATGGAGCTAGAGTATCACTGTGTTCCGCAGAATATTAGCATTGTGATTTGGAATAAAAATAGAAATAAACCTGCAGCTCTTTTGTCCAATTTAATAGTAGTAATCATTTCTACCAAGCTTTGATAATCCAGAATTGTAGAGTGACTAAAAGTTGCTCAAATGAGGTATATTGAAAGTTCGACTGTAGTAAGTGACCTCCAGTAGGATTTGCCCGTCAATTTTCATTCAATATGAATTTCACCCATTTAATGTTTGAAAAAGAAATCTCAGTATAGCAATGCATAATATAGTGTAGAAAGGCTGTAGTGTATTAGAGAAAGTCAGTAGGAGGGCAACAAAAATGATTAAAGGCCTAGAAAACATGACCCATGGGGAAAGATTGAAAAAAAATTGAGTTTGTTTAGTTCACAGAGGAAAAATGTGTGTGGTGTGTGGGGAGGTGCGGTGGGGGGGTGCAGGTCTTCAAGTATGTAAAAGGTTGTTATAAAGAGGAGAGGGATGCATTGCTCTGTATATCTATTTAGGACAAGTTAGTTAATTTCTCTGCCTCAGTCTTTCCATCTGTAGAACTGGGATACCTTATGGTGGTTTAGTGAGACTAAACTTAATACTGGTTAAGAACTTTTTGAAATCCTCAGATGACGGATGCTGTATATCTGCAAAACATTAATATTGTCAGGGCTTGAGAATGTGCAGGGAATATGCAGTAAGTATGATAGTGTGTTTTGTATAACAAACGTTGAATGCTTATCGAGGACAAGAATATTCATCCATTTTTTTTCACAGCTAGCAGTTTGAGATAGTTTAATTTAATTTCTACTTTTTGGCAGGTCTGTACGTGTTCCATCAAATTTGTAAAATTAGGTCTGACTTACTGTCAAGGTTTTTTCTCCCACTTTGAACTTTAGCATCCAAAAAGTGGGGACCTGCATGATCACTTTTAAGCTTAATTACCAGCTTAAATTAGGTAGGCTGCCACCAGCCAGAAGTCTGTGTCTGGCACACTTCTGTTCCCCAAAAACCTTCCCTGGGGAACCCAAGACCCAAACCCCTTGGGTCTTAAAACAAGGAGAAATTAACCACCCCCCTCTTCCCCCCCCCCCCCGCAGACTCTCTCCTCCCTGGGTTACCCTGAGAGGCCCTACAGATCTAAACTCATTAGATCTTAAAACAAAGAGGAATTAACCCTCCCTCTTCCTTTCCCCCCACCAATCCCTGGTGAGTTTAGAGTCAAGCCCTTGGATTCTAAAACAAGGAAAAAATCAATCAGAAAGCTTTTAATTAAAGAAAGAAAAGATAAAAAATTATCTCTGTAAAATCAGGATGGAAAATGCTTTACAGGGTACTCGGATTCATATAGACTAGAGAAACTCCCCCCCCCCCCAGCCAGAGATTCAAAGTTACAGCAAACAGAGGTAAAAATCCTTCCAGCAAAAGACACTTTACAAGTTAAGAAAACAAACATAAGACTAATCCGCCTTGCCTGGCTATACTTACAATTTTAAAACATGAAAGAGTGATTCAGAAAGATTGGGAACACCTGGGGGTACGTCTGGTCGCTCTTAGCCCCAAGAGTGAACAATGAACAAAACAAAGAACACAAGCAAAGGCTTTCCTCCACCAAGATTTGAAAGTATCTTGTCCCCCCATTTGTCCTCTGGTCAGGTGTCAGCCAGGTTCACTGAGCTTCTTAACCCTTTACAAGTAGAAGAGACATTAACCCTTAACCATCTGTTTATGACACTTACACACCAGAAATTCGAGATGTCTTGTCTTTTACAACTGTGTCTTAATTAGTCTGTGTCATGAAGATAACCTCACATGGACTGACACCTTATATTATGGAAAACATGCTGGAACTAACTTGTTTAGCTCAACTTTGTTTCATGCATATGATGCCACATGACTGGCTGACAGTTTCAATGAAGTCAAGAAGTATTGCCATGAATGGCATTTTGCCCCAAATGAACAATAAGGTTTGTAATAAACCAGCTCTTCTAAGAACAAGGAATGAGAGAGAATGTAATTTTGGTACTGGTCACAAATCTTAAAACTTGTCTTTTGGCAAAATGTATATTATCTAAATTCTCAGTTGTTTTAATGGTTTAATAAAATCAGGAACAGTGTAGTATATAATATACAGTTTCTTAATAAAAGAAAACTTGGGATAAAAATATTTACATCTCAAACCCCTCTCTGCTTATCAATTCAATATATTATTTAAGGTTTAGATATCCTTTAAATATATTATTTTGAAAATCCCCTGTAAGTTCAGTGAGGGCAAATCTATTTTTTGAACTTAATATAAAATCAGTTTCACCTTTTATATAATAATGTTGGACTAAGGTAACAGGTGTTTTCATGCTGTTGGGCGCATGCCATCTGAACTAAGAAGTGGTTTGGAAACCTGGTTTAGGCTGCAGAATGAATAGTGAGCTGAGAGAGGGAAGGACTTTGCTAATGGTAATGGTGACTTCTGAGTTTATTCCACAGTGGTCTATGTAAAACTGGTTTTGCTGGTTCAAAATTTTTCACTGGGCTAAAATTCTTCTTTGTGTCAAGGGACATGGCAAAGCCACCATGAGGCCTATTCTGAAGATTTAAGTGGGACTTAAGTGATGGATAAGCTTTGGCTGGTTCTCTGTCCAGAAGTGAATTTCACTCTTAATGAGGAATACTGGTATGGTTGAATTGGTTTGAAGAATAAAAAAAATAAATAAAACTATTAGGTGTTTCATCCTTTAGATAAAACCTCTAGAACAAAATATACGTTCCTGACCCAAAATACATCCTTGCAATGGCTTTTGAAACTAATCATAACAAAGTAATATGATGTGCCATGAGCTTTTATTTCTGTAGGAAAAGAGCTAGCACAACCAAGCTTAAAAAAGAAGAGAGAGAGTTCTATATACGCCATAACTGTAGATAGGTAATAAAAACCTCTCATTTGTGACATGGGAACATAAACCCCCGTACACATTTTATTGAAAACAACAAAGAGAATAAATAACAGAACAGCAAGGAGAGTAGCTTAAGGTTTAAATATAAAGTTTCAAAGACCTAGACTTTGAGCCTATGGTTCCAAACCTTTGCAAGGTCAGTTTAACTCTTTATTCTCCCTGGGTTGGTAAACCGAATGCCATGCACATGTCTCTCACGCTTTATTTTGGTGGAGACTTTAAAAGACAAGTACATGGGATGATGCAAGACTTAAAATTTGTTGTTGAAAATACCGTCCACTGTACACAACTAGTGATTTGACTGTCAGTTTTTTGTTCTCAATTTGAGGCACATGAAAAAAAGCCCCATTTTCAGACGCCCATTTAAGCAAATAGAGCAAATTCTAACTAGGGATTTGTAAGAACTGTATGTATTAGGGAGAATAACTCAAATCATGTATAGGACTTAAGGTTTGTCTAAAGAGAAATGTTACAGTAGCAAGTGTAATTAAATTCAGAGCAGGTAACATCATAAAATGCATACTCCCCTTTGACATTTCTCCCATGCTTGTAATAATTTATATCGTCACAACAGTGTAAAAATACTACAGAATGTAACTGGGATTTTCTACACAAGACAATCTTTTTACTATGTACGTTTATCAAGTGAAGTGCAGAGGGCTGTTGGAAGAGTCCATATGGACACAACTATTGCTCTCTTAAGTAAAGTAGCACTTCTGAATGTATTTTTCCCCAAATGCATTATTTCTTTTTCATTGGTTTTGGAAGTGATTTTCTGTACAGCAGATGTTTTGCCTATTATTGAAATTGTGGTAAAATCATTCACTGTACATCATTTGACAAGCTTGCTGCCCCAGCTCTTTGGAAGTGCAGTATTCCGACAGTTTCAGCAAATATACTACAAGTACTAGATGCTAAATGGCACTTTATGAATTAAAAGTTTTATTTTTGTACAGATAAATAGCAGAATCATAGATACCTCTCTGGTATTTCAGACTTAAAATTAGTTTGTTTGTTTTATACACCTCTACCTCAATATAACGCTGCCCGATATAACATGAATTCGGATATAACATGGTAAAACAGCGCTCCGGGGGGGTGGGGCTGCGCACTCTGGTGGAGCAAAGCAAGTTTGATATAATGTGGTTTCAACTATAACACAGTAAGATTTTTTGGCTCCTGAGGACAGCATTATATTGGGGTAGAGGTGTATTACCATAGTGTCTAGGACACAAAGTTGTGGACCAGGACCTTGTTGTGGTAGGTGCTGTATAAATACAAACAGAAGTCCCTGCCCCAAAGAGTTCATCATCTCAGACCTTGTCTACACTAAAGGGAGAAATCAATCTAAGCTCATAGACTCGTAGACTCTAGGACTGGAAGGGACCTCAAGAGGTCATCGAGTCCAGTCCGCTGCCCTCATGGCAGGACCAAATACTATCTAGACCATCCCTAATAGACATTTATCTAACCTACTCTTAAATATCTCCAGAGATGGAGATTCCACAACTTCCCTAGGCAATCTATTCCAGTGTTTAACTACCCTAACAGTTATGAACTTTTTCCTAATCTCCAACCTAAATCTCCCTTGCTGCAGTTTAAGCCCATTGCTTCTTGTTCTATCATTGGAGGCTAAGGTGAACAAGTTTTCTCCCTCCTCCTGATGACACCCTTTTAGATACCTGAAAACTGCTATCATGTCCCCTCTGTCTCCTCTTTTCCAAACTAAACAAACCCAATTCCTTCAGCCTTCCTTCACAGGTCATGTTCTCAAGACCTTTAATCATTCTTGTTGCTCTTCTCTGGACCCTCTCCAATTTCTCCACATCTTTCTTGAAATGCAGTGCTCAGAACTGGACACAATACTCCAGCTGAGGCCTAACCAGCGCAGAGTAAAGCGGAAGAATGATTTCTCGTGTCTTGTTTACAACACACCTGTTAATGCATCCCAGAATCACGTTTGCTTTTTTTGCAACAGTATCACACTGTTGACTCATATTAAGCTTGTGGTCCACTATGACCCCTAGATCTCTTTCTGCCATACTCCTTCCTAGACAGTCTCTTCCCATTCTGTATGTGTGAAACTGATTGTTCCTTCCTAAGTGGAGCACTTTGCATTTGTCTTTATTGAGCTTCATCCGGTTTACCTCAGACCATTTCTCCAATTTGTCCAGATCATTTTGAATTTTGACCCTGTCCTCCAAAGCAGTTGCAATCCCTCCCAGTTTGGTATCGTCCACAAACTTAATAAGCGTACTTTCTATGCCAACATCTAAATCGTTGATGAAGATATTGAACAGAGCCGGTCCCAAAACAGAACCCTGCGGAACCCCACTGGTTATACCTTTCCAGCAGGATTGGGAGCCATTAATAACTACTCTCTGAGTACGGTTATTCAGCCAGTTATGCACCCACTTTATAGTAGCCCCATCTAAATTGTACTTTCCTAGTTTATCTATAAGAATATCATGCGAGACCGTATCAAATGCCTTACTAAAGTCTAGGTATATCACATCCACCGCTTCTCCCTTATCCACAAGGCTCATTATCCTATCAAAGAATGCTATCAGCTTAGTTTGACACGATTTGTTCTTTACAAATCCATGCTGGCTATTTCCTATCACCTTACCACCTTCCAAGTGTTTGCAGATGATTTCTTTAATTACCTGCTCCATTATCTTCCCTGGCACAGAAGTTAAACTAAGTGGTCTGTAGTTTCCTGGATTGTTTTTATTTCCCTTTTTATAGATGGGCACTATATTTGCCCCCTTCCAGTCTTCTGGAATCTCCCCCGTCTCCCATGATTTCCCAAAGATAATAGCTAGAGGCTCAGATACCTCCTCTATTAACTCCTTGAGTATTCTAGGATGCATTTCATCAGGCCCTGGTGACTTGCAGGCATCTAACTTTTCTAAGTGATTTTTTACTTGCTCTTTTTTTTATTTTATCTTCTAAACCTACCCTCTTCCCGTAAGCATTCACTATTTTAGACATTCCTTCAGACTTCTCAGTGAAGACCGAAACAAAGAAGTCATTAAGCATCTCTGCCATTTCCAAGTCTCCTGTTACTGTTTTCCCCTCCTCACTGAGCAGTGGGCCTACCCTGTCCTTGGTCTTCCTCTTGCTTCTAATGTATTGATAAAAAGTCTTCTTGTTTCCCTTTATTTCCATAGCTAGTTTGAGCTCATTTTGTGCCTTTGCCTTTCTAATCTTGCCTCTGCATTCCTGTGTTATTTGCCTATATTCATCCTTTGTATTCTGACCTAGTTTCCATTTTTGTATGACGCCTTTTTTCATTTTGTAGGTCATGCAAGATCTTGTGGTTAAGCCAAGGTGGTCTTTTGCCACATTTTCTATCTTTCCTAACCATCAGAATAGCTTGCTTTTGGGCCCTTAATAGCGTCCCTTTGAAAAACTGCCAACTCTCCTCAGTTGTTTTTCCCCTCAGTCTTATTTCCCATGGGACCTTACCTATCAGCTCTCTGAGTTTACCAAAATCCACCTTCCTGAAATCCATGGTCCCTATTTTGCTGTACTCCCTTCTACCCTTCCTTAGAATTGCAAACTCTATGATTTCATGATCACTTTCACCCAAGCTTCCTTCTACTTTCAAATTCTCAACAAGTTCCTCCCTATTTGTTAAAATCAAGTCTAGAACAGCTTCCTCCCTAGTAGATTTTTCAACTTTCTGAAATAAAAAGTTGTCTGCAATGCAGTCCAGGAACTTATTGGATAGTCTGTGCCCTGCAGTGTTATTTTCCCAGCACATATCTGGATAGTTGGAGTCCCCCATCACCACCAAATCTTGGGCTTTGGATGATTTTGTTAGTTGTTTGAAAAATAACCTCATCCACCTCTTCCACCTGATTAGGTGGCCTGTAATAGACTCCCAGCACGACATCACCCATGTTTTTTACCCCTTTTAGCCTAACCCAGAGACTCTCAACACTTCCATCTCCACCTCAGTCCAAGTGTGTAAATTTTTAATATATAAGGCAACACCTCCTCCCTTTTTCCCCTGTCTATCCTTCCTGAGCAAACTATACCCATCCACACCAACATTCCAGTCGTGTGTATTATCCCACCAAGTTTCAGTAATGCCAACAATGTCATAGTTTTATTTATTTATTAGCACTTCCAGTTCTTCTTGCTTATTACCCATGCTTCTTGCATTTGTATATAGGCATCTAAGATACTGGTTTGATCTTGCCTCCCAGCTTTGCCCTGACCCTCCTTTCTCTCTGCCATTATAGCCCGTGCTCCCTCCTGTTTCCAATCCATCTCCCAGGTCTTGTTCCCCACTTACCTGTGGGGTTTGCTCACCTGTCCCTGTCGAACCTAGTTTAAAGCCCTCCTTACTAGGTTAGCCAGTCTGTGTGCAAACAAGGCCTTTCCCCTCCTCGAAAGGTGAACGCCATCTGTGCCTAGCAGTCCTTCTTCGAATAGCATCCCGTGGTCAAGGAAGCCAAAGTCCTCCTGGTGACACCATCTTCACAGCCAGGCATTCACCTCCACGATGCATGCAATTTGAGTTACAGGAATAGAGTAACTCAAATGGACGTAGCTTATATCTACTTACTGTGGGGTCCGCACTACGTGATGTTGATGGGAGATGGTCTCCCCTCGACTCCCCTTACTCTTCTCAATCAAGTGGAGTACAGGAGTCGATGGTAGAGTGATTGGCAGTTGATCTAGTCACTAGACCCCCTAAATCAACTAATGCATTGATCACCGCAGCTTCGATCCTCTGGTAAGTGTAGATAAGCCGTAAGAGGAGACAGACAGTAAGGAGTACAAGTGAGCAATGAAACAATAATGGCTAACACGATGGTGTGCTGAGATCATAACCTAACAGCCTAACTGTTAAGTTTTTTTGTAGGCATCGTGGCAAAGGAGACTTTTAAGGAGGGATGTGCAGGTGGGTAAGGAGGTAACTTGGCAGATGGTGATGGGGCATGGATGGGACACAGCACAAAGGTGTTTATTTGAAAACTTAACAAGTGAGCATTGGAGATATGCATCATGGGCCAAATGGAGATGAGCATCGACAGCTGGATAGTGTGTGCCAGATGATAGGTAGAATAGGGATTGCGTGTGTAGGGTCTTGGAAGTGAATACAGGCAGCCTATGTATGATGAAATAGAGAAGAGGGAGCCGAGGAGGGATTCAAGGGAAGGGGTCACATGGTTAAGGTGATTGGGTAGGAAAATTACCATTGCAGCAGCATTCTGAATGGATATGAGTAGGGCATGATTGCAACTGTCAAGGTCAAAGAGATGGATGTTTCAGTAATCAAGACACAAGATGATGAGTTTTATCTATGTGAATGGATGAGGCTAATCTAGATCCGAGCCAAGCAAGTGCTTGCTTTTTTTAGTATGTGCTTAGATTTTAAGCAATTTTTTTTTTAAGTCTAGCATTTTTAAAGGAGCCTAAGGGATTTAGCACCCAGTTACCATTGAAATTTAATAGAGACGGCTCTTTCCTTTGAAAATCTGCCCTAAAGCACTCTTTCTGAAATGTGGGGAAAAATGCATAAAAGTCTAATTTTCACATGTATGGAGGTGATATGGTAGACTCTTTAATGCCCTACAGTTTGGGAAGAAGAAACACTAAAGCATAACTCTCAGACTTCAGAGTATTGTAATTCTGCCATTCATTTCATTAACAGATGTCCAACTGCCAGCATGCTGTCTCCTTGCTGTAGCTTGTCACACTGAAAAGAGAACACATGATAACCTGTCATCTTTACCTACTGCTGCTATCTTTTTCTAACACTGGAAGGGATGCATGTTCCTGTTATAACACAAACAGCATAAAAGGAACAAGTGGTACCCTGTAGTTGCTACAAAGGTGTATATTCCAGTGCCTCCTGCCATTGGGTATGTAGGAAAATCATTTTTAAAACACTTGAGATTTCACAATGAATAGCCATTATAGGGTGATTAGACAGCTCAGACACTGTGCATCTGTCAGTCATCATCATGCATTGGCCTATCTGCCAAAAGGAAGTATGATCCCAAAAGAAACATTTGTTGAACATCAAGATTAATCTTACAAGTACAAATAAAATAATCTGTTTAACCTCTCCATGATGAGGTACAGCTTCAAGCTGACATTTCAAAAAGGCATGTTCGTTTTTAATCCGCTTGTAAGTTACAGTATTAACAGGTCTTTAAATCATCATAACTTAAGTTGTGAGTAGTGTATACATATATTTTTGCACCATGAGGGGCATACTGATACACTGCAAAAATATGACCATCAACTTCCAAAGAAAAATTAGATATTGGAATATGTTCAGTTAGCTTGCCAAGTCAAACACTAAATTGTCTGAATTTCATACTGAATAAAGTCAGGTAACTACAAATGTTTAACCAACAAATCTTTCCGTTGAAGATCAAAACTTCACTGTTACAGCAAAATCCTGTGCATTTGCTTATTTCTGGTATCTTGGCACTTTTCTTGCTTCCTTCCACCTTTTATTTTAACTACTAGCTAAGATTGCATAACATAAGTAGTTTGAAGAAGTGTTGTGTGCACATTTTTACGAGTCTAGCGGTATCTAAATGATAGGGATGATGACAGACCTAGGTTATATTCCTAATAGTAAACTTGAATACTCGTAGATGTAATTAACATATATTTTTTACGATGATGCACTCTGCAGTGTGCTCCCTCATGCCATGGCTCTGCAGTCAACCTGCCTGAGTTTCCCTCCTGGGTTTCAAATAATTCAGCTTTCAGCATGATTGAGTTGCTGAGGTGACTTGGCCTTCTAGCTAAGTCACAGAAGTCTACCACTTCTGAGGTAGTTAGAGCGTTTTTTCTAGGGCACTGTCTCCCATCCTGGACTCAGGCTGGGCACACACCCATCTTTGGCCCTTTTCTTCCTGGGCTCAGATTCCATGCCCCTGAGCTCTGGTTAGTCCCTTCTTCCTCTCCTTAACAGTAGGGGTTGTTCCAGCCTCTGTGAAGGTGATAGCATAGGGAGACTAACATCAGATCTCTACCATGCATTCTCAGGCTTGGGAACCCTAAATAATAGGTCTGTATAACCAGCTGTATTGTTAAACTGCCCTGCTTCTGCTTCCCAGAGTCCCTTTCTATACCTCCTTCCCTGCTTCCTGGGAGGAAACTCCTTCACCTTTGGGGCAG
This sequence comes from Gopherus evgoodei, assembly GCF_007399415.2. Taxonomy (NCBI): domain Eukaryota; kingdom Metazoa; phylum Chordata; order Testudines; family Testudinidae; genus Gopherus; species Gopherus evgoodei. Next base: position 122,079,923 of record NC_044326.1, on the reverse strand, counting down.
GTTGACCACAGCTCTCCTTTCTGGAACTGTGCTTCTCTTCTGGCAGGCTTTTCACAGTCCCCAGCTTCCCTGTATAACAGGATACTCACAACCCTCCTTCTTGGCTCTTTGTTTAATCCTCACCAGTTTCTCTTGGGGCAGAGTTCTACAGCTCTCCTTCCAAGAACTATGCTGTAGTCCTCACCAACTTCTATAGCTCTCTCTCCTCAAGGTTCAGGATCTGATCCATGGAGCTTCCCACCATGTGTTTGGTTTGGTTTGTTTGTTTGAATAGACACCTCTCACTGAGCACCACACAATCCAAATGTTATAGTTACCTGACTTGTAACAACTTGTCCTATTCCCAGCTTTACTGCTGATAGTCCTGTAGAACTCTTGTCCTTAGAGGGCCATGACTTGGAACAGATGTGGCTGGCCCTGGGCCTCACTGCCCTTAAAGGAGGCAGGCCACCTTGTTACACTGACTATTAATTTTCCTAGTTACACTTTTCTAGTATTGTGTGAAATATAGCAACAAATGTTGTGCTGAAAATTCTACCCTCTAAAATTCGGTGATGTAGGATCCCAGGAGAGGCAGACTGAACAAATGCATTTCCATTTTTCCAATAATGTCATGGAAACTAATATTGAAAAAAAATCATAATGGGTGTCGAGACTAATTCTTAATTAGATAGCATGAGGAAAAAAGTGGGGAGAGGCAGGAAACAGCACTTGAGAATAATGAGCTGATAGAGATCATCTCCAGTTGTTAAATCAACTTACTTTATAAGTATCAATCCATTTGGACTGTGACTTCAAAGGTTATTAGGCCAATATAGATACTGGTATTACCTTGTCAACAAGAAGCACCCTCACTTTTTACTCTAGTCCTATCACCAGGGGATAAATGTGGGGGTATGAGAATCTAAAACTTGCAGTACTAAGAGTTTTAAGGTAAGGAGGAATGGATGGGGAACAGAGCACAGCTCCCATTTCTCTGCTAGAAAGAGAAACTCCTCCTTGTCCTGGCGGGGGTTAGCTCCCTCAGAGCTCCCCTTTCCCTTTGGCTGCTGTGGTGAGAGCTTTTCATCCTGTTTCAATCTCCTTGAACCACTGGCAGCATGCATCACCCCTGAGGGTATTTTATCTACTCTCAGTCTATAAAATGGGGATATTAAAATTACAGACTCTCTTATAGGGATCTGTGAAGGTTATTTGTGAAAGATGTTTTCACAGCAATCAGAGATGGTGGCCTCAATCTAGCACAGTTCTTAAGCATGTGCCTAACTTTAAGTATGGGGAGTAGTCCCTTAGACTTAAATGAAACTCCGTAAATATAGACATGTGCCTAAATGCTTTTCTGAGTCAGGGCCAAAGTGGTCATTATCTTGCAGGATTGAACCTTATATGTGCAACTTTTCTATATGTTTTGCTTTATAGTAGGTATAGATAATATATATCTCTTACAAAATAAGACTGGAAGGGAACTCTTGGGTCATCAAGTCAGGTCTCTGGCCATCACAGGCAATCTTATCATATAGTTCTGTTCTTAAACTTATCAAGCTCCATGTCAAAACTTACGAGGTTGTTTGCCCCACTATTGCTAATGGAAGGCCGTTCTGGAACGCCACTTCTCTGATGATTGGAAACCTTTTTGTAATTTCCAGCCTACACTTGTTCATAGCTAGGTTATTCCTATTTGTTCTTGTATCAGCGTTGTCCTTTAGCTGAAGTAGGTCTTCACCCTCCCTGGTGTAATGGATGGTGGCAACCACAGCAATCCTAAAATAAGAAGGGTGGCCAGGGCTGCTTCACTGGTGAGGGGATGCATTAATTGTGGGATGGCTACTATTAAGTAAAAGATTGCATGAATTGAGTTTGTGGGCAACATAATTAGGGACCATATCTCCCTCGCTGAACCCCTCTCCCTGACACTGCATGAGAAGCACAAATAGTTATTCAGGCTGCTGCTGGTTTGCTGTCGGGTCCCGAATGACCAAAATATGGAATACACATTTTGTTGTGCTTCAGGATGTTTTTTTCCCTCTCCGATGTGAATAAAATAATTTTGTTCAAGATGCTGTCTCAGTCCCTTTACATTTGGCCTGTCACAAATTGCAGAACTGGCTCATTTGATTCACATATTGAGAAAACATCCATAAAACCCCAAATGTAATCTGTCAGTTATGGTGCAGAATGTAAGAAAAACCATGTATTCCAGATGTTGTCACCTATTGCAAGGGATCGTGTTGCACACCGAAAGGGTTGAAGAGGTGTGCCGTGAGGGTCAACAAATTGGAGCTATTTTGTAATGCAGTAGGGACTGGGGGAAGTAGATTTCAGAGCTGAGTATTCTGTGCAGAGATCATTCTATCTCTGTGTGCATTTATCAGTCTATTTGTGCAACCCTGAAGTTGGAGAGTGGTTGCCGATTTTGTCCTATTGATTTCATGGGGACAGCTCACAAAATGCAGTGGCTGCACAATCAAGTTCGAAAAAGGATATGTGGGAAACAGAGCTGTGACTCTGTGCCAGTTCACACTGATCTGAAGAAGTGCCTGGGTATATTGAAGAGAGCAAGTTACACCACCCTAAGGTGTGCTACCCCTGAGCAGGATAGGCTTGCCCTGTGCCATCCACTACTCAGGCCAGAGGCTTCCTGCTTTTCCATGTTAAAAAGCAAACTTGCAGATGTAGTTAAATATACAAAACAATGCATGCTCTCGAGCTGTTGAAATAGTGGTCTCATTTGTTTGAAAAAGAAAAATGTAGCCGTGATCAATATTTTAATTTCTTTCAGTATTGAGGGGCACGATAGTGATATAAATCATGGTCAAAATAGTTCTGTCATTGCACAATAAGCCCTGTGTGATGTTTAACTCCAGTTATGCATGTCAAACTTAGTCAATTTTATTGTTTTCTGTCAAATTCATCTCAATAAACACACATCCTTCCAGTAATTCCTAGTCATTCATTTACCATTCCATTGATAATGAAATGGATCCCATAAATGTTTTATAACTTTATATTGAACCTCACCACTCAGAATCTGTGCAATGAAGCTCTAATGAACTGGTGATCTATCCTCTGTATTCTAGGAAAATGAGTGTAACCATAGCTATTTTGAGGCTCAAGTTGAATTTAAAAGGCATTATCTGTAAAATGTGATTGTACTATGACAAGGTGAATGACTGCCCTGTCAGCCCCATATGGTCTGGCTATTTCACAGATGCTTTGCCTCTGCTCTGAATCCAGAGATGGAAAATGGCAGACATTATACAATGATGAAAGTATTCTCTTGGGACAGAGGGGAACAAGCGATGTTACACAGATTCTCTGTTTTGCCAGTCTTTAATCATGCATGTGTTTATTCCTCCCTTGACATTTGAGGTTTCTATATCCAGCATTCTGCCGCACTCTTTTCTCTCTGGTCCTTACTGCGTGGCTGTAGTTCATTTCTAGCTCCCCTTTGCTCAAGAAACCAGATCCCCAACTATCCCCTACCTCCTGAAGAGCCAACTGATCTTTCCCATTTTCTTCCCATTAAAGAGGAAAATCAGTCAGTGGTTTTGTCCCCTGTAACCTATAACCTTTAAACTTCTTTGTGTTTTGTTGACTCTTGTTGACTTGAGCAATTTTTAATGAGCGCAGCAACCTTCATGTGTAGCTGCCCCTTAAAAAATAATCAAGGCTACTGAGAGTTTTTCCAGCCATAGGCTCTCTTGATGTAGCCCTGCTTTTACTCCTTTGCCTGCACGGCCAAAATCTTTCTTCCTCATGCTCCTTTATCTGCTGCTAAACCAGCTGCTATGTACCTCTTCTCAGGCTGTTCTTTCTCCTAGTTGGCTTTCTCAGGACTCTTTCCTACAAGCTAGACTGAGAGGAACATTACTTCAGCCAGTGTCTCTGTAGTGGACTTTTTCAGCATCACAAGCTTGGAAACCCCAATGAAGCCACAGCCAATGTACAATACTTAAATCATTAAGAAAAAGTTCTATACAGTATTCTATATATCCATTGCATTATTTTATTTTACTATACAAGTTTGGCTCTGAATGCTGTATAAAATGCAGAACAAAATTAACGTACGTTTCCCTTGCATCTGTTCATTCTTCTTAGCTATGCATATCAGAGTGAAGAAAAAATATCCCCATATCTTTTATCCTCTTCCTCCCCTCATATTTTTTCAGACTATCTCCCTCCAGTCTATTTTGTTTGTTCTTTACTGTTCCTTCCAGTTTCTTCTCTCCTTATTCTTTTTCACTTCTTTCTTTCCTAGTTTGTTGTTTGCTTCTTCCTTACTTTGTTGTCTTATAGTTGTCTCTCTTTTCATATCTTCAGTCACCATCTATGACAATTGCAGATGGGTCAGGGTCTGTCCTGCCCTGGAACCTTGGGTACCTCACAATGTTTTGTAACTGCAGCTTCCAACTTGGATCACTCATAACCAGCAGCAGGTCACATCCTCCGTGTCTGTGAATAACCACAGTCCTGGTCCAGCAACTCTCACCCCAGCAGCCTGTAAGAAACTTTCCAGCCACACCTGACTTTCAGCTGCCTCCCAGAAATGTGCGCTTCACTGTGCAGCTCTGTCCTGGACAGTTCAGATATTAGAAGTATTTGACGGTCAAGAAACAATATACAGCAGTTTGCTACTTTAGTTGAAGTTACCAAACTTTTTACAACATTGGATTAGTTTTGATTAAAGAATAAAACTAGTTTAACTACACAGAGATTTTAGGTGAGATTTGGGTGTCTGTGTGAGTGAATACGTAGGGTATTCTTGCCATACCCTTTTTATAGTCCTGTCACTCTTTGAAATGCATTTTCCTGAGAGTTACCCCTAAATCAAGTTCTTTCCAGCTGTGAGGGTGGAGACATGGAGTCTCTTGGTGAGAGAGATTCCTCACTGTTTGCTAAATTGCCGATTGGTCTGTTCCTGTTCCCTCGCTGTCTCAAATACCTTGTTTACTATTTATACATACATTGAGCTAAACACATATCCTTTTATTTAAGATAGACCTACTTAACCACTCCTGCCTAATCAGGGTTACATGGGTTTGACTGTGTGCTACCAACATCACTGAGGGGGAATTCATAACTTAACATATAATATTGCTACATAGAGTTCACCATGATGTTATTGGTTTGTGTTACCTCACAAGATACGCTTTGTACAAAGATTATTACAGTACTGTGTAGGATGTGAATAAAAGGTGAATTCTGTCACACCATCCCTGTATATTATTTTTTTTAAAAACCCTTTCTATTAACTCACCTACCTTCGCTTCCTGTGCTATGCAGTATACAGACCAACCCCAGACACTTTTCTGGGTTCATGTTGCATATAGGTTTGGTGAAATTAGTTCATTGCCTTGCAAGTAAATCATATCATGCAATCTGGTTCAAAATATGAGTTCTCCTCCCATGCCAAAAGTGATTGACTTCTCCATCATGGGCTAATGATTTTTCCAATAACTGTTCTCACGAGATTTCAAGTAGTCTGTGGTGTTCATTGCATAAGGGAGGGAAGATAGCCAAAAGCTCTTTTACTCCATAACATAGCGAAGATCTTTCAAGGCACTATCCCATCCTCAATTCAAGTGGAAAAAACAATTGAAGACGGTGTCTGTAATATAGCGTTCTTATGAGTTCTGAACTTCTTGTCCCAAAGCAAGTTTCATTCCATTAGTTAAAATACGAAGGAACCCCATTCAAGATCATGTCCCCGTTAAGGATCACAAACTTTGTGAGAGATTTAAATCCCTCATTCACTTTCTAAATTTGTTAATCCAAACACAGAATAGTGAATTGGCAAATTGAAGGCAGTTTTGACCTAACTTCACATTTCCACTTGAAGGTGTACATGTCCCTTTTTCAAACATTGCAGCTCAGTGGTGGGTAGCTTTTTATTTAGTTAGTTAGTTAGTTTTTGTTGTTCAAGCTCTTCCTCTCTAAAAAAATAGCACTTGTATAAATTCACAATCTATTGCAGAGATGGTACTAAAACTATTCCACTCCCCGCACCCTTGTTTGGTTTTTAGAAACATGAGGACCGCAAGGGTCAGAATTCAAGGTACAGTAACTGGTTACTCAGGAAACTATTGCATGATGGCACCTCTGATGACTGATTGATTGTCTGAGGCTGAAGTTAAAAGGCAGAGAAGCCCCTTGACATATTTCACATACATTATGCGCTAAAGTGATCCCAGTAACTCAGAACATGGGGTTTATCTAAACCTTTCTAACCTCCAGGCAGTTTGCCGGCAGAGTCAGAGGTGCTTGGTACACTTTACAGGGTTCTCCAGTACGTATACCAATGATTGTAGACCTTTTTTTGCTGAATAGAACCCATACATTTGAACAACCCTGTGAAAGCAAAGCTGCTATTTTCAGCAACTGCAGAAAGGATGAAGCCATTATCTTCAACAACAACAAAAGACACTTTTTAAAACAGCTTTAAAAGCGTGCCATGAATAAAATAACAAGAACAAGCTAATAAATGGATTTAACAGAGGGCTGTTCAATAAGAAAAAGGAGGCTGTTAGAAGAACACCTTAGGGGGGAGAAAAAGAGACTAATGACTTAATGAAAAAGCAACCAGTTTGTGCATGCTAAAAGAAGCTGGTGGGGGGAGAGAGAGAGAGCATCCAAGACTCTCAGAAAGCAGTACAGGATGACATGGACCATTATGAAAATGGTGGATTTTCATATTAACGAAAAATTCAAACACATTTATTTCTATGAAATTCATGTTAAGACTGTTGTTCTCTAGTAATTATAGTTAAAAAATAATCTGCTCATTTTAATGATGGCAGCCATCTTGCATCTGTCACGAGCTAATGACTTCTCATTTTAAAGGACAAAGTTGATACTGAGGATATTTCTAAATGTCCTAGTTGTTGACGATCAGTAGTTGATCACAAATTCTTTTCACATCTCAGTTAGAGATCTTTGATAGGTATAATTTAGCATTTGAGGAGATGACAACAGTCAATACACCTCAAGGAGCAACCTACCATTGTTGTGCATTAGCAGTGACCTTGACAGTCCTCATATCCTGCCTGTTTGTGATGACAAGACTCCAAAAAGGGTTGCACTTTAACTTACAATTGAGCTGCTTCATTCAAAAACAAAGTACCTTTTCCCCCATGCTCTCCCCTCTCCTCCCAAAAAATGTTAACCATAAGCCACCATCTGAAATAGGCAAAAAGGCCATGAGCTTCTGAGAACTTACATGTATGCTTAACTTTACTACTTTAAGTAGTGACTGCTCACAGTAGTAAACTTAAGCATGTGAGGTAAGTGTTTGCAGAGTGAGGGCCAAAATTAGTATAATTTTGCAACCAAGTTTAAGAGGATTAATATGTGCTCTTGAATGTTTCAGAACTCTGTGGTTTAGAATTTTTCCTCATTTTTCTTTTTCTATTTGGTTTGTGTAGTTACTGCTGTGTGTAATTGTTGTGGGGTTTCAGTTTTTTGAATACTTGTCAAGAATATACAGTGTCTATGACAGTCCCTTTGTTTTTTCTTTAAATAAAGGTTAAGAAATGAGATCTTTGCTTATTTTTTAGGTAATTGAGAGACCTGCATACAGAATGTGACTTTAGATAAATATGGAGATATATATAGATATAGATATAGATATACACATTAGTAGGTGAAGAATTTAGAGGTCTCTTTATCAGCGAGTGGATTACACTGATGAATAAATGTAAAATGATACTGTGGATACACCATCTTCTATCTGACTTAGAAATCTGTGTGACAGAACATAATGAAATAGAAGATTAAGAGTAAAATCTTGGTAATCTATTGAAGAGCGCAAAGTGCCTTGTGGGGTAATTGTAAAAGTCAAACAGGATCTGAAAAATGGGAAATACGTATTTTGCATAAGAAGTTTGGAATTTGTATTTTAAGACAAAACTGCTTATTTCTTACATTATGCTAGTCTTGATTACTATTGTGAGCTGTTAGGTCTGTTTAAAAAAACTGATCTATCTCAATATGATTTCCTCATCTAACTGGACACATCTTAGTCATAAGAAATGTAGACACATTTATCCTTAATTTAAGTGACTAATGATTCTGACTAACTCAATGTTTGGCTAACAACTGTGAGAGACAGTAAATACTTTGGACAGGGTGGGTGATCAGCACTTACTGAAATTCAGATTGCTTTGGGGGTGTTGTGTTAGCCACCCCAAAACTGAGACACCTAAAATTGTCACTTTTGAAAATGTGGGCCATATATAACCCATAACATATAAAGATTACAGACACTCATAACTTATAGTGTAAGGATTATGGTCTAATTAAAAGAATTAACATACACAGAACTTGAAGCATCTGAGTATTCCCATTGAAATCTTGGGGCCTACTCAAATGTAAGTGCTTTCCTCAATCATGGGTTAAATGATTGATAGAAGTGTGGACCTACTCCTCCAATGGTAAAAATTCCCCTATGCGGACTAGAAATATGCCACTACAAGTCACAAGTGTGGTCTTACATGGATTTCTAACATCCTCAAATTCTAGTGTTGGGATTGAAGTTCAGGTCCTTCTTTAATATTGATCTGAGAAGAGGCAGAACTGTGCTGTGAAGATGAATTCTGTTGCAGTACAACAAACATCTACTGAAATTTTCACTGTGATCTATCCAGAAGAAAATGATTTGTTTGCTTGCTTTTTATTGTGTAAATTATAGGCATTTAAATATATTACGACAACATAGCTAAACTAATAGCAAAACTTGAACAGACAAAAGCAGGGAAAGTTATGTAAGGATGCCACTTAATTTGGCAATTGTGGGAGTTCCTCGAAGGAGGCTGTTGTATTATATAATCTTCCAGTATAAAATAGAAATTGGACTAGTACATATTTGGTTTAAAGAAATATATACTCATATATTACTCAAGTGTTTTAAGGTCTTATCCCTATAATCTCTACAATAAAATATAATTAATAAATAAACTGATGCCTGCCTTGTCCATTTTAATTATAATATGGTTTGCCATTAGCAACAGTAAATCTTACTAAACCATAAATTGTTGCTCAGTTGAATTTTGATTACATGGTGTAAGATTTTTCAGCCCAGGCAATTTACCAATAGTCTTGGTTGTTCAAGGGTTTTAACACAAGGGTTGCAAACAGCATGTGTGTATATTTACAACAGGATAATCTATCACCTGTATTCAAATACGAGAGAGGGATGCTGCATTTGTATTATAAATTACTATTTGATATGAGCAGAACAGCTCAAGATTGCTCAGTAGTTGGATCTCATTTATGAAATATTGCAGATTACTAATTAACACTCCTTGTCAAATAGAAACATTTCCAAATAAGCTTTTCAGTGATCTTGGATTGATCCATAGTCTTTTTATGAAGGCATTTTTCCCTCAACACAGTAGCTAATTTATGGCCGGAAAACAAAAATTGCTCCAAAGACTCTTCCCAGTTCTCCCTACAAATAGTTGGTTCTCACCTCCTGTATGGGAAAATGAGGGACTCTGAACATCCAACACCTCAAAATACTAAATTATTTTTTGATATCTTCAAGAACTAGAAAGCTGTTGTTGAACTTTGATATTTTAGTGCAAACCGTGGCAGGTGAGTATGGATTTGGTGGTAGATCATCTGTGCACTAATATATTGCATTCCAACAGTAAAATAATACAGTAGGGCCAGATTCTGATACCCTTAGTCAGGCAGAGTAGCACCTTACTCTGAGCAGTCTCACTGATTTTAATGGAGTACGGTACTATTCAGCTTGAATAAGACTAACAAAATCTGGCCCTTAAAAGTTTTTTTCCATTCTCTGTTCACAAACATGATAAATAATTTTGTCACCTGGATAAATATTGGAGCAAATGGAAAGGTTATAACCTAACATGACTCCAGGTGTCTCTGGGGCCTGACATCTGGGACTTACTGCATTTCTATAAAGGTCTGTTTGTTTGGCGTTTTGAGGTGCCTATCTGTCATGGTATAATTCCCCACTCTGAACCTTAGCGTCCAAAAGATGGGGTACCAGCATGAATTCCTCTAAGCTTAATTACCAGCTTAGCACTTGTAGTGCTGCCACCAACCAGGAATTCCAGTGCCTGGTTACACTCTGGTCCCCCCAAAACCTTGCCCGGGGACCCCCAAGACCCAGACCCTCCGGATCTTAACACAAGGAAAGTAAACCCTTTCCCTCACCGTTGCCTTTCCCAGGCTTTCCCTCTCTGGTTTACCCTGGAAGATCATTGTGATTCAAACTCCTTGAATCTCAAAACAGAGAGGAAAATCCACCTTCCCAGCTCCTTCTCTCTCCCCCTCCCACACTCTCCCTGAGAGAGAAAGTAATCCTAACAGAGAGAGAAAATTAACCTTTCTCTCCCCCTTCCCTCCTTTCTCCCCGCTAATTCCCTGCAGGATCCATACCCAGGCCCCTGGGATCTCACCAGAATAAAAAACCAATCAGGTTCTTAAACAAGAAAAGCTTTTAATTAAAGAAAAAACAGTAAAAATTATCTTTGTAAATTTAAGATGGAATATGTTACAGGGTTTTTCAGCTATAGACACTGGGAATACCCTCCCAGCCTAAGTATACAAGTACAAATTAAAATCCTTTCAGCAAAACACAACTTTGAACTCCTCCCAGCTAAATACACATTTGCAAATAAAGAAAACAAACATAAGCCTAACTCACTTTATCTACCTAGTACTTACTAGTCTGGACATACAAGAGACTGTATCAGGGAGATTGGAGAGAAACCTGGTTGCACGTCTGGTCACTCTCAGAACCCAGAGAGAGCAACAACCAAAAACTAACAGCACACACACAAACTTCCCTCCCTCAAAATTTGAAAGTATCCTGTCCCCTGATTGGTCCTCTGGTCAGGTGACAGCCAGGCTCACTTATCTTGTTAACCCTTTACAGGCCAAAGAGATATAAAGTACTTCTGTTCTGTTAACTCCTACTATCTGTTTATGACACCATCACTACAATACCTCAGTGAAGTTCACAAATACTAATGAAATAAATCTCAGAGCAACCCTATGACATTGGCTTACAGATCAGGAAACTTAAGCAGAGAGAGGTGGTGACTTGCCCAAGATGAAACAGGAGGCATGTGAACAGAATGTGGATTTTCTTATTCTCAGTCAGATGCCTTAAACACAAGGTCATCTTTCCTCCCTTTGTTGTTAATTACACATTCTGAATTTCTTACATGTTTGTATTACTTGTAGATCAAATTCTACAGCAGCATGGATAAAATGCATTACATTTCTAGTAATGTTAGGAATGTAGGGCTGGGAGGGACCTTGTGAGGTGATCAACTCCAGGGCCTTGCACTGAGACAGAACCAAATAAACCTTGATGACCATCCCTGACAAGTGTTGTCTCAACCTGTTGTTCAAAAACTCCAGTGACAGCCATTCTACAACCTTGGAAGCCTAATTCAGATCTTAAACTTTCTGACTACAGGGGTAGTCTTCCTAATACCGAACCCAAATCTCCCTTGCTGCAGATTGAGCCCATTGCTACTTGTCCTACCTTGAGTGTACATGGAGTACAATTGATTACTTTCCTCTTTATAACTGACTTTAACATATTTGAAGACTGTTATCCAGTCCAGCCTCAGTTTTCTTTTTCTCAAGACGAAATGTCCAGTCTTTTATAATCTTTCCTGACGGGTCACTTTCTAAGTTGTTCATATTAATTATGTTAAGTCTCTGGCCACAAATTACCTTTTTGAGTTAAGATTGAAGAAAAATAGGCATTAATCACCTCCACCTCCTAGATGTCATCAGTTATTAGCTCTCCTTCCCCTCTAATTAGAGGGCCCTACACTTCCCTTTGTCTTGCTCTTGCTCCTAATATATTTATAAACCACTTACTGCCTTGTATGCCCCATGCTAGATGTAACTTATTTTGTGCCTTAGACTTTTTTTGATTTTGTCCCTATATGTTTGTGCTATTCTTTTGTTCTCCTTTAGCAATTCATCTATGTTCCCCCTTTTTGCAGGATTACTTTTTTGATTTTCAGTTAAAGAGCTCCTGGTGGAGCCATGTTGACCTCTAACAATGCTTCTTATCTTTTTCTTTGCATCAGGATAATTTGCTGTTGTGCCTTTAATATTGTCTCTTTGAGTTCTCCTGAACACACCTTTTTCCTCACATGGGACCAAACCTACCAGTTGTCTGAGTTTGTTAGTCTTAAGTCCACTGTCCTTATTCTGCTGTGCTCACTCCTTCCTTTCCTGAAAATCATGAAATGTATCATTTTATGGTCACAAACTGCCTTCCACCTTCAGATTTGCAACTAATTCCTTCCTGTTTGTCAGAATCAAGTCTAAAATGGCTGTCTTCCCTGCTTTGTTCCTCCACTTTATGAAAGAAAAATTTGTCCATGGTACATGACAAGAATTTATTGGAAAATTTGTGTTTTGCTCTATTACTATTTCAGCAGATGTCTGGGTAGAAGTCCAGCATTACTACTAGGTCTTGTGTTTTGGATATTTCTGTTTGTCTTAGAAATGACTCATCCACCACCTCTTCCTGATTTGGTGGTCTACAATAGACCCTGCACTATGACATCACCCTTGGGTTTTTTTCCTTTTTATTGTTACCCAGAGGCTTTCAGCTGGTCTGCCTCACCTTTTTCTGGATCTCAGAACAAGTGTATTTATTCCTGATGTACAGTGTAACATCTTCCTCCCTTTTCCCTACTTGTACTTCTTGAACAAGCTATACCCCTCTATACCAATATTTCAATCATGATATTATCCTACCAAGTCTCTTTGATGCCATTTTAACTTGCATACTAATGCTTTCAGTTCTTCCTCTTGATTCCTCATACTCCTTGCATTTGTATATAGACATCTAAGATGTTGAGCTGACTTCCCTATTGTAGTTTTTCAAGTCCCTTAAACATCTATTTCTCTGGTAAGTTGGCCTTTTCTGATGTCTATCTGTGGTCTTTTGTGACTTGCCCCCTTCTGAACCTAATTTAAATCCCTCATTGCTAGGTTGTCAAGTCAATTCACAAAGATGCTTTTCTACCTCTTGGTCGGATGGATCCCAACTCTTCCCAGAACTACATACCATGGTTGAGGAGATTGAATCCCTCCCGTGAGACCATCTGCTTAGTCTTGCATTCATCACCAGAACTACATGAAGGCAGAATGGATTTTGATATCACTTGAAAAATAATAGGAAAACGTGTCTTCATGTCAGTGGAAAATTAAATAAGTGAACTGTTTCTTTTAAAGCAGCAGCTCCCATTAACTTCATACTGGGATATGTTTGTCCCAGTCATACTGTTAATTTTGGATTTTAGGCACTGAACAGGATCCCAGGTTATTTCTTCAGTGACATACATTCCAAAACATGAATTGGGAGCTGGTTGCCTATGACCAGATGCTTTTGTCCTATTTAAGGAGTAACATCTTTCAGAAACTTTATTAATGGGCATGATAGGTTAAAAATAATTATAAAGTTCAGATGTGGGATTTGTGCACCTGACCAAATCATCATCCTATAACTGGAAAAGTGTGATGGCATATGAGTTACAGAAAACGGAGACGGGACATTGACTGATTCAAGGTGTATCTTTGGAGTTTGGCCACAGATTTGAACCATTATATTATTTGATTTCCAGTAATATTGAAGAGAAATGGGAAATGTGGATGGATAGGACACTCTGGGTTACTACTGAACAAACTCATCCACACAATTAAGATCCTTCACAAGTAAAGGATGATTAATTTGACAAAGAAGTCTAGATAGAATATCAGGGTTGGAAGGGACCTCAGGAGGTTTTCTAGTCCAACCCCCTGCTCAAAGCAGGAACAATTTCCAACTAAATCAATCGCAGCCAGTGATATATCAAGCCTGACCTTAAAAACCTCCAAGGAAGGAGATTCTACCACCTCCCTAGGTAACCCATTCCAGTGCTGCTTCACCCTCCTAGTGAAAATGTTTTTTTCCCTAATATCCCACCTAAACCTCCCCTGCTGCAACTTGAGGCCATTACTCCTTGTTCTGTCATCTGGTACCACTGAACAGTCTAGATCCATCCTCTTTGGAACCCCCTTTTGGGTAATTGAAAGCAGCTATCAAATTCCTCTTCATTCTTCCCTTCTGCAGACTAAATAATCCCAATTCCCTCAGCCTCTCTTGATAAATCATGTGTTGCAGCCCCCTAATCATTTTTGTTGCCCTCTGCTGGACTCTTTCCAGATTTTCCACATCCCTCTTGCAGTGTGGGACCCAAAACTGGACACAGTACTCCAGATGATGCGTCACCAATGCCGATACTTTCCTATCAGCTAACAGAACCCCTTGTGTGCTGTCAATTGTTGATTTTTATATAGTATTAAATCAGCTCTAACTTACATAGGCCATGCAGACCACACTGTGCCTATTTTGAAGAATGACAAGTTAATGTCAAGTCACCAAAATCTTATATTTCTTTCCAGTTTTCTGACGTCCATGGTGTGGAACTGAGGGCAGAATCAAGACCCAAATGAGGCAATAATATAGAAGAGACATGACAGAGTCATGCAGTCCTCGTATTCAGAATCAATTTTTCCTTCCCTGGAAGTTGGCATTTTTAATTGCCTTGAATAACATATAATTAATTTCAAGGTCTAGCTTACTGCTTTTTTTTTTAATAGCCTTTCAATGTATTAAAAACTTAAAATTTCCCTGTGGTTTCTTCTAGAACAGCTTCTACTTTTCCCTCCTGCCCCCAGGCTCACAATTTTATTCATAGGAAGAATACATTATTTTACCCTTTTACTGAAGTACTAATAATCTATTTAGTATAAAAATCCCTGCAGAGAGAGAAGGTTTTCTTTGTTGTTGTTTTAGGGTTTTTTTAAACAAAAAAACAAGTGAGAACATTTCTTTGTTTGTTTTAATCACCTGTATCTTTCTGGTCAGAATTTATTCAATTTATAATTTGATAAACTTTGTTCCCTTTACTAAGTATATTTTATCTTCTGGCAGTGAGAGCCCTATTTTCATTTGTTACGCAATTCCTGTTTAACACTATTTAAAAAGAAGAAAAAACCCTCTGCTATTTAAAAAGCATTAGTCACATTAAAAGATGACTTTTTCAATGCCCCTGATTTCCATTTTTAAGAGTTGGCAAGCATGCCTGTTCATACATTTGAAATTTGAAAGCAAATTATAGTTTTCTTCCTAAGATGCTTCTCTTCAAATCTCACTTCTGATTCTTCAAAGCTTTCCAAACAGCCTGCTATAACTGTTTGTGTGAATAGTTTTGTCACTTTTAAAGGGAGATGCTATTTCTGTAGAAGTTCCAGTTACTAATTAATATTTTCATTAGAATAGGTGAGTCATGGATAATTTGTATTGGGATTTATCATCTGGGTAAACCTGAACTGTTAAACTGTCCAGATGTATTACTGTCAGAATTTCCCATAATTACAGGATAGTACACTGTGTGCACAATATCAACACTGCTGTTGTATTGAATTCTTTACTTAAAACCATCATTGCACTTCTCATGACAAAATTTTTAGCCATGATAAATTATTGTATGCTAGACACTGTCATGTCCATCTTTTTAATACCTTCCTTATTCATTATAAGTGCCTTTAGCTGAACAGACTAATGAAAGATTCCTCATATCAAGTCTGATTACTACACTGTTTTTTTCCAGGCATGCTTGGTGATGAGCTTGGCATATGAAATAATTTCCTACAGTAATAAAACTAATTAAAGTAGGTAGTCATCTCCACATCACTCTTTAGTGAATTATAATGAGCTCATTAATCTGGCCACTCTCACTCACCACGTCTATTGGCTGGACCTTTTCTCGGTTCTGTCATAGTAGACTTCTTGGGTTGAAAAATGGACAATTATCTCAGAGTAAAAGGGTTTCTTCTCTTTTTTTGGGGCTAAAAATAGAAGACACTGAGACGTCTGCTGTAAATGAAATAAGGAGAAACGTTCTTTTACTAAGATGAAGCGAGGGTCATATAAGAGTATATAGGTAGGATATCATGTCAGGGTAAAAAAGGATGTATCCGTTAATTAATTAAATATTTGTATTGCACAGAATAATTGAATAAAAATATAAGTCACTAATAATGTTCTAGTAGTTGGAGCGGAGTGAAACTTGGTTAATGGGGGTCAAACTCAGATGAGTTTTGGCTGAGTTTCACTTGATGTTTCTGTGTTCATTCACATGCAAAGAAAAAGCATAAGGAAAGGAGGTACAAAACCATGCTCTCAGATTCCACTGTCTTAATTAGTGCTGTATAAATGTAGAGATACATAGCTAGATTGACAAGCAGAAAGAGAAGAGGGTTCACCTGACTCTCTACAGTGCAACCATCTTGTTTTCTTTTCTTCTAGTACCCTAACTAGGTAAACTGGTTCACTGTTGTCATTTGTACCAAAAATATTACTTTTGTTTAATATCAGCTAATTACTTCCCCTCTTGTAAAATTTAAAGAAAGATGATTACACTGCCCCAAGTCTCGTAGAGACAATTTGATTCATTTTAGTTGAAGGATAGAGATATAATTGCAAGGCTGCCTGAAGACTGAGACTGGTTCAAACTAATCTCTAGTTTATGTGCTCTGACTTGAGGTACTTCCAAATGATTAGATTAGGTCAGACAAAAGGCCTATTTCCAAAATGACCCCCGACCCTGCTCCCCAGCTGGAGCATCAGAGCAAGCAATAAACATTGTATGGCAGGCCATGAATGCTCACAAAACGGGGGTTAGAGTGTGGGAAGGGGTGTAGGCTCCGGCTGGGAGTGCAGGTTCTGAGGTGTAGGGCTGGGGATGAGGTGTTTGAGGTGCAGGAGTGTGCTCTAGGCTGGAATCGAGCTGTTTGGAGGTTGGGAGGCGGATCAGGGTTGCGGCGGGCTTCAGGCAGCACTTATCTCAAGCAGTTCCCAGAAGCAGCAGCTATTTCCCCACTCCAGCTCCTACGCAGAGCCACGGCCAGGTGAGTCTGCACGCTGCCCTGTTGGCAGGTGCCACCCCCACAGCTTCCATTTGCTGCAGTTCCTGGCCAATGGGAACTGCAGGGGCAGCTCCTACACGTAGAAGCCAGAGCAGGGCCTTGCCACTGCTTCTGGAAGCAGTATGGAGCGGCCCCTGGCCCTGATCCCTGGCTGGAGCAGCGGAGCAGGGCAAGCCCCAAACCCTGCTCCCTAGTGGGAGCTCAAGGTTCAGCTTAAAATGGCTGGCGGGCTGGATTCACCTCATGTGCCATAGTTTGCCCACCCCTGCCTTAGTTCTGTAATAAGTTCAGTGATGAATTCTGGTCACCTACCACCGGAGGCACCCTGTGCATATGCTAAGAAGAAAAAGAAGTTGAATAGGGATGTAGGGATGGCTGGAAAACAAGAAATCTGTTTTGTGAAAAAAATTCTAGGTTTTATCTCACATTGGGATGATAATGACATCTGTCAAAAGATTTTTCAGAGAGAGCTGCGCCCCCCCCGGAATAGTAGCCCAGTACTCATCTGCAGTGTAGGAGACTCAGGTTCAAATCCCTGCCTTGTCTCATTCAGAACAGGACTTGCACCTGTGCATCCTGTATGACAGGTGAGTGCCACACACCAGGCTATTGAATATTCTGAGATGAAGTGCTCTCTCTCTTCAGTTGGAGCTGTTCCACTTTGTATAAATAATTAAATATTAATTGAACCAGAGAGAGTGGAAATTATTTACTATGTGATCCAGATTAGGGCATTCAGATAGGCTATGGGAGAACCAGATTTAAGTCTCTGTTGCAAATCCCGGGTGTCCCAACTAACGGGCTATTGACTCTTCTGAGGGTTACTCTATCTCAGGTTTTGACCAGAAATTCCATCTTGAACCTGAGAACTCTTCCCAAGAAAAAATTCCCTGGAACTGATACATCTCCAAAAAAGTTTTCATTTCAGCAATTTGGCATATTCTAACATAAAAATATTTGGTTACAAAATTCCAACCAACTTTAATTTGAAATAGGTCTGTTTAAAAAAAAAAAAAAGAAAAGAAAAGAAAAAAAAAGAAAAAGGCAAAGTATTCACTTGCAAATTATGCAAAGAAAGGAAGAAGGCTTCATTTCACAAGCCCATCCATGCAGGGTTTTTTTTTCCTGTAGAAACTGCAAATACAGTGTTTCTCTCAAACTCAGAGAATCTTACAAAATGGAAGAGGTTTTTTTAGGTGCAATTCTAGGAAACCAACAAATTCTAAAATATTTTTACATTAATTTTCTAGTACAGGAATTTAAATTTCTGTGCACTCCAACTAGGAAGGTTTAAAGTGTGTTTTCTAAAGACAACTAATTTATGTAAAATAATGCCTCTCTTCACATCTGAGAGATTTTGACATACGGTTAGTGTTTGTCTTTGCACAGCTGCATAACTATAACTTCTTAAACCTGAGTTTTGATGATATTTGGATTAACACAGATGAATTTCCTTATTTAAAACCCTTTAAGATGTACCCTTCTTTTTTGGTGCAATGATCTTTTTAATGGCAGTGCAGCAAATAGATGGTCTACATTTATCCAAAGTCCATGGTATTTAAAGATTGATGTAGCTGCACAAAAAGTAGCAGCAAAGCATCACATTAGTTTAACAAAGGTTCACTTTCAAATGAAAAATGCATTTGAATGTAAGGTCACTGTGTAGTTGAGGGATGCAGCTCACACACTGAAACCAGAGTTTACTCAGGTATCAATTTCTGTGTGTTTCTGTAACCCAATAGCTGGAGAAATGACATGGAAAGTTCATAGATATCTCTTCAGGAACCCTCCAAAATATTTTTCATCTCTACTTAAATGTATCCTCTGTTGCACTAGAAGTTTCTTGGGACAGAGATGGAAACATGAAGAGGAAAAAATAAGTTTTGTTTTGGTTTTTTTTGATGATGTAAAATATTAAAGATTGAAAAACAGCAAAAAATTAAATAAATTACCCTGGAAGTTGGCACACTGAAAATAGTGGGGTCCAATCCTTCTAGATATACCTGTGCAAAACCAAAGTAACTCCGACGACTTTGGTATAATGAGCAGAATATGGCTTAGTGCTTGTTTTTAAACTATTCTACTTAATTCAAAATATATTGTGATTCAAAATCAACTTTTCAAAATATTTGAACTCCTTCTCTAGATGATCCAGGAAGACTGTGTAAAACCTCAAGAGTCTTGTATGAGGTCTGAAAGTTGTGTACGTGAAATTGTAGCATTGGTTGATGAATATGCCCTGTGTTTACAATGTGGTGAAAATCTACTGAAAAGTCTGCATGTGACTATCAAATGCATTTACATCCTAATATTTAATTAGCAAATATGAGAAGACAATGACATGGGTTACAAACCTGCCAGTTTTACTGAAATTGTGACAAAATATTTTGAAACATCACAACCTAAAAGTACGGCTCTACTGTTCTGCAGTGTATCCTTGTAGGATAATTTTGTCTTCATTGTAAAACATGTCTGCTGATAGGGAGTTTGAGCTGCACTGAGATAGAGAGGTGATACTATTTTAGCACATATGCCAGCACCACCATCACACCTCTTGGTCAAATGAAAATAAATATTGACTACGGTACTCCCCCTTCTCATTATATTCAGATATAAGGGGACTGGTTCTCCTCTGACTTGAGTGTAAATCTGGAATAATTTTGCCGATGTCACTAGAATTACACTGGTGTAAGTGAAAACAGAATTAGACTGAATATCTTTTTGACTCACTTTATTTGGATTGACATAGATGTGGATAAAGTCATTATGAAGTAATGCACAATATGAATGTTCAAAAGAAATTGCTGTGATGAAGACATGAACATAATGTGCCTAACTTCAAGAAACCTTGTCATATGTGTACTTTTTGTTCAAATTTTGTGGTGTGTCAGGGAGTTGTGCTCTCTGACAGTCAGTCCGTCTATCCAAGATGTTTGGAAGACTTTGTTTCTCCCCCCCGCCCTGACAAGGTTACGTTAAGTAACTATACACATTTAGTGTGAGAGAGCTGATATAGTTTTGATGCATTAACCAACATACAAGTGGAGATCAGTGGGGTTATATCATAATTTAAGTAGAAATTAATTATTTCTAGCGCATTATACCAGAAAAATAGAACTACATCACACTCTCAAACCATATATACTGGGGGTCCTGGGAATGCTTCTATCAAGGTATTTTTTCCCCAGTTTGAACTTCAGCATCCAAAAGTGGGGACCTGCATGGACACTTCTAAGCTTAATTCCTAGCTTGGATCTGATAGTGCTGCCACCAGCCAAAATATAGTGTTTGGCACACTTTCTGCTCCCCCAAAACCTTCCCTGGGGAACCCAAGACCCAAACCCTTGGGTCTTAAAACCAGGAGAAATAAACCATCCCCACTCCTCTCCCGCTCCCAGACTTTCCCCTCCCTGGGTTACCCTGAGAGGCTACACTGATCCAAACTCCTTGGATCTTAAAACAGAGAGGAATTAACCTTCACCCCCATCCTTTTCCCCCCACCAATACCTGGTGAGTTCAGACCCAATCCCCTTGGGTCTTAAACAAGGGAAAAAATCAATCAGGTTCTTAAAAAAGAAAGCTTTTAATTAAAGAAAGAAAAAAGTAAAAATTATCTCTGTAAAATCAGGATGGAAAAATGTTTACAGGGTATTCAGCTTATGTAAACTAGAGGGACTTCCCCCAGCCTGAGATTCAAGTTACAGCAAACAGAGGTAAAAATTCTTCCAGCAAAATACGCATTCACAAGTTAAGAAAACAAACATAAAACTAATCCGCCTTTTCTAGCTAGTACTTAGTATTTTGAACATGAGAGACTGTTTCAGAAAGATTGGAGAAACCTGGGGTGCACGTCTGGTCCCTCTTAGCCCCAAGAGCGAACAACGAACAAAACAAACAGCACAAACAAAGACTTTCCTTTGAAAGTATCTTGTCCCTCCATTGGTCTTCTGGTCAGGTGTCAGCCAAGTTCGCTGAGCTTCTTAACCCTTTACAGGTAAAAGAGACATTAACCCTTAACCATCTGTTTGTAACACACACCCCAAATCTCACAGTGTGGAACCACCCTGGCTGTGATTTCTTTCTAGAACTTTAGAATAAACAGATTAATAAAACACATGCACCTTTACATATACTCCTAAGTATGTAAAACTACAAGAATTTCCACATTTCAAGGACAATTTTTAACCAGTTGATTCTGGGAAACTTTCACAGGAGAGTGCATCAGCTACTTTGTTAGAAGCTCCTGAAATGTGTTGAATTTCAAAATCAAAATCTTGGAGAGCTAAACTCCATCAAAGAAGTTTTTTGTTGTTTCCCTTGGCTGTATGAAGCCACTTTAGCGCAGCATGGTCCGTTTGTAGTTGGAACCACCATCCCCAAACGTATGGGTGTAGCTTTTCCAGGGCATACACAATGGTGTAGCATTCTTTTTCATTGATTGACCAGTGGCTTTCCCTCTGACAGTTTCTTGCTGAGAAACACGACAGGATGGAAGTTTTGATCTGGTCCTTCCTGCATTAAAACTGCTCCCACGCCACATTCAGATGCATCTGTGGTTACTAGGAATGGTTTGTCAAAGTCTGGGGCCCTTAGCACAGGGTCAGACATGAGTATCGCCTTAAGCTGGATTAAGGCCTTCTGACACTCATCAGTCCATTGAACTGCATTCGGCTGGGTCTTTTTGGTCAGGTCTGTTAGTGGGGCAGTGATTTGGCTGTAGTGTGGTACAAATCGCCTGTAATACCCGGCCAAGCCTAAGAAGGATTGGACCTGTTTCTTTGACTTTAGGACAGGCCACTATTGGACAGCACCCACCTTAGTCTGTAAGGGGTTTATTGTTCCTTGACCTACCTGGTGTCCCAGGTAAGTCACTCTGTTTTGGCCTGTTTGACACTTTTTAGCCTTAACAGTTAGTCCTGCCTTCCTGATGCGCTCAAAGACTTTTTCCAGGTGTTCTAGGTGTTCGGGCCATTAATCAGAAAAAATGGCCACATCATCCAGGTAGGCAACTGCATATTCTCCCAATCCTGCTCGGAGACCATCTACAAGTCTTTGGAAGGTGGTGGGTGCATTTCGCAGCCCAAAAGGAAGCACATTAGATTCATACACCCCTGCATGGGTGATGAAGGCTGACCTTTCTCTGGCGGGTTCATCTAGCAGTACTTGTCAGTACCCCTTGATTAAGACTATTGTAGATATGAACTGGGCACATCCCAACTTCTCCAATAGCTCATCGGTGCGTGGCATTGGACAGTTGTCAGGACGAGTTACCGCATTTAGCTTACGGTAGTCCACGCAAAAGCATATTTCCCCATCTGGTTTGGGTACCAGAACCACTGGAGATGCCCATGCACTGGTAGAGGAATGGATTATAGCCATCTGTAGCATGTTTTGGATCTCCCGTTCTATAGCAGCTTGGGCATGAGGAGACACCTGGTAGGGTGGGGTTCTAATTGGGTGAGCATTACCTGTGTCAATGGAGTGGTATGCCCGTTCAGTCCGTCCTGGGGTGGCTGAGAACAATGGGGAAAAGCTAGTGCATAGCTTCTTGATCTGTTGCCGCTGCAGACGTTCCAAGGTTGTGGAGAGGGTCACCTCTTCCACGTCACCATCACTTTTTCCTTCTTAGTAGACACCTTCAGGCCACTCAGAATCTTCTTCTCCCTGGGCTTTAAACTGACAAACCTTGAAGTCTCTGGAATAAAAGGGCTTGAGAGAATTAACATGGTACACTTTAGGCTTTAGGGAGGTGGTGGGAAATGCTATGAGATAGTTAACAGCTTCCAGGTGCTCTTGGACTGTGAATGGCCCTTCCCATGACGCTTCCATCTTATGGGCCTGTTGCGCCTTCAAGATCATAACCTGGTCTCCTACCTTGAAGGAGCGCTCTCTGGTATGTTTATCATACCAGGCCTTTTGCTCTTTCTGAGCATCCTTTAGGTTTTCTTTAGCAAGGGCTAAAGAGTGTTGGAGGGTGCTTTGTAGGTTGCTTACAAAGTCTAGAATGTTAGTTCCTGGAGAAGTCGTAAACCCCTCCCATTGCCGCTTCACCAACTGTAATGGTCCCTTAACCTCGTGGCCATACACAAGTTCAAATGGTGAAAACCCTAAACTGGGATGTGGTACAGCCCTGCAGGCAAAAAGCAACTGCTGCAACACTAGGTCCCTATCACTGGAGTGTTCATTTACGAATTTACGTATCATGGCCTCCAAAGTTCCATTAAATCTCTCCACCAGGCCATTGGTTTGATGGTGGTACGGGGTGGCAACCAAGTGATTCACCCCATGAGCTTCCCACAGATCTTTCATGGTTCCTGCCAGGAAATTAGTTCCTGAATCTTTAAGGATGTCGGAGGGCCAACCTACCCTGGCAACCTACCCTGTGAAGGCCTGGCACACAGTTTTAGTCCTGGTGTTGCTTAGAGCTACTGCTTCCGGCCATCGAGTAGCAAAGTCCACGAAAGTCAGTATATACTGCTTTCCTCTGGGGGTGTTTTTTGGGAAAGGACCCAGAATATCCACAGCTACTCGCTGAAATGGGACCTCAATTATGGGGAGTGGCTGGAGAGGGGCTTTGACCTGGTCTTGGGGCTTTCCCACTCTTTGGCACACCTCACAAGACCGGACATAATTAGCAACATCCTTGCCCATCCCCTCCCAGTGGAAGGACTTCCCCAACCTGTCTTTGGTTCTGTTCACCCCAGAATGGCCACTGGGATGATCATGGGCTAAGCTTAAGAGCTTCCCCCGGTACTTAGTTGGAACTATCAACTGTTTTTGCAGATGCCAGTCTTCCTGGTGTCCGCCAGAAAGAGTCTCCTTGTATAAAAGTCCTTGTTCTACAACAAACCGGGATCGGTTAGAAGAGCTGAGAGGTGGTGGGGTGCTCTGTGCCACCGCCCAAGCTTTCTGAAGGCTGTCATCTGCTTCCTGCTCAGTCTGGCACTGTTCTCTTGAAGATGGAGACACCAGTTCCTCCTTAGACTGTGGACTTGGGCTTGGTCCCTCTGGAAGCGATGTAGGCGATGGGGTTGTTTTCGTTGATGGTGAACTGCTTTCCGCTGGTGCACTAAGTGGTATTTCAGGCTCTGGCTGAGCCTCTTGGGTAGGGTTGTCTGCTACTTCTGCCAGTTCAGGCCCGCTGGCGCCCTCTGGCATTGGGGTTAGAGACGGGTTTGCAAGCGCTGGTGTCAGTGCTGGCAATGGTTCTGGTGCTGGTTGCTTTTCCAGTTCCGGTTCTGGGACTGGATGCACTGTGGCTGTTGCCGTTGTGGGCAGGGGATCTGGGTCCACCACCTCTGTCTGGGACTCTGGCAACACAGACGGGTCCCTTGTGGACGGCTTAGGAACAGGGATGGGTCTGGAAGCTTGCCTGACTTGGCTGTGTGTAACCATTCCCACCCTCTTTGCCTGCTTTACCTGGTTGGCCAAGTCTTCCCCCAGTAGCATGGGGATAGGATAATTGTCATAGACTGCAAAAGTCCACATTCCTGACCAGCCCTTGTACTGGACAGGTAACTCAGCTGTAGGCAAGTTTTCAGATTTTGACATGAAGGGGTAAATTGTCACTTGGGCCTCTGGGTTGATGAATTTGGGGTCCACTAAGGTTTGGTGGATAGCTGACACTTGTGCCCCCATGTCTCTCCATGCGATAACCTTCTTTACGCCCACTCTTAAAGTTTCCCTTCACTCCGGGGGTATTTGAGAGTCATCTGGGCCTGGGGATCTTTGGTGTGAGGGTGGTGTAATGAACTGCACTCGTTTGGGGTTCTTGGGGCAGTTGGCCTTTATATGTCTCAGTTCATTACATTTAAAGCGCCGCCCAGCTGACTGGTCACTGGACCAAGGTGGGTTGCTGGAGACGGGTGAGGTGGGACAATAGGGTGTCTGGGGCTTTCCTTGGGTTGTAGGTGGGGTCTTGGGCTGCCCCCGGTGATAGGGTTTATTTTCTGTTTGCTCCCTGGGATACTCGCTCCCCTTGCTAGTAGCTTTTTTCTTTTCTGCCACTTCCACCCATCTGGCTCCAATCTCCCCCACCTCGGTTACAGTTTTGGGCTTCCCATCTAGGATGTACCTTTCTATTTCCTCAGGCACACCCTCTAAGAACTGCTCCATTTGCATCAGGAGGGACAGCTCTGGCAGAGATTTAACATTTGCTCCTGATATCCAGGCATCCCAATTCTTTACAATGTGGTAGGCGTGTCGGGTAAATGACACCTCTGGTTTCCACCTTAGGGCTCTGAACCGCCGACAGGCATGCTCAGGTATTAGCCCCATTCTGATTCTGGCCTTGGTTTGAAAAAGTTTTTATAATTGTTCATGTGTTTCTTAGGCATTTCAGCCGCCACTTCTGCTAAGGGTCCACTAGGCTGTGGCCTCAGCTCTATCCTGTACTGGTCTGTAGAGATGTTGTACCCATGGCAAGTCCTTTCAAAATTTTCTAAGAAGGCCTCAGTGTCCTCATCTGCCTTGTAGGTGGGGAATTTTCTGGGATGGGGAAACAGTACCTAGAGAAGGGTTGTTAGGGTTGGCTAGAATATCTGGCTTAGCCTTTGCTAATTCCAGTTCATGCTTTCTCTCTCTCTCCCTCTCTTCCATTTCGTTTTCTTTCCTCTCTATCTCTCTCCTGTGGGCAGCCTCTTTGGCTTCTTGTTGTCTTTTGTGGGCCGCTTCTTCCCTTTTTTGGGCCGCTTCTTCCTTGGCTATTTCTGCATTAATTAGTTCCATCCATCTCCTATGTTCGTTGTCTCTCTCTATTGCTTCTAGCCTTGCCCGTTCCTGTTTAATGGCTTCCTCGAAACTCATTGTTCCTGCTTTCTTGTGCTGGCTGCCCCCTCTTCAGCTTACTGACTGGAATGCTGCAGCTCAGGCTGCTTGCTTAACAGAGATTTTCTAACTAGCTATACCCGAGAGCCAGAAAGAAAAAAAAACAATTCATTTGTAAATGCCCTTCTTTGGCTGTTTGCTGACTCACAACTTGAGCCTCCTTTTACAAAGACATTTGTTAAAAAACTTAACACCTCTGCTTTCAGGCTGCCTTCCGAACAGCCAGAAAGGAGAGAAGAAAAAATCCTACTGGCTTTTGGTGCTAGAAATCCCAACCGCTGCACACCATGTTAAGGTATTTTTTCCCCAGTTTGAACTTTAGCATCCAAAAGTGGGGAGCTGCATGGACACTTCTAAGCTTAATTCCTAGCTTAGATCTGATAGCGCTGCCACCAGCCAAAATATAGTGTTTGGCACACTTTCTGTTCCCCCAAAACCTTCCCTGGGGAACTCAAGAAAACCAGGAGAAATCATCCCCCTTCCTCTCCCCCTTCCAGACTTTCCCCTCCCTGGGTTACCCTGAGAGGCTACACTGATCCAGACTCCTTGGATCTTAAAACAGAGAGGAATTAACCTTCCCCCCCATCCTTTCCCCCCACCAATCCCTGGTGAGTTCAGGTCCAAACCCCTTGGGTCTTAAACAAGGGAAAAAATCAATCAGGTTCTTAAAAAAGAAAGCTTTTAATTAAAGAAAGAAAAAAGTAAAAATTATCTCTGTAAAATCAGGATGGAAAAATGTTTACAGGGTATTCAGCTTATATAGACTAGAGGGATTTCCCCCCCGCCCCTAGCCTGAGATTCAAGTTACAGCAAACAGAGGTAAAAATCCTTCCAGCAAAATACACATTCACAAGTTAAGAAAACAAACATAAGACTAATCCACCTTTTCCAGCTAGTACTTAGTATTTTGAACATGAGAGACTGTTTCAGAAAGATTGGAGAAACCTGGGGTGCACATCTGGTCCCTCTTAGCCCCAAGAGCGAACAACGAACAAAACAAACAGCACAAACAAAGACTTCCTCCACAGAGATTTGAAAGTATCTTGTCTCCCCATTGGTCCTCTGGTCAGGTGTCAACCCGGTTCACTGAGCTTCTTAACCCTTTACACGTAAAAGAGACACTACCCTTAACCATCTGTTTATGACAGCTTCCAACCAATATTTGTGTCAAGTCATTTCTGAACATTAAGCCTTAACCATATGGTGTTTCCTAGTCTTACCATCTGACAGATTTTTATTTATTTTATGTATTTATTTTAGTTTATTTTATTTTTATGACTGACTTTGTTGGAATGTTTTATTGTTCATGACAACACATACAGTGTGTATATATATGGTTCAGGCATTTGTGCCATGTGAATAGAAAACTTTTTGCCGTGAAAGACTATTTCCCACACGAACTCTCACAATCAGATGTCTGTGAATTGTACATGAATTGTTAACTCTCAGGATTCCAAACCAGGGAAACCAATAGAAGTTTAAGTTGTACAGCATGTTGTGGCATGTTCTTGGGGGACTTGTAGTTTCAGACCATAATTCAGCTTTTTTTCCCCCTCTTACAAACTGTAACAGATTCTTAAAACCATCCATGTCTTACCTACATATCAAATTCTGATTCTCTGAACAAGCTTTATACTTATAAAGTAATGTCCTAAATGGGAGATGACATAAGTGGGTCAGCAAAACTAACAGTACAGTCAGAAAGCAGAGCTAGTCATGTGACACCTTGTATTAATCATCATAATTTATGGAGTGCTGTAACTTTTCACAGTGCTCTACAAACATAGATTGAGATTCATTCCCTGCCTCATAGATGATTCCGTGTAAGGTCCCAATTCAAGAAAGACTCCTTAAGCCGCAAAGCATTTAGATATGGGCTTAGTTTTCATTGAAGCCAATGGGACTTGATCCCATTCTTTAAGTTAACCATATGTTTAAATGTTTTTCTCAATAGGGACTATTTTCTAAATTAAGGCCTAAAATCAAACTTTTTAGTATTATTCATTTCATAGCCATAGTGTTTAAGACCAGAAGGGACTATCAGATCTAGTCTAATCTCCTATATGTTACAGGCCACCGAGATCCACACACTTAAAACCCCAGTATTCCTCTCCAAGGAGGTAAACAATAGACATGAACTTTTTCATCACACATTTTTGTCGTTCAGGGGTCACGTTTTTCACCTGTAAGTAATTGAGCTCAAATTCTTTGTGGTTAATTTACTCTGCCTCTAGAGTTGTTTTCATTGTCTAAGACTAATGTTTTTTATCGTAAGTGGCATATTCTGTGCGTAGTATAAAGTGTTTATTGCATAATTATATGCTTACAAATGTGTATGTTCTCTCCCCCTCCCTTGTACATTTGGCTGTTTATATGCAATTAATTCTGACAGTTGGCTGATGAAAAGTAGCTGATTGCTGTAGGGTAAATTTTCACCTTGCTGTGTGTTAACAGTATGTTTAAATGTAGGCAAACGATCGATGTGTTCAAACAATCATATGTTTGGAAAACTGAACAGTTCTAACATGGAAACTTTGTTACCCACTTGTCTATAAGACTGAGAGGACCCTCCCACCTTCAAAATATATTAAAGTAGTCTTCATTAAAAAACAAATCTCACCAAGATTCCCTTAAACAGGCGGTGTTGCCTGAATACTTATAGTATTTTCAATTCTTGCAGTAGTATGGAATGCCTAGAATACTGCACATAGTCAAGTACATTTAGTTAAGACACAAGTGGTCTAAATAATAGAAAAATCAACACATCTCTTTGTTCAAACCTCCAAATTGAAATGGACCCCGTTTTTTCAATTAGTTCTATTATTTAACAGTTTAAAAAAGGAATACTACTTGTCTGTCACATTTTCTACCAAAACCAGAAGTACCAGTGTGTTAGGGAGTGGAGGGCAGGAGTCCATACTCAGAGTATCTTTGACCTCATCGATGCCATGATGTATTGGCAAGAGAGCCTGAGTTTTTTAATCCAAGTGAGAGGTTGAGACAAACTTTGGATAAACATTCACACAGAATCGGTGAGCCTTTCTTCAGTGTTACTTTATGTACTGTTTTAACACCATTTCCTTTTCCTTAGAAATCACATTAACATGAACATTTTTCCTTTTTTAGAAAGATTAGAAAAGTATAAGCTGAATTGTATGAGGCATTAAATATATTACTAGCAAATCTTTTCATGAAGAAACACCTATTTTACATAAATCTAGGAGTTTATAGCACCGTGGTCTTTTTAATCATGTGTTTAACAGTATGGCAGAGAACCAGTGCCCTTTGCTACAACCCTTAATGTTGTTGTCACTTTTACTCCAGATCTGCACAAAGATGTATTTAATACTCCCTTGTAAATAAATACTTACTGACTCTGTTAGTATATATGATGGGTTTGCATATTTTCAAGACACCGTGAGGCTACTGCACCAAGAATTATTTATGCCTCAGTAACAAGCAAATTTCTAAAGATTTAAATTTTGAATCTTAAGAGCCTTCCCCAATCTATGCAAAGTTCTTGTCCCTACAAGGCCCTTGCCCTTGTAACTGGCTGTTTCAGTTATCAAGTATTATGTTATAGGGAAGACATCAAGCATCTTCAGGGAGTAGCTCCCTGGATTGTTTCCCTTTTCCTGTTTGCTTGGGATAACAGGCCCAATTCCAATATCTGTTAGGGAATAAAAGTTTGATTACCTCTTTGCTTTCTCAATAGTGCTATCCCCAAATGTTCAGAATCAGGCTCAGAAGAAATTATTAGTTTGGCTTAAAAATAGTATGTTTATATCTATACACACACACACACACGCGCCTTTTGATGGTTAATCTTTTATGATTCGTGTATTCAAACTTTTCTCTACAGTCACGAGGAAACTTACTTAGAAAGCAGAAGAAAGATCATTCTAGGGCTTTAAGAAAAACACCAAATATCTCAAGGCTTGCAATAAAATCACTAAGTTGGAAACATAGCTTTCTGCAACAGCAGGAGGCAAAAAATTCCACTGGGTTGTGCTGCTGTTTATTTTATAGTCCATGTTATACAGAAGGTCAGAATGGATGATCATAATATAGCCCCTTCTGGTCTTAAAAAATAAATCTATGAAAGTTGTTCTGGGGTTTGAGGTATGCCACTGCATACTGTGGTATGCTAAAATCTTTCACAGAGTCAGGGTTTCAGCATACTACTGTGCAAGGATCAGTGTGATTTGTTAAAAATAAAAATAATAAAGCCAATAGTTACGTCATATAAATATGCTTTTTTAAAGAGCAGTAAATAGTAATAACACTAAAAGCCTACATTTATCGACCATTGCTACTGCAGACTTGTTTGTGATACCATGGTTATTTCTATTCTGAGTATTCAGAAATACTGCAGTATTTTTGATACGGTAGCGCTCTGTGGTAGCAGTTGAAATACAGTGGTGTCTTTAATGACTACAAGTGTGTCAATACCCTAATTGTCTTATTAAATCTCTCTCTTGAATGGGTACTGTCAAATTACAATGATGTTTCTGAAAAACCAATTACATTACCTGTGTTTAACACCTTAAATTATTATAATGAGATGTCTAATTTTTCTCAGCTTATGCTTCTAATTTACCTAATAAGCCTTATTGTACTTAGTCTAATTTACTACTTCACTTTTTGTACTACAGACAGATTGGAAAAAAGAAAATAGGCTAGTCAATTTGTTTTGTTTCTACTCCATTTCACTTTCATGTGTAAAGGCTATAGCATTGTTCTAATGTTGCTAATGCTGCAGGATGTTTTAATCCAAACAATTTTTTATTAAAATTCAGAGATAAAAATACTGACAAAAATGACAAGAACTAGTATTAGAAAATCATAAGATTCACTTAAGAATTGAGAGATTTAAAAAAGTATTTTTTTTTCTTGAGCTCCTGTTTGTTTGAGACTTTAGGGTTCAAATTTTTCAATATTTTCTCTGAAACCATAAGCTGCTAGTTGTTGTCCCATAGTTAGGGGTCACAGGAGTGTTGCACAGAAATTGGAGAGAGTCCAGAGTAACACAAATTTATGTGGTTCTATGAAAAATACAGAGATTGAAATACTGCTTCCATTGAAATTGATGGGAGTTTTGCCATTGACTTCAATGAAGCCAGGTTTCAACCCATATATCCTCTCCAACTTTGGGTATAACATTTAATTTTCTGAAACATTTGTGTACATGTTAATTATTTTGAGTTAAAATGTGTCCTTTAAGAAATTTTGCATCTGTGTCGCACCTTTTTTCCTTCCATTTCTAAGCTAAACTGTTTTGGTATTAAACAGCTGCTATGTATCACTGAAGAGGTGGCAGCATCCCAGGGGTGGGTAAAGTGATTGCTGTGTAAAGTATGCAATGGTTTTTCTTTTTTTGGGAGGGGGGTGCCTTTTGGCATGGAAGGTGCTATATACAGTAAGCAATTATTAGGTAAGCTTGGTTCCCCCCCTCCCTTCTTTCTTTACATTTTCACATTAGTACCAATGGAATTTTTTTTGTTTTCCGACTATCTGACTTGACAGAAAAATGCCAAATCTCTGAAGTTTCAGGTTCACTTTGTGCTTATTTTTAATACATAAGAAGGTTAATATTAACATTTTTTTATTTTAAAAGTATCCTTCAGAGCAGTTCATTTTTTAGGAACTCATTTCACTTGCATTTATTGAAAGTCTGTTATGCTTATTTGTTTTCTTGGTGTTAAAGCATGGACTTCATTTTCTTCTCTTTTAACACACACATAACTCAAGCTGCATTATTTTGATCTCCATGTTTTTTACTGTCACTGTTGCAGGTAGAGTATCCAGTTGTAGCAAAAAATTAATTTGCTGAGTCTGTATTTCACAGTTCAGTGACAGCTGGTTTGCGGTGATGAAGGAAGTACTGTTCGTTTAGTTCTAAACTAATAAATCTTTAAACTAATACACGTTATGTGCTCCTAGTGAATAAGTAAACCTTTCAGTAGAATGTGAGTAGAATTTTAGACCTGGGACAGGTGGAATGGATACTATCCTGGATTCTTCTGGATAAATGAATTCTTAGACCGAATGAATAAATACTTAATTCAGCTTGATTAAAAGTAGATCATATTTTACATGAAATGCTAGCAGTGTGATCTTTGACTACTTCCTGCTTGCACTACTTAAAAACATCTGTGATATATAAAATGTTTCTCATACGCCTCTGAAAATAGACTCCATATGTAAGAAGGGACTCTTACTAGAACTGTAAGTTCACTAGCCTCTTCTGTTTTAGGATCAGATTCTTTTAACCCAAAACTCCCTTGTACAATGTTGGGTACAAAGAACGAAACATTCCCCTGCCCCTTTTTTTTAAGGTATGGTTGTGGACTGGAGCTTGTAGCTATATGCCCCCTGAGAAATGTAAATTACATGGACCTACGTGCCGATGTGAACAGTACTGTCGGTGGGGATGTGGCTACCGCTGTTCACGGTGGCTGGAGTAATTAAGTAGACAGGAGCGCTCCCTCCCAATGTTTTTTGAGTGTCTGCACTAGCAGAGCTACAGTGGCACAGCTGCACTGGTACAGCTGAGCTGCTGCAAGCTCTGTAGTGTAGCCTTAGAAACGTTAAACAGCTGTGTCCCTTTTAGGCAAAGGTCTCTGCTCTAGGATTTTCTCATTCCTCGCCTTAAAATAAGGACCAAAGATTTCTCTAGATGGTACCTAAATAAACATTGTGATCACAGCATCTCTCTGTTAAGTACGTATTAGCAACAGCCGCAATGTAAAGTGAATCAGGATGGGCTTTCTTTAGCCCAGTCAAAAGAAATCACTGTGATTCATAATATCTTTCAGGTCAAGTCTTTCTAATGAAGCAGAGGTCAGCTTGTCTGCTGTTCTTTGGTCTCTGATCTGGACATTTTCTCAGAAGCTCCTGTTGGGGACCCCGGTGCCCCAATAATGGCAAGGTTCGTTATCTGACCACGAGAGTGACAGGCAACACCAGAAAAGTCTGAACAAAAGCTCTTTATTGAAGAGTGCACGCGACAACAAAGAGCAAGCTCGTCTTCCAAAAGGAACCAGCTTGCTTCTTTACAACTAGCATATAATTTTTATAGACAGTTCCATCACGTCACAGATTATTCATTTAGCAGTCCAATCCCCTTTTACTAATTACTAAAACCTAAACCTTTATTATGTTTAAAACTAATTGATTAAGATAAATAATGCTGCCTAAACAATTACTACAAACAAGAATGATATAATTTATATGAGTCAGAAAGAAACAGAGAACAGAAACAGGGAGTTTTGCCATTGTTCCTGACACAGTACATCTGGTATCATGCCAGGAATGCCGTTCCTTTTATCTTATGGATGCTTAACTCTGTGAGAGACAGGCAACTCCCGGGCGTTTTCCACTTACGAATTACCCAGAAGCCTCTGTTAGCCTGACTTTATTCAGGTTGGCATAACTGACTTTGTCTGCAATATCTTTATTCAGGCCTAACACTTCCAACCCCAGTTTCTTCCTGAGCAGGAAGAGGAGAAAGCAACTGTTTTTTCCTCCTTTACAGGGCCCTCTCCATCTTACTACCACTTCCCTGCTCTTGGTTGGAATTCTCTCTTCCCAGTTGGCAGGTTTCATAATTTCTCAGGGAAGGAACAGTACTCTCCCATGTTCTCCATACAGACAGTTAACCCATTCCCTAACTTACTAAGGATGTGATCCTGCAGACCCAAACCTACATACGTGCTTAAATATACTACTGAGAGTAGTCCCAATGGAGTAGATGTTTCTTCTGGTAACAAAAGTAAGCATGTGTATAGTTATTACAAGATTGGAGCCTCTGAGGGAAGTTAATCCTTTCTGGCTAAGAGAGATGAAAACATTATCTAATTTTAAAAAGAATATGTTCTCAATAATAGGTGAAGTAAACTGATAAACATTCTTTAGCTGTCTAAATTCAATACATTTATCAGATGAGTTTTATTTTATTCTAATTGTATAGTACTGTATTGGAAAAATGTTCTGTTGTGCATCAAAGGCAAATAGCAGTAAATTCATCTTCCTTAATACCAGGTTAGTTCTGTTTATAGCGCTTTGTGATTATAGTAATCACAATATGCCTGCTTGTTCCTAAGTATGCAGAGGTATCAAATATACAAAATGTAAATGATTATTATTGTTGGCTCATATGCATAACCTGTGGCATCTGTCTTCCCACATGCCGTTCAATTTGTCACCCTGTGAATGGATCTGATGAAAAACAGGTTTATTACGTAGGTTTAGCAGTTTCCCAGATGGGCAATGTTAGACTGAAACAGGAAAATACTAACATTGATGCATAGTGATTATAGTCAGCCTTAGAAACTAAAAGCAAGTTTAAATAAAAACACAAACAAAACAGGAAAAGGATGCCATAATTCCACAGTGGTCCACCAAGGTGCACATTTAATAAGAAATAGCTTAGATCCAACATGAAAACACAAGGTAAGAGCTGGAATTCTGTTCCCAATGTTAAGGTGCAAAAAAGGGAAGAAAATCTAAAACACAATGTACAGTATTGTATTCGTTTTTATAAAATTCACCTATAGCTAATTGTTTTAGAGCAACAAGTTGGAATTTACCATCCCAATAATGTTTCTAACAGTATTCCTTGAATAGAAGCTCATAGTTCAGTCATGTTATGTTGTGTGAAGGAAATACTTCTTTACACAACACATAGTCAACCAGTGGAACTAGTTGCCAAGGGATGTTGTCAAAGCCAAATATATACATAGGTTCAAAAAAGAATAAGATTGCCATTGATGGACTTATTAGCCAAGATGGTCAGGGATGCAACCCCATGCTCCAAATATCCCTAAATGTCTGACTTCTACAAGCTAGGACTGAATGAGAGGGGATAAATCAATTGATAATTGCCCTGTTCTGTTCATTGCCTCTGAAGCATCTGGCATCAGCCACTGTCAGAAGACAGGATGCTGGGTTAGGTGGACTATTTGTCTGATCCAGTATGGCTGTTTTTATGTTATGTAAGTATTTCACTTATCTCAGCATGCTGTCTCCTCTACAGTGTGACCTCATTTCTTTTAGGAATAATTTATTTGTTCATTGAAAAAATTCAAGTGTAGTCTGATTTATCTTTCCATAATGTATTTTCACTCCTATTGACATGTTTACTATACTGTATACAGAGCATAATTCTTACACTTCTGTTAACTCAGAAGTCATGAGGTCAAGAAAAAACTTGTCAACAAAAATCAAATATTCATATTTTATTCTGTTACATTTATTTAATCAAAGTATGCTTGAAGTGGTGCTGTGTACAGAGCACTTATTAATAGGCATGGGGAGATGGGACTCAGCAGATTGGAGAGAATAAAGTTATTTTTCAAATGTAAATATACAGATTCACATGTGGGGCTTCGCAAAAGAAGTAACTTTTTAAATAGAGGGTACTGATGTGGTAAACTGGAATGGTGAAAGCTACATGATCAGAATTTGTATTAACTGACTCAAAGACTCTAAAATGTATCTGCCTTGGTTGTGTTCAGTACATGAATTCTGAGATTCTTTGTGAATGTATTCAAATTCCCTCAGTAAATATTATTACATGATGGCAGTGTGAGAAACACATGTATAAATTGTAAAATGGATACAAACTAATTTAGTCTTCTAAAAACTTCACAAACGTGGCTAAAAGATTCACTGGGAATATGTGAATAGTTAAGAACCAGCATGGAGCCACAAAATATGCAAAAACTGCTTATTATGGATGAAGATTTTCCCCAAAGCTCAGTAATTCATTTGGACTCAGAATAAGGGTGGCAACGCTGCTGAAAAGCAGACTCTCTCTTCAGATCTGTTCTTCTTAGTTTGTGGCTGTTTTGACAATTCCATGTTGGTGAGTTACTGATTCCTGCCAGTTTATCACTTCTTACTGTACGTCCCCCCACCATTGGCCTGTGTCATCTTTTCTTCTTCGCCTTAAAAGGCTTTTTTAATAAATAGCTATATCTTGAATGTAATGACTTTGCACCACTTTAACGTGGAGTCTGACAATATGCAGTAATGGGAGTTTCCCCAAGCATTTCATAGGGTAAAGGTGGTCTCTTTCTAACCTTAGGCTAACACATACAAATTCAATAATTCTTGTGCACCACTATTACGCTTTGGCAGAGATGTCTGTTTCCCACAGTTCTTGCAAAGAAATCTTTCTTTCGTGTTCTTCTATGCAACCTTAATGGCCCTATCTTTGCTTCCTCCTCCCTTCTACTGCCTTATTCTTGTTTGATGTCTTCCTCCCTTTTCCTGTCCTCACTTGGGATTATATCTTAGGTGTCCCCAATAAAATTTGTGTTTAACAGTATTTGCTATGTACATATTACAGAAGATACAATAGAGAAGTAGAAAAGCCACCAACATCCACGGTGCTACTGCCTCCTGCCTTTACACAATCCCCTTTTAGGACAGATGGTGTCTGCGCAAATGCCCCAGAGTAAAACAATAAAATACTGGTGGTCCTGGTGCATGTACTAGAGAGAAATTCTTTATCCCTACTTTGGCTGTTGTAAAGCTGTGTTTGCATGCATTGTGTCTAATTATTACAACAAACCTACATAATAATTGCATGGAATATAATATAGGTGATTTGAGAATTGGATGGTATA
The DNA here is from genome assembly GCF_007399415.2 of Gopherus evgoodei. Taxonomy (NCBI): domain Eukaryota; kingdom Metazoa; phylum Chordata; order Testudines; family Testudinidae; genus Gopherus; species Gopherus evgoodei. The sequence goes on along the minus strand of NC_044326.1, from coordinate 122,043,483 downwards.
ATAATGTATAGGTAGTGACATGAGGCCAGATTCTGGTTGGTTCCGGTATGCGCGTGCTGTTGAGGGAGAGGTAGGAAGGCGGCTGCCACTTTATGCTGCCACAGAGGGGTCAGGCATTGTTGCAGTACTTGCACTTCTCTGCTAAACACTGATAATGACAGTAATGACCCTGAAGGGTGTGAGGAGAGGCCAGAGGCAGTGAGCTTGTTAGCTGCCTGAGTAGCATCATGATTCAGATGGAATTTTCTCTCGTGTTAATGCAGCAGCGTCACCGGTTCTGTGTACCTAGCAGCTTTTGGAGGCACCAAGTCTCATGAAGCTCTCATTAGCATGTTGTGCTTCGGCACAGCCTCCAACACAGAGCTATGGCTTAATGCCACACTTCAGCCCCTCCACTACTGTAAGGTATGTCACAATCTATGTACTGTACGCTGCTGCTTTATTATATTTACTATGCCTGCAAAATCTTATAATTTTTTGCAAACTTTGGTAATACGCTATCCTTCCTCAGGGTTGTTTTGCTTCTCTCCCTTCTTACTCCTTTGACTCTTTCATTTAACAAGGACAAAAGAAGCTGATTGCGAGGAGTAAAGTGATGCCCCCTTGAGATAAGGCATTTAGACATGTATAAATAGAAAGAGAGGCATGACTACTCAACATCAAATGTGACGCTGTTTTGTAGCGAGTCTTCAAGAAAAATGTCCCCATTTCTAATAAGGGGCTTTAGATAAAACAATGGTAAGACAGCATTTATATTCCATAACTTTCTAGTCTTCTGCATCTGTAGGTTTCAAAAGTAAAAATAAATAAATAAAAATGTAACATTGCTTTATGGTGTAGAGTGTAATTAAGGTATTTATATTTCGTTGCTGGGATGTATGGTGGTTGAGTAGTTTTATATATAATTTTTTTTGCAGCTAAGGTTCTTGAAAGACTTATTTTCTGAATAGACAGATGAGTAGATAAAAATAATAAACCATTAGACACCTTCATAAATTTTCCTCTTGCTCAACAAGGAGAAATCCTGATTTTTTCCTGAACTTGGTCCCTCCATATTATCCAGTCAACAGCACTAAAATACTACATTGGTATCTAGACTAACAGTACAAAAGGATGTGGGGCTCTTATTTCTAATCTTGTACAGAGATATCTATTTTTCTGTAGCTGTGAATATTTTGTATTATTACATCCCATTATAATTTTCCCCCCTCTAATTTGTTTAGAACAGAAGTTAAGCAGTATAATTGCATTCAGAAGTGCTTATTATAATTGAACATTTTTCTAAGGGGAAAAAGTTCTGAACAATGAGACAATACACTCATCACTTATGTCACTTTTATGTTTTGAGTGTTAGTTTAGAACTGCAAGCACATAAATACCGTAAAGAGGTAGGTGTACTTCTGAAGATCTAACTTCTTCATATCCTGGTTAGGTCACTTAAGCCAGTTCTACACTTAAAACCTTTGCTGGTATAGTAATGTTGGTTCTTCTTTGATTGCTTGCTCATATCCATTCCAATTAGGTGTGCGCGCGCCGCGTGCACGTTCGTCGGAGACTTTTTACCCTAGCAGCACTCGGTGGGCCAGCAGGTCGCCCCCTGGAGTGGCGCCTGATATATACCCCTGCTGGCCCGCCCGCTCCTCAGTTGCTTCTTACCGCCCGTGTCGGTCGTTGGAACTGTGGAGCACGGCTAGCTGTTCTCCACCTCCCTAGCGTTTCACTCTTGTGTAGTATCGTGTATATAGTTCTTTCATCGTAGTTATAGTTATAGTTAGTGTTAAATTTAGTAAATTGTAGTTCTGTAGATAGTTAGAGAGGATCGGGGGTTCGCCCCTTTTTTACTCCCCACGGTACCGGGGCCCATGCCTGGTTCACCGGGCTTCAAGCCTTGTGTGGCCTGTCATCGGCTGATGCCCACAGGAGATCCTCACGACTCCTGTCTGAGGTGCCTAGGCGAGTCCCACCTTACGGACAAGTGCCGGATCTGCAAGGCGTTTAAGCCCCGGACAAAGAAAGAGCGGGACAGTCGCTTAAAGCAGCTCTTGATGGAGGCAGCGCTGACTCCCCGATCTTCGGCACCGACTCCGGCACCGGGACCAAGCGTCTCCTCTGCTCCAGACTGCCCGGCACCGACAAAGGCTTCACTTTCCCACCCGGCACCGGCCCGGCACCCCACCCGGCACCGCTCCCTCTCCCCGAGGAGCAAGAAACACAGGACTCCTGCGGCACCTACAACTGCACCGCAGTCGGAGCATGCTTCCAAATCGGACCGCCAGGCACCGTCATCCACCGCGGCACCGAGCATCGTTGCACCGTCGATTCCAGCTTGGCAGGAGCCATTGAGTCCGGTGCCTCTTAGCTCCCCAGCACGACCTGCAGTTGAGCTCGTCATGCCTTCCACGCCGGAGACCTTCTCCGTGGCACACGACCTCATCGCCCTGACAGAGCCCGAGCCGCCCCAACCCCCGGCACAGCCGGTGCAGGTTATCCAGTCGATGGGCAAGCCCACCATGGTGTGCCCACGTTCGCCGGGCACTACTGAGCATCGGTCCCAATCCAGATCGAGGGACTACTCTCAGCGGCACTGATCAAGATCCAGACGCCGCTCGCAGTCCCGGGGCCGCTCCCCGTGGCACCAGTCGTACTCGTGGCACCGATCAAGATCCCGGTCGCCGTTGTACTACTCCCGGCACCGGTCCAGATCGCGACACCGACATTCCTACCGAAGCCGTTCCCGGCACAGCAGCACACATCACCAGTCGACCTCCCGGCACCGAGCTGGTAGCAGGTCCTGGTCCCGATTGAGGTACCGCCATGACTCCCGATACCGCTCGCCGGCACCGCGCAGAGACGAAATCTGTATGCGCAGGGGCCTGGCACAGTCATCGATAGCTCCTCCGTGGCCTTCACGTCACTTGTCCGCCTATTCACATGTGGACAGCACCTCCTACGGGGATTCTGATGTGCGGGCCCACTCAGACCATGAATCACCGCAATGGTCCTTTTGGACGCCCTGCGCATACCACCAAGCCCAGGGCGAACCATCGAGCCCAGCACGCTCCAGCCACTTGGAGCACCGTGCACCAGAGGCCACACTCAGCCGGCCTCCCCCCTCGGGTATGAAGGAAGACCCTGCACATCCCCTGGCACAGCAGGATGCCCCAGAGATGGAGGTCCCTCAGGACGAGGCTTCCGTACAGGAACCACTCCTTCCTGGGTTATCTTCTTCCTCGTCCCCAGATGAGGCGGTAGCGGGCACATCTTCATCAGGGCCCCCGCCAATTTGATCTCCGCGCACATCAGGACCTTCTGCGGTGCGTTGCCCAAAATATAAACCTTCCTGTAGAGGAAATCCCTGAAGAGGAGGACCCAGTGGTCAGCATACTCTCCGCAGAAACACCAACCAGGGTGGCCCTCCCCTTCATCAAATCCATCCAGGCAAAGGCGGACACCATATGGCAGTCTCCGGCCTCCATTCCACCCACAACCCGCGGAGTGGAAAGAAAATAGATGGTGCCATCCAAGGGGTATGAGTACCTCTACGTACACCCCGCCCCCTGCTCATTGGTGGTACAATCAGTCAACGAGCGGGAGCGCCACGGCCAGCAAGCTCCTGCGCCAAAATCCAGAGAAGCCTGACGCATGGACTTGCTGGGCCACAAGATTTACTCTGCGGGAGGCCTTCAGCTCTGTGTGGCGAACCAGCAGGCCCTCCTGAGCTGATACAGCCACAACACCTGGGAGGCTGTCTGCAAGTTCACTAAATTAATTCCCCAGGATTCATGCCAGGAATTTTCAGCTCTCCTGGAAGAGAGGAAGAGGGTTGCCAGGACCACACTGCAAGCGTCCTTAGATGCCGCAGATTCGGCAGCGAGAACGCTGGCGTTGGGTGTAGCCATGCGTCGGATATCGTGGCTGCAGGCTTCCGGACTACCGCCGGAATTGCAGTACACGATCCAAGACCTGCCATTCGACGGGCAGGGTCTTTTCTCGGAGAAAACAGATCCCAGACTGCAGAGCCAGAAGGATAGCTGGGTTATCATGCGTTCGCTGGGAATGCACACACCCCAGCCTCAGAGAAGACCATTCTGCCCACACCCTCAGCGCCCTTACCCCCCGCCTCGCCCCAGACAGGACTTTACCCAGAGGCGAGGCCGGCCGAACCGCAGACGACAGTCGAGTCCTCAAAGGGGTAACAATTCTGGGTCTGACAAACCACCGCAGGGACCCAAGGCAAACGTTTGAGGGTGCGCCCGAGAGCAGCTTACCAATCCCTTCCCTGGATCCTCTTCATTTTTTCAACTGCCTCCGCCCCTTCCTGCCAGTGTGGTCCCAACTGACCTCGGATTGTTGGGTCCTGCGCACGGTGGAGTTTGGATACTGTCTTCAGTTTATTTCTCACCCCCCTCCCATCCTCCCTCCTCGTCCCTCTTCAGGGACCCCTCTCACGAGCAGCTTATCATCCAGGAGGTTTGCAAGCTCCTATTCATCGGAGCTATAGAGGAGGTGCCGAAGGAGTTAAGGGGCAAGGGGTTTTATTCCCGGTATTTCTTAATCCCCAAGTCAAAACGGGGCCTTCGGCCCATCCTGGACCTGCGAGGACTGAACAAATTCATCAAAAAGTTCAAGTTCCGCATCGTATCCTTAGGAACCATCATTCCTTCCCTGGATCCCGGAGATTAGTACGCCGCTCTCGACATGAAGGACGCATACTTCCACATTGCGATTTTTCCTCCACACAGGTGGTATCTACGCTTTGTGGTAAATCAGGATCACTACCAATTCACTGTCCTCCCCTTTGGTCTTTCCTCGGCCCCTCGGGTATTCACCAAATGTATGGCTGTCGTTGCTGCTTCCCTGCGCCGTAGTCGTATCCACGTCTTCCCTTACCTCAACGACTGGCTTATCCGAGGCACTTCGGAGGCGCAGGTGGTCAGCCATGTCGCCATCATCAGGGAGCTGTTTGTGAGCCTAGGCTTGATCATCAACCCAGACAAGTCCACTCTGGTGCCTACGCAGAGGATAGAGTTCATCGGGGCAATGCTGGACTCCAACCTTGCGACAGCCAGTCTTCCCCTGCACCGGTTCCAAGCCATAGTTTCCCTGGTCAAAGGTCTACAAGCCTTTCCGACCACGTCTGCTCGAGCTTGCCTCGCTCTCCTGGGGCACATGCGCCCGCTGCAGACCTGGCTCGCGTCGGTCTATCGACCAGGCAGGGACACCATAGACACAATCATATCGATTCCACCGACCATTATAGGCTCCCTCGGCTGGTGGACGACGTCCTCCCAAGTGTGTGCGGGCCTACCGTTTCACGCCCCCCAGTCCTCAGTGTCCTTGACAACGGTCGCGTCATCACTAGGCTGGGGTGCACACTTGGGGACCCTGCGCGCACACGGTCTCTGGTCGACAAGAGAGCTGATTCTCCACATCAATGTGCGCGAGCTGCAGGCAGTCCGACTGGCATGCCAGATGTTTCAACGCCATTTACGCAGCCGTTGTGTTGCGGTGTTCACAGACAACACAACGGCCATGTATTACATCAACAAGCAGGGACTCGGTCCTCCCCGCTGTGTCAGGAAGTAATACGCCTGTGGGACTTTTGTATAGCCCACTCTATTCACCTAGTGGCCTCCTTTCTCCCGAGAGTGCGGAACACCCTCGCGGATCACCTGAGCAGGTCCTTTCTATCCCATGAATGGTCCATCCGTCCGGACGTCCTTTATTCGATTTTCCGGAGGTGGGGGTTTCCCAGAATAGACCTGTTCGCCTCCAGATTGAACAGGAAATGCCAGGTGTTCTGCTCCCTACAGGGTCGCTCCCTGGGCTCCCTGTCGGATGCGTTCCTCATTCCGTGGAAGGGACGTCTTTGTTACGCTTTTCCACCTTTCCCTCTCGTCCACAGAGTCCTGATCAAGGTCCAGAGGGACAGAGCCCACCTCATCCTGATCGCTCCGGCTTGGCCGCGGCAGCCCTGGTACACCATGCTGCTCGTCCTGTCCCTGGCGGACCCAATTACCCTACTTCCTTGGCCGGATCTGATCACGCAGGATTTCGGCAGGATGCGCCATCCGGATCTACAGTCCCTCCATCTGACTGCATGCTTCCTGGCTGGTAAAGCCAGTCTGAGTTGCGCTGTTCTGTAGCAGTACAACAAGTATTGCTGGGCAGCAGGAAGCCTTCCACGCATTCAACCTACTTCGCGAAATGGAAGTGCTTCTGCTGCTGGTGCAACCAGCACGGCCACGCCCCACACTCCGTACTAGTCCCCACTATCCTGGACTACATGTGGTCTCTCAAGCAGCAGGGATTGGCGATCTCCTCTCTACGCGTTCACCTCACGGCTATATCCACCTTCCATCCAGGCGAGGCTGGCAAGTCCGTTTTTTCCCACCCCATGGTGTCAAGATTCCTCAGGGGCTTGGAGCGACTGTATCCTCACCTCAAACGGCCTACCCCTACTTGGGACCTGAACCTTGTCTTGACCAGGCTCATGGCGCCCCCCTTCGAACCTTTAGCCATGTCATAACCTATTCCCAGATTTGGACCTTAGCGTCCAAAATATGGGGGTTAGCATGAAAACCTCCAAGTTTAGTTACCAGCTTGGACCTGGTAAAGCGGCCACCACCCAAAAAATTAGTGTTTTGGGGCACTCTGGTCCTCCCAAAAATCTTCCCTGGGGACCCCAAGACCCAAATTCTTTGAGTCTCACAACAAAGGGGAATAAACCATTTCCCTTCCCTTCTCCCTTCCAGGTGTTCCCTCCCTGGGTTCCTGGAGAGATACACAGAAGCAAGCTCCGTGAATCTAAACAGAGGGATTCCACCCTCTCTATTTCCAGTCCTGGAAAACACAAGCACCGAGAGAGAGCCAAGCCCCCCCCCCCCTTTCACCCAGAGGGAATGCAAAGTCAGGCTAGTAAATCTAACACACACAGATTTCCCCCTGACTTCTTCCTCCCACCAATTCCCTGGTGAGCTACAGACTCAATTCCCTGGAGTTCCCCACCAAAGAAAAACTCCAACAGGTCTTAAAAAGAAAGAAAAAATATATAAAAATGGTCTCTCTGTATTAAGGTGACAAATACAGGGTCAATTGTTTAAAAGAAATATGAATAAACAGCCTTATTCAAAAATAATACAATTCAAAACACTCCAGGAACTACACACATGTAAATACAAAAAAAAACATATAAACCACTGTCCTTTCTGTACTTACAACTGGGAAACAGAAGATTAGAAAGCAGGAGACAGAAATCCTCTCATAGCTGAGAGAGAGTACAGGCACAAGACAAAGAACAAAGAACTCAGACACAAACTTCCCTCCACCCAAATTTGAAAAAGTCTTGTTTCCTGATTGGTCCTCTGGTCAGGTGTTTCACGTTACTCCTTTCCAGGTAAAAGAACATTAACCCTTAGCTATCTGTTTATGACAAGCCACATGCTCGCTGCTGTACCTGTCCTGGAAAGTGGCCTTCCTAGTCGCTATCACTTCGGCTAGAGGAGTCTCGGAGCTTCGGGCTCTGACCGTGGACCCTCCGTATACTGTATTCCTAAGGACAAGGTACAGCTGCGACCGCACCCGGCGTTCTTCCCTAAGGTCGTCTCCGCCTTTCATGTTAACCAGGACCTCTTCCTACCAGTCTTTTACCCAAAGCCACATTCATCCCGACGAGAGCAACAGCTCGATTCGTTAGATGTCCGAAGGGCTCTCGCTTTCTACATTGAGAGGACCAAACCCTTCCGCCGTTCACCCCAACTGTTTGTGGCAGTGGCGGAGCGCATGAGGGGCATGGCAATCTCCTCCCAGCGTATCGCATCCTGGGCGGTGTCTTGCATCCGGACATGTTACGACTTGGCTCACGTTCCTGCGGGGCCTCTTACTGCCCATTCTACCAGGGCTCAAGCTTCATTTGCCGCGTTTTTGGCCCATGTCCCCATACAGGAAATCTGCCATGCGGCCACCTGGTCTTCTGTACACACCTTTACATCACACTATGCACTGGTCCAGCAGGCTAGAGACGACGACGCTTTCGGCGCAGCAGTTTTACAGTCCGCAACGTCTCGTTCCGACCCCACCGCCTAGGTAAGGCTTGGGAATCACCTAATTGGAATGGATATGAGCAAGCACTCGAAGACGAAAAGACGGTTACTCACCTTTGTAACTGTTGTTCTTCGAGATGTGTTGCTCATATCCATTCCACACCCGCCCTCCTTCCCTACTGTCGGAGTAGCTGGCAAGAAGGAACTGAGGAGCGGGCGGGCCAGCGGGGGTATATATCAGGCGCCATACTGGCACCACTCCAGGGGGCGACCTGCTGGCCCACCGAGTGCCGCTAGGGTAAAAAGTCTCCGAATGTGCACGCGGCGCGCACACACCTAATTGGAATGGATATGAGCAACACATCTCGAAGAACAACAGTTACAAAGGTGAATAACCGTCTTTTAATAGGTGATATTTTTATGACAGTATTATGCTGGCCAGAGTCCTAGTGTAGATGTGGATATTGGCAAAAACACTCTTTTTGCCAGTATAACCTGGATCTACAATAATAAGGTGTGCTTTTATAGGTATATCTCTATAGCTTTTCTGAGGTGGACTAGGTCTTAAAAAGGAGTCTGTTGATATCATTTGAGTCCCTCATGGATATATAGCTATATCACAAACTACATATGAGTGACAGTCCTTTTTCAAATGAGGCCTGTGAATGTTGCTGGTCAAGACTGAAATGAATGGACAAAATTTTGTGGGGAAAATATGCAATAGGCCTGACAGCTCCAAGTTTGGCTGTAGTTTGTGCTATTTGCACTTTCATTTGCGTGAGCATCAAATTCTCATAGATATTAACTGCACATGTACCATCAAGCAAGAAGAGTGATCTGTGTTTACTTTTCCTCCACCCAACTAGTGTCAGTATCATTGCTGTTTTTGCTGTCATGGTACATGCATATGTGGGTGGAAGAGTTGCTTTCCTTTTTGTGAATGTCTGTTGTGCTTCCTTTCTCCATCTGCAGTCAGACTGAGAACTCCCCAGTAATTCATCTACTCTGAGATTTCTCATAGTTCTGCTCACAGAAAACAGGAATTTTATGACCATTTGTTCCTAAACTAAAGTAGGAGATGTCTGAGAGGAACTTCAATAAAAAGCATAAAAGAATCAGGCACTAACAAAATGGACTTCTATTCAGGGATCTTTTGAATGACTTTGGCTGCACTAATTTGTTTATATGGCAACTTAGAATATGTTATTAAAAATATCACACATAACAGAGGAGAATTGAGTTTCATTACTCGGATGTAATTATCTCACACTGTGTGAATCTGCCTTTTCTTGTCAAGAGCAAAGTAAAAGTCCTCGCCTATTATAACATCTCTTCTGATGTATTTTTACAGGATATAATGAAAGATGAATGTTCAGTGCTGAAGTTGCAGCTGAAGGAGAGAGATGAACTCATTTCCCAACTACGTGAGGATCTGGTAAGCAGGATGTGCACTTTTGTCTGAGAAGTTCACTTTAACTGACAAGGTCGGTCACTCATACAAAAACTAAATAAACAGTTTTTCACACCTTCTGCAGGGTGGACATCTTAAGGCTATATTAATCATTCAACCTGATTAATGCAGTTTTTATGACTCTACATTTCTGGGGACTTGTCAGACTTTGAAAGGGCTAATACCCAGACATCCTGATGGTGGTTCTTTGTTTTAAAAGATTGTGTTGACAGTTGTCCTACAATATCAAAGAGGCATTAATCACTGGTGAAGGAACAATATAGCACTGTGTGTACTGGTTAGCATATGCCAAAAATCTTGAAGGGCAGTACGTGCTTTCTGGTGAGTTGTAAATTATTCTTCCTTCTACTGCTTTGCAAAGGAGTGAAGCTATCCAACACAACTAAATACTCTCTTCTGTTAAAATAGATATTCCCTTAATTTGAAAAAAACAAAACAAAAAAAACACCTGAGTACTCTGATTATGTTGATACAACTTTTCATTATTGTATTATGTGGCAAAGTTTTGTTGACTTAAATTTTAGGATAGCCATATTGATAGCAAATGGCAAAGCTGTATATATAATATAGAGTATATAGAAGGAGTATACAATTAAAAAAAATGAAGACATGCTACTTAATGGGTGGCACCATCAAAAGCTAGCTTTTTTATATTACCACAGAACCGTTTTAAGTGGGTGAGTTGTCCTCTGTAATCAAGGAAAGGGGATGGTGTTGCAGAGATGGCCCTCTAGGGATGTGGAGGGCAGGGGAAGGGGGATGATTTAAATCCAAGTGATGAATTTCCCTTAGTCTGGCTGTTGGGACATTGTCCAGTTGTCATTTCCCCTTCTAATGACTGGATGTTAGTCTGCTGCAGCTGCTAGCTACGGGACTTAATCCTTTATCTCAAATTGTAAACGTTTATACTTTAGAACCGGAGGTTCTGGGATCATTCCCCAGTAATAACCAAGGTGGCAGTTATACCTATTTTACCTTTCCAAATCACATGTAACTTCCAATTCCTTCTCTAAATACTATACAAAATGAAACGTTTAAACTACAACTAGGTTGTCCTTGGAGTGTAAAATTAATGATTATAAGTTGAGTTCTTTTTCATTATAATTTACTGTGGCTTGATTTCAGCTATGGGCAGTTTGCCAATTTGCCTGTGAATCCCTCCTACTGTACTGTTTTGATGCATACATGAGATGAGTGCCTTTTAGTGGTCTCTCTTACACTTCAGAGCCTTATAATGTGTGAGATTTACTTGGTTCTTTTGAGGTAGCTGAACCCTGTTTATGAAAAACATTTGGGCCAGATCCTCAGCAATTCAGGTGTAAATTGATGTCAGTATAGTTGCGCCACTTTACACCTGTTGAAGATATTGTCTCTCCCTGCGCTCCCCAACATCCCAATGTTGTTTTTGTAAAGGGAGAGCGATGAAACTTTAAAAAAAAAATGCCTTGAGGAAATACCCTTTTACAAGGTACATGGAAGGAGTAAGAGAATTTTAATTTACTTCAAAATACATGTTGAAAATCAAATTGAATAAAATTTCATGTCCTTGAAACTTCAATAACACGGTAATTCCTATTTGATAAGAATAGCAGCCTTTATGCAGGAAAATCATATTCTAAGTTCATCTTTATAGTAGTTCCCCACTTACTCTACATTCTATTATAATTTGTGATATTATTTCATGGTGGCCATTTTATGATAGAATATTACAGACCCATGGATGATTTACATAAGAACAGACATCTGTAAGTACTTTCAAATCCTCTTTCTTCCTCATATTTAGGAAACATGAGAAGCAGAAAAGAAATAGATTAGGTGTACTTACACATTATAAATGTGTCAGGCTTCTTTCCTCCTTTTAGAGGGAGAATTAATTGCACGTATTGCAGAAAAGGCTTATCTCAGCAGTAAGTCCGTTCTGCAAGACAGATGTAGTGTGTGAAAATAATATTCTATGATACATAATGGGAATTAGCCTCCAATTCCTAGTGCACTCCAGCTCCTTTATGAAAAGCTGTCAGTAAGATAGAATCTTCAATATTCTCTAGCACTTCTGGAGGTGATTCTGCATATTAGTTAAGTCCTTATCACAAACTGTTGTCATCCCATGATGTTTGGTATGAATATAAATAAATGATTGTTGTGTCATTGATGATGAAAGAGCCTTCCTGCTGTGATACAGATTATGTTCAACATATTTACGTTGAAGTAACGTTGCAAAAATTAGCAGATATACCATAAAAAGTGTCCTTAAGTGTCCCTAGAGAAGTTACAATGTGACTAACACTCCTTTAATCATAGTGAATCCCTTATGTTTGTCTTCTGTTGAGGTGTCACTGGTAAACCGCTGACTTAGTGAGACATGCAACATTTTACTGACTGGTCTTCCTGAAGATGCAGACAAATATGACCAGGCTTTACTCAGAAAACTACTTAATTTCCATTCCAGTGTGGAAATCATAAATTAGTGCTGTCCAAATGGATCGATGGAGTATCTGAGTGCCACATACTTCCATTTGACACGTTTCAGGGTTTCAGAGTAACAGCCGTGTTAGTCTGTATTTGCCATTACGCACGCTGAATCTATTTCCCCATTTAAGTATCGTCACACCTTCTTGTCAAACTGTCTGAAATGGGCCATCTTGATTATCACTACAAAAGTGTTGTTTTTTTTTCTCCTGGTGATAATTGCTCATCTTAATTAATTAGCCTCTTCAAGTTGGTAGGGCACTTCCACCTTTTCATGTTCTCTCTGTGTGTGTATGTATAAATATGTGTCTGTATACATATAATCCTTACTATATGTTCCATTCTATGCATCCGATGATGTGGGCTGTAGCCTACAAAAGCTTATGCTCAATTAAATTTGTTAGTCTCTAAGGTGCCACAAGTACGCCTATACTTCTATTTGGCTCTCATTTTATTTTGTTTAGTTAGGATTTTGAATTAGCTAATCTTTATTTTAAATCTAATAAACATATAAAAAGATTCAGCTACAGATATGTTAGGACCTATAAGAATGACAATATTTGAGAGGCAGTGGATAACATAAGGAATTTTAAAACCTGACAATTTATATGTCTTCATTGAAGATGATTCAGATGAAGAAGCAAGAGAAGCACTAAACAGTTTTGGCCAATGTATATGAAAAGCCATGTCTCTCTTTTTACAGATTTAAATTCCATCTTATGTAAGCAATGGAAAGTGGTTTCTTTATTTATTTATTTTTTTACTGTGCATGGTGAAACAATTCCATGGGTGTCATACATACAGGCATCAGGCTAGATCTTCAGCAAGTGTAAATGGGTGTATCACCATTGGCTTCATTGGAGCTGTGCCAGTTTACACCAGTTGCATTGGTTTCAATAGAGCAGTGCTGACTTACTGAAGATCTGGCCTGAACATGATTGTCAACTAAGCCTTATATGGATCATTGGTGAAAGAATGCAGGGTTTACAATTCTAAAAACACCCCCCACTGAATCTGCAATTTGAACTAAAGATGAATGGTCATATCTGTGATTAATATTAATAGTATGGAGCGATGATATCACATTACACATGAACGTATCTGCCCCATAGATAGATAGTATTCTAGCCAATGCATTATGGTGGAGAAGAATTCTAGTTTGCCAATTTTTTTCATTGCCTCCTTTTTCTATTGGCAGTCTATCTGATAAAACTCATTCCTCTGGGGAAAGTGGGCATTAGGGCTCTTGGGTACTTTTTCATAAGAGTAAATGCTTCCAGTGATATACTATGCCAAAATTTCTCCTCCCCTCATTGTTATGCAGTATGCTGGTTGTTTGCCCCTTGTCACCCCACAGCTAGCTACATTTTAGTGGTCAGGTATCCTCCAGGATGAAAGGTGTGGAGAAATAATGTAAATTACCCTTTATTTTTTAAATATTTTTAATTATGATCCTGTATACTTAACACAGGCCAAACTCTTGTACAAGTCAGTGGGAGTTTGACCTCCAAGATCTGGTTGTCTGATAACATCTGGCTAAATGCTGTTGTGTTACATATATTTATGCTTGCAAAAAAGGAACTCAAGCTGCAAAAAAAGATGGACATATGCCAGAATGCCTGTTGTGCTTCTCAAAGATCAGCAGTTTAATTTGTTTGACTTATCAGTTGGAGTATGTTACTGAAGACATCCACATGACACATTTTAGCTGCATCCATCTGATGTAGATGAACTTCAGGGAAAATTTATAACACACTGCTTCATCCTCAATTCTCAGTGTGCACAAGAACACATAATGAATCAACTGTTGCTATTGTTAAAATAATGGGGTCTTGGAATAAGAATAATTAATAGATAAATGAGGCTTCAAGAGATGAAAAATTGTAGACTATACTGGACAGGCCGTCTTTGATGTTGATTTGGAGAGATAGGAGACTATTCTGAAAAAAATTAGAAAGCCGTTTGTCCATCCCTAAACGGGGTCCACAACAATGAATTAGTATTGTTGAAATATTAATTGGGATGATGTGATATTTCACAGAGAAGTTCACCATGAGCAGTCATTCCAAAATGCATAACTGTATCTCACTGTTGCTATTTCATTGCCATTTCTGTACAATAAATACAAGGGGTGCAGGGACTTACTAATACTACATGAGGAAGCAAGTGCAGGAGGGCAAAGAGATTTCTTTTGCCCTGTCATTTTGCCCAAACATTTTCCAAATGTAGAAGTTGATCTCTATCCTACTGTGAAGGATCATGACTGTTGGACTCTTTGGTAGGTGTTCTGGTATTGGCTCAAGCATTCTTGCTTTCCTGAGAGATTCTTTGGAACCACTGCAGGGTCTGACAGCCCGACATGTATATGGGATTTTACTATAATTTCCTTGCTGTTCCTCAGTTTTGTGCTATTACTTTAGAAGCCATCACAGCAAACCAAATTCCTCAAGTATAAGGTTTTAAAATGAGTAAGTTTCATTATTTTCCACCTTCTGTTTCTAAACCAGCAATCTTTTAAGTACTTGTCTGTTTCATAGTTTGCCTGGATTAGGTTGGGGAGTGGGCAGGGAGAAGAGGTGAGTGTGAGAAAGGAGAAGAACATGACAGATTGGGGAGAGGGGCATGAAGGAGGGAATTTTTGTTACACCTTTTGACACAAATGGCCAGCCAAAATTCATGGTCTCATACGTTGTTTCTGCAGGGCCAGTGCAACCATTTAGGTGACCTAGGCGGTCGCCTAGGGTGCTAGGATTTGGGGGGCGGCATTTTCTTCGGCAGTGAGCAAGGCGGCCGGATCTTCAGCTGCCTCGGTTGCCGCCGGCGTTTAGGCGGAGGGAGCTGGGGCAGGGGAGTGTGGGGTGAGCCGCCTGCAGCAAGTAAGGGGTGGGTGCATGGCACGCAGGGCACCTCTTCATCCCAGCTCACCCCTGCCCCGCCTCCTTCCCGAGCACGTTTTTGTTGCTTCACTTCTCCCGCCTCCCAGGCTTGCAGCGTCTAAGCTCAGGGTGGGGGGGGCACACCTCAGGGCAGAGGGGGAGCTGTTGCGAGGGGGGGTGCCTCAGGGCTGGGCTTGGAGACGCGGAGGGCGCAATGTGGAAGTTTCGCCTAGGGTGTGAAACATCTTTGCACCGGCCCTGTGTTTCTGTTATAAAGAGAAAATTATGATGGATTCAGGTATTTCTTTTATGCAATCTTATTGTTTACAAAGTCCTGTTTTCCTGAACCCAATAGAAATCAAACAGCAGGAGACAATTTCTTTGCTTACAGTTACAAGCATTTTTCCAACTAGCACTTTACCCAAAAGCTCTCTAACCTTTTTTTTTCTCCTTTTCTTCAGGGTCATGCTACAACTTTCTCTCTCTCTCTCTCTATCATGTTCTGCTGTCTCCTTCCTCCCACTCTTTTTTCCATCACTGCAATCCAGTCAATCCCCATGCCTGCATTTATCAGATTTCCCCCCTGCCGTCCCTCCAGCCTTGCATACAGGGCCAGATTCATCTTTTTGGGGCCCCAGTACCTGGACCTGCTTTGGAGAGGAGCGAGCAGATGGGGACTTGGGGGAGGTCATAAGTGCGGTCAGGGCTTTGGGGTAGAGTGGGGGCGGGTCAACAGTCCAGGCATCAGAACCCCTTCTGAGTGTGGGTCCGGCACCACTGTAAACTTGGTACTGCTTGCATGTGGCCTGTGTTTTCATCAGAGGTGCCTGTTGTTCCAGCTCTCTACTCCATAAAGGAGCTCAGTTGCTTTTTACCTTGATCCTGAATTGAAGGATGCTTGTTTCACCCACCAGCAATATTTGGACAAGAAAACCACTTCCTTCTCTTTAGTGAAAGATGTGCTTTCATAAAAGGTCTGCTCCCTATCTGAAGTTTACACTGGGCATCCAATAAGATAACAGAAAAAGAAAACTGTCCATAAAGATACTTCATCGATCGCTGTAGGAGTCTATGAGGGTTTGTGCCTCTGGTTACTGGACAATACGACCTAGTGGCCAAAGTCCATAGAATCGCCTCTGGTTTCAGGGCGGTCCGTCCTAGTGGCCAGAGTCCCTAGAATCACCCCTGGCTGCAGGGCAGTGTGGCCTAGTGGCCAGAGTCCCTAGAATCACCCATGGTTGCAGGGCAGTACTGCCTGGTGGCCAAAGGCTCTCTCACTCCACAAGGTCCCGGCCTCCAGCCCTAACCCTTGACCCTGGCTCGGCGGAGGGGTCCTACCGAAACAAACTGAGGCTTGCCAGGGCAAAGTACCAGTCCATCACCGTCCCCTCTCCTCCCCGCCCCCAGATCACTTCCTTTTGATTTGAGCATTGAGGTCTCCCACGAGTCCCTAGGTTCCCTGCGGGCCTCTGGGTCAGTCACTTCCCCAAGTTCCTCCTGTCGTAGGGCTTTGAACTGCCTAGAGATGTCAGAGATTCCCAGTCAGGTCCTTCCCCTGCAGCTGCCAGCCCAGACTGAGCTGGGTCCCCTCCTTTTATACTCCCAGAGCATTTAGAGCATACCCAGTATGGGCGGGGCGGGACTTCCGCCGTCAGTGCTACTGGCCTGACGCTGCCGGGGCTGGTGCGGGGCGCTGCTGCCCAATCACAGAGTCGCTCTCTACAAATGGAGTAGAGGATCAAGGAGCTGATGTGCAATTTGGGGTAATGAAGTTGATAAACAGGAAATTATAAGGTTATGCACTTAAGCCTAACTAGTGTCCCAAGAAAAAATTAGCATGCACCTTTCATTTTTCTTCTGTTCACTTCCCCCCTTAATATATTACTGGATATAAAGCCTCTCTTCTTTTTCAGATGCTTGAATAGTTGGACTTGATGTGTTTTTAATTCCATTGTACCTAGATATGTAATAAGATAACACAATCTACAATCATTCTCAAGAAATCTGATTAAAGAACAGACCTTTCTTGCTAATTTTTAATCATGTAGTAATCTAAATTATAAAGAGACCAACCCAAAAATCAACCAGTGGGTAATGCTAAATTGTGAGATAATCTCACCAATTTATCATTATGCATTTGGTTTCACTGGAGTATTAACTGCTGAATATTTTAGTTGTGTTGTTCTGCATAGCTGGGAGGGAAAAGCAGTCAGCTGGGATGTTGTTTAGTGGTCTCTGTTTAGCTGAGAATACAAAGCAAATACACATCGTTCTGATTTTTTTTGTGCTTTTATTTATTAATCAATGTTTTCCAAATGTATTTAACACATTTAAGAATTTTTCTAGTAATAATGTAAGACATTGATCTTCAATTTTGCTCTACAATTTATGGATGAGAATGTTGATCTCTGAAGTTTGCTAGGGAAATCATGCAACATACAAAATATTTCATGAGCTAGGTTTAGTCCATTATCACCAAATGACTTTCACCCTGGACTTTCTCATGATATACTTCGACCCAGCTCACAAATGAGTATTGGACCAACCAACCAGTAGTTTTCAGATCTGTAAGTAGTGAATTGCTGTTGTCAGAAGGAAAATAATCATTTCTCCACCAGGCATTTTGAGAATGGAGGAAAGAAGCCCAATTTTAGTGACAGATTTATTGTCTTTGGTGTGGTGGATTGGATGCCCAGGTTAGCAGGCTTCCTTCATATTGGAGAAGGAAAAGCTAGTGCAGTTAAAGGAGTACCAGGAGCAGTAGTAGAACCCATTGTTCTTTGTTAAACTAAAATTATCTTCACAAGGTAGTCTAGGGTTTTTATTATATTACTGTCAAGAACAGGATGATTCTCAGAGTAAGAAGGAAGTAATCTAGCATAGTGCCAGGGATAGAGGGTTGTGGCTAAATCTGTCTCTTGGAGCATCATTCCTTACCATTAATTCAAACAGAAATGTAGTTGGTGGAACTGTCCCCATCTGTGGAACACTTTGGATATGGCCCTGGCTGCTTCACAAACAAAATATACTAGGTCAAATTCCATCCCTAGTATGACCTGAGTTCTTGTTCAAGATATGAAAATAGAATTCAAATCTTAAGGCACAAAGATGTTTGCTTTTTTCTTCCTATGGTTTTAAACCAATGGGATGACATGGTTCATCAATCTGTCTGCCAATTTTCTCAAATTTTAGTTTCCCAGCCTCTAATTTTTATCTTCATTTGATTAAAAAGGAGCTAATACCATATCATTTTTCCTCTGTTATTAGCCTGAAAGTTACAGTTCATGCCTACCTAGACATTAAGAAAAACCCAGTCAGGAAGCTTTGTATAAACCAATTAACATTATTATTGTTAGTAGTAATATCATTGTAGCACTTACAGAGCACTGATTATGATTGGTCTTTAATCTTAGAGGACACAGATCTATAGGACAGTACCTAACCAGCAAAGTTTACAGCTAATTAAAATAGGAAGCAAAAAAGATGTAACAAACAATAGAAAGGAACAAGGGCAGGATTCAAAGGAAAAGAGTCATAACATATGTTAACCTGAATGAACTAGGATTACAGAGTGTGTTTCAGTCTCTATGGTAAATTGTACCCCACTTTCAAAGCACCAATGGTATAATGGGTTCTCCACAGTCACAGGGTCTGCCTGTGCAGAACAGGACTCCATAAGCACAAGGGTCTGCCTGTGCAGGATTGGGATGTGATGCAAATACTGATTCTGATGTTTCTGGGTTGATAGGCTTGTTGTTGTTTGTTTATATGGTTGCCTGTCTTTCAACCTGATTTATTGGAAACTTCACTGAGAAAGTGAGTGTACAGTAGGGACTTTAATGAAGTGCAAAGGAAATGGCTTAGTGAACAGGTTTGGGAAGAGTGCTGCATGGAAGGTGGTACAAAGACATTTGGAAGAAGGAGCCAGAAGATGTACTGAGAATGGTGGCTAACAGACCAAAAATGGAGAGGGAGCATAACAGGAAACCAGTTGCAGACATAGGCAAGGATCCGCCCCCCTCCCAAAACCGTGAACCATCAGCCCAGATCCACAAACATTCAGAGTCCGGAACTGAAGCAGGTTTTTTCACCCTGCCCAGGGCACTGGCAAGTTCCTCTTTTTTCCATGCACAGATGAACAAAAGTCCTTGTCCAACGCTCACTGAAATGAACAGGAGTGCTTACATTTTTCCCTATTGGAGCTATTACAGAATTTATTAATCAGAAACTGAAGGTTTTGCTCTTCAATTAGTATTTATATTTTAAAAGTAAAAATCAGCTGATGTTCACTCCTCCTGTCTGTCATGTTATAGAACAGTTTTGAAGCACTAATATAATTTACTATAATTGTTAGCACAAAGGGTGAAACTATTTTTCATTCTTGTGCATCCTCTTAATGGGACTGTGAAATTATAGTACCTATGTTATGTGTGGTCTGCTGGACAAACTTCCTTTCAGTCCCTAATGCACTGATACTTGATGAAAGAATCTGCAATTAAAGAGAAGAATGAGCTGTCTAGTGAAGCCATTAAGGCCAAATGATGATGTGTTTTCAAAAGGCAAGAAGCGACTTAAAATGTACATGACTGTTATTTAGAATATGTTTGTTAAACATTGTGTTCATTAAGAGTGAAATTTTCCCCTTAGCGTTAACTTGTGTATCAATCAAAAGCCTGCTCCGTTATGTAATTTCCATCATTTCTCCTGTCATATCTAGAGTCAGGTTCCTTTTCTGCTGTTAGAGGCTAAATATGAGAATGCAAATAAGCCTTAGAAGCGCAGCATTCCTTTCTTCAAGCAAACATGTTCTGTATTAATATCTGATTTTAAAAGGCTTATGGAATGATTGATGGAACATCAGAGTAAATTTGAGTAAAGAGAGATTAAATAAGGGGAAAGAAGTCTTGCTTCAAGCAGATGTTTCACTTATTATGTCGATTGGGTAGCCGAGTATAATGTATGTATTTTTACTTAAAGTTGTGTTTTTAGTTCTACTTTGGTGGCAACTGAGAAGTATTTGGGATTGGATAACTATAAATAAAATGCATTATTATCAATTCATGCATCACAACTTCCAAGATTCAGTGTCATAAAAGCTTGATGTCCACTTACTCATTTTGCCACCTAGCTATGTTGGTTAGGAGTGTGGAAACAATCGCATCCTATCTGACAACTATGCCAGCAAAAGCCTTAGTGTAGATACAGGTATACCAGCAAAAATAGTCTGTTTGCTGGTATAGCCTGTTTTGTTTGGGGAACTGGTATAAACGATACCAGTGAGAGAATTCTAAGCCTCTAGTAAGAGCAAAATACAGACCTAGGTTCTTGCATGTCAGAAGAATCCTTAATCTCCATCAACTATATTGCCATACATCCGACGTAAAGAACTGTAGGGAAGGTGACCTTGAGCCATGAGTGCACTGAGATGTGTTAATTAAAGTGCTACATAAGACTTCGTGGTGGCGATATATTATTGTTTATTCAAAAGTACTTCTAGGAATGGTCTATCCTGCCACCCAGGCAGGCTGGGCTTAGTGTTAGTTGTTTGAAATATAACTCGATAAATGAAAACTGATGTGAAGGTGAATAAAATCCAGTGAGTGAGTATAAGTTAGGTTAAAATAAATATCTGTAAAAGAAAACGGTCTTACTTCTCAGAGGACTTATTCCTCACAGTAAAGACCTTACATTGATTCTTAACACACACACCTTTGTACAATATAAGTTGTCTTATAAGATCACTTGAAATTCTGATGGCTTGTACTGAGGGAGTAAACCTTATTGGGAGGAAGATAGAGTTGTGGGATATTACACTAAACTTAACTTTGGGGACATGAAGTACAATTATTTCTGAAGGTCGCAAGTGAAAATGAGTTCTGATTACTTTAACCTAGTCCCCATCATTTAGAAGCTACAGTGATGATTGCTATAAAAAGGCTTTAGACAGAAAAGGGACATTTGTCATCCTCACAGAGACATGGCATAATTTAGATAGATTAGAAGGCTGACTAGGAGAAAGAAAAGTCTGTAATGATGGGATATTTGCATGTCCAGACTGGGATGAATTGACAGGACTGGGGAGCTTGCTCACACTGTATCTTGTTTAAAACAGTGCTCTCGATCCCTTAATGAGCACCAGAATTACTCCAGTGTAGTGGAAAAATCTGTAACTGCCCTCCATTGTCGTCTGTGTTTCAAAGTGTGGTTCTTTAGTCTAAAAACTGACTGAAAAAAATACGTTCATTGCCTTTCTGTGTAATGATGGATGTTCTCTCTTCCCCCCCCCCACAATTGTTAGCCATGCAATACCATCAATAACAAACATTCTGTTGGCCATATTCTGCCCTTCATTACACTTCAAGTAGTCCCACTGTCTATGCTGGGTATCAAAGGTGGAAGTGAGGACAGGACTGGACCCTGCAATTAGAGCGTAATTAAAAATTATCTTGATGTATGAAACAGAAGAGAATTCATCTCACTCATTTTCAGTCTCTTTTGCTCTGCAGAGCAAACAGGTTAAAAAATCAGAATTTGTTTGTCACTTTAACCAAGCAGATATGGGACACTTCATAGTTTGGTTGAAGTGAATGGAAAAACTTCTTTGGACTCCAGTGGGATCAGATTTGTCCCATATGGTTGAACAAGAGTGAAACTCTGTTGAGTAAGATTTTTATATTGTTACTATTCTGATGATGATTGTATTTTAAGCTTCCCCCAGCCCAGCCTTTTACTCACTGTTATGTCCTAATTTCTTTTTGATCCACCTCCCTGAAATTTCCTTCTAAGTGTACAGTTTCTGTGTATGTGACTAAATATGTTGATTTAAACAGGACTGATTTGTCATTTTCCACCTTTCAAAAGTACAGGACCAAATTCTGATCCTCTAACTCCATAAGTGGTTCCATTGATTTCATTGGGACTATATATGGAGTAAGTTACTATTCCATATAAGTAAAATTGACAGAATCTGATTCTTGTTTTAAGGGACAGTAACCTAAAACTCCTGTAAGTAATTGGATATATCTCTGTTGTAACAGAAAGTACTTAAATATTTATGTATATGCCCAAGCTGCCTCTCTCTATTGTTGGTATTTCCCATGTGGCAATGTGATCAACCTTTAAAAACAAAACACCAAATAACTTCTTTATTTCTATTAATATTTTTGTGTTGAGTATTGTATGCATTTCATTAAATAACATTTCATAGGGTTCGTTGGACCAGTTCATTTCAGATTTATAACATAATTTGCATTTATTTTAATCAATAGAAGTTAAGTGAGCAGCACTTTTCAAAAGTCCCATAGGTGCCTATCTGTTTGGGCGCCTAAGTAAGTTTGAAAATCTGGCTGTCAGTGCATTATCTACACCATTAGATGGCATGGGATTCTTTAAGATGCCACATAGGACTTAATTCAGCATTTCCCAAACTTTTGAAATCCTGAGCATTCAAGGGTAACAGTTTGTGTCCTCCACTGCAACCCTGTCGTGTTCAGTTAAAGACGTACACATCTTAATTTAGTTTATACATTTCCCAAGCCTCCAACTCAGGAATCCTTTGTGCTCTTCTCAGGGGGCACAACGTATACTTTGGGAAATGCTTCAAAATGTGATACTGGCTCTCCTTTCCTGAACAGTAATGCCATGTCTATGCTACAAAGTTATGTCAGTCTACCTTATATTGGAATAAAGCCACAGCCGTATGGTTTTTGTCTCCTTGCACATCCTCACCAGGAGTGCTTGTATTGATTTGTATTGTCGGCTTATCTACACTACCATTCCCACGTAACATGTCATGTAGGGATGTGAAAAAAAACACACCCCTGACCAACAAAAGTTTCATGGGCAAAAGCACTGGTGTGTACAGCGCTGTGTCGGCAGGAGAGCGTCTTCTGCCAATATAGCTACTGCCGTTTGTGGAGATGGGAGAGAGCTCTCCCGTCAACACAATAAACCCATCGGCATAGAGCGGCTACTTGAGCGCTCTTACAGCAGCACAGCTGCGTTGGTGTAGCTGTGATGCTGTAAGTTCGCTAGGGTAAACAAGCCCCTATGAAGCACTAGTTGTGTTTCTGAGTCAATTTTGTAAATAAGATGTTTAGTGAACCTATATGTTTTATATGGAAGTAGAAAACTGCCCTGTTTGGAATTTGATAATAGGACATTGGATTAGGAGGAAAAGTATTATAAACAGGTCATAAATGCTCTCAGATGACCCATGTGACTTGGTAGATCCGTCTTTCCTCACTAAGTCTGTCTACACTATCACTTTTGTCTGCAAGTGTGACACTTTTGTCAAGGGTGTGAAAAAAATGCACCCCTGAATGACAAAAGTTTCACTGACAAAAGCGCCGGTCTGGTCAGCGCTGTGTTGGTAGGCATAGAGTTTCCCGCTGGCATAGAGTGGCTACATAGGAGACCTTATGGGGTGGAACTGCAGCAGTGGAGCTGTGCTGCTGTAAGGGCTGTAGTGTACATGGCAGGTATTGGGAAAGTGCTACTATACTGCTTCCAGCAGATTTTTCTTAGAATTACTTAAGTGGTTATAAACATTTTAATGAAAGCAATTTGTTTGCATCTTGGTGGCAACGTAATCCATGTAACTAGGAAATAAGAACTTCACACTGATTTTTCCTCAGGAATTCCTTGTGGCTCACTGCTCCCGCTCAGCCAGTACACTTATTGTGTGCAGAGTTTCAGCTAACATGGGAGCGGTGGGGGGAAGGGAAATCAATCATCCGCACCAGATAAAAATAATTGCATTATTGGGCTCAATACAGGATAACTGGGTAAAAATCTATGACCTGTGTTGCACTGTAAGTCAGACTAGACAATCTAATAGTCCCTGGTGGCCTTAAAATCTATGAACATGGCAATTAAATTATAGAAGAGGGATTGCAAATCTTCAGTCCTGCTCAGAGGTTGAACCAATGGGTTGGAGATAATGGAATTATAAGAATTAACTGAAATATTCATGGAGGTTTTGTTTTCGTTTTGTTTTAATTAAAATTGCCTGCATTCCACTTTCCAAAAATCCCTAAAACAGCAACAGTATTCTCCTCCTCCCCCCCTCCCCCGCCCCACCACCACCACAAATTCTTGTCTTTGGTAAAAATTTCATCAGATTTTCCATACACAGTTCCCCTCTCCCTCCTTTCCCCAGTCTGGAAAATTCTGAAACTGAAACCCCTTTTATTTATTTATTTATTTATTTATAAATATATTAAAAAAATTGGATTGGAGGAGATAAGGGAAGTATTGTATAACTTAACAAGATTTGCAGGTGCCAAGTAAAATGCAATAAGGTCCATGAGCAGCAGAGAACAATGGAAATCAGAAGTTCCTGTCTTCCCAGCCCTGCACACACCAGTAGTACTCACCCACAACCATTCATTTAAGTGCTTTTTAATGTGACTCTTCAGTTCCCCATATGCTGCTTCTTGAAAATAGTCCAATCTCCTCCTGCAATTTGAAAGGAGCCAATTCTTACAAAATAAAGTGGCAAAATATTTTGCATTGATTTTTTTCATGGACAAAATTGTCACTAACGTCACTTGACTCTATAAACTACTCAAGAAAAATAAATTTAAATTGTTGGGGAATCTGAAGATGCTATTGTATCTGGGACAAGCTCAGAGAAAATGCCATAGCCTCCACAAGAACAAGCATTCAGCTGTGTATATGTATCACTACCCTAGTTCCTGAATGCTGTAGGCAAATACTAACTGTGTTCTGGAATTCTTTAAAAGTAATTTGATTGAGACAATAAAAGCCCTAACAGGCTTCCCAGCCCTGGTAATGGAACTTCCAATCCATAATGAAAAAGCAAGCTGATTTGTGGAATAAGACACCATCACTTCCCCAACAGAAGGGCATCCTCAGGCAGAGTCAGACAAAATGACCAATCTACAGGGAGAAAGTGTGCCTTGCCAAACTTATGTCACAAGGTCACTGTCAGCCAGAGCAGCAGATGGACCAGCTAGTGTCATAATACATGCACTGTGACCATAAATTAGCTATGAAATATCAGTTGGATGGTGACTCTTCAAGCCATGATGCATCATCAAGCATTATGCAGCATTGTCAAAGGAAGTACAGGTGCAAATGCTGTACTGCAATTAGCTGCAATGAGCAGGAATGATTAAAAACCCTTAACACTTAGAGGAAGTGTGTAAAATGTAGGCAAGGAAAATGTAACATGAGAGAGGGACTGCAGGAACAGGGAGAGGAAGTAAACAATGAACATAATTAAAAGGCTGCTAGTAAGAAATTGGGATGAAATCACTCTTCAGGCTGAACCCAATTCATTTGGTTAAATATAGCAGAAGAGTTGGCAGTGAGGAGGATGCCAAAGAGTGTGGTAAGGAAAAGAGAACTCTACATAAATACCTTCAATGAAGGTTTAGATACATTTCTGGGAACAGATGCCTTGTCCATTAAGTCAGGTTTAACTGGGTACCTAAGGATTTATTAGGAGTGTAGGGACAGCATAATAAATTCTCCAATGTATGGGAAATAGTAGGGGGAAAGCAAGCATGGCTAAGAATTCCTGAGATTGCTTTCTTGTGCCAGAACGTGCTGCTTACTAGCCTTAAAATCAAGCAGTAATAAAGATAGTGCAATGCCACCTTTGCCTTCAACTCCAGGTTTGTGCAGAGCCTGACTCAGCCAATCCAGTAAATCTGGCTCCATTTGGTCAGTCCCTAAACCTGATGCATCTGTCAGTGATACATTTAATATTAATAGTATCATTTGTATCATTCTCTTAGACAGGCTTGTCAATTTAGTTTATCCCTGCAAAGGCAGGGGAATAATTATCCTAGTATAAGTCACCATAATGCGGGTATAACTATCCATGTGCAAGCTTTTACCAGTATGCCTATTTCAGTAAAAATTGTATCCCTAATCAGAGTAGCTATAACTGATAAAAGTTTTAAATGTAGATTAGCTTAGTTTTAACAAAACTAGTTCTTTAACCTCACAGGTCTGTAAATCTCTGTCCAAAAATTCACACTCAGTGACACTATAAATGTAAGAGAATACATTTGAGTCAGATGGTACCCTGAGATGTAAAGACAAATAAGAGAGTTAGAAAATTGTTCCCGTGTTTTTTTTCTAGAAGTGTTATTGGGTTGTCTGTGTATCATGAGGAATTATTTTATTATGGGAAATACCCAGGTTCTGTGAGCAGAACATATGTTGTGTATATAAAACTTCAAGATACTGGAATGCTGTGCCAGTGAGCTGCTTTTAATTTAAGGAAAAAATGCCTTTTTTGTTTTGTTTTTGTTGAGTCACACTCTGACTGTCTTAGTTCATTCAGGGATACAATGGAAAGTTAGCTATTTATGAAGAAAGGGGGATTTTTTTCTCTGAAAAAAATATCAAAATTTTTGATTGCATTCTATGCTTATTTTAAAACAAGTAAATTGCATGTGAACAACAAGTAATGCAATGAATTGACATCTTAATAAAAGTACAATCTTGTAATGAAAGGGAAAAAAATACTGTGACAAAGTTCCTCCTCTACCTTGATGGGTCCTGCACTTATTGACAGATTTGCTCATCTCATAGATTCTCCCTATGGGTCAGGAAACAGCCCAGAGACCTTCCCCTCTGGTAGAAGCCACAGTCCAGGTCAGTTCCTCCTGTGTCTGATCAGGAGTTGGGAGGGTTGGGGGGGGGGCAGAACTGGGGCCTTCCCTCTACTCTGGGTTCCAGCCCATGGCCCTGTGGATTGCAGCTGTCTAAAGAGCCTCCTGGTACAGCTGCATGACAGCTACAACTCTTGGGTTACTTCCCCATGGCTTCCTCCCAACACCTTCTTTATCCTCACCACAGGATGTTTCTCCTGGTGTCTGATAATGCTTGTACTCTTCAGTTTTCCAGCAATATGTCTTCTCATTCTCAACTCCTAGTGTCTCTTGCTTCCAGCTCCTCGCATGCACACTACAAATTGAAGTGAGGTCATTTTTAAACTCAGGTGCCTTGATTAGCCAGCCTGTCTTACTTAAGTCTAGCAGTTTCTTCTTAATTGGCTCCAGGTCTCCTAATTAGCCTGCCTGCCTTGGTTCCAGCAAGTTCCTGCTTGTTCTGGAACAGGCCCTGTTACCTTACCCAGGGAAAGGGGATTCACTTAGTCTGGGACTAATAGATCTGCCTTCTAACACTCTCCTGTAGGTCTCTGGCCTGGAGGGTGCAGGAAGGCAGAGGGCTGCTGCTTAGTTCCTGTTCCTGCAGCTGAGCACTGGCCCTCCTTGCTGCTGCTGTTGCTGTTCCGGCTCTGGCTGCTTCCTCGGCTGGGCCAGACACCACCACCACCTCCCCCTCCCCCTCCCTCATTCTCTGCTACCCACTGGCTAGTTGACTGGCTGCTGAGTCCCCCACCCTCAACTGCTGCTGTTGCTCCACCTACAGCCCCGGGGGGGGGGGCCCACTGGCCTGCTCCCCAGAGAAGGAGAGGAGTGAGGGACCCCAGCTCTTGTTGCTGAGCACACCACTACATTCACCGTCTGAGCGGGGTCCCTCTTGCCTGGACGCCAGACCACCACCATTTGGAGCTGCTGGAGTTACTGTGGCTATTGCGGAGGAGGAGGAGAGGACCACCTGCTGCTGGGAGACCGCGTGAAGACCACTGTGGAGGGGGCTTTTGTGGACCGAGTATTTTTCGAACTGTGCTCTTGTGGAGGTTTGGACTGTGTCTGTTGGGACACTGGGTGTGTGTCGTGGAGCCTGCCTCCAGTCCATCCGTGGCCCCTTTCGCCCCCACCAACATTATTGCCCCCTCCACCACCCCCATTGGCTGTTTTTCTTTCTGCTTCGACCTCCTGCCTCTGGTACTGAGCTGCTCGCCTGGCTTGCCACGCCCACTTCCATTATTTGGGCCTGCAGCAGCAGCCAGCCATACACTGACTTTTCGCTCCAGAGCTCGTGGGCGCACTTCCCCCACCCTTGGCCTGGCCTCCTCTCCTTTGCTATGTTTGTCTGCCCCATCCATTTCCCTCTGCGACTCTGATTGTCCTGCCCCAGCCCTGCAGCTAGCCCTGTGATCCCTCCACCCCATTCCCAGCTCGACCTTTTTCTCCCCCCCACCTTGTGATCCCTCAGCCCTGATTGGCCCCTCCCCTTGTGTGCCCATGCTCCCTCCCACGCGCTTGTGCCCCTCCTCTGATTGAGTTTGCCTTTCTTCATTACAGCCCCCCATGCCGTTATCCCTCCCGATCTCCTAGTGCAGCTAGAGAAGCCGGAATTCCCTTCTGAGTCGGTGACTGCTCCCTCTCCCGCTCCTTAGTCCTTGATAGTTTCCCACGCCCATTTAGCCCTCCGCTGACTGCAGCCTAGCGGGGAGGGGTGGTCGCCTCCTCTCCCTCCCCTCCCCACTCCTGTTATGGCGGGGAATGCAGCTTGAGAAACCCCTCGCGATGCTCCCATCACCCCTCCTCCACCTGCCCCCGTGTCCGTTCCCCAAGCCTCTACCTCGACCGCCGCTGCCGGTCCACCTGCCACCGCCCCCGCTGAGGCACCCATAGCGGCAAGTCACCAGGGAGAACTCCGCTGCTGCCACGTCCCTCGCCCCTTCCGATTCGGGGGGAGCCCCCCCAGCCGGTGGGAAAGGTTGGGATGGGAAAAAGGGTAAGGGCCCCACTAAAAAAGGCCAGGCCCTCCATGGCGGGGACTGTCCCCGCTGCCACAGCCCCGCTACTGGCCGCAGCATCCCTCCCCGCTGTTCCATCCACCAGCTCCACAGGTGTCCCTCTCCCGGCCCCCAGGGCATACGCTCAGGTGGCGGCGGCCCCCCCGCCTGCCGCTGCTCCTCTGACCGCCGCTTCCGCTACCATCTATAGCGGCTGGGGCCCTTTCCCCACCTTGACCAGGAAGCACAGCATCCGTTGCCTCCTGGTGCCTGCCTAGCCCCACGTGGAGACCTACATGTGGGCATTGGCAAGGATGGTGGGGGACACAGCCATCGTGGCGGCCTCCAAAATGTACGGGAGGGCGGTCTTCTTCCTGGCATCGGAGGCCGCCGCCCAGGAGGCGGTAGAGACGGGCCTGGTGGTGGGGGACATGTTCATCCCCTTGGAGCCATTGGAAGATCTGGGGGTCCGCTTGATCCTGACCTCCGTCCCTCCCTTCCTGCCCAATGCCGCCCGCCCTTTCTGCCCTGGGGCAGCCTATCTCTGTCATCAGCCCTCTCTCGTTGGGCTGCAAGGACCCCACCCTCCGCTACCGGGTGCATTATTCGACAGGGGAGGCCCGGTGCTACCTCTGCTGGGCGATGGAGCACGTATGGAGGGACTGCCCCTTGGCCCGGCATGGAGGAATGTCCGGGACCCCCGAACCCCAGCAAAGCACTGGCCCTGTCATCGCCGATGCCCCTGGCTGCCCGGCATCCAAATCTGCCCCTCCTCCTTCTAGGTCCACCGCTGTGGAGGAGGGTGCGGCGGAGATGCTGCTGGGCTTGGGAGAGGGCTCGCCCCCAGGAGGATCCTCCCTCATTCATGCTACCCCACTATTGCCTCCCCAGGTCCCTGAGCCATTGCTCTTGCCCCCCGACCCGACCCCTGTTAGCCAGCCCCTGAATGATGCCATGGAGGGCTGGTCCTTAGTGCAGGGGAAGTGGGGCAAGCGAAAGGCTTGGGCCCCGTTACATCCTTCAGATTCAGAGACCCCCCAGAAGAGCAGGAAGGGGGGCACCGATGACGAGCCTTCCGCTTTGCCCCCTGATGACTCCTGTTCTGTGGTGCCGGCTGGGAACACCGTAACAGCACTGGAAGGTAACACCACCCCTCCTCCGGGGTCCCTTCCCATGGAAGCCCCTGAGGGAGCTCCTCTCGCCCCCTTACCATCCGAAGCCCCTGTGAGCGCTGAGGTGGGCATCGCTTCAGGTGCTGGCGGGGAGGGCCCTGGGGTGGCGGACGGTGCTCTCCCTTCCATTTACAAGGAGATCCAGGCCCTGGGTCTGACCCCGGTCACACGGGGAGGACGACTCTCTGCCGGCGGGCCTCGGTCTGAGCGACCTCACCCTGGTTCCCGTGTCCCCAGGTTCCCTTCCCCTAACTGCTGCTTCTGCTCCCACCTTTGAGGGTCACCTGGAGTCTTCCATCTGCCTGGCTGCAGGTAGCACCCCGCTGACAGCCGCCAAGCCCATTAAGGCAACGGCCGGTGCCCCGCTGCCGGGACCTGATTCCCATGGAGTGTCCCTCTTGGGTGTGGAACACCTGACCACCTTCCTGGGCAGAGACCCCATTGACAGCCTTCCATCTCTGGATGCCGTGGCTGCCGCACCAGCCATAGTGGCTGAGCCTAGCATCGTTGAGGGTCCCCTTCCTGCTCCCCAGATCCCTGAACCTGACCAGGAAGGGCCACCTTCCAGCAGCCCAACTATTGAGGGTCAGGATCCTGCTTCTGCTCCCCTCCCCGATTCTCTTCCTGATCCCTGCCCTGCCCCTACTCCTGACCCCTGCCCTATCCCTGATGCCAGCCCCGTCCTTGTCACTTCCACCTCCCATGGTGCCAGTGCCGCCCCTGGGAATACCCCCCAGGGAGCGGCCTTAGTAGTTTTCCTCTGTCCCAACCCATCAGGGGCTGCTGTTTTCCTTCCACCGCCCCCTGTTGAACCGGGGAGCAGGGCAGGCCACGTGGCTTCAGCCCATTGGATGCCACGTCGAGGGTCTTCCCCCTGCCTACCTGCCTTGGTGGGCCACAGGGCTGTGATGGGAGCCCCACTGGGGGAAAGTTTTAGATCAGTAACCCTGCTCCCCATGCGCTGAGGGAGGAGCTGTGGGAGTTCCCGTAACAAAGTCCAGCTTGTGCTCCAGTGGTGGGGGATTTCCATCAGATCCTCTGGGCCGCGAGAGCCCTCATAGGGGAAGGTAATAGGACCGGGAAGCAGGCCACCGTGGCCTACCAGCGGGTCCACCTCTTCCGTGACTCTTTACTAACCTATGGGGTAGGTCATGGATTGCTGCGCGGCCTGATGGAGGCCGTGGGCATGTCTGCCGGCGAGGATCCCCCCCAGCCCTCCTCATGGCACCAATCATCTTTGCCACGTTAAACACCCGGGGCTGTAGTATGGGTCTCCGCAGGAGCCAGATGCTCTCCTTCCTTCAAGAGATGGGTACTCTGTGGTTTTCCTGCAGGACACCCATACGGATCCAGCCGCTGAAGCTAGCTGGCGGCTAGAGTAGGAGGGGACGGGGTCTGCTTTAGCCACCTCTCAGTTCGCACGTCTGGAGTGGTGACCCTGTTCTCCCCCGACCTATGGCCCGAGGTGCTGGGGGTTGCCAAGGCTGTGCCGGGCTGCCTGCTGCACTTCCGGGTGCGCATGGAGGGACTTGTGGTTAATCTTGTCAACGTCTACGTCCCAACATTGGGCCCAGAGAGGTTGCATTTTTATCAGCAGGCGTCCTCTTTCTCGGCTCCCTGGATCCTCGTGAGTGCCTGGTCCTGGGCAGGGACTTTAACACCACCCTCGAGGAACGAGACCGCTCGGGGACCGTCGAACGCCACTCCCTGGTGGATGTCTGGCGCGACCACCACCTAGACGACGTCTCGATGTTCACCTTTGTCCGGGTGGAGGCCCATCGGACGCGCCACTCCCGGCTGGGCCGCATTTACCTGTCCCATTTCCATCTTTCACGAGCCCACTCCTCCAGCGTTTGTCCGGCCCCCTTTTCAGATCACCACCTTGCCACTGTGACAGCCTCTCTCTGCGCGGAGAGTCTGGGGCCGGCCTATTGGCACTTTAATAATAGTTTGCTGGAGGATGTGGGCTTCGTGGCGTCCTTCTGGGAGTTCTGGCTGGCCTGGCGAGGGCAGAGGCACCCCTTTCCCTTGGCGCGGCGGTGGTGGGACCCGGGGAAGGTGCGTGCCTGGCTCTTCTGCCGCAACTACACCTGGGGCACCAGCTGACGGAGGGATGCGGCGATAGAGCAGTTGAAACGGGAGGTCTTGAAGCTGGAGAGGCATCTGGCCGCCAGCCCCGAGGATCCATCCCTCTGCGGAGCGTGCCGAGAGAAGCGGGAGGAGCTCCGGGCCCTCGAAGACCATCGGGCCAGCGGTGCCTTTGTTCGATCTCGCATCCACCTCCTTCGGGAGATGGATCGCGGCTCCCACTTCTTCTACTCCCTGAAGAAAAGGAGGGGGGCCAAGAAGCATGTCACCTGCCTCCTGGCGGAGGACGGCATCCCCCTCACGGATCCGGCGGAGATGTGCAGGAGGGCCAGGGCCAGGGCCTTCTACGCGACTCTTTTCTCCCCAGATCCAACCAATCCTAATGCTTCCAGAGTGCTCTGGGACGGACTCCTGACGGTCAGCACAGGCGACCGGGACCGGCTAGAGCTGCCTTTCACTCTGGCTGAGTTCTCGGAAGCCCTCCGTCACATGCCCACCAATAAATCTCCAGGCATGGATGGGCTGACCGTGGAGTTCTACCGCGTGTTCTGGGACATCCTCAGCCCAGACCTAGTCACCATCTGGGCCAAGTCTTTGCAGAGTGGGGTCCTCCCTCTCTCGTGCAGGTGAGCCGTGCTCGCCTTATTGCCGAAGAGGGGGGACCTCCATGACTTACGGAATTGGCGTCCTGTCTCACTCCTCAGCACGGACTACAAAATCATTGCGAAGGCCATCTCGGTGTGGCTAGGGTCCGTGCTGGTGGACATGGTCCACCCAGACCAGACCTACGCCGTCCCGGGCTGCACAATATTTGATAACCTGTATCTGGTCTGGGACCTTCTGGAATTAAGGCGTAGGAATGGTCTGTCATTCACCCTCTTGTCCCTGGATCAGGACAAGGCGTTCGACAGGGTGGAGCACAGGTATCTCCTGAGCACTCTGCGAGCGTTCAGCTTCGGAACCAGGTTTGTGGGTTTTCTCCAGGTGCTGTACGCTTCTGCAGAGTATCTGGTCAGGCTCAACTGGACCCTGACCGAGCCGGTCAGCTTCAGGCGAGGAGTACAGCAGGGGTGTCCCCTCTCGGGTCAGCTGTACGCTCTGGCGATCGAGCCATTTCTCTGTCTCCTCCATCGGAGGCTGACGGGGTTGGTGCTTTTAGAGTTGGAGCTGCAGCTGGTCCTGTTGGCATATGCCGACGATGTGCTTCTTGTGGTCCAGGACCCGGGTGACTTGGTGTGGGTGGAGGCCTGCCAGGCCATCTATTCGGCAGCCTCCTCCGCCTGGGTCAACTGGGTCAAGAGCTCTGGTTTGGTGGTCGGGGACGGGTGGCAGGTGAGCTCCCTCCTATCCGCCCTTCAGGCCATCCGGTGGAGCGCGGGTCCGCTGCTCTATCTCGGCTTTTACCTTTCTGCTGCGCATCTGTCTCCGCCAGAGAACTGGCACGGTTTAGAGGGCAGGGTGACGGAGCGGCTCCGGAAATGAATGGAACTACTCCAGTGCTTCTCCCTTCAAGGGAGGGCACTGGTGCTCAATCAACTAGTCCTGTCCATGCTCTGGTACCGGCTCAACACCCTGGTCCCGGCCAGGGTTTCCTGGCCAACCTCCGGATGATGATTCTGGAGTTCTTTTGGCCAGGAATGCACTGGGTCTCTGTAGAGGTCCTCCACCTGCCCCTGGAGGAGGTGGCAGGCAGGGCCTGAAGTGCCTACACACTCAGGTCCATGTCTTCCGCCTCCAGGCCCTGCAGAGTCTCCTGTATGGTGCAGGTAGTCTGGCGTGGAGCTTATTGGCGCACACCTTCCTCCACCACTTCCGAGGGCCCCGATACGACTGGCAGCTCTTTTACCTCCATCTGAGCGGTCTTCCGTGAGATCTCTTCGGGCTCCCAGTCTTCTACCAGGACCTCCTTCGGACCTGGTAGCTCTTTTCAATGACCAGGCCCGTGGCAGCCACCGTGCGGGCTGATCTCCTCATGGAGCCCCTGCTACACAACCCCCCGCTTCGTGTGCAGGTGACGGAGTCCCCCACGCTGCGCCAGAGGCTGGTCTTGGCGAGAATCACCAGGGTTGGAGACCACCTGGACTACGACCAGGGAGACTGGCTGGATCCCCTGACGCTTGCTTAGCGCATGGGGCTCTGCAGACCTCGTACTCCCCGGCGCATACTTCAGGGGGTGAAGGCCGCTTTACTGCCCGCTGTTTGGGCCTACCTCAACTGTGTTCTGCGAGAGGTCACGCCCCGCCCACCCTCCACCCCAGACCCCAGGGACCTTTTTATCAGGCCCCTGCCCCATGGACCCAATCGGGCCCCCCCCCCTTTCACTGCGAGCCGGCTGCACGATCTGCAGCCAGTTCTGTTCCAGACCGTGCCGAGGAAACATTTGTACATGCTTGTGCGCCACACACTTCACTACCTCACCCTCCTGTCCCGCCCCGATAAACAGTGGCGGGACCTCCTGCCACCTCACGAGGGTGAGGAGCCCCGGTGGGCCAGCCTATACTCTGGCCTGGTCCCAAGGCCCGCTGGGGATGTCAGTTGGCAGCTCCTTCATGGGGCCATGAGCAAGGATGTGTACTTGACGTGGTTTACCTGTCCCTAACACCTGCCTTTTTTGCGGCATGAAGGAAACCCTGGCACACATTTATTTAGAGTACGCCAGGTTGAAGCCCCTGTTCCGGCTCCTCTTAGATCTCTTCTTGCTTTTTTGGTCGCACTTTTCCCCTCACCTGTTTATCTATGCACTCCCCATCCGTGGCCCCAAAGTCGCGGGATCTCGTTATCAATCTCCGCTTGGCTCTGGCCAAACTAGCTATCTACAAAACCAGGGAGAGGATGTTGGCCGCTGGGTTTTCCTGCGACTGAGGAGCCTATTTCCGCTCCTCTGTCCGTTCACGCATCCGGGCAGAGTTCCTCTGGGTGTTGTCCACTGGCTCCCTTGATGCCTTCGAGGAGCAGTGGGTGCTGCCCAGGGTTCTCTGCCCAGTGTACCCATCAGGTTCCCTTCGTTTAGGCCTATGACCTCACTCCTGATTCTGTTTGTTTCATTGGTTGTCCCACGTAATTATTTGGTGTCACAGACCTGTGGATCCTCCCCTTCGGCTGGGGGGAGGTCCTTTGGCAGTGGGCGGGCTTTGCCCACCAACTTCTTGGATGCCAATAGGAACACTCTCCTGTAGCCATCTGGCCTGACCCTGTCACAATACATATGAAATAGAAGTGCAAAGGAAAACATTGCTGAACAGTTAATGCAGATTTTGCCATTATATAGTTGATTGAATTAGGTCATTTTTGTACATTTTTTGATGTTTCCTGGATTATGTATAATTTTTTCTGTGTTTTCAACAACAGATAGTGAGGTGTATTTTGACAAGATCTCATTCTTCATCCTGTTTTGTGGAGCCGAGAAGAATTTTTGTTTTGGTAGTTTCATCTATGAAAGTGACTTTTGAATTTTATATACATATTTAAATACTATGAAAAATCTTGCATATGTTGTTCCTACAGAACCGTGCTATTTATACAACAGCATGAACTGTTCTACTTGAGCCACAAAAGTAGTTTAATTCAGCCTTGTTTTGGGGAAAGCGCACCTACTAACCATGGATGGGTGGTTCGTATTTTGTTAGTATTTGCAAATTGTCCATGGAACCATTTTGGCTCTCTGGAAATTTGTTTACATTACTGTTGTGCCAAGGGATCTGTGAAAGGGGCTCCATTGTGCTTGGAGCCATACAAAGAGGGTAATTAGGTGGTCTCTGCCATGAAGAACGTAGTCTAAATAGACAAGACAGACCAAGAGTAGGGGAAAGGGATATAAATGAACAAGCATAATGAACACGAGAGTTTGCAAAAGTCATGTTATGTCCACAATTGTTTTTATTTTAAATTTTTGGAGGGGTTTATTTAGCAAGTGATTAGCTAAATGAAAAGACAAGGAAGGGAGAGGGAGCTGGAGGTTGAGGGAAATAGGTCAGGAGAGGAGGAGAGGAAGGAGGAGGATGGATGGAAGGCTGTTGACACAGTCAGTCAGCAGAAGGGAGGAAATGTCAGGAGTGAAAAACATTGAAATGACATCATCACTGTTCTATGGCCATTGCTGAGACTGCGCCTTCAGGGCTGGTGCAAGGATGTTTCACGCCCTAGGCGAAACGTCCACCTTGCGCCCTGCCCCATCCCTGAGTCCTCTCCGTCCCCCCCACGTCAATTCTCCCCCTCCACACTGAGGCCCGCCCCCTGCACCTAGGTCGCCTAAATGGTTGCACCGGCCCTGTGCTCCTTATACTAGTTTCTGCCAGCTCCAATTTCTCTGGCCTGTGGTTCCTGCTGGAACTTTTCTTTGGTGAAGACCTATGGTGCTGGGAGAAAGAGTTGTACAGGATGAAGGTGACCTGGATGACAGGGGGCAGGGTCACCCTGCCCAGCTCTGGGCTCCAAAGGATCGCTGAATGGAGGTGTGGTCGTAGCTGAACTTTATCTATGCCCCAAATGTTGAAATACCTCCTGAGGCTGCTTCCTGCTTTTGCCCCTGCTGGTTAGACTTTACTAAGTTGCTGTTCATAGTGTCTAGTTTGTTTGACAGAGATTTTGTGGGGCAAGTCTTATTTTTCTTGAATTTGGGATTAATAGGAAAACAAAAATGTATTTTAGTTATCCGAAGTAAATATTGACAGCATTTTGTGGGTTGCAAACTACAGCTGGTGTTTGCTCTCTGCACTGCATGGTCAAAATTGTTTAATTTAAGAATCATCTACATCTTACTGCAACTAATACATAAGTTTTGCATTACTGGGAGAGAAACAGGTTACTTTTTGAACTGTCAGTTCAAGATAATTGAAAATGGAAAATTTGTAGCAGATTCTGGCCTAGAATCCATTGCCTTTTCTGTGGATTTAATTGTGTCCACTAATTTCAGTTTTATACCTCACAAAAAGCTGTTGTAGCTGAGTTTCTTCAAATTAACAGAATAAGACTGTAACCTTGTTTTTCCACAAAATTTGTATCTTCTGGTTGTTCACATTTTTCTTTGACACAGCTGAGGCTGAGTCTAATGTCTTATTTCCCACTAATTAAAAGTGGTTGTGCTACCAGTATACATGCACCCCCACCCCCCACCGAGCCAGATTGGAGCTAATGCACCATATGTGTAATCTTGCTGATAGTTTAGCAGCATGTGTCAGATTTTAGTTACTTGTCCTGTTATATCTTAGTAAAGGGATTCGTAAGAGTGAGTCCTCATCAGATAAAAATCTATCTTCTGTTGTGTATCTCATCTCCTTTTGTAATATTAGAGTAGTATAAAGGTGAAACCATTACTCCTGGATGAATTCTCCTCCCCAATCACCATGTGGCCCTGCACCTTCCCCCCCGACCCCATGGCCCTCTGCCTCCACTCCCATTCAACACCTGTGCCAGTCTGCCCCTGCCCCAGTGTTATCCCCCACTAGCCCTTATGAGCTCCTGTCTGACTCCCCTTCTCCCCCCACCCCAGCAACCCTCGCCATCTGTCTCCCTATAGCTCCTCTACGGACTCTGTAAAGAAGGCAGGCTGTTTCTCTTTCCTAGCTGGTTGGGAGTGGCTGCTGTGTTCTATCGCCAGAGCACCCTCTGTTTGGAAAAAGGCAGAACTGCAGCAACTTTTCTGCAGATTTTTTATGCAAAGAATTAAAAATATGCATGGTTCAATAATTATGCATGCGCACTGTGGCGCTGTATTCCTCAAGGAATAAACCATGAACAACCATGTTATTGCAGTAAGTCTATATATGGAATGACTATTTTAAACTTTTTCAGGTGCCAGTCTTTTTAGATTGCCAGTGTACACATCTCAGCACAATTCCAGTGGGAAAGTCAACATGAAAAATGTTGACACTAAAAACAGGTCATCTGTGTCCTTCATTCTCTTGTGTGTAGATTTAATAGCTGATGTGGTCTTTAATCAGTATACTCCTCACAAGAGATCTTACATAAAGTGCAAAATGCGCTACAGAGTAACTTTGAGACTTAAGCTGTAATATCTTCGGGCTGTTTTGAGCTTTTACATTGTGTTATTAACATTATGGACCAGGTCCTCCACTGAAGTAAATCATTATACCTCAATTCTGTCCAATACAGCTATGTTGTTTTACACTGGTTGAGATCTGACCCAATATTTATTATGTAATTTCAAGAAAAGTTGACTTTTCTTGTTCCCCGCCCTCCTCCCCACAGTGCCCAAATAATAAGAAAAATTATCCCACCTAAAATACAGCTTTTTGACCCAGTTATTTGTTCTCTATATTAAAGAAATGTTGCCTGTGAAGTAATGATTGACTTCAACATAGATATTTTTAGAATATTAAATGCAGATGTTGACACATGTCTAGTAAAAATGTTATGAAAAGTACATGGTAGGGTTGTTTGAGATTACAAATGAAAGAGCATGTGTCTTGACGCTGAAAAAAAGGAAGAAAAGAACACCAAAGAAATTATGTAACCTGTATGTTTTCCTAGGACATGTACATATCTTCAGACATTTATATCTTCTTGTATCCTAAAGGGAAATAAACACATTTCAAGGCCTCATTACCCACACAGAGCAAGCAAAAAGAACAGTATTGTAATGCTAAAGCAAACATTTTGTTATGCTGTCCTGTTTTTTCTAAGTAGTACCAGTTGCTTGCAGACAGATGTTAATTATATAGTGAAATAGAAGGCTTGAGTTGTGTATTATAAAAGTAATGCAGTTTGAACGGGACACATGCAAAAATGAGTAGTCTAGCACTAATCCCTTTATATAACGACTACTGAAATTACTATTTTAACCATAATAAGACAAAATAATTTTTCCCTTTCTAATTTAGTGACTTGAATGACATCCTCATATATATTAAAAATGACAGAAATCATTCTTAGTTCTCAAAAAGGGCACATGACATTGTTGATAGGTAAAGATCCTGTCTAATCTCAGATGCTGACAAGGTCAGGTGCATACAAAATCTGATGTTTATAACCCACAGTTTAACTTAAAACAGACAAGGAAGGTTCTGAGCTGTGTGAATGGAGAGCCCTACTCTATACTTGGAGCGTTTCAGCAAGTGTTTGACTTTAAACATGTGAGTAGCGTAACTCAAATCAGTTGGATTACTCGTGCTCAGAGTTACATGTATTTAAATGCTTGGCCTAAGGATGGGTGCGATGAGGCTATAAATCCTATTAACATCTCCACCTTAGCTGTGGTTTTCTTCTAAACCAAAATAGAGGAAGGCTAGATGGGCAGTGCTATGGAGGAATTATCATAAACAAGGGCAATACTATTCATATGAGAAATAGATGGTTTCTGTAGACAGTACTCAAAACTAAGGGATGTACATGCAAGACTTTTCACAAGCACTTTCTCTCGTTATGATTGTTATGTCTTGGTTGAAGCCTTGAAAGGAAGGTTTCAAAGTTGAGCTCTTCTAGGAAAGCCCATTACATGTTAACCATGGAACCTCTAGTGTCCCTTCAATCGTTCCAGTGTACATTTTTGCTCAAGGCAATAATGTTCTTTTTTTTTTCCTTATTGGGTATTAGGGGATAATATGGCTAATGGAAAACTGTTTCTGCATCTTGAGTTTAATATAATCAAATATAACTAATAAATTGATATTTCATTAGTATTTCCTTCAGATTTTAATTAGTTTTCCTATTTCAGATCCCACCATCTAAGATGCTGTTAGACGTGACTATTACATGTAAATGTATGCAGACATTTTAATATTAATATGTATTCCTATCCAAAAGGGCGTCAATATTCAGCATGACGAATTGGTGTCCCTTCTCATTTCCTTGTTTCCATTAATGTGAAATTAGAAGATTAACACCAACTCAAGGGTAATGATATATACTTACATGTCTCATAGGTATTCATATGTTCACGCAGTAAATACGTAATCTTCAGATCCGTAGTGATAAAGTGAGCATATTAGTTTCAGGGATTCAATGTGATGTGACACTGATAGACTGATTAGTCTGTATATTTAAGATAATTATATCTATATGAGGTTATAATTTGGGATGGTTACAATTATGTATGGGGCTATGGTTTAGACCAGTGGTTCTCAAACTTACTTGATTGTGCCCCCTTGCCTGTATCTGTAGTCCTTTATGCCCATCCCTGCCACACACGTACATATACCGCTTTAAAAAAAATCAGCATGCAACTCTCCCTAAATATTAAAAACAACAAGGCATTGACTCAAACAGAGCTATTTCAGTATATGCTAATATACATTTTAAGTGAGCTATTGCTTACTGGCATCACTCTTTGTAACTAGTGTGATGGGGTGTGCCTATTTTTTGGAGCAGAACAACTCCACTAAATGCATGAATGAGCCAACGATCCAGCGTAGTGAGCAAAAGCAAAACTGATCGTGGTCGATACTTACAATTCAAATGTGCACATGGTGTCATAGCAAATGGATTAACGTACAGATGCCAATGACTTTGTATAATGCTATGTAAGCTTAACAGAAATCTATCCAAAATGCTCCGTGCCATCTAGAGTCAAATGCACAGCACCATCTGAGGACCCGATATGTCTGGAGGAATCAGCTTTGCTAGTTACTCATTGCTATGGGTAAAATGTGCACAGTAAGTCTTCCCACCTCCTCCCCCTACAAAAGCTTCTAATGCCTGCCCCAGTATACATTCTGCACCCTTTCCAGTGGGGAGCACCAACCAGTCCCACAACCTCTGCTTCTGACCAGTCTTTGTTTGGTTTACTTATATGGTCCCCATTATTGTAGTGTCTTGAATGTATTTATCCTCACAACACCCCTGTGAGGTAAGGTAGGTACTCTTAGGATAAATCTACACTACGGGATTATTCCGATTTTACATAAACCGGTTTTATAAACAGATTGTATAAAGTTGAGTGCACGCGGCCACACTAAGCACATTAATTCGGCGGTGTGCATCCATGGTCCGAGGCTAGCGTCGACTTCCGGAGCTTTGCACTATGGGTAGCTATTCCGTAGCTATCCCATAGTTCCCGCAGTCTCCCCCGCCCCTTAGAATTCTGGGTTGAGAGCCCAGTGGCGGCTGGGGCAAAAATCATTGTTGCGGGTTGGTCTGGGTAAATGTCGTCACTCATTCCTTCCTCCGGGAAAGCAACGGCAGACAATCATTTCGCACCTTTTTTCCCTGGATTGCCCTGGCAGATGCCATAGCAAGGCAACCATGGAGCCCGTTCAGCTTTTTTTTTTTTACAGTCACTGTATGTGTACTAGATGC
The DNA here is from genome assembly GCF_007399415.2 of Gopherus evgoodei. NCBI lineage: Eukaryota > Metazoa > Chordata > Testudines > Testudinidae > Gopherus > Gopherus evgoodei. The sequence goes on along the minus strand of NC_044326.1, from coordinate 122,002,483 downwards.
CGCGGACAGAGGCGATACTCCAGCGCTACACAGCAGCATTCATTTGTTTTTGCATGATAGCAGAGATGGTTACCAGTCGTTCTGTACCGTCTGCTGCCAGTGTAATTTGGCAATGAGATGATGGTTATCTGTCCTTCTGTGCTGTCTGCTGCTATCATGGGTGCCCCTGGCTGAGATCGGCAGGGGGCACAAAAGCAAAACTGGGAATGACTCCCCGAGTCAATCCCTCTTTTATGGTTTCTAAAAATAGAGTTAGTCCTGCCTAGAATATGGGGCAAATGTACTAGAGAAGCAGTGTATCAGAGAGTACAGCTGCTCTGTGTCAGATCCCGCAGAAATGATGAGCTACATGCCATTCACGGGGGGTGCTCCTGCAACAACCCCACCCATTGCTTCCCTCCTCCTCCAACCTTCCTGGGCTACTGTGGCAGTGTCCCCCCCATTTGTGTCATGAAGTAATAAAGAATGCAGGAATAAGAAACATTGAGTTTTTAGTGAGATAAAATGAGGGGGAGGCAGCTTCCTGGTGCTATGATAGTCCAGGCAGTACAGAATCTTTTTTCTTTTCACATGAAAGGGAGGGGGCTGATTGAAGCTCAGCCCCCAGTTGCTATGATGAAGATGGTTACCAGCCAGTCTGTACCATCTACTGGGAACGACAGGGAGTCATTCCTATTTTCACCCAGGCGCCCCCGGTCAGCATCACCTGAAGCCAGCCAGGAGCACTCACAGGTTGATAAGAAGGACGGTTACCAATCCTACTGCACCATCTGCCACCGGGGAGGGGAGAGGAGCGGATACTGTTCTTCACTGCTGCAGCATCACGTCTACCAGCAGCATTCAGTAGACATAGGGTGACATTGAAAAAAGTCAAGAAATGATTTCTTTCCCTTTTCTTTCACGTGGGGGCGGGGAGGGAGTAAATTGACGAGCAATTCCCTGAACCATGCCGGACAATGTGTTTGACCCTACAGGCATTGGGAGCTCAGCCAAGAATGCAAATACTTTTCGGAGACTGCTGTGGACTGTGGGATAGCTGGAGTCCTCAGTACCCCCTCCCTCTATGAGCATCCGTTTGAGTCTCTGGCTTCCCGTTACATTTGTCACGCAGCGCTGTGTAGCCTGTAGATTTTTTTTTCAAACGCTTTGGCATTTCGTCTTCTGTAATGGAGCTCTGATAGAACAGATTTGTTTCCCCATACAGCGATCAGATTCAGTATCTCCCATATGGTCCATGCTGGAGCTCTTTTTGGGTTTGGGACTGCATTGCCACCCGTGCTGATCAGAGCTCCATGCTGGGCAAACAGGAAATGAAAATCAAAATTTCGCGGGGCTTTTCCTGTTTACCTGGCCACTGCATCCAAGCTGAGATTGCTGTCCATAGTGGTCACAGTGGTGCACTGTGGGATACCGCCCGGAGGCCAATATCATTGATTTGCGGCCAGACTAACCCTAATCCGATATGGTAATACCGATTTTAGCGCTACTCCTCTCATTGGGGAGGAGTACAGAAACCGATATAAAGAGCCTTTTATATTTATATCGATATAAAGGGCCTCGTAGTGTGGACGGGTACAGCGTTAAATCGGTTTAACGCTGCTAAAATCGGTTTAAATGCATCAGTTAAAATTGGGAATAAAGCAAAGGGAGACTAAGGGCCATATTTTTAAAGGTATTTAGGTGCTTAACACCTCATGGGAGTTTCCCAAAGTCAAACAAGAAGGCTGTAGCAGAGCAGGGAATTGAACCAAGGGTGCTGTTCCCAGGCTACAACCCTAACTGCTGGAACCATCCTTTCTCTTGTTGAACTAATGAAAAATGGAAGTGAGGTGAACTGTTGGCTAAAAAATCCTTAAGCCTTCAAATCCCACTTCTCATGAAGATTAGAGGGAATCCAGAGTCTGACTATCTTTAGACAACACCAACAAACTTGTTTCTTCAAAAAGACCTTTCCATCGTAAGAATGAAACTCACAATGTTGACACTTCTTTCTATCCATAAAACCGCAAGCAACCTCCACCTCCAAAAACAGTAGATCAATACATTTAAAAATAAAATAAAATTAAATGCTACCTCAAGCAGAATTTTTATCCTGAAAAGGGAGACGTATCAAAGACCCCAGGAAGTCCACTAGGGACTCCACAATTTGCTTTTAATTTTACTTGGAGAGTGCTCAAATACTACTGTGGTGAGTGGCAGTATAAAACTCTTTAGATAGAAAGGGAGTATCTTTACAGGAACTGACTGTTATTCAATAGAACTCATCCTGCAGGATGAGGGTAATTTCAGGGTTCCAGGATGATAAGCCATAGTCCTCATGCTATAAAGGACCTGTTGACCTATTTCACATCAAGATAATTATTTTGTCAAGATTTTTCTAGGGAAAAATACCTAAAACAATGTAGTCTGTAACTACTGTTGCATTTTCCCCCTATGCAGTTATAAAGTGTTTTATAGGGTGTTAGAAGATAATATGTTTAATGGCAAACTAATTGTATATACTGAGTTTAATAGATAAACCACTATGAGAGAATGTTGAGCTATTTTTTCTGTATTTACCCGAAATCTGGCTGATATTTATATAATTTTATTGGAGATTTTGACACTGCCAGTGATTTACATTTCCCTGAAGTACCCCTGTCTTTTAATGCAAGAACAGATGCATTTTACTTGCAGGAAAAATAAAACCTGTGATCTTAGATGTTATACCAATATAATAAAAACCAGCAGAATCTTATTAAGAGGGATAAGGCAAAGATGCCACATTTATTATAAATATAATAATAAAGCAAAAGATAAAAGTAAACAACATTGTTTGACTGATTCCTATTAGTACTTATTCCTTACACACACACACACTTTATTCACACAATCATTCATTCAAGTTCTGTATAGTTACCAGCCTAGAAGTTGTTCATGTCAAGTTACTGGCCAGGTATCTTGGTCATGAGGGTGGAGCCGAGTCTGTGTCATATGCATCTGATGCTCCTGGAGGCTGGCAGCAGAACCAGAGACTCAAAGTCCTCAGTCTTTGGAGCTCATTCTTATAGGAATTAATTCCTATGTTATCCTATGGGAGCTGTTTCATCCTGCTGTTGCTGACTCAATCAGCAGATGGCACATTCCCGGTGGCTCCACATTGTCTAAAGTGGCACATTCCTGGTGGCTTCACACTGTCCAACGTTTGTGTTTGTCATCCTTCCAGGTGATGGGGTGGATCCCAGTTTACCCTCCGGGGGTTGTCTGGTAGTCCACTTGACACATTCTTCGGCCGATGGATACTCCCTTTCTAGGCTGGCACCTCCCTAACCATTCATGTATATCAAGCGTTCATCAACATACATTCCATATCTTAACCATATTTTAATTTACTGTCTCCATCACTCTCAGTGTGTATGTTAATTCATATGAGACTCCCAGCCCTGTAATCGTGGAGGGTGGGGGTCTGTTTGTTTACATTGTATCAATTACAGCTTAAGGCTAGCATAGTGTTTATTTCAAGAACAAAGTCAATTAACTTGTTTGTAAGTTTTACATAGTAATAAGAGTATCTTTCACAGGACAGATACAATTAAATGTTTTCTGCAGACAGGAGCTTACAAGTTTTAATGGAAGAACTAAAAGATTTTTGTACTTGGTGAAACTGTGGGGTCACTGTCACTTGGGGGAATCACTGTTAGTACCTTCTTTAATATCCCTACAAAGACATTAATACCAACTCCAACAAGATAAGAAAACAGATATTTTTTAATATGATCTTCTCAGCCAGAAATCTGAAGAATGCTTTTTTAAAAATGAATTTAATTTCCATCTACTAAAACTGCACTTGAAAAGAACATTTTAAAATTATAAAATTCCCCTTTTGGGAAATTAAAATAAAAAACAGAGAGAAACGAAAAAGAAATTGGATTGCTTTGTTACAAAAGTGCTGCACGGGGGGAAATTGTTATTCAACATAGCTTCTATAGACTTCTTCTATGTGGAATGTAATGCTTCTCTGATAGATGCTATATGTGTAATATTTTAATAAAGACGTTGCTATAAAATGCATTAGAGGAAGGTTAACTTCCTTCTGGCAGCTTTTCTTTCACTAAGCACTTTTCTTTCACTGAGTTAAACTGCTAGGGTAACATTTTTATTTTTACTGGTAACTGAGTGAGTTCTGCATCTCAGGAGATATAAACTTAAAGGACCATAACCCATACCTTTGGCTTCTGCAGACACACACACTACAGAAAAGGACACATTTCTCTGGAAGAGCCATACATGGAATGTCACAGTTCCAGGATTAATGGCACCTTTGACACCCACTCCTTGTCTTCCTTGAGGGCACCCACTTAAACTTTTAGGCTTTTCAGACCCCCTTCCCCTCTCTAGGGATGGAGAATCACATCTCTCTCCTTTCAAACTGTGGGTTTAGGCTTACAGACCCTCAGCACCTCACAGTAATTTTTCCAGCAGATCAGACCGGGGTCAAGCATATACAGTTAACTCCTTCTGTCTGATAAATCTGTGTGTTTTTATTTGTTTTGTTTTTTGTTTTTTGTTTTGTTTTGTTTTAATGCCCTGAGGAATCAGTGGCTGTTTTAAGATATGATGGATTATAGAAACTCAATGTTATACAAGTACTCTCTTTAAAATGTGGTATTCCCTGCTTTCAGAAGGTGTACAGCAGATTTTTCCAGCCCTGGTTTGTCATGGCATAACGTACCTTTAAAATCACAGTGTTGGATTGCTTGCTTGCTTCCCTCACACTCTTCCATAAATAGAATTTAATGATTACTATCTAAAGACATTAGAGTGGGAACCAGTTTTCAGATAGCATCACTCTGAGCTCCAAAAGTTTGTGACAGAACTGGCTGCTGTAATTGTGCTGGATTGACAGGTGTCAGTAGGGGAGAAGCAAGGTGGTGATTAGAACAATCTAACAGAAAAGTGTGTTTGACATCTAATTTGATTAATCTACCTTTTCATTGTTTTTGTTATTGAATGTTAAAATTGGAGTGTTTCTCACTTCTTTCACAGTCCTTAATACCATGTTACTATGTGTACTTATGCCGTGTTGTGGGAATTTCCTATTTCTGCACTCAAGGGAAACTGCAACTACCTTGTAAAGCTAACTGGAGAAAATGTTTACTTTTTTTTTTTAATTTTAAATTCAAGATCTTCTGCAATGCTATTATCCACCTACATGCAGGCCCTGTACTCATGGGACAGAAAGGGTGGGTTTCTGAATATACCAGGGAGGAGGCATGTCCATTGTGGCTCATGATTGAAGTATTATCTTCTGGCCTGTGACACAGGCAGTTAACAAAAATTTCAGGCTAGCACAACTTCACCTTTTAGTATGCTTGGGATGGTGTCTTTTTTGTTTTTGTTTGTTTTGTTTTGGGTGCTTGTTATATTGTGTGGGATTTCTCCATTTTTTTCTACAGCCAAGGAGCTGAGCAGTTTTTTATTTTTTTTTGCTTTCAGTGCTGATGACATGGGTATGGTGTGCTCCATCCTTCAATTTTCCATGTATAAGTACTTGCATGGATAATAAGAGATGATACAATTGCTGTATATCAGATTTTGGTGTATTTGCTGCATGTATCTCTGTCTACAAACACATACTGGAACCAGTTGTTTAAATTTTGAAATAATAACTAAACCTAGCTATTAATGAACTTAGAGCTTATTAATATGCATGTTATCTCCTTTGATACAGTATTTACCTGACTCCACCCTAGAATATTTCATTTTCAGGCTTCTAATCTGACATTGCTACTCTTTGCTAACTTTAGTTTCCAGGTTTTATGCTTTTGATATTGTCCTATTTTCACTGTTCCTGGCATGATCTCTTAGGTGATTCTATAGTTTCTTTTCTTTCATGTAAGTTGACAGTATCATGCACACATACTCATTAGGAAGACCTGTTTAAGCATTACTGATGGGGTTGGGCAGCTTTTCTGTTAACAGTACTTTATCCACAGTGAACAAAGGAAAAAAAAAGATTTGAGTAGTTATTAAAAAAACAAAAAACCAACATGCCTATTTAAAGAAAAAAATGGTAAAATAAGGTGTTGCGGGAACAAATTGGTGAACGACTTTTTCAAATTCTGGATTGTCTACAAATGGAAGATTTCCATTGTAAACAATGAAGGATAAAACATAACTAATCTAATACCACATGAGACCACAAGGTTGCAAACCTCCATATTACAGGATGGTGGAGAGGGATATTCATTTCTTCTCTGTGATATACATTTTCCGATAAGTGAGTTTTTTTACAAGCCCAAATAACTGAATGGGATTCCAATAAAATACGGTGCAGTTTTCTAACCATTCTGTTAAATATTTTTTTACGGCTCTGTAGTGCTATATCAGTTATTCCCCAAGGTATTATGTAGTAGTAGATCATAAACTTTTAGCTTAGATTAAACATCACAGCTGGTTGCTTTAATTTGATGCATTATAACACAAATGTTTCAACAGCTTGACTAAAATGAACCATACTGCAAATTCAAGGGAAGAACGAAGGTCAATGTGTATGATGCCTACTGATTTGCAAATTTTATTTGTTTGGATATATTAAATGCATTATATGAGATTCAGTTTAATGGAACATAACCTGACAGACTAGGACAGATCAGGAAAGAATGCTGAAATGGATCAGGAAAGAATGTTGAAACAGTTTCATTTATAAGAAAGTCACACTGTTTATTCAGGTGGCAGAATTGAAACTTGTGCGACTCTTAGAAAGTGGAATGGAGATTGAGAAGGAAGGAAAAACCTTTTGGATCATTTTAGACTTGTTTGTTTTATTTCTGATTGTAAACAGGACCAGCAGACGACATTACATTCTTTAAATCTGCATAAAGCGGTGTTGCAAGCAGTCAACAAGATCCCTCTGTACCTCACCCTATGCCTAGAAATATTTTTCCCCATTAATAAACAAGAAAAGTCCCTAGCTCCAGTTCTTCCTGAATTCAGAATATCTTTAGTGAAGAGAATTTATAATGGTTTTATGAGTTAAGAGTGATCCTTTACAAAAGATCATGTTTTAAAGTAACTTCAAGGTATCCAGTGACCCAAAACAGCTACCTTTATAATACCATGCAACCAGAATAAACTTTAAGTGATGATAAAATGTACATTTGCCAAACTAGAAAGGAAATGCAGGCAACCAAAGAACAATTTCAAACAGTTCTCAGCATTTAGTGCAGTAATTATGTGCATGCACAATTTTCCATTTAACTGGTAATTTGCACATGAAACTGCAATAATTGTATGCACACAGAGCCAGCGCTACCATTTAGGCAGCCTAACCAATCGCCTCGGGCGCCAGAATAAATGGTGGGCGCCGTTTTGCTGGAGGGCGGTGGAGGCGGCGGTGAAGCTGCCGTAGTGGTGCCTGCGGACGGTCGGCTGCTCGCGCAGCTCCGGTGGAGCGTCCGCAGGCATGACTGCGGCAGCTCCACCAGAGCCACGGGACCAGCTCACAGGGCGGCGAAATTGCCATCCACCTAGGGCGCTCAAACCCCTAGCGCCGGTCCTGTATGCACACTAAGTACATATTTTTTGTGCATAGTTGAAATCGTGGCCTAGTATTTGTATTTCCTTGACCTTAGGTAGTTATAAATGTTTGTGCTATGATCTATCTTTCACCTATAATGTTGTCCTGTCTTTAGAGGATTCAGGAAATGTTTGGAGTCTTGAGGAGGTTACCTTTCTGTTTTAAGAAAAATGAGTAAAATGTCAGAATGCAGTGTCAGAATATTCTTGCAGTCTTTTCTTAATTTCTTTCAATTTATTTATCTAATCAACATGATGTCTGCTATGACTTGCAACAAAAATGAGAAAAAGCAGCAATAAAACTTGCACAGATGTAGTACTAGTCTTAGAGCTAAGTAAATAGCTATGAGTTCAGACCTTTGGCTAACCAATAGTTAGTCATACAAGATTGTCCCCTAGTTGCTGTGTAAAACCTCAAAGCCCTAAGCCACCCATCCCCCACTGCGTTAATTTTTTCTAAATGCATTTGTAGTTCCTGGTGTTTGGGTAAGTGGGATAGTCCAGTTTGTCCAGCTGCTCTGCAACACAGACATGCCTATTTGAGTGCCTATTGCTAATTGCCCTGAAGCAATTATCATTTGTTGGTCTTTCCCAAGTATCTGTAAGTATTGAACTATTAAGCCATCAGCAAATACATCTCCTTTGTGTGGATTCCTTTTCCGGTTATTTATTTCAAGCATTTTATATTTTCATCCCTTTTACTGGTGTTGAGGTAGTTTGGTTACTTTTGCACCAGCTCCTGCTTTCCATTTTCTCCTATTAAAAAAACCTTCTTCCCAAAGTTGAAGCATAAAGTAGGAAACCGTACTCTCCAGAGTATGGAAGTGATATAAATGGGCATTTAGCTCAGAGATTGTGACTCTAATGTATATCATGTTATACTTAGTGTGAGAATAAATTCTCTAACTTGCTGATATTCATGTGTCCTTCCCATTTACCCACCTATCATTATAACCCCTGCCACTAATGGGCTTGACTGAACCAGTTAATAACTATTTATGCTGATATTTTAGAGAAGCAAACAGCCGGGGGGCTGAGACTGGTTACACTCCTTTCTATTTATGCATTAAATTAGGATTAAGATCGATGTGTTCAGAGATGAATAGTCAATATGTTAACAGATTGGACCAGCTACCTGCTTCTAAGTCTTGACTGTAGACTTCTATTTAGTCAAGTCAGATGTTAGGAATGGCAATATACAAAAACCTGCAGGAGAACACTTCAGTCTCCCTGGACACACAATAGCAGATTTAAAGGTAGCCATCCTGCAGCAAAAAAAACTTCAGGACCAGACTCCTAAGAGACTGCTGAATTTCAGTTCATTTGCAAATTTGACATCATCAGCTCAGGATTAAACAAAGACTGTAAATGGCTTGCCAACTACAAAAGCAGTTTCTCCTCCCTTGGTGTTTACACCTCAACTGCTAGAAGAGGGCCTCATCCTCCCTGATTGAACTAACCTCGTTATCTCTAGACTGATTCTTGCCTGTGTATTTATACCTGCCTCTGGAAATTTCCACCACATGCGTCTGACGAAGTGGGTATTCACCCACGAAAGCTCATGCTCCAATACTTCTGTTAGTCTATAAGGTGCCACAGGACTCTTTGTCGACTTCTATTGAGCATGCTTTGCCAATGTTTTATGATCCATTGTTTCTGGTACAGTGATAATGCTTGGATATGTTTCCCAGACCTATTTCCTTTTTTGGTGGGATATAAGTCTTTGACTTTTTTTCTTAATTTCTAAAGAAAGTTGTCATCAATAATAGCAGTTTAAAGAAGGTATGTTGCATCGAATCTCTTGTGATTCATTCACAAGAGCTACCACAACCTATTTCATTAATATATTACTCCATTTTCATGTTGGTATAACGCAATTGTTAGTCTCAGGAGTAGACAGATTTTTATTTATTTTCATGTTAAGTTGGAAAGCGTTCCTTATAGATTCCTGTGGTAATTCTGCCTATGCAGGGTTTGCAGGATGTGGCTTTGAGAAAATATTTGAAAATATCTTAAGAAATATTATAGGCCTGATAATGCAACTCATGTTTGTGCTAGTGTGAGCAAGTACATGAACAGTTTTATTGACATACTAGATTATGAAATGTTGATTTCATTGGGATCACTCACATACATAAGGTTTGCACTATCAGGCCCAAACCTTGTTCTCTGAATTCTGTTTTGGGCAGGATTCACATGTATGAAAAGTAGTGGTGATCTGAACCAAAATCCCAGATCCAAATGTTGGCGTGTTCAAACTCTGGCACTTGTGCATGTCTCTGATTATCAGATAATAGCATTATTATTTTTTAAGCAAGTCATACTATATATTCCAAAACCAGAGAAATTCACTAGGTATTTTTTTCCCCTACCTTGTCATTGGTGGGTCTGGCTTTAAATTAACTGAACAATAAATTTTTAGACTTTTTTGTAATGTTACCAAGAGAGATTAAACACCTTCAACTTGATGAATATTAGTTTCTGTCTTTCTGTCAGAGGTAATTGTTTTATTGAAAGGGAAAAATTCAGGAGCAGACTTGTTCTCTCTTACATTTGTGAAAATCTATAGTAATTTCACTGATTACAATGGAATTTTTCTCAAGTGCAACTTGGTAACTGAGATCAAAATCTGGCCCACATTCAGTTGTTAATGCTGTGAACATCAAAAGAAATTCCCCTTTTAATTGGCTTATACCTACATCTGGAGTGGTCAAACTTTTTGGCCCGAGGGCCACATTGGGGAATAGAAATTGTATGGCGGGTCATGAGTGCTCAAAAATTGATGTTGGGGTGTGGGAGGGGGTATGGATTCTGGAGTGGGGCTGGGAGTGAGGAGGTTTGGGGTGTAGGAGGGTGCTCTGGGCTGGGACGAGAGGTTCCGAATGTGGGAAGAGGATCAGGGTTGGGGCAGGGGTGTGAGAAGGGGTGCAGGTTCTGGCTGGGGGTATGGGTTCTGGAGTGGGGCTGGGGATGAGAGGTTTGGGATGCAGGAGGGTGCTCTGGGTTGGGACCAAGGGGTTTGGAGAGTGTGGGGGGGAATCAGGACTGGGGCAGGGGGTTGGGGCATGGGGAGAGGCTCAGGGGATGCAGGCTCTGAGTGACACTTACCTTAAGCAGCTCCCAGAAGCAGTGGCATGTCCCCTCTCTGGCTCCTACATGGAGGAGCAGCCAGGCGGCTCTGCTCGCTGCCCCGTCTGCCGGCACCACCCCTGCAGCTCCCATTGGAGCGAGTAGGAACCAGAGTGGGGCCATGCCGTGGCTTCCAGGAGCCTTGTGGTGCAGCCCCAATCCTGTGCCCCGGCCGGTGCGCCAGAGTGGGGCTGAGCCTCTGGTGCAGCTCGCGGGTCAGCTTAAAATGGCTCGCCGGCCGTAGTTTGCCCATCCCTGACCTACATGCAGTTGGTTCATAAAATGCAGACTTTGTTTTCATAAACTGGACTAATGAACTACAGTATTTATGCAACATAAAGAACACTCTTTCACTCAGCAGCTTTTCCAACTTCCACTGAAAGTTGTTCTACAATAACTAATAAAAGTTAAGCCACTATCTTATGCAATTAGTTAAATCATTTCAATCTGTAAGCTAAAAACTACAGATCTGTAATATTTCTCTCTAAATATTTAAAAACTCTGTTTGCTACAATGCATTTTTTCCCCAAAGCAGTTGTTATAATTTCTTGCTGATGTACGTATCATAATACTTCCCCTACATCCTTCGTTTTCCACCAGTTAACTTTTTGGGTTTACATTTATTTTTAAATGCATATTTTTTTGTAAATTTCTCAGGTTTTGACTTATTTTTTTGTGGCAGACCTGAGCATGTAATCGCAGTAGTTGTTACTTATGGATATTTGAGATCTCAAGTAAAACGGTGACTGTACTTTGTACCCTGAATGTAGCAATTTGTTTTTGATCTAGTGCTCTAGAAAGAAGACTACTCAACTCATTTGTGTTTTCTTTTGCGTTAAAGGTAATAGTTGACTGTGCAAACATTTTCTTAATAAAAAATTCTTTAATAATTTAGAACTTTCCTATGAATGTCTTTATTTTAACATCAAGTATAGCTCTGCTTCTTCAGCATTAACTGCACTTTTGATACCCCTCCAAACAATTCCAGACTTTTGAGGAAGCTCCAATTTCAGGCCTATTTTGAGTAAGGGGAATCTCCAGGTACATAAACTGGTCCTGACTCCCAGCAAAGGTACTGTTCTTGTGGGGAAAGTAAGTGAGGTCAGGATGTCCCTACATACTGGCTATCACTGGACATTAGGCCATTCCCTTTGAGGCCATAAGTGGCAGAATATAAGCTGAAGGATCCTTAGCCCCTTCCCTCCCCCAGCCTTCCTAATTTAGGTTAGGTACTGCCAGCCAGCCCTGGGATCTGGGGAATCTCTGTATGGCAGACAACCACATGTGCCTTGTTCTTTCAATCTCCAGTTCTGAGTCAGTTCCAGCTTGGCCCACTCAAAGACAGGCCAAACCTTGAAGCTTGAATTCAAATCTGAACTTCCCCAAAACTCAAAGTAGTGGTGAAGAGGAGGAAGAAGGGGACTTTGTTCTGCTGTGATTTATAATACAGCCATACTACTGGAAATTGAGGTTAGAGTTAGGCTGCTAGGTCCACGTCTAGGCACTTTAAAAATGGTGCATTCAGCTGTCCCCCTCAGAAGTTAATTTGAGCCAATAAATCTACAGCATTTTTGAAATTCAGGCTACTTATGTAGCTGCCCGAATATGGACTTAGGAGCTCACCTTCAGGCATCAGTATTTTTCCCCCTAAATCTTAGCCTAAAACTCTAGCAGTATATTGGCTGTTAATTAAATGAAATCTGAATACAGAAGTGAAAAGTGTGGCGATGAGAATCTAAAGGCAGAAGTGGGGAAATTCTGTCGAACATCTTGATCAAAAAGTATAACTTGGGTAGTGACACTAAGTGGGGAAGAAAGAACAGTAATTTCAGTTATATAAACAGTGAATTAATCATAACCTTGATTTTCAACCTGCCGCTGAGGCTAAGGTTAGATCTGTCCGCTCACATGCATCAGCCAATTATCTGTACTAACCATAGGAAAAAACAGATTCAAGACCAGTTGTCTTGTTTAAAGAACAAAACAAAAACAAGCAAATGGTTCAGAAGAAGAGTATTCTAAAAAGCAGCAACCGAAGTATGATTGTTACCCAATAGAATTCCATCATCCTTCTATGGTATCAAGATGCTCCAATCAGTGGAAGTATAGATGAGTCCACTAACAGAATACATGCATTCCAATTTTCCAACATTGCTTTAAAATAAAGACCTGAGAGGAAGAAATAGTTCAAAAAGTAATGGTGAGGGAACGATCTGTGTTTAAAAAAATAAAAAAATAAAATCTCTTCTACAGGAAAATATCAAAAGTGAGAACATCAATCATTTCATTCAGCTCTTTAGCCAATATGTTTCCAATAAAACTGGAACATTTTTAAGAAAACCACAGCTGTGACACTGCACTGATAACTAAATCCCCCCAAAAGTGAATAATATAAAGGATAAGCACCTGGTGGTAAAATCATATTATATTTTCTATGACTAAATCACTAGAAATAAAATTACATATAAAAAACACTATTTGGAAAGAAAGTTAAAGGTTGCAAAGTCAAACATTCAAAATTTTGTCAATTCCAGAATTAATGTCTTAATTTGGCCCCTTTGTGCATATGTATTACAATGTTCTCTAGTTACATGATCACATGCTATCACTCTGCCTTCCTTAACCATGTAACCATCCTCCTTCCCTGCAGTCCCCTGCTTCATTCTGTAAACAATTTGCAATTTATGCAAAAAATCAGGCACTGATCCTACAGATAACAGCCTTCTTCACTGTACCACTCTGTTTATCCCCAGAGCACGTCCATCCTGTGATAAGACAGGATCCCTGTAATAAGACTAGCATGTTATCATGTAATTAAAGATTGTATCAAACCTTAATTCAAGCATTTCCTGTTGAGATTGAAGTCAAGCGCTGAACTTCACTGTAATGAAAAGTGTTTTGTTTTATGAGAGTTCCTAGGTTTATTTTAAAAAAGTAAATACAATTCCATCATGTGGTACCATCTTGGACCATCCACATGTGTCATCATTAGCACAGGAAATATTAGACCTGCAGCACATTTGAACTAATGGAATAACTGATAAAGGATAACGGCCAGCTACTGACACAAGAAGGGGATAGGGGAGATATTTTGCTCCCGGGTTTCACTGACAGCAGAGGAATGTTGAGACTCAGGATCCTGAGTTCTATTTCAGGTCCTGTTCTCTAGTGGGTACAGACCTTTCTGCCACTGTTCACCCTACCTGGCCCTGGCATGTATCCTTACATATCTCTGCTCTCCTCGCCGGAAATTAATTACCTCTCTGTATTCCAATCAGGCATGTCTTTATTCTCCTGGGCAAGAGAGAGAGTCTCCCTGCTCCTGCTCAGCCCCTGCACCCATAGGCTAGAGCAAACCCAGTACAGATAAGAACCTTTAGAAAATGTAGCTAACAGATTCTAGCAAGTCTCTATTGAACACATGTGAAATACGATTTTTTTTCTGAAGGTTTATAACTTGGCCAAAATTGGACAGATTTTCACATCCCTGACACTTGGGCAACATTCAGGCTTAATTTCAAGTTATTGCTCCAAACCAAGGGATCACAAGATCTTAGCGAAACAGTTGCAGAACCACTTTTGCTGAATTATTTAAAATAAATTAATAAAAAAACAGCCTGGGGGCATATACTGGTGATAGAAAATTGCAGCCTGAACAGTTGAAGCTATAAATAAGTGAAAGCGGGTCTTATAGCAGAACATGTTGATCAATCTTAACTGTTGGTATTACTGGTGTCGCCTCCTGTAATGGGAGCTAATAGGTTAAAATGTTTGTGTAGTGTTTTTACCAGTGTAGTGTGGAAGTACCTTAGTAAATCAAGGCTTTACACGTTAGCTATACCAAATATATGTTTCAAGAATTTTTAAAGATGTTCAGAAATAAGCACAGCAGTGAAAATGCCTAAATAGATAATTTTGGAGCCACACGCAGAAGGGCCATATGGAGTTTTCTACTTATATCACTTGTTCTGAAACTGAAATGAATTATTCTACTGTCAGATGTGCCGATGACCAGCAAAATACTGAAAGTCATACTAATGGCTCGGTTTTGCAAAAGAAATCTTCAAAATACATGCAAATATGTAGCCATGTAGCATGGGTCTTTGGGCTAAAACATGATGTGATATATTGGCACCTGGAGGTGTCAACCTGACAGATTTCAGGCATACACTATACTCAGAAAAAATAGGAGCACAGTGCCTCTGCGGGGTAGAACTTCGGAACTTCAAGATCTGAAATTCTTCCCAGTCAATGAATATGGAAACATATTATCAAAGTGGATTAAGAAACAGTCTGTGGAAAGCAGTCTTTACAAACATAAAAACAGACATGACATAAAGGGGAATATGTGAACCAAGGGATCATACTCTGAAGCAATTTGCTAGAAATTATTAGTATAGAACATTGAGTTTCTGGAGGTTGGCTGTTTTTTAAATACAAAGTATATGCAGCTTTGGTAAGGGTACAGTTGCACTTCCCCCTTTACTGTTTCTTGGTCATCTTCTGCCCTCAGAAGTACATATTAAGGATCCCATTTAGATCAGTGGGAGCATCAAAGAGGAGTAAGAACAACTAAATCTTTGTTTGAACAGAATGTTAGAGAAATCACTTAAAGGTCTGCTCCAAAGCCCATTATTAGATCGTACAAAGACTCCCATTAACTTCAGTGGATTTGGGATCAGACCTTACACTGCTGGGAATTTATTATCCAAGGAGACTGTGCTAGTACAGGACATATTAAACTTTGAAATCTGCTGTTATAAGATACACAAAAAAGCAGAAGAATTCTATCCTTGATGAGAAAGTAATTTTTATAGTAAAATTTGTGTGGGGAAAAATCTTAAGAAATGGGAGAAATGAAAGGAACAGCAGCAATAGCATCAGGATATATAGCATAGATTTTACCATGGTCAAATAACAAGAAAAATATATGGAATAAATACAAGGGGGAAAGGAACTGGCAATTAGATATGCTGTTGTCCAGAACACTGTCAGCTCACAAGACTGTCACTTGCATGAAGGCTCTGTTTTTTTGTTTTTGTTTTGTTTTGATTCATTTGTTTGTTTTTAATTTTTGTTTACCCTGGTTTCTTCATTTTATGCACAAGAATGAAACCCAGGAGATTACACAACTTACTTGCCTTTGGAGAACTACGAGATGCAGAGACATGAAAATATAGTGAGGAAAATATCAATTTGAATCCTTTATAAACATAAGAGAGAAAAAGGGACCTTAAGGAGACAGAAAATTTGCCAGTGCTTTTATAAAGGAAAACAAAATTAGGCATAGAAGACTGTTTAAAATATGTATTTTAAACCTTGCTGCCTCTATACTTTCATTAATTATATAATGAGCAATGAGCAAATCTCAGAAGATTGAGCAGTTTAGTTCAAGAGCTGGCCAAAGGTTAGCTTAGGTTCCTATTTTAACCAAGCCTGTTTGCCCTCTCTGTTTATGTACAACATTCCGACCAAATTTCTGTCTTTCAGCTCCCAAGCTATTTTTCTTTTTATCCCCCAACCCCCACTCTGTAGTTGTAAATGTTTTCTCTGTACTAAACAAAATATAAAATCTTGACAAGCTGCTCTGTCAGAGCTAAATTCTGTGGTACCTCGGGACTGTAGAAGTCAGAAAAATAGCTAAAAAGCTGTATGATGGTTGTGCTGGAGGCTAGAGCCAAGGCCCTGTGTATAAGTGAAGGTGGCCCTTTGTGCAGCATAGGATACGATTCTGTGGCAGATCTTTGTAGGCCAAGGGTATGACCAGTAGTGGAAACATGGTCTGCATCTACTGAGTCAAAGCAAAGGAGGAGCAGAAGTCTGTTTCCTGCTTCTCCCTATGCTCTAAAGAAGAGGCTGATGCCTGGCTGCCAGCAGCTATCTAGTTGTTTAAAACGGAGTATCTCTTCCCTCTGACCTAATATTTCCAGAAGGAACTTTGCTCTGTTTCATACACACTCTGATAAACATCCAAACATTGGTTGCCCAGAGAGTCTTTTAACCTAAGAGATTTCAGAAGATTTTATATGGGCAGAATTTAACCCAGACTGAACTTTTCTTACAATTTTTCAGTGTTGCATCTCTTTTCAACAGTTTTGTGGAACACATGAATAGCCCAACTTTCATTCCATGCGAGGAAGGGAAGTTTTTGTCTTGGAATTCTTTATACTGTGCTCACTACAGTTATCACCTGAGAATTTGTTGTGGATCTAAATTCATAGCAAATATTTCCATCTGTTATGCTGTATCCCTCACTCCTTCCATTCTAAGCTGAAAACTCTCACATATCAGTAGTATCCATGGGAGTATAAGGGGCTGCCCACTACTCTTCTCAAACACTTTCCCCTTTGTTGTTGTTGTTACATAAACTGCACTGTGAAGCTCCCAGATGGCCTGAATTGTGCTATCCTATTGCATATACTGTTGCCACAATGAATTCTGTGCTTGTCCCACCTGCAAGGAGAATTAGCTTAGGTGGCCACATATGGGACTTCAGTGTTTAATGGCAGACAGTTATTTTTACTGAGTGTATTTTTACATCAGCCCACTTCTTCAGGTTTCATGCCATTTGTAAATGTGATATTTATAGTATGCTTCCATGGAAACCTATCATCAAATTAAAATGAATGAGACCTCTTGCTACCATTAACTTAATAACATGCCACAAATGTTTAGGAGCAGAGACTCTTAAATCTCTTGTGATTATCAAATATGCAGCAGCATTGTCTGAAATGATTTGCACTTATTCATGTGGTTTTGAGAGTCCTTTGATGTTCTGCATAGCTGGTCTTTATCCATCAGATTTGAAGTTGCATTTTGGAGTGCTGAGTCAGTGTAGGTTGCAAGGAAATGACAGAAACTAGGCATGGGCTGAACAAAGCTAGGATTCTGGCTGGAAGAATATAGGATTTATTCAGGTTCAACAAAACTCATATAATTCCAATCAGATGATCCCAAAATCAGAGATTTCCGATTTCCAGCCATTGAGGTTTAAGTCTCGCCTTTGAAAACTGACAGAAATAAGAGTTGACTTCTTCAGTACAACTGCCAAATTTGTAGCTTATCTTTCTCTCAGGATTATCTTTCTTTTATTATTTGTATTCTGGATTATGGTAGTACCTGTTGTAAGTGGGAACCTTTGTGCTAGACACTGGGCCAAACACATAGTAAGAGACAGAGAGCTTAAAGGTGAAACAGATAAGAGAGACAAAGGATAGGAATACAAAATACAAGCCTAAGACTGGGAACTGGGGCACAGTGTCAGACAGTAAGGCTGTGATAGAGGTAGGAACTGAGTACCGGTTTCCTGCATCCTAGCATAGTGGCTTCCTCTCAAAAAACAAAGAGATTAGAATTCTTTTAAGAATATATAGATATAGAAGTCTGAGCAGCACTGTAAAGGCTTTTCACTTCACCATGTAAAGGTACAACTACCAGCTAATCTGACCTTGCAGTCCCCCTCCAGCTCCTGAGTGCTGTTCAATGGGCTCTTATAAAGGAGGACATTAGAACACTTCCTTCTGTCTTTGGCATCAGATGGATACAGCTTCTGCATCTTTAACAGGTTTTATGCATTGGGATCACTTTTGTATGTTGAAGTGTTGATTGAGAGTTGCCATGAGGACCCCAGTGAGGATGAAAGTTTTGTAGATTAAAGTGTTTAAGAAAACACAGATATTTCTTGCAACTTTCCGAAATTTCTGTCCACTATATTGCCCCTTGATGATATTGTGCAGTTGTTAAATATTTATAACACAGGCTCAACTCCCTCAATGGGCATATTATTTGTTTTCCTTGTATTTTCTTTTCAGTCCTGACATCACTGTGCATAGTTAAAAATTAGTCATGGACCGTAACATTTTCATTGGCTTCAGTGCTTTACACTTTATATTGCCCATTAGACTTAAATCTTTTTGGTTACTGAAGCAGAACATCTTGCCACGGTAATCATATTTTCAAAAGCTTAATTAATCATATGTAATGTGAGGTAGATGTCCTGTACCCTTGTCTGGCACATATTACTTTCTCTGCAGATGTTTTTCCCTTTTCCTTAGACTCATTTCTACTTACTAATGAGAAACCAACACCCTCAAATTGTAGTGAGGTTGGATTTAGACCTGAAATTTCTGACTCAGGCTCATTTTTCAAGTAGCTGACGGTAGTGTGGAATTATATGAAAAAATGCAATTCTGAAACCATAAGCTTGTGCACCTTTTGTAGCACCTGATAGAAAGTAGTGAAGTCAGATCACAGATGACACTCATTCCTAAGCCCACAGACTTAGACAGAAAATCCCACCGTACCTCCTAGGGACCACTGAAGTAATCTTTAGAAGGTGTCACTCATTTTTAATATCCCTAGTACTCCCAATCCTCCAAGTCTGGGGAGGTATTTGGGAGAGCGAATGTCCAAACATTTCCACTCCCTGCCATTTTAAATGTTTCTCCCCGCCCCCCAACATTTGAGGAAATAGTTTTCTCTTTACTACTGCCAGATTTATGAAGAATGATTAGGCAAGTGACAAGCTGAGACTGCTGCCTGCTAAGTATAATGTGCTTATTTTACTGTTGCGCTGCTCCCCTCCTCACATTTATCTGTTTCATCCACCTGTTGCATCTTTTAATAAACCTAGTTTGTGAGCACTTTGTTGCCGGGAGTGCCTTCCTGTTCCGTGTTTGCACAGTGCCTAGCACAATGGGACCCTGATCTCTAGTTGATTTACAGATTGCACTCCTCCTCCTCGGCTTGTGCTATGGTCACCCAAGCTTCCTGGAAACGCCAGGTTAGTGGTGGTGGTTTCTCTGTTTCATCACAGTTCATTTTTGTGCCTAGGAAAAGCAATTTTAAATTTAATCAGAAGTTCCTATTTTATTAGACCTTAGGTGAAACTGGCCTCTTAGATTATACCTAACGTACAAATTTCTATATACATGTATGACTGGTCCTACAATTTTCGCTAGAGCTAAACTGCCATTGGGTTCAGGGCAAGTTTGAGTGAGGACTGCAAGAGTGGGCTTCAGTTGTGGGGGCTTGTGTTGTGTTGTGTTAACTACCAGGCAGCAGGTGGGAAGGCCATGACTGATACAGAGGCAGCAGTGAAAGACACAATGAGGATGACTGGATGTGGAAGCTGCGGCATGTACATGATCCTGGAAAGGGTGCCTGAAAAGAGCTTTGTTTGCATGAAGTGCTGCCTGATAGAGCTGATGGAAGAGAAGATCCGAGGACTGGAGATGCAGGTGTAAACTCTGGTTGAGTTCAGAAGGGGGTTTGAGCAGACGATGGAGCACAGACACGACACGAGGGGGCTGAAGGGATAAGCTCAGATGTGCAGATGGAAGCAGGACCAAAGAATTCAGAGGAGAGACTGCTAGGGGAGGAAAGTGGACGGTGGAAGCATGTGACTAAGAGAACCAGGCAGAGGAAAAGACAGGCCAGTGAAGGAGAAATAGACTCAGGAACAGGTTTGCAGAGTTGGAAAATGAAGAAGGGGCACAGGAGGTGGTCGCTGAAGGAGAGAGGGCAAGGAAAAAGAGAAGAGCTGATAGTCCTACAATAGGAGGGGAGGAGTCAATGGAGGCAACACTAAATATGAGCCCCAGGAAGATTGCAAGGGGGAATAGGAATCGAGAGGACTTGCAGCCGGTGGGTGCGGGAGATAGACCGGAGAAGCACACTGTCACCAGGAAAAGGCAGGTCTACATGATTGGAGACTCCTTACTGAGAAGAATAGACAGGCCTGTGACTAGAGCTGATCGGGAGAACAGAAGGGTGTGCTGTATGCCAGGTGCTAAGATACAGGATGTGGACCTGAGGCTGAAAAGGATACTAGTGGGAGCGGGGAAAAATCCGTTGATTGTCCTTCATGTGGGAACGAATGATACGGCTAGATACTCTCTGGAATGTATCAAGGGAGACTATGCCAGACTGGGGAAGACGCTTAAGGAAATCGAGGCTCAAGTGATCTTCAGTGGGATTCTGCTGGTTCCTAGAGAAGGGCGACAAAGGTGTGACAAGATTATGGCAATCAACAGATGGCTCAGGCAGTGGTGCTATAAGGAGGGCTTTGGGATGTACGGCCATTGGGAAGCATTTACAGACAGAAGACTGTTCTCTCGGGATGGACTTCACCTGAGCAAGGAGAGAAATGGACTTCTAGGATGGAGGCTCGCCGACCTGATTTGAGAGCTTTAAACTAGAAATTTGGGGGAGATGGTTGAGAGATGTTCGGGAGAACTCCACGCCAGAATTTAACCTGGAGAGGGAAGTAAACAAAGTAAGAGGGGATACAGCCATGGACAGAAGATTGGCATAAGGAGGAAGGGTAGTGTAGATAACAGACTAACAGGTGATGTTGGTGGTAGAATGTCCGTGCCTAACAGGGTACAGAATATGAGTGAAGCCAAACAGGCAAAAATTAAGATGTCTGTACACTAATGCGAGGAGCCTAGGGAACAAAATGGAGGAACTAGAACTACTGGTGCAGGAAGTGAAACCAGATATTATAGGGATAACAGAAATGTGGTGGAATAGTAGTCATGACTGGAGTACAGGTATTGAAGGCTATGTGCTGTTTAGGAAAGATAGAAATAAAGGCAAAGGTGGTAGAGTAGCATTGTATATCAATGATGAGGTTAACTGTAAAGAAATAAGTGATGGAATGGACAAGACAGAGTCTGTCTGGGCAAAAATCACACTGGGAAAGAAAGCTACTAGAGCCTTCCCTGAGATAGTTCTTGGGGTGTGCTACAGACCGCCGGGATCTGATTTGGATATGAATAGAGACCTCTTTAATGTTTTTAAGGAAGTAAACACTAATGGGAAATGTGTGATCATGGGAGACTGTAACTTCCCAGATATAGACTGGAGTACAAGTGCTAGCAAGAATAGTAGGGATCAGATTTTTCTGGATGTGATAGCTGATGTATTCCTTCACCAAGTAGTTGAAGAACCAGCAAGAGGGGATGCCATTTTAGATTTGGTTTTGGTGAGCAGTGAGGACCTCATAGAAGAAATGGTTGTAGGGGACAGCCTTGGTTCGAGTGATCATGAGCTAATTCAGTTCAAACTAGATGGAAGGATAAACAAAAATAGATCTGGGACTAGGGTTTTTGATTTCAAAAGGGCTAACTTTAAAGAATTAAGGAAATTAGTTAGGGAAGTGGATTGGACTGAAGAACTTGTGGATCTAAATGCGGAAGAGGCCTGGAATTACTTTAAGTCGCAACTGCAGAAACTATCAGAAGCCTGCATCCCAAGAAAGGGGAAAAAAAACATAGGCAGGAGTTGTAGACCAAGCTGGATGAGCAAGCATCTCAGAGAGGTGATTAAGAAAAAGCAGAAAGCCTACAAGGAGTGGAAGAAGGGTGGGATTAGCAAGGAAAGCTATCTTAGTGAGGTCAGAACATGTAGGGATAAAGTGAGAAAGGCTAAAAGCCAAGTGGAGTTGAACCTTGCAAAGGGAATTAAAGCCAAGAGTAAAAGGTTCTATAGCCATATAAATAAGAAGAAAACAAAGAAAGAAGAAGTGGGACCACTACACACTGAGGATGGAAAGGAGGTAAAGGATAACCTAGGCATGGCCCAATATCTAAATAAGTACTTTGCCTCAGTCTTTAATAAGGCTAATGGGGAGCTTAGGGGTAATGGAGGGATGACAAACGGGAATGAGGATATGGAGGTGGATATTACCACATCTGAGGTAGAAGCCATACTTGAACAGCTTAATGGGACAAAATTGGAGGGCTCGGACAATCTTCGTCCGAGAATATTAAAGGAACTGGCGCATGAAATTGCAAGCCCATTAGTGAGAATTTTTAATGAATCAGTAAACTCAGGGGTTGTACCGTATGACTGGAGAATTGCTAACGTAGTTCCTATCTTTAAGAAAGGGAGAAAGAGTGATCCGAGTAACTATAGGCCTGTTAGTTTGACACCTGTAGTATGTAAGGTCTTGGAAAAAATTTTGAAGGAGAAAGTAGTTAAGGACATTGAAGTCAATGGTAATTGGGACAAAGTATAACATGGTTTTACTAAAGGTAGATCATGCCAAACCTACCTGATCTCCTTCTTTGAGAAGGTGACAGACTATTTAGACAAAGGAAATGCGGTAGACCTAATTTACCTAGATTTCAGTAAGGCATTTGACACGGTTCCACATACGGAATTATTAGTCAAATTGGAAAAGATGGGGATCAATATGAGAATTGAAAGGTGGATAAGGAACTGGTTAAAGGGGAGACTACAATGGGCCATACTGAAAGGTGAACTGTCAGGCTGGAAGGAGGTTACTAGTGGAGTTCCTCAAGGATTGGTTCTGGGACCAATCTTATTTAACCTTTTTATTACCGACCTTGGCACAAAAAGCGAGAATGTGCTAATAAAGTTCGCAGATGACACGAAGCTAGGGGGTATTGCTAACACGGAGAAGGACCAGGATATCATACAGGAAGATCCGGACGACCTTGTAAACTGGAGTAATAGTAATAGGATGAAATTTAATAGTGAAAAGTGCAAGGTCATGCACTTAGGGATTAATAATAAGAATTTTAGATATACGTTGGGGACGCATCAGTTGGAAGCAACAGAGGAGGAGAAGGACCTTGGGGTATTGGTAGATCGCAGGATGACTATGAGCCGCCAGTGTGATATGGCCGTTAATAACGCTAATGCGGTTTTAGGATGCATTAGGCGAGGTATTTCCAGCAATGATAAGGAGGTGTTAGTACCGTTATATAAGGCGCTGGTGAGACCCCACCTGGAATACTGTGTGCAGTTCTGGTCTGCCATGTTTAAGAAGGATGAATTCAAACTGGAACAGGTTCAGAGACGGGCTACTAGGATGATCCGAGGAACAGAAAGCCTGTCATATGAAAGGAGACTCAAAGAGCTTGGCTTGTTTAGTCTAGCCAAAAGAAGGCTGAGGGGGGATATGGTTGCTCTTAATAAATATATCAGAGGGATTAATATTAGGGAGGGAGAGGAATTATTTAAGCTTAGTACCAATGTAGATACAAGAACGAATGGGTATAAACTGGACACTAGGAAGTTTAGACTTGAAATTAGACGAAGGTTTCTAACCATTAGAGGAGTGAAGTTCTGGAAGAGCCTTCCAAGGGGAGTAGTGGGGGCAAAAGACATATCTGGCTTTAAGATTAAGCTTGATAAGTTTATGGAAGGGATGGTATGATGGGAGAGCCTATTTTGGCAATTGATCTTTGATTATCGCCAGATAAGTATGCCCAGTGGTTGGTGATGGGATGTTGGATGGGATGGGATCTGAGTTACTGCAGAGAATTCTTTCCTGAGTGCTGGCTGGTGAGGCTTGCCCACATGCTCAGTGTTTAGCTGATCGCCATATTTGGGGTCGGGAAGGAATTTTCCTCCAGGGCAGATTGGCAGAGGCCCTGGAGGTTTTTCGCTTTCCCCTGCAGCGTGGGGCATGGGTCACTTGCTGGTGGTTTCTCTGCAGCTTGAGGTCTTCAGACCACAATTTGAAGACTTCAATAACTCAGGGTTTTGTTATAGAAGTGGATGGGTAGGGTTCTGTGGCCTGCTTTGTGCCGGGGGTCGGACTAGATGATCACATTGGTCCCTTCTGACCCTAGAATCTATGAATCTAAGTTTATACTGTTCCTGTCATGGCTCACTGCTAAGAGGGCCAGATTCAGGTCAGCACAGACACACCAGGTTGGTGATATATTTTATCATTAAATGTTATCAAGCCAGTGAAAAAAGTGTACTTCTTGATCACTATATTACCATGAAACCACAGATAGCCCCCACCCTAGGCACTCCAGCCCCTACTTTGCCATCCAGAGTGACTGAACTTGACAATGAAAGGTTATTAAAACCAAAAATTCACCACTTATTAGGTTACTTCCAGCTTGAAAGAGCTAGTCACTTACCTCTAGTCAAAACATGTTTCAGATCTTATCAAAGACTATGCTGTAGTTTTTAGTAAACTAAAACTAAAGATATATGGATTAAGAAAAAGTAATGAGTTAGAACAAGATGAAACAGATAAAATATGTTACAGGTGACATATTAGAGTTTGTAAGTTCAAAATTAAAGCAGAGTTGTAGCAATCTGCCAGTATCACTCTCTTTTCATAAATTTTCTCAGGGCTTCCCAGAACTGACTTTTGGAGAGCCCTGTCGATGTTCAGGTGGATCAGAGGTGCAGAGTCACTCCCAGTGTATTTTCTTATTGTTGAAGACAGTCTAGCCATTGTCCTTATCCCAGTATGTGTCTGTAGCCTTCCCCTTGTGGAATGCTCAACAAATCCCTCTTTGAAGTTAACCTGCATGCACAAGTAATCTAGTTGCACTGATTTACATAAGGCAATTGCTGGCCATTCATTATAACAGGGATAGATAAATCAAAAAAATATAGGTGGTAATCATTAGTTTCATGCATCTTTGATCTTAAGATTAATTAAATACAGGATATAGACATGGAAAGGGATACTGCAACAAATTAACTTAACTACACTAGTACATATCAAACAGGATACATATACAATGTAAATAGCACTCTGCTGGTTCCAGACAAATGTAGGCAATAAAGTTAACACTAACGGACAAGTGAATTGGGACACGTAACACTGCCTTGAGGTTGTGACCCGAGCTCAGGTAGCTGCTAGTGCCACAGTTCCCTTTCTGAATTAGTTAAAACATTCATATTATTCTCTGAAGGAAAGAAGTGGATCCCTGTCCCGCTTTCATTTTTATACAGAATGTCTGCTATGTTACAGTTCCATTTAATGAAATACAGCCGGTATTTGCCTCCTTCGCTGTATTTAAAATGTTAAGGCCCAGTTAAGGTGCGTGCTGGCTGCTTTATTATTTTCATGACACAAGTATTCAAAAACCCGCCTGCAAGTGAAATTCAGTATTGCCAGAGCCGTGCAAGGCAGTTGGAGCATGGCGGTGAATCTAGTGTTGGGTATGTTTTGTTTAAAAAAAAAAAAAAAGCCCTCTGAATATTACCATAATGTACACTTGCGGCTTTTACAGTTTGTTGCAGTTTTGTCACATTAGTTTAAACATGAAACATGCTGTTAGTCATTTCCTTCCCCATTAATTTCCAGTTTCTATATAAGAGTACAGGGGTAAGGGTGGAAAGAGTGCGAGATAAAGCTGAGATTTTGTTTCATCCCAAAGATGTGAGTTTGCGATTTTAATACATTGTGTGACAATCTAATTGCCCATGCAGGGAAAACACATAGGCTGTTGGCTTGAGGCAAGTCTCTGTTTTGTAACTGGGCACTAGATTATACTGTTTTGCACTTGGATTGTCAAATGTGCCAGCGTGTCATTTGTTATGTGAGGGAAACAAGATGGGTGAGGTAATATCTTTTACTGAATGAACCTCTACTGGTAAGAAATACATGCTTTCTAGCTTACACGGGTGACCTGAAGAAGAGCTCTGTGTAAGCTCAAAAGCTTCTCTCTCTTGATCAGAAGTTTGTCCAATAAAATATATTACCTCCCCAACCTTGTCTCTCGTAGTATCCTAGGACTGATATGACTACAACAACGCTTCATGTATATCTTGTATGATACTGACACATTTGGCAGCCCTGTTATGCCTACTGCATCTTAGCTAAAATTTCACACATCAGAGAGAGAGAATGTTTCCCATGAAATAGCTTTTGGCTGAGAGGAAGGTGCTGAGAGCAGACACCCCATGTGCTCTGGACTCATTTCTGCTACTAAATAGTGTTGTATGCAGTGTTATAGTTATGGTGCATGCTTCTAAAAATACATAAGGGAACCCAGGCAGACCCACCATATCTGGCCATGACATATATGCAAAAGAATATCGGGACTCATAAAAACTATCCTCAAACCACTCACTGCATGAAGGACCAGCTTATTCCAGGACGCAGCTGACTTCCTCCACAAACCACAACATTAAAAATCTCCCACCGAACACCATCCTTGCCACTAAGCATATTACTTCCCTTTTCACCAACATCTCTCAGAGTAACACCATAGATGCCTGCCTCAAATATTTATAAGATAATGGACAACCCTCAGATATCCACCTCAAACACATTGCCAGACTCATCCATTCCATTCTTACCCATAACAGTTTTACCCTTTCAAAACACACACTTTGATCAAACCATGCGAACAGCCATGGATACTAGGATAGCTCCCCAATATGCCAACCTCTTCAGAAGAATGATGTCTGGACAAATTCACCATGAAATCAGTGATATACCTGAGATACAATGATGATATTTTCATCCTCTGGACCGAAGACTTAAACCCCCTCAGACATTTCCACCGTAACTTCAATAACCACCACCCTTCCATTAAACTCTCTCTGCACCACTCCCACACTAGCATCAATTCCCTGGACACCACGATCAGCTTCAACAATGGAACCCTACAGACAACTATATACAAGAAACCCACAGATCACCATACCTATCTTCCTGGATCCTGTAACCACCCCAAACACACCAAGAAATCTGTTTATCTACAGCCAGGCACTCAGATACCACAGAATATGCTCTAAGAAG
Organism: Gopherus evgoodei; assembly: GCF_007399415.2. Lineage (NCBI taxonomy): Eukaryota > Metazoa > Chordata > Testudines > Testudinidae > Gopherus > Gopherus evgoodei. The sequence continues at coordinate 121,975,263 of NC_044326.1, read as the reverse complement.
AAAACCCAGATGTACACCATAAGACACTCAAAACTGCTTTCACCAAACAAGGACACTCCACCAGAGAAGTAGATCTCATCATGTTACAGGTGACCCAGATACCCCGAGAGGACCTGCTTCAATAAAGAAATCAAAGTCACTCTGACCACACATGTCTAGTTGTCACCTATCACCCCACACTGGAACCCATAAGGGTATCACTAAACTACAATCCATAGTCAATGGGGACCCCAGCCTGAAAGAAAAAAATTGGTTTGTTTAGTCAGGAAAAGAGACAACTGAGGGGGAACATGAGTTTTCATGTACACAAAGGTTATTATAAAGAGAATGATGTTAAATTGTTCTCCTTCTCACCTGTGGACAGGGCAAGAAGTAATGGACTTAAATAGCAGCAAGGCAGTATGACACTGCACCCCATATTCGGCATAGTGATGATATGATTATGGCATGATTATGATGCATTTTATACAAGATGGGTCATGTGAGATGTCATTGAAAAAATTATTTGCTGAATGATTCTTATTTTTATGCATACATCATTTTTCTGTCTAAAATTATGAATATGACTATCTGTATTTCAAATATAGTTATACATGGGTGACAACCACTAGGCAAAATGCCTCTAGTCTAGATAGCTGGCTGTGAAGAGCCTGTTCAAGATAATGTACCATTAGGAAAAACAATAGGCCTTAGGAGAAGCTTATCTCCCACTGGGTAAGCCATCTCAAGTACACTCCAGGCAGCCTGTATTTAATGGCTGCTATGACTCAACAAGGTATGCAAGGGCATGTGACCAGGCCACATGACTCTGGACATTTTGAGATGCCTGTATTTTATAACAAAGGGTTCCTACAATATGCTAAAGCTATATAAGGCAGAGAGTGGCATCATCTGTTGTTCAAAACTCTCCCACAATGGAACACCTAAGAGAAGCTCTTAAAGAAAAGGACTTGGAATGGGGGTGGGTATTCCAAGCTGCAAAGCAAATGCAGCTTGTCCCTTAAGCAAACCTGCTTGTGTCACCAGGCAGGATGAGAGCTGCGAATTCATATCCAATCTATCTAGTATGTTAAGCTTAGTTTCTGTTTTTCCTTACTTGCTAGGTAATGTTTGCTATCACTTATAATCACTTAACATCTGTCTTTTTGTAATTAATCAGCTTGTTTTTGCTTTATCTAAACCAATGAGTTTGAATGAATTACTTGGAAATCTTAGCTTAAGGAGCAAAGGCTTTTGCATTTCCTCCCTACATTAAGGAGGAGGTAAACTGGATAAGAAATTGATACTGGTCAGGGTTTTGACCAAGGTAGGATGGTACAGCTCTGGGGTCCGAGGCTCTGAAGCTGGTGGTTATTTTGGCTGTAGCCTCTCTATTGTTGGCTGGTAAGCCTGCTTGTAACTGTTGCTGGGTGTGTCTCTACTTGGGCGAATGCTGGTGGAAGTGTAGGACTGGGAGCAGGTGTGCAGCTTGTCACAGCAGCACAGTATGAGAATGAGCCCAGACTACTGAGTCAGAGGGCTCAGTGGTACCCCAGTTCCAGGTGGCACCCTTGGGGGAACCCATTACAGGCAGAGGCGGCTCTAGAGATTTTGCCGCCCCAAGCACGGCAGGCAGGCTGTCTCTAACAGTTTGCCTGTGGAGGGTCCGCTGGTCCCACTGCTTCGGCCTGCGGGAGGGACCCTCCACAAGCACGCCTGCGGGAGGTCCACCAAAGCCGTGGGACCAGCAGACCCTCCGCAGGCAAGCTGCTGAAGGCAGTCTACCTGCCGCCCTCACGGTGCCGGGAGAGCGCCCCTGTCATAACCTATTCCCAGATTTGGACCTTAACGTCCAAAATATGGGGGTTAGCATGAAAACCTCCAAGCTTAGTTACCAGCTTGGACCTGGTAAAGATGCCACCACCCAAAAAATTAGAGTGTTTTGGGGCACTTTGGTCCCCCCAAAAACCTTCCTTGGGACCCCAAGACCCAAATCCCTTGAGTCTCACAACAAAGGGAAATAAACCTTTTCCCTTCCCCCCTCTAGGTGTTCCTGGAGAGATACACAGAAGCAAGCTCCGTGAATCTAAACAGAGGTGTTAGGCCTGAATAAAGATATAGCAGACAAAACCAGGTATGCCAACCTGACCAAAGTCAGGCTAACAGAGGTTTGTGGGTAATCCCTGAGTGGAAAACACTGAGAAGCAGCAGCATGTCTCACAAGCGCTGGGAAAAAGTGAGATAAGAGAGAAGCTGCATTCCTGGCATAGTACCAGATGTGCTGTGTTCGGGCAGCTCCTTCGAAGAACTGATAAGAGCCTTAGGTTCCCAGCCTCCTTGTTTTCACTCCCTGGTTTTGTTCTTTGTTTGTTTTTAACTCCCCTACATTTCTAACTTTAGGCATGCATGTATAGTAAAGGTGTCTAGTTTCTAGTTGTTAGAAGAAGGGGGTGGGTTGCTCCAGTGAATAATTTATGACGCGACAGAACTGTCTATATAGGCTTATACTAAGATGTAAAGAGCGGGCTGGTTCTCTCTGGAGACGAGCTGCTCTCTATTGATGCGTGCACTTGTCAATAAAGAGCTTTTGATCGGACCTTGCTGGTGTTGCCTGTCTCTCTCGCGGTCAGACAACGAACTTTGCCGTCGGGGTTAGAGTCCCTGACAGAGGGATTCCACCCTCTCTATTTCCAGTCCTGGAAACAGAAGTACTTCCCTCTTCACCCAGAGGGTATGCAAAGTCAGGCTAGTAAATCTAACACACACAGATTTCCCCCTGACTTCTTCCTCCCACCAATTCCCTGGTGAGCACAGACTCAATTCCCTGGAGTTCCCCACTAAAGAAAAACTCCAACAGGTCTTAAAAGAAAGCTTTATGTAAAAAGAAAGAAAAAATACATAATGTCTCTCTGTATTAAGGTGACAAATACAGGGTCAATTGCTTAAAAGAAATATGAATAAACAACCTTATTCAAAAAGAATACAATTCAAAACACTCCAGCAACTATACACTTGTAAATACAAAAAAACATATAAATCCCTATCTGATCTTTTGTACTTACAACTGGGAAACAGGAGATTAGAAAGGCAGGAAACAGAGATCCTCTCATAGCCGAGAGAGAGATAGGCATAAGACCAAGAACAAACTCACACACAAACTTCCCTCCACCCAGATTTGAAAGTCTTGTTTCCTGATTGATCCTCCAGTCAGGTGTTTCAGGTTACTTCTTTCCAGGTGAAAGAGACATTAACCCTTAGCTATCTGTTTATGACAGCCCCCACGACTTGCCACCCCAAACACGCGCTTGGTGTGCTGGGGCCTGGAGCCGCCCCTGATTACAGGGAGATTGAGGTTACGAAAAAATTCCTAACGGTAAGGGTAGTTGACCACTGGAATTAATTACCTATCAGAGGTTGTGGAATCTTAGTCATTGAAGGTTTTTAAGAACAGGTTAGATAAACACCTGTCAGGGATAGTGTAGATCATTCTTAATCCTGCCTCAGTTCCAGGGACTGGACTAGATGACCTATTGAAGTCCTCCCTACCCTACATTTCTATGATTCTGTGTTTCATAATGTTTATACGGTCTTGAAACTTTTTTTCCAATAAGGCAAGCTGTAAAAATATTGTAAGCGCATAGCAGTGTGAGGTTTAATTAATGCCAGGAGACTTCAATAAACATTAATAGCACTTTGAAATAAGCTTAGTGCAATGATTCCTGCAATCAGACTGACTAATACCTGTCATTAAATCTCTGTGGAAAATGACTGACTCTAGCATCAATGACATCACATGAATGCTGTGCATTCAAAAATGGGAAGGAAAGGTCAACAGAAAAATGAGACTTTCAGATAAAATCTAGTTGAATATCCCCATTTTATATAACAAATCTTAACACATATAGCAGGATTTATTTAGTTAGTTATTTTTGCAGGGGAGAACAGGGGCATTTAAGTGACACTATGAAGTAGCCACGTTCGAAACAGAAAATTTGCTTTTCAAAGAATTGCAAATTTTAATATAAATAGAAACCTTTTCATTCGTTGTTGTTTCTCTATGTTTTATTTTGTTTGGGGTTTTTTTGTAAATTATTCGGATATTTTAGGGGTGGTTTGAATTTGAAAGTTAAATGGCAATGTTTGCTGCAAACCCTGCAGTAAATTTGTGCTAGTTCGGATGAATCCGAAAGTGACTAGATGAGTGAAACTGATTAGTCTGTTTCTGTGTTTCTACTCTGAAAAATGGACTAAGAACATAAAATTGGCTTTAACAATTTCCAGCCTTTCTAAACAGACTTCAGTAAAATATAGCTTATATTGCAAGCTCTATCAGGCCAAGACTGTCTCTCTTTTATTTGAAGAGTGCCCAGTACAATAAGAACTCTAGATGCTACCATAATATTCATAAATCATCATCATAATTACTATTAATAATATAGGATTTTTAACCAGAGTATGTCCTTTGAACAATTCACTTTGGATTCCTTCCTCTAAAATGACAATCCGTGGGAGATGCTTTGTGCATTAATTATTTAGGGTAGATTCTGCTCTCATTTATATTTGTTTAAATTTAGAATAATTTCATTGTGTTCAATTGGATTACTCTGTGTTTACATTAGAACTGAAACCAGAGCCTAGCCCTTTCTGTGAATGACAGTGGGGGTGGGTGGGGCGATCAAAAGAGTCAGCATGGTCACTGTCTCATCCCCTGGGAATGAGGGCTTTAAAAGGGGCAGCCTGTGCCTTAAACCTCCCTTTTGCATAGAACAGACTGAGGTGGACAGTATACAGTGACCGGATAAATGGCTTGGAATAAGACTTAAAAAGAGGTGTTCATTAAAGGAACAGTTGGGGGTGGGGATTCCTATGATTGGTATGGCAGGAGCCAACCCCCCATTATAATAGCCCACCTGCACCCTCCTATGGCAGAGGGCAGGAGGGAGGGATGGTAAGGTCCCAGCAATGGGTTTGCTGGAGGGACCTAAATGGAAAAAGAGGGGGAGCTGGTGGAAGCCCCTGGGTAATTACGGAATAAGCAGGGAGTTACCTGCACTGGACACTGGTATCTGCCAGGTAGTCACAGACATCTAATAATAAAGGTATGGCCTGATTAAACCCATATCAAATGTCTCCTGTCCTTCTTTCGGTATAGCCAGACGCATACTGCTCCAGCAAAGCAAAAAGAGCCCGTTTTTTACACAAAGTCCAAAGACTGTTACAGAAGTACTGATATATCCTAACTGTAGATGCCACTATATCCACATGGCAAGAGGCAATTTCTGCAGGGCATGTACTGTTTATATTATAATGTCACAGACTGAAAGCAGCATCTTTTACATTTAAGTGTAACACCTTACAGTAAGTAGTAACCTTTTCTAGATTTGTGTCTTTCATTGGTTCTTTTATGTGGCTTGCTTCATCTTAAATTTAAGTAGATTTTTCCCTTCTTAGCAGTGTTGTTACAAAAACTTTTGAAGACTTCACTTGGAGTGTACCCTACTCCTTATTAGGACCAGATAACTCCCAGTTATTTCAAATTGCTTGGAGTAATAGTCCAAAGTACTAGTACTATAGTACTTAGTCCTGCCATGAGTGCATGGGACTAAACTGGATGACCTCTCGAGGTCCCTTCCAGTGCTGTGGTAGTCCATGTAAAAATGCTAGCTGCTCAGTTATGATGAGAGAATAGTAGAATATTTTTTCTGATTATTTTGTCCTGGTAACACAGGGATTCTCAAACTGGGGGTAGGGACTCCTTAAGGGGTTGTGAGGTGTCGGCATCCACCCCTTAACCCCGTTTTGCCTCCAGCATTTATAATGGTGTTAAATATATCTAAGTGTTTTAAATTTATAAGGGGGGGTTGCACTCAGAGGCTTGCTATGTGAAAGGGGTCACTAGTACAAAAGTTTCAGAACCAGTGTGGTGGTAAGCTGTAGGAACAAATTGAGTTGGCTGTATTATGAGGAACAATTCAGTTCTTGATCTTGTTCTCACTGAAGTCCAGTGACAAAATGTAAAGGTCATTATCATAAAGGGTCTTTCCCCTCTTTAGTTTGCTTACTTAAGAAATATGCAACTTCAACTGGAGTGTGAGAGTTTAAAATGTTATCCCTGAGAGCCTTGAAGAACCTTTTAAAATTAAGATAGTTGCAGTTGTTATGCCTGAATAGCAGTAACATATGTGCCAACTAGCTTCACAGCTTTAAGGGGCAGTTTAATGTGTACAGTTATATTGTTTTGAACTCCTAGGGCCTATTGGCTAGGATTCCAGGGTATCAAATAGCATCAGAGTTTATTTGGCCTTAGGGAAGTAGAAATGGAATTAATAGGCAGCAAGTTTAAAACAAACAAAATGAAGTATTTCTTCACACAACACACAGTCAACCTGTGGAACTCTTTGCCAGAGGATGTTGTGAAAGCCAAGACTGTAACAGGGTTCAAAAAAGAAATAGATAAATTCACAGAGGATAGGTCCATCAATGGCTATTAGCCAGGATGGACAGGGATGATGTCCCTAGTCTCTGATTGCCAGAAGCTGGGAATTGGCAACGAGGGGTGAATCACTTGATAATTACCTGTTCTGTTCATTCCCTATGAAGCACCAGGCATTGGCCACTGCCAGAAGACAAGATACTGGGCTAGATGGATCTTTGGTCTAACCCAGTGTGACAGTTCTTGTTATATGCTGTATAACGTATCAGATTTGATTGCAGAGACTTTTTGGTTGCACTTGCTCTCTCTCTCTGTGTCTCTCAATTACAATAGAAGTGATTGGTTAAATTTCCGAGTTTTCTTCAGTGCCATTATTTTACTGGTGTTAACAAATCATTCCTTAAGTGTAAGCTCTTTAGAGCAGGGACTCTCTCTCATTGTGTGTTTGTACTGTGCCTGCTACAATGGGCCCAAAATCTCAGTTGGTTTAGAGATGCTCACTGGTGCTACAGTAATACAGATAATTAATAACAGCACAGTATTCACTTGCGTTTTATATTTAATTTATTTCATGCTGTCTCTGTATTTCAAATGTTCAGAGGCTGGTTCTCCTCTGCCCTACTTTTAGAGTAGTTATTTATAATTGAGCAAAGTGAGTGTAAGTGACTACCTATGCAGTGCAGCAGAGTATCGACTCCTCATTGTTTTTCAGATCTTTGTAGTGACAATATACACAGTAACTGTATTATTGAAGTTAGCAGCAAGAAGCTGGAGGTTTTGGCAGCTGGATAGGGAATAGTTGGGTCTTTTGGCACTTGAAAAAGTATAAGAGAATGTTTGGCATTATAGGGACCTCAAAACTCGAAGCAAAACAAACCATCTATGTAACACAAACATACTGGTAGGTCTTTGCTCAGGCATAAGCCTGAATAGTGAAAGCAGATATCACCACAATGGGATTTTTAATGTCTGATCCTTCCCTTATGCATTAAAAGCCTTATAGTGTCATTCAGCGTGTCAAATCTTTTAAAAAGGTAATTATTTCATGATAAACACACCCTTTGAAGTTGTGTTATTTCTTTTATGAAATGTGTTCATGATCTTTTCCTTCAGGCTAGGAGAGTTGGTGGTGGAATGATTACGTAAACGGCATGGAAATTGGCTTTTCTTCCTCTAGACTTTCATGTTTCACAGCCGCATACTGCATTTAAATAGAAATCAAACGCAGAGGCATCTCTTCTTTCCCTCAAGACATAATACTTTGCATGTGTATAGAGCTTTACATTTTTTCAATGTTTTACAAACATCAACTAGTTTTGAAAAACTCCTATGAGTTGTGTAAGTGTATCTAAATAAGGTAGGTAACCTTTTCACTAGTTTGTGACCCTTCTAGTAGTGCTCACCGTATATTATGTTTTGAGAAGCCGTGAGAAACCAGAGCAGCAGCATATATGTAATTATGCCTGGCATGTTTGTTTTTTTATTGAGTAAACATGGTTATTTAGACCCCAGCCACGCCATGTTTCTTCACATTGTATTGTTGTATAAAGATCCAAAGGCACAATAGTAAGTAAAGTTTATTATATTTGTATTACAGATAAAGGGGAAGAGTGAGGCTAACAGGTGAAATAACTCGCCTAAGCATTCATTGTCAGCTACCAGATTAGAACACTGGAGTCTTGCTCTTAGTCTTATGTTCAAATGGTGACAACCATGTTCAGTATTTAAATCAAAATACTGAAGATTTCTAGGGGGTTGTGTGCCCTAAAACTGTAGAAAAAAATGTAAACAAATACATGAAACCAGTGTTGTTGTTATGAGTGAGATTTTCAAAAAGCAAGTCTTGGAGTCTGCAGAACACACAGGAGTGTGAGTTGTTGTCCAAACTCCTCTCCGTTCTGTGCTTTGACTTTTGTAGTAATTGAAAAGCAATAACAGAACATAAACCTCAGCTCAAGCTTCTTCCCAGGGCCTGGCTACTCCTAAGAACTTCCATCAAGATGTCCTCTCTCCTGGTTATCCTTTGACCTGAAGAGGCATTCATTTGCATTATAGAATCATAGCAATGTAGGACTGGAAGGGGCCTCAAAAAATCATCAAGTTCAGCCTCCTGTGCTGAGATAGGATCAAGTAAACCTGGAGTATCCCTGCTATTAAAAACCTTCAATAGTAAAGGTTTCACAGTCTCTCTGGAACACGTATTCCAGAACTTTAACAACCTTTATAGGTAATATCTAACGTAAATCTCCCTTTCTGTACAGTAAGCCCATTATTTCTTGCCTTACCTTCAGTGGACATGGAGAACAATTGATCAGTCCTCTTCATAACAATCCTTCACATATTTGAAGACTTTACAGGTGTTGCCCAAGTCTTCATTTCTCAAGACTAAACATGCCCAGTTGTACTGTTTCCCATAGGTCAGATTTTCTAAAGCTGTTAGCCTGGGTGGAGATAATTGGTCAGGGTTGTAAAACCTGAATTCAGGGTGTCTTAGCAGACGAGCTCCATCCTTCTTTACGGGATCCTAGAATCTGACATTACGTTACAGTCAATAAACAACAAAATATACAGCCAAGGAAATGATTAACAGTCATGGAAGGTATAGAGCCAGATTTTCATAAAGACTTTTTGCTGTGCTGACACAAGGAAGGTCCATTTTATGCTGCAAAAACAAGCCATTTTTAGCCATGATGGATAGACAGGTGTATTTTAAATGTGGTCCTCTGAGATATTTGTATTTGAGTATATTGATAATGTACTGATACTTTACCTGGCCGTCCTAGCAAAACCATATTATTATATGTAGTGTTTACTTTGTAAACAGAGAGATCATAGACACTGTAAACTTAATGTCTGTGGAAATTCTCAGTTTGAAGTGGGTGATTATGTAATTTGTTTTAAGATAGTCATAACACTCATTGGAAAGCAATATAATAACTTATTTAGTCCATGAGAACGGAATAGATAGTAAGGATTCAAAGAGATATGGATATAAAAATAAAAGGTAGGCCCCAGAGACATTTTTAATTTCCAAGTAAGAAGAAGTTTGAACCAGCTGTGGATTGGCAAAAAAACAAAAATTGTTGATATGTTACAAACTAGACAAAATAGATTGCTTAGCCAGGAAACTGCGGCTGTGCTGGCTGAAACCTTTCTGAAGCATCCAAAAGAGTTGGAGCTTTTTTAGGTTTTTCCACTCTTTTTGATTAATATGAATACATGAGGCAATCTAACCTTCTAAGTATTCTGATTTTGTATACTTCAATTTGAAAAATGAGACAAGTGGCCATAGTCCTGTGATTGACAGGGAATTAGATGATGTGAGAGAGCACATAGCAGCATGGCTTCAACATGCTCACAGCCAAAGCCACTAAAAAAAATTTGTTTTCTTCATTTCAGAGGAGCAACGTGATAACCCAGTCACTCATACATTACAGGATTTGAAGTGTGTGGATAAATATCCAGGCCACAAGAAGATCATGAATGAATATACTGACACTTTTATAATAAGAAAGTCAGGCACTTTACTTTTAGTCAAGTAGCTGACTTTGATCTGTAATAGCTTACTTCTGCCACGGTACCATTTCATCTCTTCTCATGACTCCCAGACATGCAACACTGAGCATCTTGGTTCAAAGTTGATGTCCCCAAATACTTTTAAGTTGTTTCTGCTTTCCATCTGGTCAAAGTCATAGTTTGGTATCCTTAATCAAGAAAAGGCTGACAATCAAAATCAATCTTATGCCAAATCTTGTAGTGCTTCGATGTGCGAAACAAGGACATTATAAGAAGCCAAATGCATTATTTAGTTCAATTTTTATATAAAACCTATCTATTTTTATATCTTCTAAAACTTGTAAAAATGTCTGCTCTCAGTCAAGACAAATGCTTAGAAGCACTGTTTTTGTTTGCTTTAAAAATTCCATAATTATATTAAGTTTGGGGCTAACATAATTTTCCAATAGAAATGGTTCTTCAAAGCTGCTCTCATTTTCTGACTTCCTGGTTATGTGCCTTGTCTTTCTCTCTTGCTTCCCTCTCTTCCCCTCCCCATCCCCCACCAGTTTTCTTAAAGCACCTATTTTCAAGGTTTGTGAGTGAGGGGAGAATGTTAGAATATGATTCGCAACAAGAATAAAGTACTTGACATTTGATATGGTTTTATTCAATACCTTCTATAAACCTAGGTTCAGGTAGTGTCTGTAAGCATGCATATAAATAGCAGAGGACCTCTCATGTGTAGTGTGTATTTGGGAGCAGCTTCTGCTAATCATGAAAGATTCATTTGAGGAATGCTGGCAGATAGAGCTTTCCGATAAGAGATTGGATTCCTCCAGTGGTTTCATATTATATTGCTCTGCATTGTAGCTCTGAAAGTTTAAACAAACAAACAAACAACCCGCCCCCCGAAAATATGGATAGCATAGTCCATAAGGTACTTCAGAATTATCTAGAATATTAAAATTATCTGCTCATCTTTGCTTTCCTTGTTCTTTCTAACTTTTGTACAGGTAGTGGTCATTGTGGCTAGACATCCAGTGGACAATGTTCCTAAAATAAGAGGGAAGATTATGTTAGCAGGGCAGAATTCCCTCCCTCCCTTGGTACTAGGGCATTGGTGTGTTGCAGCGTCTATCTAATGAATAAATATCTTGATGGAAGGTTGATAGTAGTCAGTAACTGTCTTCTTCCCAGTTATGGTAACCATCAATCCTAACATCTGCAGTATTGTCATAGGTTTTACAGTTTCTATCATGTGTAATTCCAGTCACAGCCACTGTCTCAGAACTGTGGAATAGCTGGGCATGGCTGTAGAGCTGTGTTGTATGATCCTGTATCACAACAGCATCTCTTCTCTCAACTACCCATGTAAGATGTGTTCCCCACCCGACTTCCCATTGGCTGACCCCCTCAACAACAGCTGCAGTCGCTTCTGCTGCTGCTGAAATTGAGAGTGGGTGAGTAAAGAGGTAGGTTTCTCATCCTCACCTTTTATATCAGTTTTTTACGGTGCTGTGGTTGATGGTTGATTTCTCCTATGTTATATCATTACTATATGGTGGAGTGGGGGAAATCTTTGTTTAAATGGACAGTGTTTCTCAAAGGTTTGGACTTGGCTTGATTTCCCACAGAAGTTTTTTTTTTCCTTCCCCTTATCATGATATTTTATTAAGAATGCCCTTTCCGTATTATCATGAAGTGAAAACTGTACTGCATCAGTGAAAATGTCTTGGTTCAGTGTAGCAGAACTAGAAAGAAACAGGTCTAGGTCCTATAAATAAAGGGCTTTTCTCTTTCCTTGTGTCAGGACCCAGGAAGTACTCTAGGCTGAGCTCTGGCTCTAGACAGTGTCGAGCTCTGTCTTCACTGACAGACTACTTATATTGAGGATACATGTAATGTAATGTGGGGTGGAAAGGGATACGTTTAATTGTTAGATCCCAAGTAATTTTATTTAAAAATAGTAAATAATTAGTTTAGAGAAACAACAAATAGTTCAGCTATTTGTTTGGTTTTTAGTTTTTGTTTTCGCCAGCTGCCAATTCAGGAGTGTGTCTTTAATCACAAGTGTTCTTTTACATGCCAATTATGAATATTAAGAACTTCAAATACAGCCAAATCCTATTTCCTTGTGTACCTATCTCTAGCCCATCTCCTCACTTGGAATCCATGGTCTAAACACCAGGTGATGAACAGAAGAAACTGCTCATTTTTAAAGTTTTATAAAACAGTTTCATAAACCAATAAAATCATTACAAGACTAATCCTTTGTAATCCTTAGTTAGCTTTATCTCTTCAATCCCTGTTGAAGTTTAGGGAGATTTTCATTGAACTGGTTTCTTCTTGAGTTTGCTATGTTTTTCTTACCTGTTTGTGGCAGTTCATTTGTAGAGAGGGACAGGATGAACTGTGAAATTCTTACTGTCTAAGAAAGGAATCAGAGGGGGGAGTATGTGGTGATCAGTTCAGAGTATTTTCATACCCATCTTCCTGTTTCCATGAAATTATAGGAAACAGTACCTCTTTCTGGCTTGCTCAGATTCAGAATTGTCTCGGTGACTTTCTGGTGATATCTTCAGCTCCTGGATATGCAGTCCACCTAATGAATATGCCACATTTCTAGTTTCCCCTGTTTTTGTGTGTGCGTTGGGGGGAGAGGGGAAAGGGGAGGGAAGCAGGAAAGCATCAGAGATAATTAATTTAACTTCAAATGTTTTGTTTTTATTCAATCCATTTTCTGAGATATTCTTACATTTTTATGAGAGTTTGACAGGAAGCGAAATTCTGTTTTCAAAAAGTCCAAACAGTAATGTTTTTCATATAACAGTTGTTAGCTCTCAAATAGTTCTTTTTAAAATTAAGTTCTTAAGAGTGTCTTTAATCTTAAATGGTCATCAAAGAAGGCATTGTCTTTTATTTTTACCCATCTCCTTGTCTTCAGGAGTTCGGTGAAGGATTCCTTAAGCAGTGCCAGATAATTAATTTCCAAATGAATATAAATATTTCTGTATTGAAATAGCTTCTTATATTAGTAACAAGTTATAGCATCAAATGACCTTACTGTATTTGTATATAAAACATCTTATTAATATAATTATGATATCTAGCAGTTATCTTAAGGCTTGCATTTAGATAGAATACGTTTTTTCAGAGATGTATATTTCCACATTTGTTCTATCTGAAGCACTTGAGAAACAAAAAATGTGGAAACATCGATTGGACATAACCAATAGTTTCTGCAATACATTTCCCACCATAAATGTTCTCCAACTGTAAAGAATGGAGTGTTTAGTGTATTTACAAAAGAAATCAATTTCAATAAGGATATTTTTCAAATTCTTTCTGTGGTTTTAAATTTATTTTTCTGCTTTGAAAAGAAAAGGCACAGGTATAGAAAGAAAAGAAAAGGTATAGGTAAATTTGGTATATGCTCACTTTACCTCCTGATTTATTGGTCTGATAAAACAAGACTAGATTCCCCCATACACCCCAAAACAGTTATTTTACATGGTTTGTTGTTTCTTGACCCATGCCCCTTAGAATTACAACTTTTTGTTATAGCAATTAAGCATCTATTAGATATTTATAAAACACAATATATCTTTTAAACATAGAACAAAGAAAATAGTATACAAATTAAGCAAGGTAAAGTATTAAATACAACTTTTTGAGTCTGTATAAACATTCTTAGGCTAATAAACACTTTATGCCCCTAAAACCTTGATTATCTTTTCTGATATTTGCTTGTCCTTGGGAGATAAAGTAGAAACTTCTTTGAATTTCTTCACCTAGCTTTAACATTTTGCAACCTAACTAGCTAAACATAATTTGATATTGTTATATTGTTAAGCATCCTGGATATAACGTACTTGTAGCTATATTTTAATATTCAGTAAAAGCACAGCCTTGATTGCAATGAGATAAAAATAAGTTATAATAATTTGATATCATTTTTACATCACTATTGAGGTGTCTTACCTACAGCAGAGGCCGCACTAAGTATTTTGCTGCCTTAGGCAAACCGCAGATGGGCCTACTGCCCTGGTTCATCTGGTTTATCCTATCCCATTATGTCTGTGTGTCTGTATGCATGTGTTTTCATAGATCTATTTAATTTAATAGTTTGCCAGTAAATTTTTATTATGAATGGTGATAATAGGTAGCTCATGTTTCTTCCTTCTCTTACATTCCTTTTTTCATTCTCTCTCGGGATTTTACTTTATTTTGTTTCTTGAGGTTCGTGTTTGTAAAGACATTCGTGTTTTTCACAATGAGTACAAATCTTCTCTGTCTACTCTTACCATCTTGATGCCTTTAGTCCCCCTTGTGCTTCTCCTGTAGTAATTCCTGGTGAAACATTGTCTGTCTGTTTTTTGTTTTTTTAATTAATATAAATCGTGTCATAGGTGTTGTACACAGAATTTGAGATATAACTATACATAGTTCTTTTTTACTCAAAATCAGATTCAGTGTGTTCCCCCTACCTGCACTTCAATATCAGTTTCACCCTTAAGGAGGGAAGTTGTTCCATAGCGGAAAGTTTTCGCTTTGGTTAATGAGTCATTTTCATTTGTGGCTTCAATAATTGAAGCAGCAAAAAATGATGCAGTAAGAGATCATTCCCTGTAAAACATGTCATTACATAAATACAGGCGACCTCTCCTTGAACTGGAAGAAAATGTGCACTCAACTATGCTATGAAGTTATTTTAGTGAAATGTTCTATCTCATTTTTGAGAATGTATCTTTCAGAAATGTGAGATGACCTTAAAACAAACACAGACCTCAGTCTCCCCTCACCCTTGTATACTAATATTGGGGTCTCAGTTAAATGATACTTGGATACAAACTACACATTGCTACATCACTTTTGGGAGGAAGGGGGGAAGGAGGGAGGAAATTGACTTACATTTGGGAAAGCCAGTGCCTTACCTCACCTGATTTTGTGCACTGTACTGAAAATGACATTTTTGGTTTGTTATGTTTAATTCAGAATAAGAGGCAATAAGAACAAATGTTAGGGTAAGGAGAGATGTTTAGCTATTACATATTTATGAAAGTCACTTGGAAGTTGATCTTTTTGCTTTGTTGCTTTGAGCTTTACTTTAAAATCTTAAACTTTCAGAGAAGCGTGATTTAAATAGATGATATAATCGTTGCTGTAAGGTCGACTTTCTGCATGATGCATGGAAGGTCCAAACATGAAATTCACTAGGAAAACGTAGGTTTTGATTTTGAATCTTTCTGTTGTCATCTCCTAAACTCTACACATAGGCCAATGGCAACATTTCCAGAAGCTATTTTGGAGGAAAATATGCCACTCAGTATTTACACTTGGTGGTAGGGATTGGATCATTAGATTATTATTAGAACTGGGCAGCTGGAGAGCAGTGGCTGTTAGCCAGGCACCCAGCTGTGAAGGCAGCACTCCGTCAGCAGCAGCACAGAAGTAAGGGTGACAATACCATACCATGTTGACCTTTCTCCTGTGCTGCTGGTGGGGTGGCTCAGCCTTCAGCGCTGGGCTCCCAGCCAGCAGCTGCTGCTCTCCGGCTACCTGGTTCTGAAGGCAGCACAGCATCACTGCCAGCAGCAGCACAGAACTAAGGGTAGCAGTAGCACGACCCTCTCCCCCTCTACAATAACCCTGTGACCCTCCCCCAAGTCCTTTATTGGTCAGGACCCCTACAATTACAACACTGTGAAATTGCAGATTTAAGTAATCAAAATCATGAAATTTACTATTTTAAAAACCCTATAACCATGAAATTGAGCAAAAGGGACCATGAATTTGATAGGGCCCTAATCATAAAACATGGGAACATTCTCTGTAGAACTTAGGAAGTTCTTTAAATACATAAATGGTCTTCATTCTAATACACATAGTGTCACTGCTACTTCAGGTAGTTCAGTATTGACGCTGTGCTAACTTCTGAAACACAGGCTGTAATGATGGTACAGTATTTATGGGAATTAGCATAATAGCTATTTGTTGGATTAGGAGGAAAGTAGGAAAAACACTCCATGTCCTGTGTCAGGATATCTCTGTAGAAAAACATGTTCTGAGGTTTCCACAAGGAGCGGAGCAGAGCTTGTTTGGTCCCTCACTAATAATGACACCTTAACGTAACTGCATTTAAGGCCCCAGCCAAACAAAGTGCTTAAACATGTGATTAATTCTGAGCACACAGGTAGCCCTGTGAAGTTTATGGGACTGCTCATATGCTCAAAGTTAAGCATGTGTGTAAGTGCTTTGCTGGATAGGGGCCTACCCATTTAAGGTTTGTGCACAGACAATAGCTACATAAACATCCATTGCTTTTTTTTAAGCGCTGTGCCTCTGTGGTGTTTTCAGTCTTGAAAACACTAGGTAGTTTAGCCATACCTGTGTGGACAGGATTCAACCAGAGAATGCTATAGTCTTGTTGGTCTAATAATCATTCCATTTAGCAGATCCAGAAATGCTGTTATCTGATGCACTTTTCTTAAAGAATGTATTCATGATTATGGGAGGAGTGTGTGGGGAGGATTGTTTCCCTTGACTAATGTGAGCTGCACCAGTGATAGCAATGAAGGGAGTTGGGGGTGAGGGGGAGGGAAGGGCTGCTTGGAGCAGGCTTACAGGAATGGGGCTAGACCGTAATATTTCTTATGTCAGCTGATGCCCAGCTTATACTGTGAAAGAAAAATGTCTATATTATGAACCAGTACTAATGGACAACTTTCAAATTTGACTATAACATGTTCTAGTCCTTTTTGTATAGGCAGGACCAAATTGAGTCATCAAATGTGGGGGTCTCAATCATGTTAAACCATGTTACATTATCACAGTCAAGTATTCAGATACAAGTATTTGTAAATCACATAAACTGTGGTTTACAAAATTAGACCTTCTCTGGATATAGAATTTTCTAAAGTGATAACACTTAAGAAGAGAGTTTGGAATCTGGAAAGGAAGCACTCAGGAAAAAAATGAATATCAACTTTACTGGAAAATTTGTCTTTGGGCAAAATCATCTATACCTGTGAGCTGGAATTTCTGATGCTCACTTTAGAATGAGGAGGGGTGAGACAGGCTAAGTGAGCTCTGGGCCAATGGAAGCTGATGTGGTAATTTTTTTACAATGATGCCTTAACAAATTTTCACTTTATTTTCTATAATCAAAGTCATGCTACTTGGTGTTCACTTTTAGTACTGTTGATGGGACTTAGGAGGTTTTTTGTTTCCAGAATTATCACTACAGCCCATGTCTTTCTGTTGATACAGTACATAGTGTATAAAATTATATTTGCAATATCAAGTTATCAGTTTTATTGAGTGCTTTTATATCAGAACACATTGTAGCATTAAGGACCCTGATAGCCTCTTATTACTCAACAATTTTAATAAGTAGATACTTTGTAGAATTGCTTTTCAAGAATTGCACCCATAATTAACTAATTTAACTAGTATAAATCAGCCAAATATACAGAAAGAAGAGAAAATATAAGAATGAGTATTACTATTAAATATATTTAACTCTGATATTTGAAGAATGCTGTTGTTTAGGCAGTTTATGATTTGTTGAATTATTGTGTAAAATAAGGGTCGGCAACCTTTCAGAAGTGGTGTGCCGAGTCTTCATTTTTTCCACTCTGATTTAAGGTTTCGCATGGCAGTAATACATTTTAATGTTTTTAGAAGGTCTCTTTCTATAAGTCTATAATATATAACTAAACTACTGTTGTATGTAAAGTAAATAAGATTTTTAAAATGTTTAAGAAGCTTCATTTAAAATTAAATTAAAATGCAGAGGCACCCAGACCAATGGCCAGGATCTGGGTAGTGCGAGTGCTACTGAAAATCAGGTGGTACGCGTGCCAGAGGTTGCCTATCCCTGGTGTAAAAGATGCATTGTCATGCTTTGAAAGCTCCGTTGAATGATGACATTGAAGTTGTCTATTACTGTACTAGTGGACTTGCTCTCATATATGCTATACTATTATTACCTTTTAAATGTTTCTGAAACTTAAATTGTATTATGAGGGCTTTCCCCACTTCCAAAGAATTAAAAACAGGAGTTACTGGATGTGGTTTAATTAAGCTGCAACTTTATTATTAACTCTCTGAGTTAGAAAAAAGCATACAGTGTAGGTAATTCCTTGACCATTTCACTATATACTTGGCAGCAGGAAGACTTCCATCAGCCCTCCCCCTTTCCCATCCTGCTCCCTACCCCACCCGCTGCTGGGACCTTAACATCTCTCCCTACTCGAATGAGGATTAAGGTGGGCTATAAGGGAAGGAGGTTGGCTCACTTTCATGCCATAGGAGCCCCGACCCCCTCTCCCATTTGCGCTCTTTTAATAAATACCTCCTTTAAATCCTTTACCAGTCCATTTATCTGATCACTATAAAGTATCAGCATCAGACATCTTCCCCACGTCATCATAATGAGTTGTGATGACATAGCTTAACATTCCATGGACACTGCCAATTAAGCTTCCCCTGGAACCCGTTATGGGGAAAGTGAAAATCTTCCCCTGCCCTTCACTTAGGCCAATCTGGTGGAGAGAGGAAAAATAGCTTCCTGGCCCCCCCAGAAGGGAGCAGGTAGCTTAGTGCCCACAATGGAGCCTGACCAAATGTGGTATTTCACTATTTCCATCAGTGAGAGGGTGGATGCTGGTCCAGGTAAAAGAGGGCTTCTCCACTTCTGCCCAGCATATATTTCTATAAACTCCTGCACAATCACATAGCCAGCAATGGGGTCAATTCAGTTTTGTTTAGAATTTATTTTATCTTAATAAAACCAGTCCCCATGGAGGGGTATTTTTGACCAAGAAAAAGCCTGATTTAAACAGTCCAAGGAGAAATGGAGGCAGGCTGCCTGAAGCATGACCCTAGGCCATGAGGGGGCACGCAGGAGGCAGCCAGCTCGGTTACAGTCAGATTATTTAGAAAATCGGTACTCTTTCTTTCTCTCTTTTTCTGTCATTGACCAAATTTTTGACTCTGGACCTCAAAAACCTTTCCAGTGAAAATGTAATTTAAATTGATGTTTCTTCACGAAATGTGTTGGCTTGAATGAAACTGCGTATTTCAATGAGAGAATTTTTGTTGAAAATGTTCCAGTAATCTCTAGTCTATGGATATCCCTTCTCATCCTTCAGAATCTGGTTTTGCTAGGTAGTATGCTGCTAACTTCTCTATCGTAAAATATGCTTGTGGCATCCACAGAAGTGCTTGCTTAACAGAATCCTAAATCTGCTCCTGAAGGAGGATCCCATGTATCACATAACAGTGATGTTCCCATGGCACTCCTAAATTATGCATACTCACAGTTTATGAGCTCACTGCCCACTTAATAAATGGATCAGTTGATACATAAGATAACAGTACCAGGAAAACAAATCTCCCAGTGGGAATAATACCATGATAACTCCATTTCCAAACAGCTGTCCATACATGAGTTTTGCACTTATTATCTGGATGTTAGTAGCTCTAAAGCCCAGTGAGGGAGAATATGACTCACCTACAATATGTTGTTTTGTTTTGCAGGAGAAATCCCAACATTTACAGAAGGCTCTCGCTTCCCAAGTAGATAAATCCACACAGACTGAACTTGTAGGCCATGATGTAAGTAGCTGTATTAAACATTATTTTTGTCTTCTTTATTGTATTCAGACTTTGACCAGCCTATTTGCCTCTGCTAGTGGAATGTCCATGCATTAATTTAATAGGATTTAGTAAAACACTGTTCCTCTTTTGCTCCTAAATGATTCTCAAATGCCTTCTGCAACAGAAGAAGATAATTACAGCTACCTGACAACATTCCAATATCATACTAATTGCTTGTTTTACCAACAGCTCCGATATACTTCTATTAGCATTGGCACAAACACATCTAGGATGATGTGTATTAGTACAATGTGAAATCTTTCCATATTTTTTTTTAAAAAGGCATTTGTGCACTTATTAACAATGAAGTTATGTTTGCAATCATCATAGACTAAGCAAGTCACTCTTGCATTCTGGTATGTGTGACAAAAGGCACACAACTTTGCAAAGAACTTGACATTAATATTTTAATTGTTGGGCATCAGCAGGGAATACTGCAAGTAATTTAATTGAAAATTAGAATTTTCTTCCTGGTGTGAAAAGAGCATCTTTATGCTCCGTGAAACAGTTTTAACTACAAACATGCTTATAAAATGTGACTGTCACTGGTGGAATATGGGGAGACAGTAGTTTGCTTGTGTGTTGGAATTTTTTTATGACTTGAACAATTATTGGTAAAGAGTGTTTGGATGTTAAATCTCCAGCAGAGTGTAGGTACAGCCATAGCACTTCTGTAACTCAAGCAGCTTCCTACCATACTTGCAGCCAAAGGGTGTCATATGCAGGAAGGCCCTGATTCTGGGGTGAGGTGCATGCATGTGGATTTTCAAGCCTGTGCAGAGCCTCACTGAGTTGATTGGTGTCCATGCAGGCTCAGGTTTCTGCCCATGCATATCTCATTGCAGTATTAGGGCCTGAGTGTTTTCTCTTACACATCTATCCTTGTGAATGTCAAACATGCATATTTTAGTTACAAAACCCTATTATTTAAATCACATTTAATACTATGACTTCAACTCCATGAAACTGCAGTAATCTTAAATGTGTATTAAGATGTATAGTTAACCAGACAGAAACAATATGAAGTTTGTCAGGCAAAAAATGTTTTGTATGTAAAACTAATAGCACAGCCTCCAATTCAGGAAAGCATTCCTATTCAAGAAAACATTTAATGTATGTGTCCAACTTTAAGCAATGGGATTTGAACACAGTGCTTAAGTGCCTTCCTGAACAAGGGTGGATTCAAAGCCACAAACAGTAACCTTCTTGTTGAGTGTTAAGAAACTGTATTGTATAAGAAAAATGTTGATCATGATTTATTATGCTTGCACATCTCACTCTAGAACTCAGTTTTTACAAGTTTTTTAAAATGTTCATGTTAATTTTTTTTTAATGGTAATTTTTCTGCTCCTTGCTTTTCTCTGCCTTGATCTCTCTTTGTCAATCGGTAACAATGCCTGTGTTCCCATATTCTGCTGCATACTTGTGGAATGATGAGGAAATCTGTGGGAAATGTTGAAAATGGTTCAGTACTTTGGGATTACAACAAATGCATTCAGCAAGGTGATTTTTCATATGGTCAGAGTACTGGTACACTGCACATTTTGCTAATGTTTGTTGGAGGAAAGTAGCTATCAGCCACAAAATGTGACTCTCTCAAGTGTCTTAGAATTCAGATTTGTGCATGTTTTCCATTGTATAAGTGAATAGTATTATTTTAAATTGCTGTGAGTTGATGTTGAGACAAACTATGTAATATCCAAAATCTCAGGCTGCAGTGATCCATTTTAGTTATCTGACAGGATTTTGCTACCAGAAGAGCCTGTTCTTCATGTTTTACCAGATGCTGAAAGCCTTTGCAAAGCGGTTTGTCTCTCACATTCTTAAATTGAATTGCCCCTCTCAGTAAAATTGGAAACTTCTATGTCTCTTTAATTTCTTGGCAGGGAGTGAAAAGCTACCAAAAGCTAGGACATTTTGGGATCCCAAGAGAAATTGTTGAGATTCTAGAGAAAATGCATTTTAAAAGGAAAAATAAAAGTACTGAAGCTGCGCTAGTGACAGCTGACCTTCCACAATTTGCAGTGTTTACTTCAAGAATTATGGTGGCTTGTATACCGAAGATTACACTATCGCATGAAAGAGATGCTTATCTTTGGAGTGCCCATAACTCCCATGAAAGACAGCATCTTGGCACCACACCACATCTCTCAGGTTCAGGCCACCTTGTGCCCAGTCACATTTCACTTGATAAAGTTAGTATTAATTTTAATCAAATAAGTCTTTACGTTGTGTTTTCAATATAGGGTATACTTTTCATGGGAGGAGTTATCACAATTTGAAGGAAATCATTTTTTCATCTCCTGTAAACATGTAAGAGAGAGAAATTAATCTAATAATGGACCAGCACCGACTACTGTATCTCCAGGATCCAAGCCCTTAAGCAGAGGCTGAGCTTAGTGGCAGTGATGTACTCTGCCTCTGAGAGCAGTAAACTAGTGACATGGACATTACTTTCTTCCCCTTCCACACCTCTTCATCTACAGTGAGTCAGCTGTGGAACATGGTCAACTGAAATTCTTAATGAGGGACATCAGGTGAACTCATAATTTGTGGGAAAACATATTTATTAGTAATTAAACAGTAGTACAAAAATTAAGCCATAATGTCTCTGTGAAATACTATCACTGTATGGTTTCAAATACAGATAACCTGGATATAAAATATTTGATTGATTGATCTATGGATCATAAGGTTGTGTATACTTCAGATTACTTTAAGAATTCTAAGGTAGTCACATCAATAGTCACATTTTTTGAGCAGTGAGTAAACAGTAAATCCAGAGTGTTCTCTCTCGCGCGCGCTCTCTCTCTCTCTCTTTTATTTTTAAACAGCTGTCTCTTAAATAATATTGTGCCAACAAATTTTCAAGTTTCCCCAATGGTACATCCCTACTGTGCTGCGGTTGGCATCATCATCATGTTTTCTCACTTAACTTAATGTGACATGTCAACATAAACAGATGTGAAATTTTCTGATATGACACAACATAGCTGTCTGGAATGATTTGTCTTATACAGAATAGTTGGAGAAACTGTAATAAAGAGAACAAGATCATGGAGAAAAGTGAAATAATATTTTTCTTTGCATGAGTAAAGGATGGGCATACTGATCTTGACTGGAATACAGTTAGAACCGAGTCATGGGAGGGAGAGAGAATATGCAAATAAATAACTGTCTTCTTTTTACAGTGTTATATTTTATGTATATTCTTTTTATGGAATATTTTTCATTCACTTATTAGCTTTTGTGCCTTGTCTGACAGAGGATGCTTATCACAGGTAATAGTAGGTTCAGTTTTGTTCTCGTTGAAGTCATTTGCAATTATACTCACATTCTTTGGTTTTGTATGAGGTTTTATTGAGCAAAATATATTCCCATTTAAGTGTCCATGCATATCTATTTATGTGTATCTGGGTATGTGTTTGTGTATTCTGTTTGGATGTATATACAATAAAGTGTGTGCGTATGCCGGAAGGATGGGGGGTGCATGTATGTATGAAAACTGGAAAAAAAAATACAAAACTCTTTGGTGCTAATGTAACATTAAAGTTCTTTTTTTAAACACAAAGGTCAGAGTGCAAAAAGTTAAGATTCTCACAATAACATTAATTCACCCCTGCAGTAAATGTTTTATATTGCATATATAGCCTACATCTAATAACCTAATTAGTAACTGAAAGTATATATGCAGTCTACATGAATCGTTGCTATAGAAACTTGACATATAACATCACAAAAGGCAGGTAATTAAGAAATTAATATTCTAGTAGTAATAACTCACCCACTCTGTACACAAATAATGTCAACATGCGACACTTTTGCAGTGATGACGAATTAGGGTTACCCTGAAGACCTTAAGTTTTGCATTCTCTGACATTTTTCTCTTCAAACACAAATATATTGTTGTATTAGCATTTTATTTGAAAAGACAAATCAGAACTATTTTACATGTGCTTTTTAAAAAGTAAACTGTATTGGTACTAAATTCTCTCTCTCACTCTAGCTTATAATTAATGGAACCTTGCTCTATCAGCAGCATATCACTAAAACATTGTAAAACCCTAATAATTTCTTAAAGTAGTCTTTTTGGATACAGAATATATTGTAGAGGTTTTATTTGCACTCTTCTTGAATGACCTATGTAACTCATTAATGGCTTCATACTAATGCTAACACAACCTCTTTATGTAACCAGATAATATAGCACACAATATATATGCAAACACAAGACTGTAGCATGTATCTGACTGTAGGTATTATAAAGGTTTCTAAAATGATATTTTATTTTTTAGGGTCCACTGTCTTATGAGTTACCATGGCTAAGAATTTGAGATTGGCTTGGGCTGCAAAATTTGGTTCTGTATATTGAGTACATGGATACAAGTGTCTGAATCAATTTTGGGTCATGGTCTATGTCTATTAGAAACAATGGCTCTTCCCTGCTGAAGAGCTGTGGGATATATACAGTGGTTAAAAGGTACTGTTTTCTAGCTTGAGCTTTGATGAGATATAGGAGTGTTCCAAAATCTCTTGAAGTCAGTAAGGTTGTTTGATTTGAATTCAGTGAGTCCTGGATCTAGCAATATAGTACCTTACCTTAGTGCCTCAGTTGTCCATGACGGAATATACCCATTCCTGCAATTGAGGACATAGATTTTTTTTGTGGGTATGGCAGGAGGGTGGGACGGAAAGGAACAAGTTCAGAATGTAAGACACAACCCCGATGAAGGATAAGTGGGGTACAGAGTTGCAGGTAAGGTGGCTAAATTAGATTAATTTAGTTCATCTTTTTTTGTCTGCAATGTACCATGTGGATATCATCACATGGTACAGTATGTAGCATAATTATAGTTAGTCTGACCATCTAAAATGACCAGCAGGCCTGCTTCCGTTGAAGATAATACATGGGAGATTTATGGTTTGGCGATCCTCTGTTACTTTTAGGCTGTTGTATTCTTTTCCTTTTCTCCTGTTCAGTACTCTGGGAATTTACATAGATGTTTCCATTTAGAAAGGCAGTAACAGGGTGTAAAATACAAGGAAGATGGCTTATCTGTGAACTGGAAAGAATGATTACAGTGTTCCTCCTGATTTTTTTAAGCTGTGGTGCCCAATGCTTAGTCCAACTTCCATATCAATAAAACGGTGCAGTTCAGCTTGGAATAAATAAATAAATAAATCTGTCCTTGATAATGAAGTACAGTAGCATTTGCTCACAATGACCGCTTTACTACTCCCTAAATTGGAAGTGAAATACTATTGTGAGTGAGGTGTGAGCATGTGTGAAAGAGAGAGAACTCAGGTGCATGCAATTAAAGGAAAACAGGCTGGCATATAAAGGTTCAAAAGGTTGCACACTTTCATTATGCTGCAGATTGACAGGAGACCTCAAAATTTGTTCTGCTTTATAAGGCCTGTAGTGAGAATCATTTAAAAACAAATTCAGAATCTCTCAGAATGGTTTGTGAGCACCACAGATTTTGTGATGTGAGAAATTGCTAAATAAATGATGAATATGTCTTAAATAGTCAATGGCAATTTAACCTCCTTCACCTTCCTTTGACTGCACAGGCTTATTTTATTGTGAGCTCAAAGAATAATCCGTGTGTCAGTTGGGCTATTAAAACAGGATGGAAGATGACTAGATATAGTCAAGTAGCAATGTAGCCAATTACAAGATTACATCAAACTGTAGGGCAGATTCTTCTGATTATGTCCACTATATAAACAGAGTTTTCAAAATAATATAAATACATCCTGTAAATATTTTATAGCCCATGGCACTGCAAATATCACCTTGATGAAAATATATTTGAATGAAGAAACAAACCATCATAGAGAAGCTCTCAGCCTCTATTGCTAAAGGTATTCAGATAGTAGTACTAGTTTTCCATCATAATCTGGTGATTTGGGGTTGAGTAGTCGAGTACTTATTTTATTCTATTTGAAATAACAGTCCCTAAGAGCAGATGTGATTATCCCTCTTTTGTCTCTCCCTGTATGCACCCTAAACTGATGTTAATTGTGCACCAGGTATCTCTAAACTGCTTTTTTAATTTTTTTTTAAATTATTTTAGTGAAGGTAAAATTAAGTATGGGCCTGATTCCAAGCCCAGTAAAATCATATGCTCCTCTGGGCTTTGGATTTGGTCCTGTGCTTCCATTAATGGTGATATTAAACCAGGATGCTCTTAATCAAGGTGCTCTCTATTATTGCCAGTGTGCTTCAATATGTGCTTTGCACAGTAGCTATAAACAAGTTATTTTTTACCTTTTGACAAACAACAGCATTGTGTGTGCACATCAGGTCTATCGATTCTGTCTCTCTACTGTAGTTTCTTTTATCTAGAGCCATATTGTTCCCTCCCAAAGACATAATCACTGGGAGCGGGATTGGTTTCCAAGCAAAACTCTGAAATTCACCTGAAGGAGCTCCCTGCTATTCTTGCCCCCTGGGAGGAAGAGTTTGCAGGTGGTCGGAGGTATAAGTTACACAGAGTGTTAGCTCTGAAGCCTATATATCCTGATGATATATGATATATCCTGATGATGTGTGGGGAAAGAAAGATCCCGTTCCACAGAATGTGAGCTTTTCCATGTAGTAGTAATGTGTTTAACATTACAGTTAAATCAGGATTCATGACTGAGATAGATTTAGAGCAGAATAGGAATTAGTTACAGACAATGTTTTAGACAATTATAGAATAAGAAAAATGTTTTTGGAATACATGTGCAGAGATGCATGCAAACTTTTGCACATGCCCAAGTTGCATATGTAAGATGTTTGATGCTTGAAGAATATAATTTTCAATATATACATATCTCCATTCATACATTTCAGACAGATTTATGATGACCCGTGAGACAGACTTTCAATGGAAACCTTACATGACACAGTTTGCTGAATTAAAATGAAAATAATACCACACCCAGAGGATCCCTATAACCCTTATGTACCCCTGTGTTCTCTGCCAGTTACGATCAAAAGGTCTTGGGTCACAGCTGTCACACATATCACAGTTGCATGGAAAGTTACTGTATGTCATGTGATCCATGTGCACATTGTGCACTGTTGCATTTGCATATACTGTTTTGTTTTGTTTTTTAAATTGGGCATATACATGTAGGGTGAGATTTTCAAAAACACTGTCTTGGTCTGCCTTTTCCCACATAGATGTCAATGGGACTTTTTTATTCTTGTTAGCGCTATGATGAGCACTTTATAAAATCATACTTCTGGATGCTATGAGTGTGAACAAATGGAGCAGTCACCATTTCTGGATGCTATACATTTGTGACTCAGGTCTGAATTATGGGATTCATTCTCATTTGCTATTTAAAAAGTATAAATGTGCAGGTTTGAGAAATTTCCCCTCACCCCATTTGTAGAAGTCCCAATTAAATGAAAAATCATTGTGGAAAGATCAGTTTACACAATGTTTTGATATTTAAAGAAATTAGAGGTTTAACTGAAATAAATTAATAACAAGTATATGTAGAAGCTACTTTTTAAAATAAATGTACACAGTGAAACTGTACTTACTATGTATACTAGTGCTGATCCTGGAACTGGTAGCAAGGAAAATGTCTATTAATCTGTAAGCTAATAAGTTGCTTTCATATAGAAATCAAAACCAAGGTGGTAAATAGTTGTATTGTGGCTTACCTAAGGGCAATTTGGTATGTCTGTTTAATGGGTTTTAGTTCTACTTTGACTGACTGTTTTATACATCTGTAGCTCTCGGAGATTGCCCCCTGGAGCTTTGAGTGAAAATCTGGAGCTTTAATGTGACTTTTAATGCTTTTTAATGTTTTATTAAAAGCTTTTAATAATTTACATGGCGGCAAGATCATTGTGATGCCATGATTCTACTGGGAGTACTGGGAAGGCTGGGTTTTAAGTGAAAACCTACTGTTCCTAACCTGACTTTTCTCAGTGCAATATTGACCACATTTCCTGAGTTAGTTTTGTTTGTTGTGAAAATGTTTTCATTTCTTAGACTGTACATCACTTGCTGTCTCTCTTCTCTGGTATTTTCCTTTCTATGATTTTGGCAAATGTGTTGGTGGGATTTTGCTTCATAAACAAAGTGTATTAAAATGAATAACTTTCCTGATATTGCACTTACTGAAGGTGTAGAAGGATGTTAGAGATAAGGTATAGACAGGTATTCTTAAAACTGGGGGCCAGATCTTCAGCTGAACTTGAGCCACACAGATTTATACTAGCAGAGAATATAGCCAAATCAATTTAACTGCACAGATGCTAAGATACAAGGTGTAGGTTTATTTTTTTTGTTTTTAAGTCTTTTAATATATGCATTTAGCACCATCATGTTACAAAATTGTGAGTGCTGTTTTTCTCTTAAGTTCTTGGACTATAGCTTAATAACCTTAATTTTTAAAAGGCATTATGATGTATTTCTCCAGCACTTGGCATCATACAGTCATTTTGGTCTCTCAAAACTTTCTCTAAATTGAGTTGCTATTTGTTACTGATATTCCTTAATTTCAGAAGGAAACACTTTCCAGCTCACTTCTTCGTAGTTAACGCACTCAAACATTTGACTTACAATCCACGTCAGATATAGGTATTTATCAGACATTTTAAAACAGGAGTAACTCTTACTTTAGAACCCCATTTGTTACAAAGGACTGAACTAGGACTCACTCATTATTTTAAATCTTTTGATGCTGCTGTTTGATATCTGGAGACATGAGCCTTGGTCTGTCTCCATAGCTAGCCCATCCTTGCCATCCATAATTCAGCGCTGTTTTCCATCCCTGCTGCCTGAGGGAGACCCTGGTAATGGAAAAGAAAGGAGGTTGCAAGACAGGATCATAGTGAGTAGGAGTTAGTTAAGAGAAAAAATGTCAAGATCTAATCAGAAGTACATGTTCTATGGGGGGGGGAAATTAGATCCTTATTACTGTTGCAATTTTAGGGTAATTATTTAAAGTATTGCACTGTTCCTCAGTTCACATACCTTTAGTCTCCTCCTCTCTCATCAGCCATGCTGCTATACATATCTTCTAATGGTTTCCACCCAACCTGAAATAGTGTGTAGTTTACACCCATAAATTCATATGGTTGATATTTTATACTATGTACAGTAGAACATAGATTCCTTTAAAGCACTTGGCAGACTAACTCGATGTGCTGGGCAGTTTTTCTCCGATTGTCATCCCTATAGTATATTCATAGTGAGCCAAAAAGATATTTTAGAATTGGGAAGGGTACGGAGAAGGGCAACAAAATTGATTCCTTATGAGGAGAGATTAAAAAGACTGGGACTTTTCAGCTTGGTGTGGCTTGCAAGTGGAAGGCTGTTTGTGAACAGCCCAAGTCATTGTAAGGCACCCTTGATTGTAGGGCAGGGGTGACACAGCCCCCCATTAGACTGGATTATGCCCCAATATGTCACAGCATACCTCTGTCTGTATCTTTTCATATAAAATGTGTGAATGCATCATTGTTTCTTCTGTAGAATTGCTTTTCACATTGTGGGTTATTTTCTGCTGTTTTTTTTTCTTTTAATTACAGCATGAAATTTTATAATGTCTCATGGTATGTTTGCTCCTAAGAGAAGATTATCTGTGTATGTATTTTCTTCTGAATGAAAGAGAGGGCGGAAGGATGTGCATATGCACACACACACATTGACCCTGTTGGATAATAAACTGGTACTTTAAGCACTAAAAGCACAGCTTTCTACCACCTTTAACTAAAGGAGTAACTGCATTAGTGGTCTCATTAGTAAGCTTTTGTTGTGCACTGTCCACTGGAGGAGACACAATTCACATATCCAGAGTGTTATGCTTGTCAAAGGAAGCCCATCCTTAGTATTTGATGTACATAAGAGTTCAGCTCTACGTACGAGTTACCACTTGGGAGTGACCCCCCAAAAAGTGTTGGCAGGAGGGACTGAACCTGGAACTTTCATACCAAAAACATATGCCTCCCCTAAATTCACTCCATGCTGATGACCCCCACGCCTTGGGCTATTGGAGTGTTGTGTACCCACTTAGAGAAGACAAAACCACAGGTAAGGAGGCCATTTTTACCATTTTCCAGAGGTGCTGAACATTAGCAGCAATATTCTGTTTCCATTTGTTTTTCACAAGCTGGCTTCTGACTATTTCTGTAAATAAAGGCACAGTTAAAACACTTTTAGTAATGTATTTCTTGAGGTTGACTGATAACCATGTTATTTTACAGATCAATAAAAGGAACAGATGTGTGATACAGCTATACTGTTTTCTACATGTTTAAAGGGATTTTTTCCCCCATATTGAGCTCCATCGTAACTAAGTAACTGTGTATAAAATTTCCTTCGTGGTTTTCAAAACTTCTTATTGGCATGGTCTACCCTGCATCTTACTCATTTCCATCTTTGCCCTTGCAGATGTCACAAAAATCACACTTCTAATGTACTAAAGCAGAACAATAGCTAGGTTATCTCACAATGTTAAGACTTTTCACCACTACTAAGTTCTTCAACTTTTACTTGGGGGCTTTTTTTAAAAATTACATTATTTCTTCTTCTTCATCCTGCAGAACTTGTTATTGCAGGCAGTACTCATCCTGAGCTGGCCATCTCTGTCTGCTCCTTGCTGCTCTCCATGATTGAGGGTCACTCTTTCGCTTGCGCTGACTACCTGTTTGGAAATCTTCATCTCTGAGTAACATCCTGTCTTTAATTCCTTATTCTTATTTTTTGTTTGAGACTTATTATTTTAGGATGCTTTATATGAAGGCTGCCATTTAATTATATTTGCAATGTATTGTAATTGCATTTTTATATTTCTTATAAACAGTGCCGACTAGCTTAGAAAAAATTTAACTAGGCATAATTTAGTACTAATCAGGGGGGCAAGGGCCTCTGGTTTTAAAACATTTTTAGAGTCCCCATTCTGTCACTCAAACACATTTTAAAGTAAGAAAGAAAGAAGCAAGACGTGTATTCAGGATTCTAATATATTTTGTGGTGTTAGTATCAAGCCATCCATATGCCAGTGGGGCACAACTTATCAGCCCTTTTCCTGGCATTATGCAGAACATGCAATCAGTGATGAACTTTAAAAAAAAAAAATGAAGTGGGGGAAAAACCACAAGACAAAACCGTTTAGAGGGGTATTGTTCCATTAAATATATTGACATTTGCCAAATATTAAAGGTTACAACAAGTTGCCATAGAGGTTGATTTCAGATTTCTATCAGGGCATTACAAGCAAACGCATACCTATTTTAAGAAAAGTTATTGGATAACATCTCTTAGGGAAGTTCTCAATTGTAGTCTCGTTATCTAGTTTCTGTTTTACATTAGGGTCTTGATCCTGATGCTGAGTGTTTTTTAGGGTATGTCTACACTACACGCTGGATCAGCAGGCAGCAATCGATCCAGCAGGGGTCGATTTATTCTAGTCTAGACGCGATAAATCAACCCCCCAAGTGCTCTCCTGTCGACTGCTGTACTCCACTGCCATGGGAGGTGCACTTAGAGTTGACGGGGGAATCGTAGCAGTTGATTCACGGCAGTGAAGACACTACAGTAGGTCGATCTAAGTACGTCGACTTCAGCAATGTTATTCACGTAGCTGAAGTTGTATAACTTAGATCGATTTCCCCCATCCATCCCCCCTGCAATGTAGACCAGGCCTTAGTAAAGCACCAGTGGGAGCTAGGGGAACTCTGAAGCTCAGAAGACTGGCTAATACCTTGCAGAAATGAGTCACAGATCTCCACTGCTTTTGAAAGTAATACAGAATTGTGTTTCCTTTGGTATTAATAGAAGCCAAAAGTGAGTATTTAAAAAAATATTAGAGAACTACCTACTGCCCCATAGAGTCTAATCAGCATCCGAAAATATTTTACTGTAGTGTGCAGGTTACAGGTAGAAATCCTCAACACTGTGAAACCAAAGAAATCTCAGAAATTAGAGATGGGCAAAAAGGATTTATCTAGTTAATTCTTCTGACCTCTTTCCAACATAAATCTAACACCTCGGCTCCTAGTTATGCTCTACTTAATTGTAATGTCTCTTAAAATTATCAGCATGAGCAGGAATACTTTGCTTATTTGTATCATGGTAAGTATCTGCACGGGCTGTTTAGAATCTGCAGAGCTGTAATGCACGTTTTTGGTTTATTTGATTTGTTACCATCAACACATAAATCTTTTTAATTTTTAAGATTTCATTTCTTTTCTTTCCTTTTTTTTAAAGGCCCTGTGGAATTCTCCATGTACTGACGGCTCAGTTTACAAACCAATCAGCATCTCATTGGTTCCAACATTATTAAATTAAAAAAACAGCATCTGGACACTCTGCGCTTATGGATTTAATTAAATATTGATGAATATGAAATGAGCCTCGATTTACCAGTACTTCCCGTGTTTACCTAACCTTGCAAAATACTACTATTTCGTAAGCTTTGCGATATCAAAAATAAGACTTTGTGACAAGATCTGCTTTATTAAATTTATTAATAAATTATCGTTATTCATTATCTAAAATAAAACATTTGTGTACAGCTGTTATTAAAAATAACTAAGAAACAATAGTCTATTGACCCTTGAATTGCTGAGATTAGAGAACATATTTTAAAAGTCTACAGTCTTACGAAAATGAAACATCAAGTTGGAAAGGTTTTCTCTGTCTTGCATCACTAATAGATGTCCATCACTAGTGAACAACAAGAGCAACTCCTTTAAAGGCATGATGTATTGGGCAAATATTCATTTTCTTGTATAAATAATGGTTTGTAATCTTTAGGTGAAATACTGCCCACATTTATTCTTATGCAGTGGATTTCCATGTTCATAAAGGAGGTCAGAATTTACCCACTTGTATATTAAGGAAGCATTAGGCCATATCCTTTAGGGTACAGAGTACTCTCCACTTGTGCTGAAGTCATTGGAATCATTGTTTTGTTGTCCTTCAATTCTGCAGTTTTTCATAAGAGTTTCAGTTTACATGAGGCATCTTTTAACGTGCGACTGAAGCAGATAAGAACATAAGAACAGCCGTACCGGGTCAGACCAAAGGTCCAACTAGCCCAGTATCTATCTACCGACAGTGGCCAATGCCAGGTGCCCCAGAGGGAGTGACGCTAACAGGCAATGACCAAGTGATCTCTCTCCTGCCATCCATCTCCATCTTCTGATGAACAGAGGCTAGGGGACACTATTCTTTACCATTCCTGGCTAATAGCCATTTATGGACTTAGCCACCATGAATTTATCTAGTTCCCTTTTAAACATTGTTACAGTCCCAGCCTTCACAACCTCTTCAGGTAAGGAGTTCCACAAGTTGACTGTGCACTGTGACAGACCCAGGTCAGTGTGGTACAGGAGTCTGGTAGAGGGCAAATATACTAGTCACTGGCTGAGTAGTTTTCTGTTCCCTGAGTGACTAGAGCACGGGCTGCACTGGAGTAATCAGGAAACTGCTAGAACCAATTAAGGCAGACAGGCTGATTAGAACACCTGCAGCCAATCAAGGCAGGCTAATCAGGGCACCTGGGTTTAAAAAGGAGCTCACTCCAGTCAGGCAGAGAGGAGCCAGAGGAGAGGAAGTGCGTGTGAGGAGCTGGGAGCAAGAGGCACAAGGAGCTGAGAGTGAGAGGCTGTGCTGCTGGAGGACTATGGAATACAAGTGTTATCAGACACCAGGAGGAAGGTCCTGTGGTGAGGATAAAGAAGCTGTTTGGAGGAGGCCATGGGGAAGTAGCCCAGGGAGTTGTAACTGTCATGCAGCTGTTACAGGAGGCACTATAGACAGCTGCAATCCACAGGCCCCTGGGCTGGAACCTGGAGTAGAGGGCGGGCCCGGGTTCCCCCCAAACCTCCCAGCTCCTGATCAGACATGGGAGGAGTTGACCCAGACAATAGGAAGATCACTGAGGTGAGCAAATCTGCCAATAAGCGCAGGACCCACCAAGGTAGAGGAGGAACTTTGTCACAGCGCTGTGTGGAGAAGAACTTCCTTTTATTTGTTTTAAACCTGCTACCTATTAATTTCATTTGGTGACCCCTAGTTCCTGTATTATGGGAATAAGTAAATAACAACTTTTCCTTATGCACTTTCTCTACATCACTCATGATTTTATATACCTCTATCATATCCCCCCCTTAGTCTCCTCTTTTCCAAGCTGAAGAGGCCTAGCTTCTTTAATCTTTCCTCATATGGGACTCTCTCCAAACCCCTAATCATTTTAGTTGCCCTTTTCTGAACCTTTTCTAGTGCTAGAATATCTTTTTTGAGGTGAGGAGACCACGTCTGTACACAGTATTCGAGATGTGGGCGTACCATGGATTCGTATAAGGGCAATAAGATATTCTGTCTTACTCTCTATCCGCTTTTTAATGATTCCTAATATCCTGTTCACTTTTTTGACTGCCTCTGCACACTGCGTGGACATCTTCAGAGAACTGTCCACGGTGACGCCAAGATGAATGAACTACAAACTGTATTCCCTGGCTGTGGTTCAGTGATTACACAAAAATGTACTTGTCTATGTAGACAGCAGGTTACTTCTTGAACCCATCCTTAAAAAATCGGTGTACACATTACGTAAAATCCAAATGAACTTTTCTTTTGATTATGACCTTTTTAATCAAAGAAGTCAACATAAGGTAACCAAGTTCAACTTAAACCTTCTCCCCAGGCTTGGCTGCTCCTAAGTTTCCTGACCTAGGTCTATCTGGCGTTACTATAACTTGAATCGTCTTTTATCCCCACAGGAGCCATTCCTACTTCCCGAATAACAAGATTGAGTAGCAGCAAAACTCTTAATCCTTTCCCAATCATCATCTGCTAACTGGATGACTATTAATATTTGTGTTTCCATAGTGCCTAGGGGCCCTGGTCATAGACATAGACGTTATTGAACATCAGCTATTGTTTAGTCTCTGGGATCTTGCATTTGAAAAAGATGGCATTTTACACTTGAAATAAAAAACAATCAGCTTTTGGCTTTAAAGGTGCCTGAAATGAGTTTTAAAAAAAAAATAATTCCAAAATTTTATTAGACTTTAGTCATATATTTGATTGTTAACTGACTTGTACATGTGGTTGCTATAATACAGGTGGCAATATTTATCAATTCTTATCTTTTATGTTGGGTAGCTGCTTTTCTGATCCCCAAACTCTCAAGATCATATTTTAGGCCAGGGTTTTGCTCCAGGATCTTCTACTAACATAGACCCCACCCTGTACCCAAGTGGAGACCAGTGGGATTATAAATTATTTATATTGTGACAGACCCAGACCAGTGGGGTACAGGAATCTGGTAGAGGGCAAATATACTGGTCACTGGATGAGTAGTTTTCTGTTCCCTGAGTGACCAGAGCAGGGGCTGCACTAGAGTAATTAGGAACCTGCTAGAACCAATTAAGGTAGACAGGTTAATTAGAACACCTGCAGCCAATCAAAGCAGGCTAATCAGGGCACCTGGGTTTAAAAAGGAGCTCACTCCAGTCAGGCGGGGGGGAGCCAGAGGAGAGGAAGTGCATGTGAGGAGCTGGGAGCAAGAGGCACAAGGAGCTGGGAGTGAGAGGGTATTCTGCTGGAGGACTAAGGAGTACAAGCGTTATCAGACACCAGGAGGAAGGTCCTGTGGTGAGGATAAAGAAGCTGTTTGGAGGAGGCCATAGGGAAGTAGCCCAGGGAGTTGTAGCTCTCATGCAGCTGTTACAGGAGGCACTATAGACAGCTGCAATCCACAGGCCCCTGGGCTGGAACCTGGAGTAGAGGGCGGGCCCGGGTTCCCCCCAAACCTCCCAGCTCCTGATCAGACATGGGAGGAGTTGACCCAGACAATAGGAAGATCACTGAGGTGAGCAAATCTGCCAATAAGCGCAGGACCCACCAAGGTAGAGGAGGAACTTTGTCACAATATGGAGTGAGTTATTTCTCTCTCATATGCTCGTGCACACATCCATCAGATTAATTCAATTTAGAAGGTGTGTCTGTTACCACAATACTCATCCATATACTGCATAGCATTGGAGAAGCACAGCACTTTATTAGAATCAAGCTATAAATGGTGAAATCCTTGCCCCACTGAAGTCAGTGGAAAAACTCTGACTTCACTGAAACCAAGGTTTCACACCAAAATATTAACATTTTAACTTATTAAATAAGTATCATGTATAATCTTCTCATTGTTAAGTATTTGTCCTATAAGTAAACTAAACTAAACTATCTTAGTGGAACATTTGACGATAAATAGGACTATTACATAAATGTTAAGCAACCTTATTTTGCTTCAAGAACTGAATGAGCCACAAATACACAATAAATCAAGACAATTGAACTGATCACCTAAAGATTATTGACACTTCTCTTTTGAGCTTCCCCTTCTCTTTTGCTGTTGTCACTTGTTTTCTCTGATTAATTCTTTATTTCCTTATGTAGTCTGAGACTCCTTTTTGTAGATGTCATAGGAATGCAATTATTGCCGCTCCATACCCTTTTATTTTTTGTCATGCTTTTTTCATAGTTACCATGTTTACCAAGCCACAAACACTAGCCCGCTCAGAAGAAGACTACCTGGAAAAAGAAAAGGGTGTTGTTCATCACAGTGATTTGGCACTAGGGTTTGTGTTCTGCCTTAAAGCAGTAAGTAGAACTTCTGAGTGGAGACAGATGTGAATCAGCAAGTACAATAAATAAATGAAGATGATTTTGGAAAGTAACCCATTTTCAGTTTAGGGTTCCAATAATAAAAATAAAGTGGTTGTTTCCTAGAGTATACAGTCTCATTTTACTTGTGTGCTATCTGCAGTCCTGATATGCAGCAGCTTTTGCAAGGTAGAACTTCCAATAAAAGATTTTATTTAAGGACAGCAAATCCTTTTTACATGTTGAACTATTGTTTCCAAAACTATTACAGTGAGGGCGGGGCATTATCTTTGTGAATGTCATTACAGTGCAGAGTTGGATGTGACTTTTGAGCCTTGATGGGGTAATAAGCACAAGTAACATATTTTCAACCATATCCAGAAGTCGCCCAACTCCTCCAATACATTTAATCTTTTATCCTTTTGTTTTTACTTTGCTTTTCCCTGATTTCATATCAGAGTATAAACCGATGAGAAACTGTTCATGTTCATGCTTTGCCCAGATGTTTTATGTTACTCTCAAGAGCAAGACAAAGCTGTTCTGCAAAAATCATGGTTGACATGAGTGGTATTCCAGTTTCTAGAGTACACAATCAGATATCTTCAGCTAAGTCAGTTAGAGTAACAACAGCAATAAATTAAACAGATAGAAACTTCCAAAAAACTCTCCTGAATCTTAGTTAGCACAAAAGGCTCTTGATGTATAAAATTGCTTTTAACATAAGAACAAATATATTTGTGCCTTTCTTCAGGCTTGCTTTGATGCAGTAACTGTCGATACAAAAGTAAAATTCTGATGTGTCATTCCATATTAGATCTTCCTCCACTTATTACAGAGAATTAAGCAGGATATTTGAATTAGTATGGAAACAAAGTGATATAACAACTCATAATTGCTGTAAAAATTAGCTCTTCTGAGTGTATTTGAGCATTTTTCCCAGTACTGAGAACAATTACCTTTTTAAAAACACACACAAATGTGGCATGATAACCTTATTTTCCTATAATGAGCAAAATTGCAGTATTCTGTCCACTGATGTTGAACAATATTGCTAACAGAAATAATTTGTACTTTCGTTGAGCTAACATATTAAACAAGCTGTCTGAGTATTTTCTTTTTTCTTTCTTTTTTTTCATCATATTTTCACATTTGGTTCTTTGTGTGATGTACTGTCGTCCTCCCATCTTCTGTCTCTGTCTGTGCATGCCAGCATTTACCAGCTCACAAAGAGGAGCATGTGAAAAGTGGGTCACTGAGTAACCATAGAACTGTAAACTTCTCCAAGTGCAAAAATTAACAGAGCTGGGAAAACCAGGAAGGAACAAGTACCATGGATCATGCTCTTGCTCTCTGTGTAGACAAACAAATCCCTTCAAGGCTTGTGAGAGGAATGTTCCTGGGACAGTTTTCTTGTAAATAGGACTGCAGGTTTGTCACAGTGAGAAAAAAGTCACAGATAGACAAATGGGGAAAATCTTTTTTTTCTATGACCCAACCTGCAGTTGCAGTTCATGTTTTGTGGGGCTGGGCCGCCCCGCTCCAGGTCACAATGCAGCTCAAGGTTGACATGCCCAACCCATCATGACTGAGTGGTGGACGAAACTTGCACAGTGTTGCAGTCCTGCACTATAAGTCGCAATGCCCAGAGCAGGACTGCAGGCTCAGCCCTCAGGGATAGCAAAGTCACAGGAGAAACTTCTGCAGGAAGGACACAAGAGATGCCCCTGCAGGTTGGGCTCACTCTCCAGGCCCCTGAATCTCCCCTCTGCACCAGGACAGGATTAGGGTTGCGGTGCTGGGGGCAGAGGGTGCTGCTGTGTGTGGTTGCTGTCCACCTGGCAAGATGAGGAGAGCACTTTTTGTTTTAAAAGATGAGGGAGCATTTGCAGTCAGTTTAATAACCCATGATTTTATTACATTTACCTGTGACTCCTCTGTGATTTTTGATTAAAGAAAAATTGCTGTGACAAATCTGCAGCCCTACTTATAAAAACACCTGTAGGATGGCAAAAGGGAAACTGTCACAAATGGCCTTGAAGTGGTATGGGTTGATGTAACAAGCCTACTGTGCTGTTTCTGGGTACTTTCTGTAAGCACAGGGATTTCTCCCTCCCTCCCATGTTCTTCTCCAAAGTTTGCCTTCCCCACAATGCAATGTAGTCTGTTGTTTGTCAGACAGTTTCCCCTTCCACTCCAGAGGTGGCTGCATTCATTAGGCAGTGTGTATATTTTGTATAAATTGCTTCAGGATTAATTTAATGTAAATAAATCTATGCTTTTCTACTATTGGAATTCTTGAGAGCTACAGCTGGATGTTTGTGTTAGACAAGCAACTCCAAATTATATATAGAGTCAGGGACCTCATTTTTAATTAATTTAAGGATGACTAGTAACTATGAGCCATTGACCTTGCGATAAACAGCCTCTTTAGTACCCTAGCTTCTGCTCAAAGTAGTGCTTATTCCATACCCACGTTCACCATGTTACTCCTGCTGTCATCCTCAATGATCACCATCCAGGTGGTCCAAAAG
Source organism: Gopherus evgoodei (assembly GCF_007399415.2). Taxonomy (NCBI): domain Eukaryota; kingdom Metazoa; phylum Chordata; order Testudines; family Testudinidae; genus Gopherus; species Gopherus evgoodei. The sequence continues at coordinate 121,936,531 of NC_044326.1, read as the reverse complement.
TTTTAGGTATGCTCTTCTGCGCCATAAAAATCTGACACTGCTCTTGTAATCCGGTGATTTACGTAGGCAGAACAGCAATAACTTAAGTCATACATCTTTATTTTCCTTTCTGTGTTACATTTTAGGAGCATGATATTAAACTACAGTAAAAATTTATTTTTTTTCCTGTTAGACAACTTAACATTTGTAAGAAAACAGACATTCCCATTCTTTAGTAGATGTCCTGCACATTTTACATGATCGGCAACAAACACTTGGGAAAGAACTTGATTGTGTGATGCTTTCATGCCAAATAGCCAACTGATAGATAAAATAACACAGACTTCAGGGAATGTATCCTTTAACATTATCTAAGTGGTTAATGTGTATAATTATGTTAAATTAAATTGGAACTTTAATCATAAATGTAATAGTGCATTATGTTCTCAGTTAACGGTAGTCATTTAAGCAGGCTGTACTGTACAAAAAGAAAAATCTCAGCCAATCTGACCAAAGTATAGGTCTTGGAAAAGAAGAGTTGTGTAAAGAGAGGTTTAGTAAATCTTTCATGAGTGGTGTTATCTTGTTTTTGTTAATCCCCTGGATCGTGTAGCTCTCTCTTTCCTTCTCCCTACCCACGTAAGGCAAAATTCTTGTCATCACCCTTCCACAACCCTTCCATTAACTCCAGTGGGAACTTTGCAAGACTAAGGCAAGCAGGATTTACCCCCAGATGCTGTAGACTCCAGCTCCAAAGGTTAGAATGGGCCAGATAAAACATGAGCTGCTACTATATCTAGAATCATATGCAGTAATATGTAGCCATTGCCTTCAGTAAAAGTTATATTAACATACAAGTTTCATGATAGCTTTCATTGTTGTATGCAGTATTGTTGTAGCTGTGTTTGTCCCAGAATATTTGGAAGACATAGTGAGGACTGTGGAGGAGGAATACTGGAGAGTCCCAGTTCATTCTTGCTTTCTTTGTTTTCAATTGTTGCTTTATTTTTTTCCTTCTTTCATCAGAGGGGAGTCGGTAAAAATGCAGAGATTATTACTTTTCTCTTTCCACCATTTCTTCTTGCTGCTGCTTTGATTTTTTTTTTTTTTTTTGCCAGGGGGCGGGGTGGTGGCGGAAGGAATGAATGGAATGGGGCCTCAGTGGACTCATGTCAGATATTTTTTGCATTTGCTTATCTCTGTGCAACTTTACTAATATATCTTAGGCCAGATTTGACATATACTTATTCTTCCAGTCTTGGGTATCCTTTCCCTAATGACTGCTGCTGTAGCAAATTTTGGGGTGGTTCTGTGATTTAAGAAAAATTCTTGAGGAGAAATTATACTAAGACCATCAAAATTACTTTTCCTTTTATACCTAATGTCTAATCCTGGTATACATTACAGAGTAAAAATGCTGGTATCTCATTTGTGCTGTCTGGCACCCTATAGTGATTTCATGTCAAAGAAGTGTTTCTATTTTTATAAAATCCCACAGTTTATTCTTGATATTAAACCCAAGAAATAATCCCCCATTATTTTGGAACACAGTGAGGAGAGGCATAGTAGCTTATCCAAGGTCATGAACAGGATGTTGTTGTGTACTGTGAATTTCAGGTCTAGCTTCCTAAAAACAGGCATTCGCTTCCTGACTCTGGTTTTTCCCTTTCCTCTGGCAGTATTTTGCAAGTGTCACTTGCAATGTTAGGATTCTTCAGGAGACACTTGAAGCTATATTTATTAGTACAAGAAAGTTGGTATCCATGCTGTCATGAATCTTCAGTTTGTTGATGGTTAAAAAATGTATTTATAGCATAGGCAGGGAGCATTTGAATAACAGTGTGGAATTTGAATGCGATGTAGAATATGTGAATAGCTATATGATTTTTTTTTTTTTTTTTTTTTTTTAGAATTCCTAACTAATATAATACTAGAAGACCCAATCCACCACATGAGCCAAATTCACAACTGGTATTAGCGAATATATTTGTAGTGTTCCACTGACTGAAACTGTGTTACAGCTGCTTACCACAGTGATGAATTTTATCCCGTTTTTTAAAAAATATAACTATTTGGTCTCCTCTGTTAGTTCTAGAATTCTGGACAGCATTCACTTTTCACTCTGAATTTATTTTAAGTGTGATTCCATGGTAGTCATTGTAATTCTAAAATTTAATCCATCATTTTGTTGAATATTGTCCATCTAACAGGCAAATGATATAGCTATTATACACACAGGTTGTTTGTGTTATAGTACTAAGGGAAAGTGCTTGAGTAGGTGAACATGGGAACCTTTTATACCTACGGGGGGGGCGGGGGGAAGAGAGCCGTAACTGGTTTTGTTCACTTTTTAATGCTCTGTCTTTTTTGCTAGTCTTGCATCTCTTGTTGCCAATTTGCAACTACATCTTGCTGTTGGGAATCTTTTGATGCTTTGTTAGTGGTATGGTTTATGTTCTTACTCATTATTTCTGCCTGATATTGATCCTTTTCTGTTCTCCTTTTATCTTGCTATATTGTTTTTATTTTTTCTCCCTCACATCACAGTCCCATTTGGCTCATAATTGACTTCTCTTACCTATAACACCATTTTTATCACTCTCAAAGCATGTTTTTCAAATGTAAAAAAAAAAAACCCTAGAAAATGGTTTTTTTTTCCTTTTTAATTACTGTTTTTCCAGATCTTGTTTCTTGTTTTCGGTTTATGGGGGAGGGAGGCGATTAAAGATATTTAAAATAAATTATCCGTTCAGAATGGTCCTATAGAATTGAAAAGATCATAGAAATGTAGGACTGGAAGGGACCTCAGTAGGTCATCTAGTCCAGTTCCCTGCACTGAGGCAGGATTAAGTATTATCTAGACACCCTGACCCCCCAGTGTTTGTCTAACCATTTATTAAAAACCTCCAGTGACTGAGACTCCACAACCTCCCTAGAAAATTTGTTCCAGTTCTTACCTACACTTACAGTTACAAAGCTTTTCCTAATATCTAATGTCAATCTCCTTACTGCAATGTAAGCCCATTACTTCTTGTCCTGTCCTCAGGGATAACGGAGAACAATTTATCCTCCTCTTCTTTATAGCAAACTTTTACGTACTTGAAGACAATTATGTCCTCCCTTAGTCTTCTCTTCTCCAGGCTAAACAAACTTTCCTCATAGGTCACATTTTGTAGACCTTTAATCATTTTTGTTGCTCTTTTCTGGGCTAATAAGCTTATTAGTGCATAGTAGAATGGAAGAATGACTTCTTGTCTCTTGCTTACAACACTCCTGGTAATATATGCTAGAATGATGCTTTCTTTCTTTCTTTCTTTCTTTCTTTTTCTTTCTTTCTTTCTTTCTTTCTTTCTTTCTTTCTTTCTTTCTTTCTTTCTTTCTTTCTTTCTCAAAACCCTTACTAACATGAAGATATGACATCATCTGCTTCATCCCCATCCACAGGCTTATTAACATGTAAAAGGAGGATATTAGGCTGATTTTTATATGTTTTATTATTGATAAATCCATGTTGACTGTTACTTATTACCTTTTCTTTTGCCTGCTTACAAATTGATTATTTTATTTGCTCCATTATCTTTCTGGCTTCAAAAGTTAAGTTGGTGGGTCTCTGCTGACTTGAAGATATCTGAGTTCTCAAAGTAATTTCTTAACTTGTTCTTTTCGTATTTTAGCCTCAGATCCTTCCCCATTTACACTGATGTTCAGTATGTTAGTTGTCCAATCACTGCAGACTTTTTTTGGTGAGAACTGAAACAAAAATGGGTATTTAACACTTTGGCTATTGCTGCATTTTCTGTTTTATTGTCTTTCCCTCTTTATTTAGTAATCGGCCAACTGTCTCTGGTCCTCCTCTTGCTTCTCATGTAGTTGTAAAATTGCTTGGGATTGTTACTTTTTATATCCTTAGCTAGTTTAACCTCATTTTGTGCCTTGGCCTTTGTAATTTTGTCCCTACATACTTGCATGTTTTTTTCTTTTTTTCTTTTGTGGTGGAGTTTAACATTCCTCTGTTGTAATGTGATCTAGTTTCCACTTCTTCTAGGACTCTTTTGACTTTCAGGTTATTAAAGATCTCCTGGTTAAGTCAGGTGACCCTTTATCTTTCCTACGGATTCGTATAGTTTGCTCTTGAGCCTTCAATAATGTCTCGTTAAAATACTACCAAGTCTCCTGAACCTTTTTTCCCCTTAGACTTGCTTCTCACAGGATCTTACCTACCAATTCTCTGAGTTTGCTAAAATCGGACTTCATTAAGTCCATTGTCTTTATTCCGCTGTTTTCCCCTCTTACTGTTCCTTAATATCATGAACTCTTACTGTTTCAGGAGCATTTTCAGTGAACTTTCTGTTACAGTTAAAATACTAAAATGTTGCACCAAAACCTACAGAAAGGATATCATTCTCTGTTGAATTCTGTAAAGTTTAGTGTAATAGCTTTAAAATCTATTGTTTCTGTAGAACCCTATTGGTTTTATCGTATTAAATTTTATAGGACAATCTTATAAGGGTTAGTTTTCCTCTTAGCCCTTTTCCACCTCTTTGGCCACAATTCTCTAATCTGTTCTTAACCCCGGTTCTCAAATCATTATTTTTTTTAAATCCCCTTCATACAAAATGCACTTTAAAAGTTGACTGTCCCTTTTGTGCAAACTTTATCTAACAGCTTCAAAACAAAACTAGATCTGTTGCCGTTTGTGATGGGAGAACTCTCATTCTCCCTCTCACACCTAGCTAAAGCAATGGTGTGAAGAGCTTATTTTCCTATTTTGCTAGAAAGTAAATCTCCATTGAACAGTTATCTGCAGCTCTAATAGTAATATATATATTTTTTCCCTCTGCAAACATTAGGGCAGGAGGGAAAGGCTCACTGTCTACCAAGAAAATAAATGAGAAAAACAAAGGCCATGCAGCAGGTGTCAATTCTAAACTGAAAAAGGAGCGGTGGGGTGGGTGGGAGATTATTGTCTTTGTTGAATTGTACTTTTAATTACATTTAATTAATTTAAATTAAGGGCAGTGCTCTCTTCTTAAAATATTTTTAAGCAATAAGGATAGACTGATATTCCATTCCCGTTGTTTTTTGTTTTGTTTTAGAAGACTTAATGCTTTCTAGGCTGTAGAGTTGTTTTAGTTCTAACCGGGGCTTTTTGATCTTCCTAAACAGTTTTTTACTAGCATTATACAGCGTTCTGGTTTCTCGGTATTGGCTGCCAAGTATGTTTTCCAATTGACTCAAAGGTCATTTGCACTGAACTCAGCCATCCAGCTGTTCCTTTTTATTTAACCAGTGAGAGAACCTGCTGCACTATTTATCCCTTCCTCATGGGAGTAAATGCCAACATGGTTATGTTCTCAAAACATACTGTTTGACATCAGATAGAAATGTCTTACCCAACCAACAATGATAGAATCTCTGGAAGCAAGGAGTGTAACTAAGTGAAGCATTAGGCTGATTAGCCATTGCTTGGTCTGGGAATTTCTTTTATTCACATGTCTCTAGTTAAGAATCCATAGTAGATGCATGTGTACACCCAGAATTAGGGAAATCCCTCAGCCCACTATCCTCTTGTGATGCTTTGTGTGAAAATGGTGATTTATACTATGCCTTTATAGAGTGTAATTGAGATATAATGTTAGTGAGCATATCTTAAGAAATCTGATTGGAACTCCATAACGTTTACTTTGCACAGGTGATTTGCAGGACTTTTCTTAATATATTTAATGACTTTTTTATGGCACTCATCACCATCTTATCTGAGTACCTAATCTCCTTAAATATTTAATATGCCACGCACAAACAAAATCATATGTCAAGTATCTTGAAATTATAGTCATTGATCATGGGAAGAATCATTGACTTGGTGCATTTTTCCTCACTAAACCTGAACAGTACAACTGTAAGACCAGATCTTCCAGTCTTTCTGTGTTGGGCAAAACTCTCCTGAAGTAAAGACTATAGAATGTGACTTAGAGACACTAAATGCCACATTTCTTTTCTGTTAGTCTTTTCTTCAGTGTCAGACACTCATATCTGCTCTATTTCTTTCTTGTAGTATTCTGTCAGTTGTTTCTCTAACCGTCAGGTTGTAAGAAATTAATATAATGCTCTGCTTTTACTCTTGGTAAATTTAATTACTCTCTGATTAGTGCCAATATTTCTGCATAAACACAAAAAACATGTTTTGATACTTGAGGCCACGTGTTGGAAAGCCACTCAGCATGTTCTTGAATTAAATTGACTGATTATTGTAAGACCAAACCAAAATGCTATTAAATAAACCTGGAAGAGCATCTATATTGATCTCCACTGAGGATTTAACATGGCTGGATACAGTACTCCTTCAGAAGAAGCTTCCATGAAGACAAAAGTCTTAAAGTTACACAAAGCATTAAACCATTCTGAAACCCCTGCATTGTTGTCTGTAGATTCTTTACCGTATGTCAAAGGAGGCATTCTGATCTTTCTGATTTTTTTTAGTCATCAACAAGAGGGAAAACCTTTAACGAGAATTTACAGAATACAGCTCAATATTCTTTGCTGGAGAAAGTTTAGATTTCAGAAGTGTGGAAACCACAACATGACACTGTTGCTCAGTTTAGGTCTCTAATACAGTTACCTGAGTTACCATAGCACATTAAGGTGAGTTATGCAACAAAAAAACAATCCTCATGCTCCTCCTTATGCACCTTGACATTTTAATTTTGAACTTACATTATTTTTACTAAACATATTGATTGATTCTCATTAGATATCTCTCTGTAATGTGCAGTTAATTAACTAGATTGTCTGCAGGTGACATGTTGATGGAATAACACTTACCATGACACTTCCCATTAGGGATGCTTTCTGTGATCAAAATACACTTAGGAGATTTGCTCCACAAGCTTTGTTTGGTTTTGATGACACATGATCTTTCATGTGGAGAAGCCTCCCACTGCATACATGAAGAAGGCATTCGCAAGTCACTTGAATAGCAAAGCATCTTAGTCAAAGACCTTACACATAAATAAACCAGTGAATGCTGAACTGACTCTGTAGCCTACATTGACCTTATCATATACTATTGATATCTCAGCAGCATAATCATATTTAAGTTATCATGTTCTCTCTTTTTTTAGTCTAATTATCTTTGAATACCTTCACAGGCTTCCTTTCATCTTATTTCAGACTTCTCTCCAAGGCCCAGTACAACTTGTCCACTCTTTTGCCTCTGCTGTTATTTCCTCCTTTGATTTTCCTCTTCCCAACTCTTCTCCTAATCACTCTGTGTATCCTCTTGCCTTTGTGTCTTCTTCCCTGGTGATCTTTGTACTTGTGCCTCCGTCTTCTCATGCACCAATGAGGCAGCAGTCCTCCCTTCTTTCAAGCCCTTCTTAAAACATATACATCTCTACCCTGATATAATGTGACCTGATATAACATAAATTCAGATATAAGTTGGTAAAGCAGCGCACTGGGAGGGGACAGGGCTGCATGCGCCAGCGGATCAAAACAAGTTCATTATAACACGGTTTCACCTATAACGGGGTTATGTTGGGGTAGAGGTGTATTGCCTGTGATGCCATTAAACAGGTATCTTTCCTAGATATCTCCACCACTGACATTGGACCACTGATCACTGTATTTAGATAGCTTGAAAGATTATATGAAAATATGTTACTGACAGTATATAAAAGAGCTTGTTAATGAGGGCAGGACTGCAAGTGCCGAATTTAAGCACATTAGCAGGCAGAAGCAATAATAACTTTCATCAGTGGTAAAACCACAGGAACCAAATCCTGTTTATCTTGCAGGAGAAATCTCAGTGAAATCAGTAAGACTGCTTGTGAGTTAAGTTGAGCAGGATTTGATACTGATTGAGAAGCAATCATACATTTCAATAAATATTCTAAAAGGTAAACCATTTACTAGTCTTGATAACATTAGTCTATTTGTCTACTTTCAATGGAAAAGGGAAGTTAAATGAAAGACTAAAATGAATTCTATATGAATTCATAGCTACTTTTGCTTTTCTGTCCCGAGAACATATTTATACAGGCTTGTAGTAGCTTCTTGAACTGCTGTGTTAACTACAGATTTCCTTTGTACATATTGAACCAGCACAGTACTGTTACGTACACTCTAGCCTTTGGCACGTGCATAGGCAATTAAAAATAACAATGATAACTGAATATCTTGACACTTTCTCCTGCTACTGTTAGCATTTTTCTCACTCCTTCATCTTACTATTTCTTTAAAAGGAGAATAGTCAACAGCTGTGCCAAGACATAGCATATTTGGCAGGAGGATCCAGATGCCAGACTCTGGAATTAACCCATAAGCTGTGGTATATATATTTTTGGAAGCAAAGTTGGAGCTTTTGCTAGCAGCACTTCTTAACTTTATAAGAACATCTTGTCACAGGGTGGCCAGCCCCCTGCAAGTGAAGTAGGTCCAGCTCCCCTGTGTCTGGATAGGTGTTCCCATTTGGTGGAGAAGCATCTGGGGACTATAAAGGATCAGGGTGACTGAGTGAGTTGGAAGAGACGCAGTGTGTGAGTATCAGTCAGGAGATTGAAGGAGGTCCTTGGATAAAGCTGTAGAGAGTAGAAAGCTCTCTGCAGGCTGTTCGTGGGAAGAGGGAGGAATGGGCTAGGAGACTGTTTCACACCCAGGAGAAGGCTAGGAGAGCAGTAAGAGGGGTTTGCTGATCTCCCCAAGCCAGAGAGCCAGGGAACAAGGACTTCAGAGACAGGAATAGCAACAGCAGGAGGAGATGCCCATTGGCTACAAACTGGAGAGCTGGTGCCAAGGTGCAGAGAGGGCTGAAGGCAGGGCAGTAGCAGAGGGGCTTACCTGCTGACATCTCTGGGCTGGAGAGATGGATCCAGGGAACAACAAGAGTGTCGGGATGATCTCCTAGCAGAGAGTCTGAGGGGTTCCAGCTGGGAAGAGTGAGGTAGCAGTCCAGCTAGGATGGCTGTCCTGCCAGAGAGACACACGAGGACAGATGCTGGAGCTGTGCTGGATAGGTATGGCATGGTGAGGAATGCACTGGGACTGTGCTGATGAGTTGAGGCATGGTGAGGGATGTTGGGACTGTAAATTGTATGTACAGTTTGGACTATGCTAGGGATATTCTGACCATGGGACATGTTTTGTTATCATTTATTTGAATGGAACTTCTGCAGTAAATGAACCCCACAAGGGCCATTTACACTAAGAAAGATGGAGGAGGGAAACTGAGGCACATGTGCCTGGCATGCTGATGCCTGCCAAAGAAAGGTGTTCCAGGCACGGCCCCCCATGACATCTCTACAAGGTCTATGCCTGGCTTCTGTTCTGAGACTTGTGTAGCTTTCCAAAAAGTGGTTCTAACTATGGCAAGAACATCATGTCTATATGACAATAAGCTAATTTTTTGTCATAAATCTTGATACTGAAAAATATGTAGCCTAACAAGTCTTTGAAAATGCAGCCTCATAAAAATTCATCCACAGATCCTTGAAATGATTGTCTCAGAGCACAAAGGGATGATTTAAGATCATTACATAGACATACGTGAGATTAAGCCCCATCCTCAACTGCAAACACATCCCACTGTTCATGGCAGTTCAGATTCAGATCTCTGCGTCTGTTTTTTTGACTGCTTCCAAAAATATAAGTAGCTTGTTTTCCAACTCTTTCCCAAGACTGAGGAAATCTCAAACTGAGATAATCTCATGAGAACCATTCAACGAATTTTGGCATCATCAAAGCCCAAGGTCCAATGTATCCTCAAACCCAAAATGTGATCTGAGCTAAAAACTATTCCCACCCTGATTTTTTTCCACCTAGTTGAACGTACCCAACTCAATCCATCTGAAGTCATGTGGACATTAGATGTCTTCAGAATTCCATGGAGTACTGTACACGTAATTATGGGGCAGATTGTGGGGACTGTCCATGCAGTGTTCAGCAGAGCATGAGAAGCTCAATGGAAGCTTTGTATTACTGTAATCCTGGGAGTGTTGATTTGGTACTTGGCAGAAGAGTAGCTGTAGTATTGCTGCATCTTATGCCTGGATGCCTATGGCTGATCGGTGGCTGTTATTATGGCTCAGATTGCAATTCCCTGTCCATGGTCCTTTTTTCCCATGGACATGCTCCATATATCAGGGGTTGCAAGAAGGTGTACAGCCAGCCTTACACCACCTTGAGATTCCAACGTGACAAGGTGAAGGAAAGAATTCCTCAGAAAACTAGGTAACCCAAGTGCGAAACTGTCTTTTGCCACCAGAGCAAAGCAAAAATGCTTTAACAGGCATCAGGATCTGTCTCTAGATATATCCCACTTAAACGCCATTTTCTAATACTTCATTTTACAGGCTGTAAACAATGTAAATCCAATGTCATTGCTCTGAAATTGTATAACAAGAAAATTCCACATAAATAAAAGGATCTTAGTTATACTCCTGGATGTATATTGTTGAGTTCCATTGACTTCACAGGGAGGTGCAGATGTAAAGACAGAACTTGGCCTATAGCAGTTATACCTTTCCCCCCCAGAGTGACTGATAATTGACCTTGAAAACTTATCACAATGTAGTTTAAAAAAATCGGTTTTGTGATAAGGCTCTTGCTCAGCAGAGAGAAATAAAAAGATATCCAACCTGTGATTACATAGTATTCCCCTAAAGTAGCTTGGCAAGAATTTGAATTTAATCAAGAGTTACTGCTGTAAGATTAAATCAAGTCATAGCAGTGGTAAGTGAAAATGAGGGCCAAAACACATCACAAAATGTCATCAAGGAAGCACTATTTTCATCTACAGAACATGGTTTGGGTGTCAAATAGTAATTTCAGGACTCTAAGAGAGAGCGTGCTGCATTTCCTGTATGTTAACGTCAGTGATTTTTAAAATTATTTTATTTCAGTGCTTAGAAAAATAATCAATTTTTTCACATTCTGCCTTCTTTTAAGTAACTTGTTATATAACTGTAGAGGTAATCAAAAGGAAATCATTTAAATTCCTAACATGCAAAAGATCATAGAAATCTGCTTGTCTTAGCAGTAGGTATTGCAGAAATGCTTTATTAATATAGTTTTCAAAAGAGAACTGGACCAAAAAAACTTTAACTGAATATCAAATTGCTAGACTAAACAGTCGATTTTTATGCAAAAACAATGATTTAAAGACCCTTTAAAAGCCTTTACAAAAAAATTAAAGCTTGGAAATGGCCAGTTAAGAATAATAAATATTTTATTACGCTTAGAGTTCTTACATTAACTTAACAGTATAAACATTCACTTTACCTACAATCTCAAAAAATAGCCTTTCTTTACTCATTCCTAGAACATTCACTCTGTCCCAAAAGGCAATATATTTATAAAATATCATTTATAAAACATATTCATATCACTTTTACTGTACGTAATAATGGTCACATACATGAAGTAATAGAAGAATATGCATGAATTAATGATGTATGTTGAAACAATTCATAAATGTTGCCCTGTGGGTCAGAGTTAAGGTTGTCATGAGAAGGTGTAAAGTGTTGATACATGTTGATCTGGTCTCTGAGTGAATGCCTTTCTTCAATTAACATAAGAACTGTAATGGTAATGTAATATTTATCTAAATTATGTTAAAAGATATTGAAATAACCATTTAACTATTTTATTTTTGTATAGGGTTAAATTACTTACTGTGAGGATGTACCTTTTTGGCTGTGATTATTTCTTGCTTAATGAGAAATATTTAGCTTATAAGCAGCATAATATGCCTCATCCATACGGATCAATGAGCAGAAATGTTTGTGCTGATAACAGATTTCAGCTCAGTGGTTCTAATTCAGCAAAATATGTAAATATGTGGTGAATGTATCCGTTGAAAACAATGGAACTAAGTATGCTCTTAAATTTGATCGTATGCTTTTAAGTGTTTTGCTGAATTGAAGCCATACATGGACACAGATCTTTGTCCTTGTCAAGGATCCACAGGATCAGTGCTAAGCACCCAGCTTAGGAATAGTGTCTTCGAGAAACCCCTTCAGTGTGTCAGACCCTCAAAAGGAGTTTCACTCATCATTCAGCATAGGTCATGTGGCCTTGTCACCTCCTGAGACTGACCCTCTGCATCTTCAGCACTCCTGCTTCACTCTATGTGCTCTGTTCAGCGAGTCCAACTGATATACACTCCTGGTAGAGACTTGAACAACCCTCATGGATTAATGCCCCTCACCAAATATATACAGTGATGTTCAAGAAGCGTTTTTCAAAATAGTAGGGTTGATTAGTTACCTGGAACACATTATAGGAAGTCCTTAGGTTAGCACAGAGACACAAAGGTTAAAGCATCATCAGTTTTGGTCAGCCCAGAGCAATCCACCGAGCCAAGCTGTAATGAATCCACTTTGAGGCTCTCCCTGTCTCCCTCTGACTTCCTTCCTTAGTCAGTTCCCAGGTGAAAGAGCCTTCAAGCTTCTTCCAGAGCCAACTTATCCCCCACCTCACTCTACCTAGCCCTTTGTTTTCTAGCTGGGGTTTCTGCTCAGCTTCCCTGCTAAAAGTAACGTCTTTCTAGACTCCTTGTTGATCTGGGTTGGTTTCAGCCAGTTCCTTATTGTGACTGTATTCATTATATTGAGAGAGGGAGGTGACACACACAGCTATGTCTGCCGTGAGAGCAAATTTAATACCTTCTCCACTCCACTGGACAGCAGTGCAACATATAGGGGAAACTCAGGCACGCATAGGGTTCACCAAATAATTACAGAAATTCTTACTTTGGCACAGTCCTAATGAGAGTTTGTTTACAAAATTGAAGGGAGTTAGGCATCTAACCTGCTTAGACATTTTGTAAGGCATCTATTTGCATCTTTGTAAATCTGGCCACAGGGTGCCTAAAATTTTCTGCAAAACTAGGCTTGTAGGAATTTGGCTAGACTATTGTATTGTATTGTATACATAGGCATGTGGTGCATTTTGTGCTGCCAGATTACAAGGCATTCACATTAAAAAAGTATCATCTGATAGCATACACGTTTTTTGCACCATCGTATCCTTTCATTTGCATAATAGAGCTTCCCTCCTCAGATGTAGAAAGGGAAGTAGAGAAGCCGCCTCAAGCATGCAGTACTGAAATTTTCCTCCTGTGCCAATGAGGCTGCATTTCCCCTCTCCTACCTCCCCACCCCTTCACTGGCCAGAAGAACTGTGATGGCACAAGATGCAGGGCTAGTAACCAATATATATAGTAAAGGGCTGCAGTAAATTACTTTCTGCCAGCATAAAGGGCAAAGCAGGACTCTCCTGTGGCAACAAAAGCATCATACCAATCATTATACCCTAACATTAAATGGTGTGATTTTGTATTTTCTACACATAGCGTTTTTAACCCCACTTTGATGAAAAACTTCATACGTCTTTAGTTATTGAGTCAAGTAATGACACCTCTATAGTGCACCTTTTAATATCTTCATTGTATAATGAAACTGTACATATCTACCCACCAACATCTTGCCAATATCTGTGGGTATCAAAGATGTTACATTTTAAATAAATACAAAGCAAGAGCATGCTATTTCGTCTGCAAATAACCACATCTAATAGATACCTTGCTTTGTATAACATTTGTAGTTCATTAAGCTCCCATAGTATCCAATTATTGTATGAAGTTGTGTAGGTTTAGATACGTGCTAGAAGACAGCATTCACCATACATAATTTATGCAGACGCCCAATATTTAAATAATAAAGGAAATTATTTATTACTTTTTTTTTTTGCAGAGGGGAGAGCAATTTTCTGTTTTACAGTTTGGAACCTCTTTGAATTGTTCCACATTCTGGCCTTTATCAATGAAGCCCCCAGTGCAGAGTTCAGTGGGTTCTAGGGTCCATTGCAAAGAAATCTGATTGTACGATCACAGCCTTAACTTCAGTGGGAGTTGAAGGTGCCCAACATCTTTGACATGAAATTTCCTTTTCTCCCTGAATGTTTGCAAAATTATCTGATCAGACATCCATTTGATGTGGAAATGTAACCAAAAAAGTAACTTTTTCTTCATTTTGGCTACATCTGGGGCAAGTGTGATTCACATTTAATTTCCACTTGCCTGTGTTATTACTAATGCTAGTTAATTCCATTTGCAAAGACAATTGAAGATTAGTCCATTGCTTTAAAAATGTACAGCTGATTACACAGAATATAATCTCTACATTTGTATACATAGATGTTATCATTTGAACATAGTAGATAAAATGTTGTAAGCAATTTGCTAAATTTATATTTGCCTATGCTAATTAAGCGCTGTTACATTTTATTTGCATTTGCAAATAGGTTATATTATCATTACTCAAGTTAGTGCTCCATGAGCTGAGGTAAATACCATGTCATTTTCATCATGGGACCAGAACATTGAGCTAAAGGAACTGTATTCCACTTCAGGCCCATTTTCTGATAAATTAAAATAACTAATGACATTTTGATTAGTGTGAATCCACACATTGATTTAAGGGAGTGAGGTGTTTGAATGGGTAACTTTTACTGTTAGCCATAAATACTTCTGTTTTACTATTCTTACGAACTTAAATACTTATGCAGTAAATTGAATCCAATATGCTTAAAAATACATTGTGTTAAAGACAATCATAAATATCTTATAAAGAATGTAGAAATGTTTCTTTGTAGAATAAACAGACTGTCAAAATCAGAGCAAGACATCTCTGAAAAAGGGATGAAATCTGCAGAGATGCTTTAGTTTTGGTTGTGTCACTTGCAGGACAATATTTTAAAAAAATCTGTGCTGAGTCTGCAGATGAAATTCACCACTTGTACACTATAGTGATTTCTCAATTAATAGTTTATATAGCAAACTTTAGTAGCATAAAATTACATCTGAAACAAGTTTAGAAATTACATTTGATGTAGTTTAGTTTTCCAATTCAGGCTACTGAGTTAGTACAAGTTACCTTTTAATTTTTTACTCTGAGTCAAAACTATAACTGAAACTGGTTGTCAAATTGTATTTAAAATCATCTGCTGCTGTTGCATCATTTCACTCTTAATATTCTCTGTAACTCAAGAAATTGTATAGCCTGTAAAACATTGATCAACAAAACTTCCAAAATATTTTGTTTCACGTGGGTGGATTTCTACCAACGGAGAGCGTGTCTTAAATGTGAGCAGAGGAAATCCTTTTGTTTTGATTTGGAGAAATTTGCTTTAAAAAATGGATGAGTTAGATATCATTGGGTTGTTTATTATATCCGTCGTAGTGAGACTGACAAGTAAATTTTGTCTGGGGAATTTTTATAGTAGTTTTTCAAAGGTGATGTAAGTTAATTTGAATAGGGAGGTGGTGGAATCTCCATCCTTAGAGGCTTTTAAGGCTCGGCTTGACAAAGTCCTGGCTGGGATGATTTAGTTGGTGTTGGTCCTGCTTCGAGCAGAGTTGGACTCAATACTAAATACCAATATAGCACTTTTTATCTAGTGATATAATTTTGCTTTACAATTGTGGGTATCATTAACCCCATTTTATCAACAAGGTAAGTGAAAAGCCAGATTTGCAAATATTAGGTGCTAAACATGCAGATACATGCCTAATTGGGTTTACAAAAGAACCTGTGTGAGTTAAGCACCTAATTACCATTGAGTTTATGGGAGCTGAGTGTCTCATATGCTTAGCTGCTTTGGTAAGGCGCTAGGCATCTATCTGTAAATTTGAGCACCTAAATACCTTTTGAACTCTGGATCCAAGTGACTTTTCCAAATTTACACAGCAAGTTAGTGACCTCAGGAATAGAAACCCTGCCCCGCTACCACCAGCCCTTCTCTCTGTGATCTTGTGTGAACCCCAGTCTGACTTAGTTCTGTGCCCTGGACCCTCGGGACTCACACTGCTTCATTGTTTAAAAAGTCTGTATTATAAACTTCACAGAAGATCGACAATGGCCAAATTGTCGTGGAAATTGACCACCAGTCAGTTGAGTTGATCAGACAGCCTGAGGCTCCTTTATTGATTAATCATAGATTACAAGCATATATGCAGGGAGAGACGACAGGACCTCTAGCAAGAGGGAAGTCGCTCTACCTTACAGCAATAATACCTGGGGTTATAAAGCTTAAAACCGCAAATTACCATATGAGCTTATACATCCGAGGATACCATATTTGGTTAATACAATGACATTTTTTAACCATCTGCAAAAACTTTTACCATTACTTTACCGGTTATGAGCTAATCTGCAAGCCTGCTTTTTGCAACTTCCCCTTTATACGGGTTTTTTGTTAATGTCAGGACTTTGATACCTGGTTTTCGCCTACTTGCAGTGTCAGCAGCTATGTTTCTTAAGCAAATTTGAGGAACTTGGGCCCAAACTGCATGTTCAGCCAAGTTTATTAGAGGTTAATTTTCTGTGTGCCTAAGCTGCCTGATAAACTTATAATAGCCTAGCAGTTGTTAGTTTATTTGGCAGTGATGGATGGGGTTTTTAAGGGACTTTATGTCAGTTTAACCCCTTATAGCAGCATTTTGTGTTTTAGCAGCATTAAGTAACATATTAGTAGTGTATGATATAGTTAAATCAGAAAGTGAGCCTCAGGAGGGTTAGTATGAAATCAATGTTTTTACTTTGCTATGTATGTTAGTGTGATTGAGGCCTAAGGCCTTGATATGATTATTAACTTGATTAAGACCCGGTCTTTGGGCCTGGGGTCAGCTTTCTTTATCAATCTTAACGTATAATGTCAGGATGATAACTTTTTTAAAAAGTTGTTGATTCAGTGTAACATATGAAGAATGTCTTAAAGTTTGGTCGATATCTTTTCTCACATCAAAAAAGCATTAAATCAATTTTAGTGGTCAAATTTGTATCAATAAGCTACACAGGGACAGCATAATTAGTTTGAATTTCACCTACATCCTTTTTATACATTATTTTGTGTCTAATATTAGATTGCTAGGTTTGTAGGAGAATGTCTACCCTGCAATTAATAAAACAGTGGCACCAAGTCTTAGAGCCTGGGTCAGATAAAATTGAGCTGTATATATTTCGGCTTGGGATGGAGCCAGGGCTCTGGGAGCCCATGATGGTAGAGGGTCCCAGAGCCCTGGCCGAAGCCTGCACCCAGACATCTACGTAGCAATTGTAGAGTTCCGTAGCCAGAGTCAGCTGACCCAGGCCAGCCATACCTGTGCCACCAGTTTTTTATCACTGTGTGGCTATAGTGTAAGTGTGACACAAGTATCATCATAATGAAAACAGATTTCAGTGGAGGCTGGCAAAAGCTCCCAACCCTTTACATACTAATTTTATCAAATAGTCTCAGGTTTAATTTCTTAACATTGGTTGATCTGTTTATGAATATTGGCACTTTTCTCACATTTCCACATATTCTTTGAATTTTCATCTTTTTATTTTAAATATGTCCACTGATCTAATGTGGTTTGCTGGGCTAAAAACAGAACTAAGTATTCATTAATTCTTTCCAAATGTAGGCGCAGTGACCGTGTTGTTGTGATTCCAGACAGTTCTCAGATGATCTACTCCAAATATTTTGCCACAGATATACTTCATCAAATGGAACTACAGAATATGGAAACCAACTTATTTTTTTTCCTGAAGGGATTAAATGTGTATTAAACTAATATTACAGTAGCAGTGTTTTGTACCATAGTTGGCACATAATGTGCTTATTTGTTATGGAAATGGTTCTCCTGGTAACCACTTTAAATAGAGAAAAGAACATTAAACAATTCCTCTCTTTAAAAAACAAGATAATTTTTCAATTTGTTCATTTTGAATGTTAACAAAATTCTGTTTAGTTTTAACATCTCATCTCCAGAAAATGGTTTTCTGTTTAATAGCACGCTGAAACTGGGCTCAAATTATGTAAAGGGTATTGACCGAATCCTATTACCTACCACCCACCATCATTCCTCTTGCATAGCTGAGTTCTTTGGTGTGCCAGCATTTAATAGATCAGCAAAGAATAAGTGTGGGGTTTTCAAAAGTGCTCAGTGTTGGCTGCACTCTGCTCCCATTTAAATAATTGAGAGTTTTAAACTTGAATGTTATTCAGATCCCACTCCATCTACTCTCCTTACTCCAGTCATCTGGGATTAAAGTGCAATTCACTTACACCTGAGGAACAGTGGTGGTATGACAGGGGGAAGCATGTACTGCCATAGCTCATGCTATGCTGTTCCTGTAGATGAGTGTGCTCATTTTCAGCTATGTCCCTCTCCCTCTTTTCCCCTGTCTCTCCCTTGCAGTTTGCGCTCTCCCTCACCTCTTAATCTTTACAAAATGAAGCCCTTCCCTCCTCCCTAGCTCGCCACTAATCCACCAGACCGAATCAAAACACTGCAATCCAACCCCACATGATTACACTTGGCAACTCACTGCTGCTAGCTTTCTGTACTAATGAGACCTCCTCATAGGTCCACAGCAGTTCCCTTTGCAACATTCCATCCTGCACACCATAATGTACCCCATCTCACATCTGCTGGTTTCTATCTTACATACTGGGATTAAAACTGGTAGCAGGGGAAGTGTGCCCTATCAGGGACACTGGGAGAGGGTGAAGGAAGGGTTGTGACATTGAGCAAATGGCATGAGGTGTGAATTACAGATTTTTTATGATATTTATAGACATGCAAAGGAGAGTTATTTCTTTTCAATTCCTTTTTAAAACCATCTAAATTAAATTGTAGATCATGGTAGATGGGACAGTCCTAAACATAGAAACCTGTCCTTAGTGGCTAAATTTAGCCAGCTTGCAGCTCCTTGGCAAGCCACTAATCTTTTAAAGGCTTCCCTCTAGTGTTCTAGAATCTAAGCTTTCATCTAAAAATGTGTAGCCCTTACAGTTGGGAAGATTACACTAGATTCACATCTTGAACGTAATCTATATAGTTTTTTAGGCCTTGTCTACCCTATGAGGTTAGGTTGAATTTAGCCACGTTAGGTAGATTTAAAAATGAATGCTTCCACACAACCAACTCCATTCCGTTGACCTAAAGGGATCTTAAAATCAACTTCTATACTCCTCTCCGGCAAGGGGAGTAGTGCTAAAATCAACTTTGCTGGGTCAAATTTGGGGTAGTGTGGACGCAAATTGACGGTATTGTAACTTCCTGTTTGGTCAGCATGGCGAACTCAGCAGCATAGGTGACCGTGCAGTCCTCCTAGAATCGTAGAGCGTAGAATGTTTCTATGTTCCCTCATCTCTGTCCCTGAGGTCATCGCAGATTAGAAGGTGAAAAAATGCACTTGTGATGACATGTTTTCCGATCTCATGTAGGACACAGATTAATGCATGGAGACACTCAGTGGCAGAGGCCAGGAAAGAATTAAGTGAGCATGAAGAGTGGAGGCAGGACATGATGCTGAGGCTAATGGGGGAGCAAACAGACGTGAAGTGTCTGTTGGAGCTGCAGGAAAGCCAACAAGAGCACAGACCCCTGCTGCATCCACTGTATAATAACTGCCTACCCTCCTCCCCGTGTTCCATCCTCACCCAGATGCCCAAGAACACGGAGGAGGAGGGAAGGCTCCATGCACCCAGCCACTCCACTGCAGCGGATGGCCCAAGCAACAGAAGGCTGTCATTCAAACAGTTTGATTTTTAGTGTGGCTACAATAAGCAATGTGGCTTTGTCCTTCCCTCCTCCCCCACCCCACCTGGGCTATCTTGTCCGCTGTCTCATTTTTTTAATTAATAAATAACGTGGTTTCAAAACAATAGTTACTTCATTTTGAAGGGAGGAGAGTGGTTGGCTTGCAGGGAATTAAAATCAACAAAGGGGGCAGGTTTGCATCAAGGAAGAACACACACAACTGTCACACCAAAGCCTGGCCAGTCATGAAACTGGTTTTCAAAGTCTCTCTGATGTGCAGCATGCCTTCCTGTGCTCTTCTAATCACCCTGGCGTCTGACGCAAAATGATTGTCTTTCCTTTCACAGAGGGAGGGGCGACTGACAACATGTACCCAAAACCAACTGCAACAATGTTTTTGCCCCATCAGGCATTGGGAGCTTAACCCAGAATTCCAATGGGTGGCAGAGACTTCGTAAACTGTGGGATAACTACCCATAGTGCATAGCTCCGTAAGTCAATGCTAGCTACGGTAGTGAGGACGCACTCCGCTGACTTAATGTGCTTAGTGTGGAAATACGCAATCGACTGTATGAAACCAATTTCTAAAAATTGACTTCTAAAAAATGGACCTAATTTCATAGTGTAGACATACCCTTAGAAAGCCTGAAACTGTAGCTCTGTCAGAGGTATGAACTGTCCCTATTCATCTTAGCGAGGTATCAACTTTTGAATTCTAACAATAATTATTTGAAGGTCAACAGCATTAACTATTTCACTGGTGATCAAAGTGCAAGGAAGAAGAGTATGTATGTAGATTTGAATAATCTACTGTGAGTGGTGTCTCAAACGGAGCTTGGCTTGGCATGATTTGAAGACTAGACCTCCCTGACTCCTGATTTTATTCCATCCCCTTAATGGAAGACCAGGAGTCCAACACATTCCATATTCCACTGCAGATTCTCAGCTGTGGAGTATTTTTTACCTTTTAACAATCTGTTAATCTGAGAGAGAAATTTCCGTCAGGAATGGCTGTAATTTGCTCTCCCTGCTATGAAATGGACAAAAGGAAAGAGTTTGCCATAGAGGAGGAGGTCTGTTCTCAGTTCCAATATCTGCTTCCAGTATTGTCCAACAGCTAGATTCAAGGTCCACTGAGAACCAAGGTCTGAAGCACAGGACTGGGGGCAACATTGGAAGGGAAGATCTGGTAGAACCTCTTTGTCAGGCAGCTTTGACGTGGTTTGGGGAACGAACTAAATAAAAAAACACCATCCTCAGAGAACACTGCATGTTGTGGATCTTTTAGCTGTAGCTTTCTCTTTCCCAGCCTGTAAAGAGGAAAAATGTGATGAGACTTTTTCACATGTCCGTTGTTAGTATACGGAATTCTCCCCAAGGAGAGACCTAGCTGAGACTCCAGTGGACAGTTCAAGAATCCCCATGTCTAATCAGAAGCAGATTGGATAAGAGGGCTGGGTGTGTATTCTTTCCTCGAGAAATCATCTTGGACCTCAGAGCTGAAGCTAAATGCCTGAAGTTTGCTGCTTAGTTCCTGGAATTCTTTAGTCTTCTCTTCTTTCATCGCCTGCTTTATTTTTTCTTGCTTCTTCCCTCTCTGCTTTGGGGCTAGCTAGAAAAGAAGAATGAAGCAGAGGCCTAATGCTCCCTGTTTCCTCTTTGAGACTTGTACACCAAGTTTTTGGGAGGGTGGGTGTGTTTAGCTGACATTTAAAACCTGGGTAGAATGAGGTTTAAAATGGACTTTAGCAGCGCAGTGACAACAGATGCCCATTGTAGGAACTCATATCAGAAATGATTACAATAACTACAAGAACCAAGTTTATGACCAAATAAAATGAGTAGTTTTTTTCAGTCTTTTATTTTAATCAGTCTTGCTGATCTAAATTAATTTTTTGTAATTTCTGCAGGGCTTGAAATTTACAGTTTGTGTTAAAGTTCCAGAAGGGACAGTTAGAAAATAGACTTGCTTTTAAATAAATGGGAAAATACTAATTCAGCTAACTGTGTTTATTCTCATTTGGGTCATTAGAAGTAGTTCAGTTACCATATAGTGTAGTGTAATGTAGAAACCCTGGAGCTACTGAAATGAAAATCTTAAAAATGTGGTTTAATGTTTGCTAGGAAGACTCAGTGCTGCTGTAAGGCTGGAGAGAGAGGGATGTATACACATGTACCTCTGTTCATCAGTGTTTCATTTAGACAAGTTTATCTTAATTTCTCTAAAGGTGCCTATTATAATATGCATTCCGCACACTCAGATCAATTGTCTTTCAACTCCTTCCTTAATCTGGTATCTTGGGTTTGAGGGCAAGAGGATGTTTATATGGTGCATTAGCACCAAATTTCAGTTTCTTTCTCTGCTTGGTAACAATTCAGTAGATTCTTCTTGGGTCTGTTTACAAGCTAACAGTTTCATAGGTGTGTACGGGTTTTGGAAGCTAGTGTCACAGCTTGTACATATATTTTGGTAGCTATAATATTACAATAATTCTAGTTTTGCTAGGTTTCTGTACTGGTTAATTAGATTGCTTTGTGTATTGGTGTAAGTGAGAATGCAAGAAAAGGAACCTAGCAATTTAAACTCTTTCCTTAAGTGCAACTGAAATATTTTTTCAAGGATGACCATAATCAGAACATACTTTAGGGATTGCCATGGTGTCTCTGTGTGTAAGATATCAACAGAGTCATCAAGATACAGAAGGAGATTTAAAAAGTGCAAGGTTGGTTTTTTTTAAATTTGTGGTGGTTACACTACCTCAAGTATAAGGCTGATATAACGTTGTTAAAGATGCCACTCCAAGCTTTTGAAGTTTCTTTTTGGCTCCTAGCAGAAAAGAAGGTCTGATGAGTGTATAATTTCCACTAACTGATGTTTGTGAAGATGGCGTGGGATCTCTTTAAGGAAACAACACATCATAAGTTAAGACTTGAGATTTCCCTTGGCAGAGAGTAGATTCAGAGTTTAGTGTAGGGACTGCAACTGAGTAAAACCCCGGTACAATTTCAACTTTTTGTAAACCAGAAGCAGAAAAATGATGTTTGCTTTCTCTCTAGATAACATGTGATCTGGTGTTTCAGAGTTTTATGTACTATCATGAATCCTCAGAGTACTAGAATCTTTGTAAATTGGAAGACACATTCTGTAGGTTTCAGTGGAAAGATTTACTAGGTAATATTCCCATATACGGCCATGAGATCGTAAGAGAATAGGCATCACTCATATTCTGTTAAGTCTGCTTACAGTCATGGAGGAACTTGCACCAGAGGTTAATGGCAGGCTCCTTGACTATGCTGTGAATGCAACCAGCTACCAGAATGATATAGCGTCAAAGGTAGCAAAGTGGAGCAGAAAGCTGTGGATCTTCTAAGGTTTACCCATCATTAACTTTTACCCAGTTCACCCAATTTTATTACCAAAAAAATCCTACTTTTATTTATTAGAAAAAGAGGATGGTAGAATTTGCCAGGGACTGAAAGATTTTGAGGCTGTCAAGCAGAAAGAAGGGGGAGAGAAAAAATGGAAGCTAGCAAAAGAGGGGAGAAGGAAAAACAAGAAGCTGAGTAGGGGGAAGCTAGGAGGGAAGCTGAGAAGTTGGACACAGCACTCTGGCAAATAAGTATATTTAAGAACTTGGTATGTGCTATCCAGAATAGAATACAGTTGGAATATTTGTTAGCAGGGCCTCATAGGGCAAACTCTCTTAGAAAAAGTTCCAAGCCATTGAACCAAACTGTAAACCCTGTATATGATGGAAACCACTTCAAGCCCAGGAATGCAGCAGCACCCCTAGTTCCAATACCTATGAAAAGATCTGCAGCATATGACTTTGTCTTCATCCCTAGGTCCTACATGATACACAGATACCTCCTGATGTTTTTTGAGAATCTAGCACACGCATCATGAGATGTTCATCCAGTTTCATGGGAGGAAAATGACACTAGACTATTAGGGCATTTTTGATGGACTTAAGGCATCAGATATAACCAGGAGAGTTTTCAGTATAAGGACACTTGCATTGCGCAGGAAAGTGTTTTATTTGTTTTCTAGGGAAAGGACTACAAGGCTTTTATCTCAGCTCTCCTCTCTTTTTTCAGACTTGCTCTGAATTGCGTGGGAAATTTCTTCTTCGGTAAAACTCATGTCCCTTTCACAAATGCCATATATCTACTCTCCTCATTACCACAGTCCTTACGCTTGTCTGATTCTAAGGGGAAGCATGTTTGTGCTGTCAATTTTCACAGACATGCTTGAGTTTATTTTAGTCAAAATATTAATCTTGCAATGCTCATGAGAGCCTTGAAAGCTGGAATTATCTGCCTCATCAGAGCCAGCTGTGCTGATACCACTTGGTTGTGTAAAATAAGCCTTGCACAATTTACTACTCGGGAAATGTTCAGGTCAGTACAATTAGACAACATGCTTCTCTCCAAATTCTATCCTCATAGCTCTACCTGGCCCCATTGTGGACCTCTGCCTGCTGAGTAATCCATGCTGATAAAACAGCCGTGCCGTGGAGCTTGCTCAGAAGAGGCATATGGGGGCCCGTGGACATAGCGTATGGCAATATCGTGACTTCCTGACAGCCCACAAATAAATCACTATGTTCTAATGTACTGCTGCTAAATTCTAAACTATGAAGACTTTTGAATTTGCCCTTGAATTGTGAACAGCGGTCAAGACTAAAGGGTAATGGCACAATGTTTCCTTTCAAGAAATGCAAACTTCAAAGTTCTTGATATGTGGATTGTGATGATGAAAATAAGGCACCAGCTGGAAAGAATGGTGTGCACAGCAGCTCTTATTGTAGGAAAACATAAATAAAGAAGATAAATGGTCAAAGGAAAAAAAATCTTCATGAGGGGGATTGCAGTTGAAGTTGCGTTCTTATTCCAGGGGATACCTTTTGTTTCAATATGGAACACAAATCTAAATTAGAATGTACAAATGATGCCATGCCTGAGAAATGTGGTGTTCCCAATGCACTATGTATGCAAAATGATTTTTATAACCTACACAAGCTTACTACTTATATAAATTAATAGCTCTGGGAAAAATACGTAACTAAGTAGTTGTACATAATCATAGAATATCAGGGTTGGAAGGGACCTGAGGAGGTAATCTAGTCCAACCCTCTGCTCAAAGTAGGACCAATCCCCTGACAGATTTTTGCCCCAGATCCCTAAATGGTCCCCTCAAGGATTGAGCTCACAACCCTGGGTTTAGTAGGCCAATACTCAAACCACTGAGCTATCTACCTCCCTTGCCCCCTGCTCACTATATGAGGTACTTGTTAAGGATAAATTGCTTCAGTATATTTTGTTAATCCCAAAGGGCACAATATGCTGATGATGTCCAAATCCTGTTGTTTTCAATGATTCCGTGTCAGTGGCACCTTACCTTGTATACACAGCTATGATATCACTGTCAAGATTCTTTTGTCCTTTTGTTACATTGTGGATTTTCAGCTCCTTGTCCCTTGGAGGCAGTATGGTCTAGTGGTTAGAGCTCTGGTCTCAGAGTCAGGAGATCAACCTTCTGTTCTCATGCTGCTGCTGATATGCTATATGACTGTAGCAAGGTCACTTTGCAGCTCTGTCTCAGTTTCTCCATCTGCAGAGTAGGGAAAATATCTTTAGGAAAATGCTTTGGAATCTTTGGGTGACAAGGGCTAAGTGTCATTATTTATTACTAGGAAACTGGGTTGTTGGGTTTTCTTTTTTGTACAGCAGTCATTTGCATTATTTTTAAAATGTGCACATCATATCTAGTGAATGAGAGAGCTTCAATGTCAACATTTTAAAAATAACTATCTTTGAAAAATGGTTATTTAGAATGCAGTAAGCATTATATACCAGATTGTCAGTGTGTTGATATCTCTGGTATAATCTTAAATTGATCCATATTAGCTTCAAAAGTAATAGGGATTGAATCTCATCTGATGTGCACTGGTGTAACTTAATTACCATAGGTTTTAGTTTTATGTAGAATTAACCCAGGGTGACCAGATGTACCAGTTTTATAGGGGACAGTCCCAATTTTCGGGTCTTTTTCTTCTACCTCTCTCCCCTGTCCCAATTTTTCACATTTGCTATCTGGTCACCCTCTAGTGTTAGGGATTTGGCTTCACTTGGGTAATGTGTGACATTGCTGATAATAGATGATGATAGTTCATATTCAGGTTGTAGGAAGAGAGAAATGTACAGTGGCAAAAGTGGTGTGTTATGCATAGGCTTGGCAAATTAGATTTTTTTTTAAATAATTTTGACATATATTGGTTTATTTTTCTGTTTTTATCTATTTAAAGTTTCATAGTCGCAGGAAATTTTCAGACAATTTGCGCGGGGGACAGACAGTTTACAGTAGATGTTGAGATTCAAAAAAGTTAGTTTTATAACCGTTAAAGCGCCAGTTGTCAACATATGTCAAAATATACACAGTAAATATCTTTAAGTCAAATTTCAATAAGATCTCAAGCAGCATTTCTCTTACTTTGCCTATCTATATATTTGAATGATGATTGATGGAAATATTTTTTCATTGGTTTATATGTATGGTGAAATATTTTTTCGTTGGTTTGTGTGTATGGTGAAATTGATGTCTATCAACATTTACCAATTTAAAATATAACCTTTCCAAGCCAGTTACGCATATTAATTAATATAGCTATATCTGTGTAAAGACATATCTGAACAGGTCAGAACCTGCCACTGAAAGCATATTTAGAAAAGGACAATAGTTTTAACAGTCCAGATATTCAAATATCAGGATCGATAACTCTTTCCACTCCATGGGTAGGAGACTATCAAAGACTGAACTATTTCATATGCTGAAGGTGAAGCTTTTTTTTTTTTGTATTCTACAGATTTTGTGTTCTTTTCAATTATCTATTGTGTATTCTAATAATGTAGGAGGAAATGGGTTGGGTATTACTGAAAGAAATACTGCTAACTTGTTGAGACTACATGCAAGTTATGTCATCCATGGAAGACGTAAAAGCAGTCATTGCCTCCTAGAGCCTCTGAGAACCAAGCAGCATGAGACAAGCTAGCTCTGACGTTTTAGACTAAGGGTCCGTCTATACTACCCGCTGGATCGGCAGGTAGTGTTCAATATATCGGGGATCAATTTATTGCGCCTCGTTTAGATGCAATAAATCAATCCCCGAATTGATGCCCATACTCCACCTCAGCAGGAGTAAGTGGAGTTGATGGGGGAGCTGCAGCGGTCTCTTCGCTGCCATGAGGACGGCCAGGTAAGTCAAACTAATATACTTCAACTTCAGCTACGCGAATAGTATAGCTGAAGTTGCGAATGTTAGTTCGAACCTCCCCCCTAATGTAGTCCAGGCCTAAGATGGCTTGCTATGCCATTGTAGCAGTTTATCAAGTGGTTTTCCCGTATGTAAGCAAGCTTTCTGGTAGCAAAAGAAGCTTCCAAGGTACATATGTAATGCAGTTTATCAGCTAGTCTTCAGTATTGGTAGCATATTACCATTCTCCACAAGTTCTATGTCACTACTTTACTGTATCTAAGCCACACATGAGAGGGAGAGGTACAGTGTAAATGACTTTCATTTTCTGCCTTTATCCCTCTGCTGGTGTGCAAAAGGCTTATGCTAGCCTAGGATAGAACCTTAATGCTTCATGTTATGCTTGGATTACCTTTTTCTGCACTGCAAGCTATTATCTTGGTTAATGCATCTGAAAATACAATCAACACTCTGTCTTGACAACAAACTATCTCATAAGCCTTCTCATTTAAGTTTTCACACATCGTTCTGTGTGTGGTATGTATCTTCATACTCTCATTGTCCTAGCCAGCTGCCATAAGCTACTATTCTGTAACCAACTGCAGCCTCTGTAATGTCAAGACATAATGAAAAAGAGAAAATAACAAAGTTTGTCAGCTAGTAGGTTCCACGCTCAATCTTTTCTGGATGATTGGCTCATCTTAGATTATACTGTTATTGCTCTTCTACTGCCTGTGCTTCTGGGCTCGGGGTAGGGTTTTCTTGCTACCGTAAGTCAAGGCAACAGTGATGAATGCCAATGAAGTATGTGTCCCAGCCCTAGGTAGGTATGTTTTGATGATTTCATCAGGCTTCAAGGATACCATCTTGGAACTTTCCAGGTGTTGGATGAGTTCAGGTAACCATTCAGACATTTTTTGGTGGTAGCATGTAGGAGATGATGATTTCCAGTCATGCCCATCTCTTCTCACAGCATTTCAAGTTGTTTTTACCACTCTGTAGCCTGTATGTTGTGGGTACATTATAAATTGATCACTGTGGCTACTGAGCGCTATGAGCAGAATTAAAAATCATTCATGACAGGAACAAAGTTTGAATCCTTTAAATCACCAGGCTGGATTCTACTATTCTCATCCACCTTGAGCATCACCTTACCTCTTGATTTGCCTCGTTGATTTCAAGAAGGAAGTTGATTTAAGAGGATTAAGGGCATCAGAATCTGGCCATATGTATAATCAAAAGACAGAGCTTTACTTTGGAATATTTTAAAACTGTTTACTAATAAAGTTACTGGCTGCTGGCTACTGTGCTGCAGAGATGTACAAATATAATTGAAAATCAGTCCTGTGCAGTCAGTATTAATGCAACCAGTGTGGAGCCAAACGTTAGGTATATTTTTTCTTGAACTGTTAGGAAACATATTTATTGATTAGGGATAATTCATGGTAGAATGCTTTAGAGACCATGCCATGTACAGCATGAAGGAAAATAGTGAAGACAAAGTCCTTGTTTCATTTCTCTCCCTTGCACATTTACCACTTTTCTTGCAATGATTTCTCCTTTTTCAAAGTGATTCAGATCCGAGACCATTAGCTACGTTGTAGAAGCAGGGACTGTAAACAAACACTGTGTTGAGCCAGCAGATTGCTGAATTTCAAGAGATGTGCTGAATGATTGATAGCAGGAATTATCTTACTAAGTGTCTCCTATTGATGTATTAAAAATGACAATGTCTGAAAAACACCTTGGGCTTGTTTTACACGTCCTGTGTGTGTCTCGCTATACTCAATACCAGAGGCCTGATAAGAAATAATTTACTAATTAGTACTGCAGGTATCTGATCAAGGCTTGAATTTCACTTTAATTGCTAAAATTATCTGTTCT
Source organism: Gopherus evgoodei (assembly GCF_007399415.2). Taxonomy (NCBI): domain Eukaryota; kingdom Metazoa; phylum Chordata; order Testudines; family Testudinidae; genus Gopherus; species Gopherus evgoodei. The sequence continues at coordinate 121,907,827 of NC_044326.1, read as the reverse complement.
TTATGCAAAAAGTAGGGTTTGGGGAACAAACATTACCATATTATGTTAGTTCCTATTTAAAGTCTAATTATGATATTTAAAAACAAAGTATGGAATAATGTGTGCATGCCTAATGAATGTGAGTTTCAAAAAGGTCTACACTCAGCCCTTTTCCATATCGAAGGAAAAAAAAAGTTTATATTGCCCTAAATGTTTTGTTTGATACTTTAAACCAAGTGGAAAAGGTATCGCCAGAGCTGCACACAGCACACTGCACCCTTCGATAGCCTGGCACAGGTACTAAATATAACAAAGGTGAAAACCTAAATATGAAAATATTACATGTGACTGGTTACTTGGAGAAGACATGAGACAAAATAATACATTTGTTAACCATACATAGTCTGATATCGCCATGTTTCGTGGTTGTTTTCAAGTTCACACATCTAAAGAGCACACTCTACATTTATACCAAATCATTCAGTGTTGAACAGAGAAATAAATCTGGACATCAGCAGCATAGCAATGCTAAAATCTTTGTCTCTGAATAATGTGTCTCCTGTGGGAGGATAGGAATGGCAAGCAAATTAGGATCAAATATGCAGCTTTATGTGAGGCACTGTGGAGGAGTTGGATGCTATTTCTGAAGCATGGGAGAGTAAAGTCTTATAATATAGAAGTTACACCATAAGAGATATGAACATATTTATGTCAAATAAAATAGACATCTTAACTTGTGCTTCTGTTTAAGGTCTGATTTAAGTAACAACTTGAGAAAAATCAGAGGTGAGAATGGATTTCTTTCCTAACATACTTCACTCAGGCCTATAAACTGTAACACATAGTACAAAATAAACACTTCATTGCGAGAGACTGCCAATACACAGAAACAATTGGCTTGATTGATTCTTGCTGATAAAGAGGCTTCAGGCTGTATCTCTGCCCACCCTTCCCATCCCAGTACAGTACATTCCACCTGCAGAAAAGGTGTGTAATGTCACAACATCTATGTGAGGTAGGGAAGGTCATTTTACTAATGGGGAATTGAGGCACAGAGAGACAGCGAGTCTTGCCCAAAGTAACACAGAAAGTCCGCAGCAAAGCAGGGAATTGAATCCAGGTCTTCCTAATCCTAGGCTAACTCGCTAACCAAGGATCTATCCTTGTCCTCTAGATTTGTTATTATGCTCCCTCCTCTAATAAAACCTATGGTAGGTGTTCTCAGGGGAGAAAAAAATCATCTGAGGTTTCTTTTAATTACAACCCCTTCCCGCACACCTCTATAGAGTAAGGATGACCTCCACCCAAAGCAACACACATAGAGCCTGTGTTTTTTTAACCTTTCAGACACATTGTGGAGTTCTTCTCTCAGGGTTGGGGTGAGATAATCCTGGGCAGTCCTTTGGTAATAAATTTGTTTATTAACCAATGGGTTAGCACCTAGAACATAGGATAGGCACCTTTTATGAATTTAAAGAAATACAATAATAATTTTAAAATAACCTAATAGCATTATATCAAGATTTTTCTCCTGACATCCAGAGTAATTTTTTGTTCCTCCATTTTATTCCATTGCATCCTCCTATATGTTGACATACTCTTGAAACTTTTATAGACTATTGTCAGACCTTCCTTCTGTTCCCCCCACCTTAGTTTTTGAGTCCATCCAACCCTCTAATAATCTTTTCTGGATTTTCTCCAAATTGATGCCGTCTTTTTGGAGTTGGGGTTCCCACGATTGCACAAAGTGTTCAAAGTGCAATTTTAAAACTCTGGTACTTTTTTTTTTTTTAAACTGTTAGGTAATAAAGCAAGTCCTTACTCACCTCTCCAGCACCCGAGTTCGTGCGGAGTTGGTATAGGGCACGCAATTCTGTCAGAGACCAGACACCAATGCGTTGATCAACGGGCTCACACTATCCCAAAAGCTTTAGAATAAGTGTGGCGCCTTTATTAGGGGTGAGCATCAATATTTATACACAGAAGTAAACAAAGTGATTAACAAAAGATAATGGTCATGCATAATCAATCAAGATTTTACAGGAAAAGCAAGTTTAACAAGTAAATGCATAGAGATAAAGGCTAATGGCTACTTGAGAAAGGGGGTGTCATGAGTAGTTTGCAGGTCAGTGCTTTGTTCGATAAAGGGTTCAGAAAGGATTATGCAGAGATGGCCAGTCTGGGTGTGTTTTGGCTCCCCAAAGTTCACCAAAAGTTTAGACCCAACATTCCTCCATTTGTAGCTTTGAGATAACTATTAATCAAAAAGCTACACCCTATTTCAAGATCTCAAGGGCCGCTTGGCAATTTCAGCCTGGACCAATTCGAAGAGAGTAAGGCTTTTAGCTGAAGTGGGAAAAGAATAAACTGACTTACATGAGTTTATGAGGGAGGGGACACACTGAATACAGCAACACAGTATTATAAGGACTACTATGGCCCCAACAACACCCACCAAGAGGTTTTTAACCCACCCAAGTCCGGGCAGCCAATTCCATAAGGCTCCCCACCAATCATAAGGTGGCTGGCCAGAGGAGTAGTTTTTAGCCATTTCCCTTAGGTGTTTGGTACGTTGAAAAGTGTCAGAGTAGGTGTCATTTACAAAAACACAGCATTCTTCATTTATGAGGGCGCAAGTTCCTCCCTGGGCTGCTAACATCATATCTAAAGCCATTCTGTTTTGCAAAGCTAACTGGCGCAGCTGGGACATTTCCCCGGCCTGATTTTCAAATAGGGTTGCAGTTTCATTTGTCAAAGATTCTAATAGTCCCTGTAGACGGATGATAGCACCCTTCAAGCTAGTGTGACCAGCTCACCGCTGCCAGGACAAATCATTACGGAGATTAATATCTCTGTCAGTTTCACGGATGTTACGAACGTGGGGAAAATGAGGGGGAGTGAGGGAGATGCGAGAAGGCGGTGCTAGCCATGCCAAATAACATGACCCTGCCCAATCAGGGGAGAGAAAATAATAAGCTTTGGGCCCGCACACCCAGTATGTTCCATATAATGCGTTTTGGGTATTCCATTTCTCAAAGTAGGAGGTAACCCACCACCCATTGTACCACTGTTCCCCTGGTAACGCAGAGGGGTCGTTGTGTGAACTGCAGAGGCACAATTTGGTAGTGTTGTCCTCAAAGGGCAGTGTAGTACTGCTTGAGCAGTTGTAGAAGGCAATTGTGTATCCTTTAACAATTAGTTGGACACCCTTGAGATCTGAGCAGGGCTTTTTAAAAACTGACTCTGAAAACCTGCCCCTCCATGAAAAAGTTGAAAAGGTTGGATCGGGGTGAGGGATCCACATATGGGATAATTGGGATGCGCAAGGCTTGAAGCCAAGATTTTTACTAAAGGCGGTGCCATTAAAATATATGTTGCATTTACTTGTTCCCACAAAAGTTGACCCTTTTTCTTTAACAAAACACAGTGATCCTGTTTGATTGGTTACCCTGAGATATTTGTTAATTGGCACTCCTGTTTTGTCCCATGTAAGATTGGGTTGGACTGGATCTTTTATTCTAGTCGGTGGCATTCAAGTCATATTAGCAGTGGTTAGGGGAATGGGTGTGAAGGGGAGTCCCTGTGCTGCATTTACTGGAAATTGAGTACATACCCAGCAATCACTTCTATTTCCTAAAATACGAGTTTTAACCTTGTGGGAATATCTAATAAAAGCATTATCTTCATAAGCAGAAAATAAACTAAAAAAGCATAAAAAAAACCATAGAGTTGTCAGAATAAAGGGTCCTCTCATTTTTTTCGAGTCAATTTAAGTCTAATGTCTGAGAGAGGTAAGCTGGTCCACTGGTCGAAGGCAGTGTCCTCAGTGGTGACAAGAGCTGCTGGTCCGTCACTGTGGTCCATTACGGCTGGCTTGACGTGGGAGTGGTGGATCCAAGATTTGCGTCCTTCCAGGAACACTGCAGTCTGGGTTGTCAAAAGAACCTGGTGGGGTCCAGTAAACCTTGGCTGGAGGGTGTCGTCACGAACGAACTTTTTGGCCCAGACGAAGTCCCCTGGTTGGAACGGGTGGATTTGTTCCTCCAGCGGCACGGTCTGGGAAAACTGCGAGGCTTTCCAAAGGGTACGGAGGCGAGCCTGTAGGGAGAGAAACTGACACGCGGTCATATGATCCCCTCCCAATAGTGAAACATCAGCACGTGGTAGCGCCCCGCCTTTGAAAGGGGGGTGTCCATAGAGCAGTTCAAAGGGGGATAATCCCAATGCGCGGGTTGGGCGAGTACGAAGGTGAAACAGGACCAAGGGAAGTACCTGAGGCCACTTTAATCCTGTTTCCTGACAGTATTTAGCCAATGTAAACTTAAGTTCCCTATTCATACGCTTGACTTTCCCGCTAGACTGGGGGTGGTAGGGTGTATGAAAGGAGTGTGAAATGCCCAGTCCTTGTTCTAAACGGCCAAGGACATGACCAGTAAAGTGAGGTCCGCGATCTGAGTCGAGCACAAGAGGGATGCCAAAATGGGGTACAATGTCTCTAAGGAGAATCTTCGCCACTGTGGCAGCAGTACAATTAGCAGTAGGAAAAGCTTCGACCCAGGAAGTCAGAGGGCAAACCAAAACAAGGAGGTGCTTTTTTCCAAAAGCCTTTGGCATATTTGCAAAGTCAATTTGAAGATGTTGAAATGGAGCAGCAGGCGGAGGTCTTCCACCCTTAATTTTGTTAAGAGGCGGAGCAGGTCCATTATGCTGACATGTGCTGCATGCTTTCACTATTGATAGGCAATAGGGTTGAATGCCTGGAGCATACCAAAAGCGAGCGATAGTGTCCACGAGGGCATGCGTGCCGTAGTGACCCCCTTTATCATGGTGCCAGCGAACTGCCACGGGGTATGTGGAGCGAGGGAGGCAGGCTCGGCCATCTGGCATAAGCCAGATCCCTTTGACCAGAGTGGCCCCGAGGCTCTCCCACAATTGTAGTTCAGCAGCGGGTACTGGTACGGGGTGCGGTGGAGTAAAGGAGGAGGTTGCAATAACCAGTGTGGGCATGGCTAAAGGTAAGGTGGCAGCCTTCTTGGCGGAGGCGTCAGCCAGGGCATTCCCACGGGTAACGGGGCTACTATCTTTAGTATGGGCCCGGCAGTGAACTACAGCCAGGACAGAGGGTTTTTGGAGGGCGTCTAAAAGCTTGTGGATGAGGGGGAGGTGCTGAATGGGTTTACCGGCAGCTGTCTGGAAACCTCAAAACTTCCAGAGGTGGATATGACAATGCACAACTCCAAAAGCATATTTGCTATCAGTAAAAATGGTAACGGTCTTACCAGCGGCCAACTGGCAAGCTCGGGCCAGGGCATAGAGTTCAGCGGCTTGGGCTCCCCAGTTGCCTGGCAGTGAGGCGGCCTCTTGAATGTCCCATTCAGAGGTGACAGCATAACCTGTGAAACGCTTGCCATCAACATAGAAGGAGCTTCCGTCCGAGAAGAGGATGCAATCGGGATTGTCCAGTGGCACGTCAAACAGGTTGTCCCTTATCTGTAAGATGCTGGAAACTACTTCCACACAGTCGTGCTGATCCTGGAGGACTGGCAGGTCAGGAAGCAAGGTAGCTGGATTAAGGGGTCCACACCTTTCAAAAATTAGGTTAGTGTCTTCTAAGAGTTCGGCCTCTAGCTGTTGCTGACGATGGGCCGAAAAGACTTGGGTTGTGCCCCTACGCAGAAGGGCTGACAAGGCATGAGAGGTCCAAACCGTGGTAAAATGACCCAGGGTTAGGCTCTTTGCCTTTGTGATCAGCAGGGCAGCTGCTGCCAGAGTCCGGGTGCAGGATGGGGTTCCCTGAGCGACAGGGTCGATTTGCTGAGAGTAAAAAGCAAGCGGGAAATGGTGGGGCCCGCTCAGCTGGGTAAGGACACCACTAGCAATTCCGCCCCTTTCGTGGACAAAAAGGTGAAAGGGTTTGCTGTAATTGGGGGGGCGGAGAGACATGGAGGAGGCCACACTGTCCTTGAGTAACTGAAAGGCTTGAATAGTGTCCGGGGACCACTGCAAAGGGTCAGGAGCAAGGTTAGCAGTGAGTCGGTGGAGCGGTTTGCTTAACTCCCCGCAGGACGGCAACCAGGGGCGACAGAAGCCAATTAATCCTAAGAAACCTCGAAGTTGTTTCTTGGTGTTCGGTGGAGGGCAGTTTTGAATAGTCTTTATGCGGGCTGGGTCCATCTGTCTTCCCTCTGGGGTTAACAGGAAGCCCAGATATCGGACCTTCTGTGAGACCCACTGAATCTTTTTAGGGTCTACCTTGTGGCCTCTGGTGTGTAGGTATAATAAAAGTGCCTTACCATCGATGCGGAGGGCAGCTTCTTCGCGATTACCTAATAGGATGTCATCTACGTATAGGACCAATGTGGATCCCTGCGGACTGGTGAAACCTTCCAAGTCGTGGCGGAGGCACTGGCTGAAAATCGTGGGGCTGTCTCTGTAGCCTTGAGGAAGTCGTTGCCAGACATAACTTTGTCCCTCCCAGGTGAAACCAAAGAGATACTGAGAGTCTGGGTGCACAGGAATGCTGAAAAAAGCTGATTTTAAGTCAATAACAGTGAACCACTCAGCATCCCAGGGGATTTGGCTGATGATAGTAGCTGGGTCAGGAACTACTGCATGAAGAGGGACCACATACTGATTAACAACTCGTAGATCCTGTACAAAGCGCCAACGAACAGGGTCTCCGTCCTTTTTAGGAGGCTTTTTGACAGGCAGTATAGGGGTGTTACAGGGAGTGCGCTGAGGGCGGACTAGCTTTTGTGCAATGAATCCCTCGATAATGGGGCGGATGCCCTCCCGGGCTTCCAGCGACAGGGGGTATTGAGGGACTGACGGGGGGGTTAAGGAAGGCTTCACCTGAATCCTTACGGGTTCTGCCGAAAGGAGCAGGCCAACATCAGTGTCAGAAATTCCCCCCAGTGAGGTCAGGGGAGAGAGAGGGGGGGGTTTCCCAATTACCCTGAGTAGGGGCCGAATCTCCTAACACTGTCATCAATAATCCTACCCCTTCAGGAGTGCAGGTTAAAGTAGCCTCAAGCTTACAGAGTAAATCCCGGCCCATCAAAGGGATCGGACAAGCTGGGGAAAAAAGAAAACGGTGAGGAAAACATTTATCAGCATAAACAACATTCAAAGGCAAAGTGAGTTCCAGAGACTGTGGGTTGCCCTCCACCCCAGTCGCAGTTTTAACCTCAGAGGATAGCCAGGGAGAGGGGGCATGATTTAAAAGAGAGAAAGTAGCCCCAGTATCAATGAGGAAAGAGACAGGCAGTCCCTGGACTGAAAGGGTTAAACGAGGCTCTTTGCTGGGAGGGGAGAAAGTGAGAAAGGAGCCAGCTAAAGACATTAAGGAAATAAGACCATCACATTGTTTGCCTTCGCCCCCGGGGTACCGTCATTGAGGAGGCTGAGTTTGCTGCAGCTGCTGCTGTTTTCCGTAGTTGATCCAGGCCTGGGGAATGGGCTGAGCTGGTGGTGCAGGGGTGTATTCCTCACTTGTGTAAGCATCTGCGGATGCAACCAGACCCTCTGGGCGTCCCCAGGGGCATTCACGTTTAAAGTGACCAGGCTGTCCGCACTGAAAACAATTTCCTGATGGCTGGGGTCGCCAGGACCCTCTTCCCCGAGCACCCTGGAATCTCCTGCCACGGCCACGGCCTTTGCCTCGAACACCGCCGTGAAAAGCTAAAGCCATCAGCTTATATTCTTCCTTTTTCTCTTTCTTTTTACTACTTTCCCTTTCTTTCTCCCAGGCAAAATCAGCTACGTCCAACACTGAAGTGACTGACTCACCTCCCAACCAGGGCGAAACTTTAAGAAGTAATCCCTTACAGGGGGCACCGACTGATTCACAAAAAATGAAATAAGAGTAGGGTGGTCTGCTTCTCTCTCAGGATCCATCTGAGTGAACATTCGGGCCCCCTCCAATAGCCTCGACCAGAACTTTCTGGGCGGCTCATCAGATTCCTGCCGAATCTGCATGAACTTAGCCTGATTAGGCGAGCGGCGAGCCATTTCCTTGAGTCTCTCTAACAATCGCTCTCGATCTGCTCGCAGCTGAGTCAGCCTTGGCTGAGTCCAGTCTAGGGGATTCCAGCCAGCGGCCAGATCCCGCCTATCCATCCAAGTAAGATTAATTGCATTGCTATCTCCCCATGTCCTTTCTGCCATCCACAATCTACTACGTTCCTCTCCGGTCAAAACTCTACTTAACAACTGATCCACATCCGTATAAGTAGGATTATAACTTAAAAACAATCTTTCTAGAAGTTCTATGATCTTTCGGGGATTTTCCCCAAAAGACCCTGACAACTGTCCCCACTCTTTCAAGTCCCATTCTAGCCATCCTTTATATTCCACAATATTAGCATGTTGTAACCGTCCATCATTGCCCATATAAGGTTGATCGTGCACCTGTAAAGGCATCTCTCTAACTATACTTTTATTACTCGCAAGAGATTTGACGGAGACATCCTCTGGGCTATCCTCAGGGGGGGGGCATGCACCCTACCGTATCTGCTTGGACATTAGCCTAGTAACTACTCCTCCCGAGGTTTGCCCCTCCATTTCCTCCTCATCCTTCTGCAGAAATTCCAATCTGGCATCCTGCAGATTCCCCTCTGCTACAAGGAGAGAGTCCCCCTGCGGATGAATAGGGGCAGGTGCAGAGGGGACCAGCTGATGAGTCAAAACACGCCGTGGTCTACACCCTTCATCGAAATAACCTGGAGGGGGTTCACTCTCGGGAGAGTACCTGACTGCCATAATTTTTAAAGATTTCCACAGCTCTGCTGCTGTGTCCCAACAAAACCAGTAACATAACTGTCCCGGATGGTCTTTTTCGATCTAGCTCTTTACTCCTCTTAAGGCAGCCTGTTCGAAAGAGCCATACGAAGGCCACCTCATCTCCGGGTCGGCCAATACCGCGGTATACCCAGTCCAATTCCTTACACATAGTGTGTACAATTTCTTCCTAGACATTCCTGTCTGTACTGGGAGTTTCCCTTCGTTCCATAACTTATTTACAATCCCCAACGGACTCTCAAGAGGCACGCTAGTCCCTTGACCCATGGTGTCTGACAGGAGCCCTCCAACTGGCGTTTATCCTGCTGTCCAATACACGACCCCTCAATATTGAATTGGCTGGGAGAAATCTCCTGTGGCGCCTTGCCAATTCATATATGAGTGGTCTGACCACTGGACAGAGGTACCGCACCAGAAGGAATCCCGGACGAGCCCCCAAATTGTTAGGTAATAAAGCAAGTCCTCACTCACCTCTCCAGCACCCGAGTTCGTGCGGAGTTGGTATAGGGCACGCAATTCTGTCAGAGACCAGACACCAATGCGTTGATCAACGGGCTCACACTATCCCAAAAGCTTTAGAATAAGTGTGGTGCCTTTATTAGGGGTGAGCATCAATATTTATACACAGAAGTAAACAAAGTGATTAACAAAAGATAATGGTCATGCATAATCAATCAAGATTTCACAGGAAAAGCAAGTTTAACAAGTAAATGCATAGAGATAAAGGCTAATGGCTACTTGAGAAAGGGGGTGTCATGAGTAGTTTGCAGGTCAGTGCTTTGTTCGATAAAGGGTTCAGAAAGGATTATGCAGAGATGGCCAGTCTGGGTGTGTTTTGGCTCCCCAAAGTTCACCAAAAGTTTAGACCCAACAAAACTATTGGAGTCAATTGTAAATTCATAGCTACTTTATCTCTTATCTCCCTTAAATCTTTCTGGACACTGTTAATAATAATACTACTACTTTGCACTTGTACAGGCGAGTCTCATATTACACTCATTTAACATGCGTGAATTCAGCTTTGCATAGTCGGCAAAAACAAAAAGAAAAAAAGAGAAAAATAAAAATTTAAATACTGTACCTGTAGTGCGGGCAATTCCGCCCGCCATTACACTCAATGTAATTTTGACTATACGACATTTTCGCTTTACATGTTGACAGCAGAACGTAAGCCCAGCGTAAGATGAGACTCGCCTGTATAATAACTTGTATCAAAGGTACTTCCAAGCTTCTTCCTCTTCTTGTGTATGCATGAGAATATTTTCCCTCAAATATATGAACTTGTTTTTTTTCTAGGCTTAGTATCATTTTGTTAAATTTCATCCACTTCACTGATCAATCTAGGCTCATTTATTTATTTTTTTCTCTATATCTTTATGGGTGTTTACAACTCCCCTTAATTTGTATTATCTGCAGATTTAATTAATGTAGTTCTTTTACTATTACTTTGAGATCACTGATGGAATATTAAACAAAATTGGGCCCAACATTGACCCCAGTAGACTTTTCAGCTAAACTAAATGCCAAATTATTTATAATTATTTTTCACATATGCTTTATCATCAGTTTTTGATTCATTTAGTAGTACTTTAATCAGAACCAATTACATTAAATTTTCCAATTAAACTTAATGTACTTTACCATTTGGGTAGCGTTATTTAATAAATATAATAAAATTTGCATGATCAAAAATAACTAAATAATTGCAGTGGCTTTTAAAATCATTGTAGGAAAAATGTGAAAATTAAACCATTTAAAGATGACAAGTATGGTGGAAAGGAATTAAACTCATGCATTCCATTAACAAGAGGAGATATGCTCAAAACAAAAACTAGGACTGCAATACACTGAAACCTGGAGGCGTTAAAAACATATACCCCAATTTTGTTGCTTCAGCCGGTCTTTATTAATAGTTAATCAGTTGACTATATTAACGTAGCTAATGCTTCATAAATAGGTACAAGAGTATGCATAGTATGTGAGTATCTTTAATGCTAGTAGGCAGGCAATACATTTATTTAAAGATAGATTTTGATTATTTTTGCCACTAACTGAAGGTTTTGCTATTACTCAAAAAACTGAATGACATGAATTGGGGATGCTTATTTTTCATGAATAAGCATCTGAAGTTCATTTAATTGGCATAATACACAGGTGGGCCATTGTCTTAGTAGATATAACAGCCTTCTGCAAAATTTTCCAGACAGATTTCAGAGTTGTGGAGTAATAAACCAAATCATTATCCAGGAAACTGAAAACATCTCACTTAAACTCCTATCTTTTTCATCAGTAGTCTCCTGCTGTGAAGTGTTACCTTTGAAGAGGATGACTGGTGATAATGGAATTTTGTGAGTGTTCTTGAACTTTTTTTTTAATGGAAACAGTGTTGACAAATCTCTTTAATTCGTGTTGGAGGCAGAAATCTAGTTAGTGAGTGGTCTAAAACATATAGATAATCTAACTCATGTGAGTGTATGTGTATAGATATATCTATCTATCTACACACAGTATTTTTCATTACATATTTTTCTTTCCTGTGCTTTTCTTCTTTCCCTCCTCCACAGTCTCTTCTTACCAGAACGCAAACTCATTAACCATATTTCTTTATCTTTTCGGAATTTCTTCTGTATGTTTTAAGAAAGAATTTGCTTTTTCACCCTATGATGTAGAATTACATAATTAGCTAGATGTCTCATCATCACTCACAATGTTAACAGTGTGATTGGTGCTGCTGTACAAGACATAGTTCCTTATCCTCAATGAGTTGCAATCAAATAATTGGTTTGCTTCCTTGGAAGTATTAGGTGTAGACAACTTCAAAGTCAGGATACTAGGTTAGAGGACTAGTGATTTGCTCTAATATGGCAAGTTGTACATAAAAGATCACATTCCGACATATTGTATGTCACATTGGATATGTGAAAAAACAGCATGAGTTTTACGCATGCACACAAATTTAGCCTCACCACAGTCTTTGAGGTAGGAAAGTTGCAGTATCCATATTTTATACATACATTTTATACAAACCGAGACACCGATTCAGCAAAGCACTTAAACATGCGATTAACAATAAGCACATGTTTAAGTCCCACTGCTGTTGTCTGAAATCAGTGCTATGCTAAATAAAGTTGGACTTCAGCATGCACTTAAGTGCTTGGCTGAATTGGGCCAGAAATGTTAAACAATTTGTCCAAGGTCACAAAAGAAACTCTCTGGCAGAGAGAAATTTACATAGATTTTGTACGATCTAGACCAGGGCCTTAATCAAATGGCCAACTTCCCTCTCCTATGTTATATTTAAAAATAAACTACAAATCATTATCAAATGGAGAAACGGGATTATCAAAATATTAGCAAAATCTGCATTTCCCTTCTTTACTCACAATCAACATATGCGCCAACTTCTCACCCACTGCTGCACACACTTCCCACTGCTACCATCACTCACCTAAGTAGATATATTTGTAGGTCAGAGATTTTTCTCCATCTACTGGCCCTGCTGAATGGATTTTGTTTGAAACAGTTTTTAACCCTGAACACACATCTTACTACATATTATAAAGAATAACATATCCACACCCATGTATTACAGTATAATACGATCTCTTGTCTTCTGCTGGCTGTAAAACCATCATGTCTTTCAAGTCTCATGATTCATAGAGACATCAGAGAACTTTGATAGTATGATAGCCTGGGTTTCACTTTCCCAAATACTGTATATAAATTATTACAAAACTCTCTATTATGAACAAAGCTCATGAAAAATACTCTAGTGAAAATGCATTTTAAAATGTTGTATGTACATCTGTAGGATTAGAACAGATTCCAATTGTGCACCAGTTAAACTTCGCTCTGTAGCACTTTAATACTCATTCTGAAAGTACTTTCTGAATTAATATCTTAGCATAAAGTTTAAAAAGTTATTAAAGAGATTTAAGCTTTTGTTTGAAGCAAGAAGTTATGTTTTTGTGTTCCATTAGCTGACAGGTATTAATAAAATAGTATAGTTTATTAGACAATAATGTTGAAAATAGAGAACATTTACAGATAGCTTTAGTCTGCCATTATATGTTTGTGGTTGGCTTGAAGCCTGAGGCCAAGGACTTGCAGGTGGGACCTGAGTCTGAGTGGTGCTATGAAGGTCTGTACTCGTAGGCCACATTCTTGGTATCTTAAGAACCCCTACATTTCCCTGTGGCCTTGAGGGGCTAACTGGGCCTGGTTCTTCTTTGCAGTTCCAAGTCCCACAAATGGTTTGGGACTTGCCCAGATCACAAAATCATTTTTGGAATGCACAAAACATCATCACGCTGTAACATGGCATCACATGAAAACTTTACATTTTAATTCAGTCTTCTTGCATCAGAGCATGATGATTTATTGATGCGGTGCAATGCAATGACATTGTCAGATAGCATTGTTGTGGTGTGTCAGAAGATGCGATATTACTGTGCCATCAAGATATGGAAGTATATGTGCCTTAATAGGACAAACTATCAAAAATGGCGTTCTTTGAGAAGGGCATCATTCTGGAAGTGGGCTCTCTTTTGATGCTGCCATGTCCCATCTGATGAGCATGTGTCTTAGTGTTGACCACAATACCAGGCAACAACTGGCTAACATTGCAACTAAATTAATTTTGAAAAATTTAAAGGGGTATTTTCTGGAAAAGAAAAACTTAATGTTTTAAAAATATTTTAGATGTGTTTCAAATTCTGTCACAGATAAAAATAGCTTCAAAATTTCTGCATGGATTGGTGAGACACACACTCTATCTTTACATATAGATGGCATATTTGATTAATACATTAAGCAGAATGCCTATTGCAGAAATCATATTTATCAATATAATAGTATAATAAAGCACAGAAGTAATCTTTTTTTTTCTTCTCTGGTTGTTAGCAGTTCCCTGATTATTCATGTGTCCACAGAAAATTAAAGTGCAAGTTCTAAACTTGGTGCATGTAATGAGCAGTGCTCCTTAAAGATGTGGAAAAATGAGAGGACTGGTTCAAGGCAGATACAGTTTAAACCAGAGAGAGTGCTTTTACAGTCACACAACAATAAGCTGAAACATCATTTAGAGGGTTTAATACATAATAATAATAATAATAATAATATGTTAGGGCCAATTATTAGCTGAATCAATCAAAGGATGCTAAAGATCCTGAAGCTGTAGTAGTTTAGGACACAAGGCTTCTATGAAATCCTTTCAGAGCAGAAGAATGGCTCCATGATTATACCATTAAATACACTATCGTTAAAAGGGGAGAAAATAAATTACTTAAATCCCACACAGTACAAGAAAAGGGAAGGGAAAGCCCAGACTTGCTATGGACATATTGCAGTAGCAGTAAGCACTATATTTACATTAATGGCTGTTTATTGCTTTATTTTAAACCTAATGATGACTTAGGTGAAAAAAGCCATTTGTTCTATCAAAGTTTAACCAAAACAATTTACTTCATAATCTGAGCTTTTCAGATTTCTGTGTCTAATAGGGGATGGAGTCATAGATGTTAAGGCCAAAAAGGACAACTAGATCAATTTGAAAGCCCGCCCAATACTGCATCAGTCCTAATACGTTAAGTTTCTTATTCCGGTGATTTATTTAAAGCCCTGGTGGCTGAGGGAGAAACATGGACATGATGACCTAGAAAGGGGGATAGTTCACGACTGGAGAGCTGGATTTTTAAATCAGCAGCATGGCCATGATAGCTGAAGTTGTGCGTGAATAAGGGAACCAAGCCTTAAGAAGTCAGATATAAAACAGCATGGGTCCAGTACAGTCAGTGAAACTATACTGATGCGTGACTGTTGAGCATGTGGCTCAGACTATGGCAGGTGGAGAGAAGGCCCCATAGGGCTAAGCCTAAAAGTGAGCGGTGCTAAAGGAAGATCATTTATTTCAGGGGTACTCTCCAAGTTGAGAGAAACTCCAGTCCTTCTATCAATGAAAATATCAATTGAGATTGTTGCATAGAATTATGACATCCTATTGCATACTCCCTTACCATTTGCCTACGATGAGTGAGACAAGCGTGTTAGTTTTGGCTGTCCTCTGTTGTTTGGGATAGGAAATATTGCCCCCAAGTTCTTAACGGTTTGGGGCTTGTTTGTCCCATTAGAAGCAACAAAGGACATGATTCCGTTCCCTTAATCAGATTTCCAGATCCCTGATTCACAGAAGGTACTATTAGGGGTACCCCTCTCTTTCTAGAGACTGTTTCTATACATAGAATACATTTCATGATCAAGCTAGGGTTTTTTTTTTTTTAAGTGCATGTTCATGATTTGTTTTGTTCACAGCCATTTGTAACATCAAATTACAGAAATAACTGCTTCTATTACTAACAAAATCTGACTTCCTTTCAAGTTTATTTTGTAAGCCAGTACATTTCCTCCACTGATGGTATTTAAATTAATTTCTCTGCTTACTGCCTTAAGTATGCTGCAGAGGTGGCCTAATTCATTGGCGTGGGTTGGGAGGATGCTAAACAAATGAGTGGACCATAGAGCATGGAGCCCTTATTTGCTTTTGTTGTGGGTACTGAACCAAATGAAAAATAATGGCACTATGATGTCTGCCTGACCATTTTTAGGCATTGTTGCACAGACCTACCAATTCTTTGGTTTGACTGCTTCATTTATTATGCTGCATATAATAACTTGTATTCTTTTGTGTGTGTTCTGGGGGTGGTTAATACATGTAGCAGCCTGTGTTTGTAAGAGCTCATGATTTAAAATGAAGGCAGGGAGACTCAGATAATTCTGCAGCAGAATATTAGTTTGCTAAGTCATGCCCAACAAAGCTGTAATTAGAGAGCACTCTGGGATTTGATGGCTGTAGAAATTGATACAGCTTTTAGATTTCCTAAGGCAGAAATCCAAAAGCATGAATTGGGGTGGTTAATGGCAGAGTCCCATGTTCTTCATGCTTTTTGTCAAATGTTCCATTTCAGAATGTCTATGACAGATGATCAGAATGTATTTAACATGCCTCATGAAACACTCCATTGTACATATCTTACAATATTCTATTGTACGTTTTTATTTGTTCTTGGAGTGATTGCTCCTATGTATTCCGCAATAGGTGTGCGTGCTTTCCACCTGCACTGGTGCTGGAAGTTTTTCCCCTAGCAGTACCTGAAGGGGAGGACCCCAGCGACCCCTGGAGTGGCGCCTCCATGGCACGGTATAAGGGGTGCTGCGTGCTCCCCCTACTCTCAGTTCCTTCTTGCTGCCAGTAAAGGTGCTTTGGAACTGCTCTGCTCCAGTTTTGCTGTAGTTCGTCCCCAAAACTGCTTGTTCGTTTAGTGTGCGGTATCTTTAGTTAGTTAGTTGTTTAGTTAGTTTAGTTTAGCTAGAGTGCCCAGCCCGAGGCATGCCACATGCCTCGGGTTTTAAGTTGTAGGAAATCTATGCTATTGAGTGATCCTCATGTGAACTATCTACGCTGTTTGGAGGAAAATCATCTCAGTGATCGCTGCAAGATTTCCAAATTGTTTAAGCCTCAGACCAAGAGAGAAAGGGACATTAGGCTCCGGACTATCCTGATGGAGTTGGTGCCGACCCCAGCTCTGGCATGCCACTCTGAGTCGGCACAAATGCATCACGGCGCCATCGACTAGTCGGCACTGCTCTCTATCCACGGAGCATGCTAAGAAGGCTAGGAAGAAGCCTTCTTTACCATGGCACCAGAGTAAACTTGAGACAGAGGCTAGACCCACATCGGGCAGTCCTCGATTCCCACCGGCCACTAGGCCTCTGGCTGAAGTTGAGTGGAGTAGCACAGCCCATTTGGAGCAAGCCTCCCTGGATGTCCGGATGCCCTTCATACCAGAGGCCTTGCAAGCGGCCCGGGATGTTATGTCCATGCCGGTACCAGGACCCCCGCCGAGGTCGGCTCCACACTCCAGAGGCAAGCCGCCACTGGGATCTCCACAGTGGCCCCCGCTTATCACCAATGTCGGTCAAAGGCTTGTTCCTGACGCCATTGTCACGAAGCAATCTTTCAGGGCCAAGTCCATGTGGATTGCCCTTGACGCCCACCAGGCTGACTGGTTGAGTTCTGTCTGAAACTCTCAGCATCACTCTGCCTCGAACAGCAAACACCGACGGGACCGAGGCAGACGTCGCCAAAGGTCCTTGTCTCAGCTGGTCATGGCACAAACGTTGAAGTCGTTCCCTTTTGGCGTCCCACTCCAACACCCCACCATGGCACCGCCTCTGCAGCCCTGGGCATCAATCATCAGCGTCGCGGGTCCGCCCACTGGAGCTGTTACCGACGGTACCAGTCCTCCACATCAGGCTTGCGGTCCCATGGTCAGCATTGCTCCCAGTGCCGCTGTTCCTCCCAGTCCAGGGACAACAGCAGGTCGTATGTCAGCCTGGCCTCTCTTCATAGTCATCCATTGATGGGTCAGGCCAGCCAGGCTGAACAGCTGGCTCTGCCGGTGACACAGCAGGTGCAGTGGCACTGGGCCCCATGGCCAGCCCAATGGTACCAGTGGGCACCGTGGCCCCCGGTGGGAGCTCGCTCCGTGGCTGGAGCTTCAGAAGGACCATCAGCCTCCCTCTCCAGACCTCCAAGGAAGGAGTTGGCGGGACATACATCCTCAGCACTGTACCCGGAGACCGAACAGGTGGTGGACCCTCCGGTGCCGGTGGACACCCAAAATATCATGCCAGCCTCCTCACACGCTCCCCTGGATGAGGCAGTTATGGCCCCTCCTCCCTCTATCCCACAGGAGGACTTTAGGGCCCAGCAAGAACTCTTAAGGGGTGGCATCAAGCCTCCACGTCCAAGCAGAGGGATGGAGGCGCTGTCAGACTCCCTGTTCAATGTGTTGTCCTCCTCGGCACCGGGCAGGGTGGCCTTGCATCACCATAAAGGGGTGGCAAAAATTTCGAATGCCCTGTGGCAAACCCCGGCCTCATTGGCCCCCATCTCTAAAAGAGTGGAACACAAGTATTTTGTACCTGCCAAGGGGCATGAATACTTATGTACCCACCCTGCTTCTAACTCCCTGGTGGGCAAGTCAGTCAACCACAAGGAACGGCAGGGCAACCAGCCCCTACCGCGAAAAATAAAGATTCAAGGAGGCTGGACTCTTTTGGAAGGAAAATGTATTCATCCTCGAGCTTCCAGTTATGAGTGACGAACCACCAGGCTTTCTTGGGCTGGTATGAGTTGAATCTGTGGGACTCCCTGCCCAAGTTCCAGGACTCCCTCCAGGAGCATGACAGGAAGGAGTTCAAAGTGCTGGTGGAGGAGGGTACTGTGGCTGCCAGGGCAACCCTGCTGGCAGCTTCAGATGCAGCGGACATGGCCTACATTGTGTCCATGAGAAGGGCATTGTGGCTCCTGCTCTCTGGGCTGTCCAGCGAGGCGCAGACCTCCCTGCAGGACCTCCTGTTTGACAGCAAAGCTCTGTTTGTGGAACAAATCAATATAAAGCTTCATGGCCTGAAAGACTCCTACACGACTCTCTAGACTCTGAGTCTCTGTGTTCCAGCTCTGGATAAACCTAAGTTCAAGCCGCAGCAGACTACCGCTCAGGCCACCCACCCAAAATATGAGATGTTGTGGGACTATAATAGGCACCTACAGAGGCAGTCTCGGCTTGATCCCAAGTCTGGGTCCTCCAGGGGCAAGTAAGCAGAGAAAAGGCAGTTTTGATGGAACGCCTGACAGTTCTCATCAGGGATCCACCCTCAATAAAGCTTCCCTTCTCCAATCGGTTGTGTGCTTTCCTCCCTGAGTGGTCGCAGCTGACCTCGGACCGATGGTCTCCAACACCATCTCCCAGAACTACACCCTCCAGTTTACTTCCTCCCCACCAAGCCAACCCCACCCTCATCCCTCTTGGGGGACCCCTCGCACAACGCTCTGCCCAAGAAGGAGGTGGGGTGGCTCCTGCACCTAGGAAGTGGAAGCGGTACCTGAGGAGTTCAAGGGCAAGGGATATTACTCCCACTATTTCCTAATCCCGAAGGCCAAAGGAGGGCTCAGGCCCATCTTGCACCTGTGAGGCCTGAACCAATACATGGTGAAGTTCAAGTTCTGCATAGTCTCCAGTATCCTCCCCCTGTATCCCGGGGACACTGGTACGCCGCCCTCTATTTGCAGGATGTGTACTTCCACATTCATATATCCAGGGGCACAGACCCTTCCTCCGTTTCACGGTGGGGCAGGAACACTACCAATTTACGGTCCTGTCCACTGCCCCCATGGTATTCATTAAATGTATGTTGGTGGTTGCAGCTTACCTCAGGTGCTGAGGGGTCCAGATCTTCCTCTATCTGGATGACTGGCTGCAGCTCACAGTCGCAGGTGCGGGATCATGTGGTGCTCCTTCTGTCCACATGCACCACTTTGGGCCTGTTGGTAAACAACATCAAGTCGACGTTAGTCCTGGTTCAACGCATAGAGTTAATGAGGCAGTCCTGAACGCCTCGTCGGCCAGAGCCACCATCCCACCGGACACGTTCAAGACCCTGAAGGGGCTCATCAACACAGTCACAAAGTTCCCAGTGATAAGAGCCAGAGTATGCCTCCAGCTCTTGGGTCACATGTCAGCATGCATGTATGTGGTCCTTCGCGCCAGACTTAGGATGAGGCCACTCCAGCTCTGATTGGCCTCAGAGTTCTCCCAGGCCAGGGACAGGATGGACAAAGTCCTCATGGTACTTGAACTAGTGATCACCTCTCTATGGTGGTGGTCTTCCCTGAGAAACATGCTTCAAAGGGTCCCATTTAGGGGCAAGGCCCCGTTGCTGGAGCTGGTATCCAATGTGTTGGACCTGGGACGGGGGGCCCATGTGGGGAACGTTCAGACCCGAGGTCTGTGGTCAGCTCAGGATCTGACTCTCCACGTAAATGTCAAGGAGCTCAGGGTAGTATGGCTGGTGTGCATGATCTTCCGCTTGCACCTGAAGGGCTGGGTGGTCAGGGTCCTCGTGGACTACACTGCCTCGATGTTCTATATCAACAGGCAAGACGGGGCCCGACCCTCTGCTGCGAAGCCCTGAGTCTGGGGGGTTTTGTATAGCCCACGACATCTGCCTATAGGCCTTCCATCTACCAGATGCTTGGAATGCCTGGGTGGATCGCTTGAGCAGGTACTTCTCCATTCAGCACGAGTGGTCTCTCCTGGAAAAGATAAAGACGGACAAGACCCGGGTCCTTCTGATTGCCCCAGCATGGTCCACAAAGTATTGGTAGGGGACCCTCATGGGCCTGGTGGTCACCCCGTTGCCGTCCTGCCCTGACCTCTCCCACGGTCGGGGCCGCCTCCTCCACCCCAACCTAGTAGCACTCCACCTCATGTCATGGCTGCTCAATGGTTAGGTCAGGAGGAAAGGACGTGCTCAGAAGGGGTTCATCGCGTCCCCCTAGAAAGCAGGCAGCCCTCCACACGCCAAGCCTACTTGGCAAAGTGGTCTTGGTCTTGGTTTTCCAGATGGGCGGACAAGTGGGGCATTTCCCCAGTGGCCGCCCTGATCCAGTTTATTTTGGACTACCTCCTTCACCTTAGAGCCCAGGGCTTGGCACTCTCCTCAATCAAGGTGCACCTGGCAGCCATATCAGCCTTCCATCCACCGGTGTTCTCTCATGCTATGACTGGCCAATTCTGTAAGCGGATAGATCACCTCTCCCCGTATGTTAGGCCCCCTGTCCTACAGTGGGACCTAAACCTGGTGTTGGCCCATCTCACGGGGCCCCCGTTTGAGCCATTAGCCATGTGCTTCTGGTCACGCCTCTTGTGAAAGGTGGCTTTCCTGGTTGTGATCACGTCAGTTAGGTGGGTCTTAGAGCTCAGGGCCCTGACCTCCAGGCCCCCATACATGGTGTTTCATAAAGATAAGGTCCCGTTCTGCCCACACCCTTTGTTCCTTCCGAAGGTGGTCTCCACCTATCACATGGGTCATGACATTTTTCTGCTGGTCCTCTGCCCCAAGCCCCATAGGTCCTGTGAGGAGCCCCGCCTCCACATGCTGGATGTGAGACAGGCTCTGGCTTTCTACCTGGCATAGACTAAGCCATTCAGAAAGTACTCGCAGCTGTTCATTGCCTCATGAGCGCATGAAAGGTCTGCCGATCTCCACTCAGCGGCTCTTTAACTGGATCACCTTGTGCATCCGTATCTGTTATGACCTGGTGGGAATCCCTCTGCCACCAATTGTGTGGGTGCACTCGACTTGGACACAGGCATAGTCGGCTACCTTTTTGGCCCCCATCCTCATTCAAAATATTTGTAGGGCTGCCACATGGTCTTCAATTCACACGTTCACCTCGCACTATTCGATCGTCTCCCAGATCAGGGATGACGCTGGGTTTGGCAGGGCTGTGCTCCATCCTGAGAATTTGTGAACTCCTACCCACCTCCCACAGATATTGCTTAGAATCACCGATTGTGGAATACACATAAGCAATCACTCGAAGAAGAAAAGACAGTTACCTTTTCCGTAACTGGTGTTCTTCAAGATGTGTTGCTCTTGTGTATTCCACATTCCGTCCTCCTTCCCCTCTGTCGGAGTTATCTGGCAAGAAGGAACTGAGGGTGTGGGGAGTGCACAGTGCCCCTTATTCCGCACCATGGAGGCACCACTTCAGAGTTGGCTGGAGCGCTCCCCTATGGGTACTGCTAGGCGGAGTTCTGGTGCACGTGGTGAGCACTCACACCTATTGTAGAATAGACAGGAGCAACACATCTCGAAAAACACCAGTTACAGAAAAGGTAACTGTCTTTTCATACTTGTGGGTCTTTCTCAGCTTTTCTACTGTTAGTGCACCTGTTCCAACACAATTAAGTAGTGCAGGCAGTTGGCTATAAGTATGTGCGTATTCCCAACACCATTGCTGGAATTTACTCATTTTTGTCAAGAGAATGTATCTCCTAAAATTACCTCGCTGAAAAATAGATAGTTAAGGCAGAAAAGTAGGCAAAGTCTACATGAGTCTGTAAATTCCCATTTGAAAGTAAATGGAGACATATACTTAATGTAAATCATGACATATTATTCTTATTCTCCAGAAGGTATGTTAGTTTATGATGTCAGTGGAATACAAACTATATCTCAGTCTTAAGAAGTAGATTACCATTGCTACACTGTGTGCTAAACACTCTCTTTTGAAGAAGGCAAAGCATTTTGCCATGAACTTTGCAAGCTCAGATTCTGCATTTAGACCATTGTGGTGGTGCCTCTCTGCAAACTGCAAGGCTTTCTGAGGACATAAGAGTCTGTCTGTTCAGACCTGATTGCAGAATGAAGGCCTCAGTTTTTATACATGACTGATGTGACCTTACTTGAAGTAGTTGTTAATAGGTTCATTGATTAAATGATGATACTGGTCTGACATACTAGGTTCCATAGACCTCTGCTACGTTGAATTTACACTCACCGCAGCTGAGAAAGAGGAGATGCCTCAGTAGGCTTACAACCCTAAGGCTCTGATTCAGCAAATGCTTGAGTGCTTTACTGAATCATGGATTAAATAGACAAAGGCGGTTTGAGGCTGGAATTGAACATTGGAAAGGAATTGAGAAGGTCAGCTTGGATTTTGTAGTTTCACCTTTCAAAAGAAAATCCTGGCTTATCAGCACTTTTTGATGTGGCAGTCTCAGGAGTTAATAGAATCGTAGAACATCAGGGTTGGAAGGGACCTCAAAGGTCATCTAGTGCAACCCTCTGCTCAAAGCGGGACCAATTCCCAACTAAATCATCCCAGCCAGGGCTTTGTCAATCCTGACCTTAAAAACCTCTAAGGAAGGAGATTCCACCACCTCCCTAGGTAACCCATTCCAGTGCTTCTCCACTCTCTGAGTGAAAAAGTTTTTCCTAATATCCAACCGAAACCTCCCCCACTGCAACTTGAGACCATTGCTCCTTATTCTGTCATCAAGTACCACTGACAACAGTCTAGATCCATCCTCTTTGGAACCTCTTTTCAGGTAGTTGAAAGCAGCTATCAAATCCCCCTTCATTCTTCTCTTCTGCAGACTAAACAATCCCAGTTCCCTCAGCCTCTCCCAACCCCCTAATCATTTTTGTTGCCCTCTGCTGGACTCTTTCCATTTTTTCTGCATCCTTCTTGTAGTTTGGGGCCCAAAACTGGACAAAGTACTCCAGATGAGGCCTACCAAGGTCGAATAGATGGGAATGATCACATCCCTTGATCTACTGGCAATGCACCTACTTATACAGCCCAAAATTCCATTAGCCTTCTTGGCAACAGGGACATACTGTTGACTCATATCCAGCTTCTCGTCCATTGTAACCCCTAGGTCCTTTTCTGCAGAACTGCTTCCTAGCCATTCGGTCCCTAGTCTGTAACAGTGAATGGGATTCTTCCATCCTAAGTGCAGGACTCTGCACTTGTCCTTGCTGAACCTCATCAGGTTTCTTTTGACCTAGTCCTCTAATTTGTCTAGGTCCCTCTGTATCCTATCCGTACCATATTTACCACTCCTCAAAGTTTCATATCATCTGCAAACTTGCTGAGAGTGCAGTCCACCCGTCCTCCAGATCATTAATGAAGATATTGAACAAAATCAGCCGCAGAACCGACCCTTGGGGCACTCTGCTTGAAACTGGCTGCCAACTAGACATAGAGCCGTTGATCACTAACCGTTGAGCCCAACGATCTAGCCTGCTTTCTATCCATCTTATAGTCCAATCATCCAGCCCATACATCTTTAACTTGCTGGCAAGAATACTGTGGGAGACCATATCAAAAGCTTTGCTAAAATCAAGGAATAACACATCCACTGCTTTCCCCTCATCCACAGACCCAGTTATCTCCTCATAGAAGGCAATTAGGTTAGTCAGGCATGACTTGCCCTTGGTGAATCCATGCTGACTGTTCCTGATCACTTTCCTCAGGTGTCATAGGTCTCACCCCCACTCTGAACTTTAGGGTACAGATGTGAGGACCTACATGAACACTTCTGAGCTTAACTATCAGCTTAGATCTGGTCTCGCTGCCACCATCCAGATTTCTGAGTTATCTGGAAAACTCTCTTCCCCCCCAAAATACCTTCTCCTCCCTAGGTAGCCTTGAGAGACTCCTCCACCAATTCCCTGGTGAGTCCAGATCCAATTCCCTTGGATCTCAAAAACAAGGAAGAATTACTCCTCCCTCCCTCCCTCCCTCCAATCCCTGGTGAGTCCAGGTCCAATTCCCTTGGATCTAAAAAACAGGGAAAAAGATCAATCAGGTTCTTAAAAAGAAGGCTTTTAATTAAAGAAAAGAAAGGTAAAAGAAAAAAACCTCTGGGAGACAGCATACCAGCTGATCTCTCAGACAACAGATTTAAAACACAGGATGTTCCCCTGGGCAAAAACCTTAATACACACAAGAATACCCAATTTGATAATTCCCCTAATTGCACAAAGACAAGTTACAAAAGAAAATAAACCTAAACCTATTTATTCCTTTCTAAAACTTACTGATAAGAGGCTAGTTCCTTGATCTTTTTCACGCCGGCTGAAACTGAAACTGACTCTAAACAAAGGAAACTTCCCTCTTTCCTTTTGAAACATCTTGTTTCCCCCGTTGGTTCCTTTGGTCAGGTTTCAGCTAGGCTAGGTGAACTTCTTAACCCTTCACAGGCAAAAGAGGCATTAACCCGTAACTATCTGTTTATGACAATAGGCCTTGCTGAAGAAGTGAGTTTTAAGGGGAGAAGAGAAGCGTAATGGACCAGAACAGAGAGAGAGTTTCCAAGAACCGAAGGCAGAGTACAAGGAGGCGCAGTTGAGTTTCATAATACTAAAGTAGGCAAGTAGTAGTATAAGTACTTATTATATTTTACAGATGGGTAAACAGAGGCAGAGATAAGGTAAATGACTGTCCAAAGTCATTGGAATTGAATCCAGGAATCCTAATTTCCAGTCTCCTGTTATAACCTCTAGAAAGAATTTCCTGTTCAGGTATGGGATATATCCCATCACTTAGTCAAAACATTTACAAAACATTTGATCAGGCATTTGTGAAAGTTCTAGACATTTCATTTAAATGCACAGCAAAACTTAAAAGCATTCATCAATAACATGCTATACAGTCATTGAAAACTACCAGGGAAATGGCAGTTTTCTGAGATCAGTGCCTAGAGAAACATAATTCCATCAGTCTATACTGAGAGTTTTGTAAATGCTGGGTTTGCGGGGGGGCAGCGATGGACATTTAGCAGCATCTGTCACAAAGGTTGGCTGTTACTTAGAAATACTGTATTCGGCAAGTAAATAATGAAAGTCAAACTTCCTATGGAGGAACCTCTCCAGTTCATGGTATAGTTTGTTAGGTGATGTGAGGTGCTAGGAAGTCTGAGGAGATTTGACTGTTCAAGTGTGTTTTGGCTGCTTCCAGGTGGTAATATTCTTTGATAACTTCATTTCTTCCCTCCATTGCCCAAAAGCCAGTTGATTTTTTTTCTGTGAACTGAAGCTTGTCGTGAAGTCACATATATAGTCAGTCTTTCATGGTGGCTTAGTTTGTTCTACTTGATGTTTGATATCTTTCCCTTTAAACTAGTGGTTGTATTGCATCATAGACACTAAAGATTATGGTGTGTGTCAGCAGGGCCAGAGGATTCATTAAAAATGTATAAACCTGCAGTGTGCAACATTTGCGCCTCCCCACCCCTCCAGAATCTACTGCGGGGAAGAGGATGATCTTGTCTGTGCCACTCAATCTTTATAACTGTGGTGTGGTGACAAGTGATGTATGAGTGTATTCATGAGCCAGGGATATTTTTAAAATAAAATTCTGTCTTGTGTATTCTTCCTAAACTCCTTCTCTGCTTTGATTTAAAGTTAGCTCATCTCATGACCAGGCACCACTTTCTAGCTGCACTTTTCCATAGTAGGCTTCAGCCCATTTAGACACAGCATTGATCTGTACCTCCTTTAGAGAAATACTGTTAAATTAATATCCAAATAAAATTGGTCAGAGCAGCCTGCTGAAGAAAGACTGATTTATTTACATAAAGTTTCATACAATTTCTGATCTCTGAATGTGACTGTAGAAAAACTAAATTTTAATCATTCCTCTTCTAACTAAACATACTTTGTTTTTTTAAATAGCTGTTTGTTGGGGTTTTGTTTTTATATAGATATTTGTGGATTGCTTTTCAATTACTGCATTATGCACAGACCTCATAGTAACATGGGCATTCTATGCTTAAATCCCTGATTCATTAAGGATGGTTAGTCCATTCAGAGGGTGAATAGTTAAAATTATCTCTGGAATGTCTTGCTACGTACAAGACCATAAAAACTACTTTAGATTTCTTTTCATTGATTTTATGCAGGAATTTTTGTAAACAAGTGAGAAAATTATGAACCATACTATTAAGCAAACCAAAAAAAAAGAGCGGAAAAAAAAAAGACTTTAAAGCCAGAAGGTACCATCAGAATCATCTAGTTTGACCTCCTGTGTATCACAGGCCACAGAATGTCACCCACCTACTCTTGTAATAGGCCCATAATCTCTGCCTGATTTACTGTAGACAGCAGAACATGATTTAAAGACTTCAAGTTACAGAGACTCCATCATTTACTCTATTTCAAACCAGAAAGGGCCCCGTGATGCAGAGGAAAGCAAAAAGCCCCCAGGAGCTCTGCCAAACTGATTTAGGGGAAAATTTCTTCCTGACACAAAATCAGTTAGATCCTAAGCACGTGAGCAACACCCCAGCCAGACACCTGGTAAAGAATTTTTTGTAGTAACTCAGAAACCGTCCCCCCTCCCCCTATCTAGTATTCCACCTCTGGCAGTTGGGGATATTTACTAATAGCAGCTGTGGATGGACCATATGCCATCGTTTGCAATCTCATCATACCATCCCCTCCATAAACTTATCAAGCTCAGTCTTGAAACAAGTTTGGTTTTGGAAGGCTGTTCCAGAACTTCACTCCTCTAATGGTTAGAAATCTTCATCTAAATTCAAGCCTAAACTTGTGGATTTATATCCAAATGCAATTACAAAATGTTGTTAAGAAGGTTTGCCTCTGATAGTATTTTTTTGTAAATGGGCATTTAAATTTTGCATTTCTGAGAATGATTCTGTTGGTGTTCAAAGAATAAGGTAGGACCAGAGTAAGTTTTTGTATATTTATAACTCCTACACATGACCTTACTGTGCATTTGATTTTAATGTGTTTTAGGATGACTCCAAATGCGAATTGTGCTGTTCAGAGTCATCAGATCAGTCATGAGCTGTGTTAACACTATTCATACTGTAATATGCTTCTAGTATTTTCCCATTAGCAGTATTTTTTACTGTTTATTGTTTATACTGTAGTGGTGCCCAGAGGCCCAAAACAAGATTGTGTTAGGCTCTGTTCAAGCACATTGAAAAGGAAATTCTATTCGATGTTCTGATTACATACACAATATTATAGAGATTTGTCTTATGCAACACTGCTGTTTGCAGGAGCAGTTTCACCTTTTTTCTACAATCACTTTTTTTTATTATTTTACTTAAACAAAAAAAACAAGGTCTTTGGAGCAGAAGCCAGCCTCTGTTGTTGGGAAAATAAAACTTGCCCTGAGGGACAATTTATTTCATAAATGCCTACTACGGGGTTTATTTTTCTACAGCACTGGTCTTGACGACTGGTTGGGACAGGATACTGGACTAGATTGCTCTGATCCAATGTAGCAATTCCTATATGGATCAGGAATATTCAGACAAATGCTGTGAAGAGTTCTCACCTCTTGTTTGCTGAAGCTCTGTTGGTGCTGAGTTGGAATGTTTGTTAGAAATCTTTATAGAAGAAAATCAAATAATCTCAAGTACAAAATGGAAATTGGTCCAGTATTTGTGCAGAGTAATACAAAAGCTAACTTCCCTTTTTGTAGTGAGGTACTTTCTGTGAGTCATAAAAGGAAAGTGAAGAATGAGCTTTCTCTCTCCCTATTTGACTGCCAGCAACATGGATGCTATCAAGACGATTCACTAGAGAAGAAGTGGACAAGGCCCTAAGACTCTCCAAACTTTGCCAACACTTCAAACTCAGATGGCATCTTCTTAACATAATTTCTGAAAAATCTAAGCATGGTTCTGACTGGCTGACATGATTCTTTAGCAATGTGCGTGCTCTTGGCCAACCCCCACATGTATGGCAATTGGCAAAGATCACTGCCATCCTGAAACCAGGAAATGTAGCCCATCTTGGAAGAGATGCCATTCCAGAGACTTAAGGGATGGAGTCTATAAAAATGGGTTTAAGAGCAATCTGGGTTTAGATCAGGACTGAGCACTTGTAATCAGGTAATTGTCCTGATGACCTACATCAAAGCTTGCTATCAGCATAGGCTCAAAACATTAGTAGCCTTTGTGGACCTGTCTTCAGAATATGGCATAGGTTGGCCGGACAGCGTGCTTCTGAAGTGTGAAAAATATGTTGCAGAACAACACTCACTGCACCTGATGACAGTTGTGCTCACCAGTCGCAAACTGCATGTATCTAAGGGAACAGACCAGCAGATCTCATCTACTGAACAACAGGCTACCACAGTGACTTGCCATCGACCCAGTCATGAAAATTTGGATATGTGGATGATCTCATACAAACCATCCAAATGATCACCTTCAGCAAAGCTGAATGCATCCTCGCAGAAGATCTGAAAAACTGGAGGAACACTATTATTTAGGACAACTTGGATCAAATCCTTAAAAACCAGCTGTCTCGATATTCCACATGAGTAACAATATGCAAAGACACAACTAAATCTTACTTTCTGAGACTCCAAATTCAGACATGAGGATTTCCCAAAATCTATTGAGGTGGTTTTGGATCATAATCTCACATATTGCCCATATCTGATGATTGCTGCTGCCAAGATAAAGGCTAGGAACAACATAATCCACAAACTAGCCAGGACTAGTTGGGGAGCAGACACTTGCACTTTGTGGACAGCCGTCTTCTCCCTCATCTTCTCAGCAGCTCAATATCGTGAGCCAGCACAGGGAGATAGCATACGTACAAAGATTGTGACATGCAATTGAACACTGCTATGAGAATTGTCACAGGTATTCTGAAGTCAACACCAACGGTGAGGTTCCTATACTCATTCATATTTCATCGCCATCCTTCTGTAGCAACCATATGTAAGTGAGGGAATGATTCCGCTATTGTGGGGAACTTCCCTGGCTTCTGCACTATGCTGGTGAAATAAGCTAGCGAAAGGATCGGAGTCCTGGCTCCCACTTCCTTTACCCGGAGTCCTCCCTGCCCTCGAGGACTCCCCTTCCACTCTTCTGTTTGGCAGAGTCCTCGTAACTTCGACAAGGCTGGGTCCAGGATTCCTGGGGGGCTCGATCCCCAACCCTGCTGTAGTCACTTAGGACAGGGGCTAGGGTGTCCCCACTCCGGGGTACTCTCTCTGCACTGGACACCTCCCTGACCTACTGATCATTTCATACAATTTAAAGCAAATACAAGTTTAAGTAACAATTAATTTTAAAAAAAGGAAAAATGGGAAAGGCTAAAGGAAAACACATCACCCTGCTCTGTGGCAGGGAACATTACAAACAGTGTCCCTGGGACATCAGGGCACTTCATAGTCTGTTCCTTGTAGATCCTAGGTGTCCTTCTCAGGCCCTGGCTGTGCAGCAGGGATGCTGTGGGTTGAACACTTGCAATGGTGGTGGGCACACACCTCTGGGCTTTGCCCCGCTGGGTTAAGATCCTCCTCCCAGTCTGGCTTGCAAGGACCCTTGGATGGGGGTATCATTCTGTTCTGGGCCCTATGCCCAGGGTCCCCTCTTGGCTTGCCCCAGCTGCTCACCACACCTGGCTCTGTGGTTGCAGCTCTGCTCCAAGTATAGGATCTGCTCTCTCTGGGTTGTGTCTGGCTCTGTGGCTGCTTTTCTTGCCCCTCTGGATCTGGCACAGCTCTGCTCCCCAGCTCAGCTTGGGCTCCTGCTTTCTCCTTAGCTCAACCCCACTCTGTCTGACCCAGGCAATTCCAGCTCACACAGAGGCCTTTGGGACCCCTCTGGCCTCCTGATTCCGCTGATGAGCCTGCCTACCCTGTCAATTTAGTCTCAGAGGCTGAGGCTGACCTGAAGCATTGACCTCTCCCCAGTCTTTTAGTACTGGGAACTAGCCAACCAAAACACTCCCACTGAATGTTAGTAAAGGGGCAATAGTCCCCTTACACATAGTGAGAGAGTAAGACCTCACACTGGTGAATTTAGACTGGCTCATCTGCAAAGATCTCCTCAATTTTCACTAGATGCTAACTTAAGTTCAGGAACCCCTTTTGCTTAGCAGCAAAAACTCTCAAAACCTTGGGACTGTCAACAAAAGACAAGTGACAGAGGCTGTGGGAAAATAATGGAATCAATAATTAAGACCTGATCACGTATACTACACACTAATCATCTGGCTTCACTATGCCACATAATATATGGGTTACAGTGCCTAACACATGCATTGCAGTTACTTCTACGCAAATAGAAAATAAATGACGGGGTGATCTGTAAATGTGGAGAAGACAACCAAACCATGGAACATCTATGAATTGATGTCCTATCAGATCCTCCTTCAGAGGGACAGTCTTGATTCATTCCATGTCACTGGAAGCCATAAAGTGGAAGATAAACCTGGATGATGTTCTCTGATGTTGCTTTTCAAATTGCCATATGAAAGAAGATGACTAGAAAATACTATACGAATTAAATAAAGTAACATTTGAAAGGGAAAGATTAACATTAGTTAACATTCCTTAGCTAATGAACGTGGAAAGCAGTAGTTGGGAAGATGCAAGAGACAAAAGAGGGAAAAATTGCTCTGGTTAATACAATAATATGTAGTGTAGGGGAAAAATTGCCAAAACGAACCCTTGAATACCACAGCCAGTTGTAAATGGGAATAAAATGTGTTGTTTTGTTAGATAAATGTAATTAATTACATTAATATTACAGCAAGAGAGAATACCAAAGGAAAAGGTGACAAGCATCAGTGACAGACCAAATGAGAATAAAGATCACCTTAGGTACTGATTGGTCTTTGATTAAAACAGACTTGAGTCAGAGAGGTTTTGAGACAATAAGATCTTTGAGGTCTGATTCTTCACTGCCATGCACCCTGTGTAGTTATTTACTGCTATGCAAAGACAGTGTAAAATTAGTGGGAAATTCTGATTTGGTGGAATTTTACCTCTGTTCTGCAGTCATTGTTAGAGGTGTAAACGATGACCCAAGGTGCAAGATGGTGGGGCATTAAATTCCAGAGTAAAGAGTTCATTGATGTAACACTCTGTTTACAATTAAACTTGTTAAAGGGTTCTAATGCTGAATAAAAGGAATTTAAATTAATTTGATTTAATGGGGGTAGTTACAAAAAACAGAGAAGTTCTCATATCTAAGAGATTGCACAAAACTAAAAAGTACTGGAGCGATAATTGCACATGTATCTTAAGACACTGGTGAATCAATTCAGCAGTGGACATTCCATGACACATTCCAACAGTTTTCACTACTAAAGTCTGTGTTTTGTCTGTTTTTGCTTGAATGTCCTAGTGTTTCCAAAGTCCATGAATCATGACTTACTCTACACCAGTACCCTACACATTTATTTTTACGGTTTAGCGGGAAGTCTTGCAACACTGTTACTGGAGGCATAGGGGGTCAAACATTAATAAATATTCCTTTTTCCTCAACAGAACGATGCTTTTCAATTCCCATAAATTTCATTCATCAAGTGACAGATTACTTGATTCACACTCCTCTCACTCTAGAAAGAGCCTTCACAAACCATTTATTTTGAGAAAATATAGCACTTATAATCTTACTTTATAATCTGCTATCAGTTCCATTACTTTCCTACAAATTATTAAAAATGGAATGCTTTCAATTCAATGAACTTAACAACACCCTCCTTGTGAAATAGTAGGATTTCATAGCTGTCATGCAGTTGTGTGGCAACCAGTTGCTGTGCAAGTGTAAATAACCAGGCAAAAGAATGACAACCCTTAGCAAGACCTATAAAACAATATGTACTTTCCCATCTTCTGAATAGTGTCATTGAACAGGATTCCCCTGACTAACCCTGAGCCTAAATTTGCAAAATTTGCACAAGTATTAGCAGAAATGGATTTAGGCCAAGTGAAGTGGGAAAATATAGGGAAGACACCACTTATTTATACCCCCATTTATGTGTATGCCAAGCTAACCGAGTCTTTACAGTAGCCTGTAGGACATCCACTTGTGTGACAATCACAGTGAATGATCTAATTAGGGTTGGAAGAAAGGACTATGTGACCAGAAGTTTAGCTATAAGGAAGAATAGGAGAAAGTGGCTGAGGAAATTAAGGGTCTGACTCTTGGCATTTCCTTTTAAAAGCAGTTATATGGACAGTTTAGAAATGTTCCTTCTGTTCATTGCTTTCATGCCCTTTTAAGGGTCTTATACAAAGGATTTTTTTTTAAAGCCTTGTATTTAGTGAAGTGATTTTCACTGCAATGGTATTAGTCTCTTAGCTGAGAGAAATTAACACCGACTGGGTCTGCAGTTTCTTGTGACAAAGTCTTTTGACATCAGTAAAGTGATGATGTTGATGTGCTGGGATGTGTTTACAGACCGCTAGGGTCAAATCCTGCACTTTTCTCATTCCTACTTAACTGAACTAACAATAAAATCAGTAAGGCCTTTTCCTTGAGTAAAGTCCACAAGATTTGGCCCCCAGGAAATAAATATAACATAATGTAACATACTTGAGCAGGGTCATATTTTCTCTAGTGACTAGTCTATAAAAAGGATAACTGTCTTCTATAAGTACCAGATAACGGACCTCTTCTTTTAGTTCAAGTGGTAGACATCTATGTATTGGTGCTATAAATTCTTCCATCAGCCTAGCTACCATCTCTCGAGGCGGTGGATTAGCTTCGCCAAAAGGGAGAAACCCTCCTGTCGGTGTAGGTTGTGTCTACGCTGAAGGTGCTGCAGTGACACACCTGCAGCTCTATTGCTGTAACATTTCAAGTGGGAGATGAGCCTTCAGGCTCTTACTTGGATGTTGCCCCCAAATGCCCTCCCATCCACACAGACAACCCTTTTATCTGAGTTTGGTGGCACTTTCAATTTGAGAGAGTGGGCCTATGTGGGACTGTAAACTAAAACCAACGTGAAGGTTTCATTCAGGTTGGTAACCCAGCTGCTTTGCAGTGAGGACTCAGGCTAAATCATTTAAGTGCTGACAGTCCTTCAGATACCTTCCCATAATGACAGGCATGTTCTCCCACAGTTAACCGGGAAAGAAAAGTAGAGCAGTTTGGCTTACTGCAGCACAAGAACCCTGGAATTAGCTACCTGAAATCCTAGGCCTTGGCTACACTTACGATTTACAACGCACTAAAGCCACCCACAGCGCTGTAACTCACTCCCCGTCCACACTGGCAAGGCACGTACAGCGCTGAATCTCTGTGGCTACAGCACTGCATGTACTCCACCTCCCCAGAGGAATAAAAAGTATTGTGCTGCTGCAGCTGTACTGCAGCACCAGTGTAAACATGGAGTAACCTTATTACACAGTGACTGACCCCCGGAAACTCCCCATAATCCTTTTAAGTGAAGGTTCCTCTTTGTTTTGTTGTGATGCCTCTCTTTGTTTTGTTGTGAACTCCGGGCTCCAGGAGCTGTTTTATCAAAAAACCAAACACAGCTACTGTTTGCTATGAATGAGTACAGGCAGGGGGGCTCTCTTTGGAATGCCCACAGCTAGTGTTTGCTTGAAGAGAGAAGCGGCACGGCTCACGGGAGGGTGGGGGGGTCCGTTTCGGCAAGCGGCTGCTTATCTGCTCTGTGAGAAAAAAACAAACAGCTGCTCTTTGCTTTCAGTGAGTGAGAGAGGGGTCGGGGAGGAAAGAGGGTCGGAACTTGCAAGGCAGCCTGCTGACACAGTTTTAACTCTAAAAATCCACTCTCTCTCCCCCACTGCCTGTCACACACCACTCCACCCTGCTTTTGAAAAGCACATTGCAGCCACTTGAACGCTGGGATAGCTGCCCATAATGCACTGCTCCCAGTGCCGCTGCAAATGTGGCCACGACAGTGCGCTGTCAGTGTGAACAGACTGCAGCGCTTTCCCTACTCAGCTGTACGAAGGCTGGTTTAACTCCCAGCACTGTACAGCTGCAAGTGTAGCCATACCCCTAGAGTTACACCAGGCAAGTTTAGCACCATTGAAGACACAATAAGTCAAGTGTGGCTGCTCACAATCGAGCTAAGCCAACTTGGGTGTCAATCACCAAAGTTATTTCTACAGTGAAAGACATACCTTGAGGGGGGAAAAGAGGCAGAGAGATAATCCAGAGGGAATAATGGGATAGGTAATGGACAAAGGGAGAAAGGAGAAAAGAGAAACATTCTAATGACAAAATAAATATAGTGTATGCATTATTGTCTATATAGGCACCCATTTGTGCCAGACGAGCTTTTGCAGGGATTGTTCTTCTATTTCTAAGACATAGAACAGGTTTGTCTGTAGGGTCCCCCACCCACAATTGAATTCTCCAGAAGCAAAAATGGATTTACGTTGGGAGTGGGAGGGAGGAAAAATGTTCATAAAATGTTTTGAGGATCCTATGAACGCACGAAGTAATTAGGAGTTAGAGAACCATCCAACTTCATGAGATTTGCCGGTCCTGGATTATTGGAGGTGCTGTGGTCTACTTATCTGAAGAAGATCCAGCTCAGTCTAATAAAATAAAAACGTTGTCAGATACTAATATCAATTATGAGATATAGAATGTTGCAAGGCTCTTACGGGAAGAGAAGGCTGGAATCGGAACAGTGCTCATGTCATTATGCACAAGTCCCTAGGTATGGCATATTCCATAGGCTGAAATACATTACTTAGACATGACAGCTACCAGGTGTTCCGTTTCCATTTGTTTTCAGCCTTGAAAAAATAAAATCTAAAAGGGACTATCACAAATGAAGCAGAACTGATTCTGCCAAAATAAAATTCCTGTTTAGAAAGTAAATCCCTGCTGTTGCATAGCTAAGGGTTAGGTAATCTGCCTCAGTACAGATGAGATGTAATATTGCTGAACTCTTTTTAAAGTGCATTGCATCTGCTAAAGTAAGAGAGAAATCTAGCTAAGTTCCAAAGAAGAAAGAGATTTTAACAGATTAAAAATGGGAGGTTTAAATCTACTTTGGAGAAGAATAAAGTATATTAATTTTTAAAAATGCAATGTGATAGTAAAATAATTGATAAATACATAAAAGTAGAATTGGGTATTCTGATGCATCAATCATATATTTCCTAAATGAGGAAAATATTAAAAATATATTTCTCCTCCTATTCCCTCTTACTGCCCCCTCCCCATGATTCTGCACATGAAACTTCCATTTACTTTTAATGAGTTCTGTAGATAGAGCAGCTGCAAAACTGGGTCATATGTCAGTATTTATTTTGTAAAAGTATTTAACACAAAATTTCAAGTAAAGTTCATCTGATTTGTGAATGTGTTATTACAGTACAAAATCAATTTTTCATGCATATGCCCGACTGTGTGGTATTCTAAAGATATTATTTGTCATGAATTAAAAAAATGTGATTGTTTATTTAAATCTCAACTCACATTGTAATATCAAATGACTATCAAACTTTTTATAGATAGCCTTACAATATTAATGCGAACTACAGTATATGGTTCTGATGAAATCTATGTTCTGGCTGACAGTATTGCCTCTTCTAAAAGAACATGCACATCTCCACATACACTCCATCTGTACAATTCTCATAAAATTGCACTTGACTGTAGATAAGCTTGTGATTATAAAACTCCATAAAGGTGCTGCCTGGTGACTTCCAGCAGCTTACATCCCATATTTGCTGTCATATGCCTCACTTTAACATGCAAAAAAGGCTGTTTTAACTATACCAAACAATCTTATGAAAACAGCACAAGTGGTTACATGCTCTGATAAACTAGACTTTGTTTTTTACATATTTTCAATGCCCGTTGTGACACTCGTTGTTCTCTCTACTATCTAGGGTCTAGGGTGACTGCTGCTTAAAATGGAAACACATGGATCTCATTCTCCATTACATTACACGGACTGCATGCCAGTATCACTCAGTTAACTTCAGTGGAGTCACAGCAGACTGCCACTGGAGTAATAGTGAGGAATCAGGCTCTTGTATTTCTACATGCATCAGACAAAGTGGCTATTCACCCACAAAAGCTCATGCTCCAATATGTTTGTTAGTCTATAAGGTGCCACTGAACTCTTTGCCGCTTTTACAGATCCAGACTAACACGGCTACCCCTCTGATACATGTATCTCTATTGTTATTTTAGTAAGACATTATAATTGAAGAGAATCCTGGGTTTTTCTGTGTTCAAAAAGCAGGAATCCCGTCAATTTCAGTCCACTGCTAGATGATGAGAATGGAAGCAGTATAGAGAGAGCAGAGCAATGGTGTGAAATGCATGCTTGAGTCACACGTGTATGCTTATTTGTGTTCCCAGGAAAAACAGCACACAACTCAATCCTGTCAATCCTTACTTCTGTAGTCTCGTTGACTTCAGTGAACAAAAGTTTGCAAGATTATCTAGTAGTGGCCTGAGTTACTTTTGGGTAAAATCCTCAGCCAATAAACTCACCGTGCTATGTGCCAGTTGATTGGATAAGTGCGCGCCTGGAAGTGTTCATGTACGTCATCACAATGGCAAATCCCAAAGGGATGTGTTCTCCTTTATGCATATGAATAACTTTACTCTTTTGTGAGTGTTCTCATTTGAAGACTATGGGACTGCTTGTGTGAGTGAATTTAATTGTGCTTGTTTCCATGATCAGACCCTTGTATGAAACAAGAAGCAACTATGCAACATCTATTTAATCTTGTGCCATGCTATTAGGATTCCACCCATAGAGAAGCTGCAGGAGGGACACATGATCATCCTTATATGAAAAGACCTGACATGCCAGCAAGTATAAGGCAGTGATGCGTGCATGCACAGATACTTAGTGTACCATTAAGATGGAGTTTTACAAAAATGAGTGTCTGGGTTTTTTTGTTTGTTTTTGTTTTTGTTTTTTTAAATTTAAGTAACTAGGGAGGAAACTTCAAATAAGACACTATCTTCTGTTGATGACAATTCTCAGAATCTCTTGCTTTTCTTTATTTGGGAACAAAGCCTTCATCCACTGATAAGGCCAGAAATGTTGTTGGTTTTAACACTTATCTATATTCCAAAGTGTTCCTGGAACATAATTATGATTCTGTAGTATCTTGAAAGGTAAAGTTAAAAACCTTATTTAGTAAAACAAATCAAGATCCTGATATACCAGTGGGTTCAGGTAATGACAGTTTATTCCTTGAATGAATTCAGGAGCATGGCGAATATCAGAAACATGGTGCAGCTTTTGTGTATAAATTGCATTCTTTTGTAGAACTTCCTTGAAGGAAAATAAATTAGTCCTTTCAGTGCTCCCACACAAAATATATGTTTCATCTCAGTGTCTTATTATAGCACAAAGGTATGTTAAAAGTGAGGCCATATTTTCCTTGCCTTGAAGGCCTTGATTTGTTCTGTCTTATGACAGCAGTATATGGATGGGTACAATGCCAGCAAAGCTTCCCGAGAACTTTAGGATGGAAGTTAAAACACCACAGGCGCAATAGGGTAATGATGGTAACCTGTAATTATCCTGAGATTATCCTAGTATCACTGCAAAGCTCTCTGTTTAAACAGCACTGATGAACTGTAGCCTTCACTTTGAAGACAACTGTGTCTGAGTGCAGTTGTCTGCTTTCAGGATATTTCCACAGAGCGGGCATGCTGCTTTTATGTCATTATTTAATTCTTATTTGTATGGAATATATTACATTTCTACCAAGAGCAATTGGCATAGAATATCTTTGCTGATAATTGTCTGATCTTAACAAGTATTTCAGTAAAGGCTACTGATTAGAATTGTGATTTCCCAATAGGGTTCTTTTTTTTAAATGTATTAAGACCATCACCACATGATTAACAAAACGTATTAGGCATTCACTGACATTGCCATTCTGTTATCGTACTGCATGGTAGTTAAACACAATAAATGTTCTAATTAATTAGTATTATAATAACATTAATTCTTATTATAACTAGTAGTTATAATAAGAATTAATGTTATTATAGCCTGTTGACTACCATTTTAAAAAGTATATTTAGGGTTAACAGTTATAAGGTGACTGCATATATACTACCTCAATTCAAAGCCTACTTCAGTAATTTCATTTCAGGCATTTCACTGAAAAAGTCTAGGTCGAGTGTTTTAAAATATTCTGTTTCCAATCCACAAAAGCTTATGCCAGGCAAGCCACAAAAATAAATTTTGCAAAGCTAATTAATTTGCAGGGGCTAATCACCTGGGTTGTTTATTTAAATAAACTGTCTAAAAACTGAAGTTTCGCTCGTATACACATGTATTGAGAGAGAGCACATACACACACACCATTTCACATAAACTCTTCCCAACTTGTTGGAATTTATTTAAAATCCAACTCCTGAGCAGCTTCTGACAACTTATAAGTAAAATAGACCTGTCAGAGAAATATTTCTTGCGTTCCCCTTAAATGTAGAGTTTGCCCCCAAATTTCTCCTGTCCAAGTCTAAACACTGGCCAGATTCATTCTTGGACCAATGACAGCATTTCTGGAAAATAAAAAGGCACAATTAAAATCTGGTAATTTTTGGCCATGCAGGACTAAAACAAGGGGCCACGATTTTCCAAAGTGACCACTGATTTTGGGTGGCCAGCTAAGATGCATTAAAGGGAGCTTATTTTCAGGAAGTGCTGAACACACCCCTAGTGAAAATTGAACCCCTGCAAAGTGATTTAAGTTGGGTGCTCAAAATCACTAGTCACTTTGGAAAATGTTAACAAGGAACATATCATTGGAAAATGCAGTTCCCAGTTTCCCAATAGGGTCCAGCATTCACTCTAGCCCAAGATATCAGATTTTAAATTTGGGACGTTCTTAAGTATAGAAAAGCTATTTTAGATCATTTTTGGAGCTTTGTATCCTCCCTCTAAGTCCTTCCCATTTGGACTCATGATGATTAAGGCACATGGCTTTGCAAGTAGAGGGATACAAAAATAGTCCCCAATGAAATTTTTAACTGTCTACTCAAAAAGATTCATAAGATATAACAAATACCTGACTAATTGGGGTGGTATAAAGTTTGCATTTGCCCTTATTTGGGATAACCTCCCAAAGTCACTCATGGCTTTGCCCACCTGTTGGCAATGCACTAATCCAGAACTCATATTGATAAAACTTTACCTGAAAGCAATGCTGTGGGGAGTGGAAAAGTAGTCATGTGTGAAGAGGTCATGGGGGTGAACAAGTCTGTGAGGAGGCCAGGGGAGAAAGTGCTGAAATGTAAATGATCAGAACGTTTGTTCTGTACTCAAGGAATAAGTGTTATCATTTGAAGGAAATTATGCTGTATTCTCCATACTTGTATCCCTGCTTTAAGTGCAACACTCAAGTCAGCTGTAATTAAGAAGCCAGACGTGGCACCTCAATAATAATAATAATAATAATATTGTTTTTTTACTGAAGAACAGTACATTGGATTTACCTCAGTCTCAGAGACTTTATATTTACTGTGCTATTGCTGCTGTCCGTATACAGACAGTGGAGGAAAAAAGTAAGGTCTTAGATGTGCGGCGGTCCCACAACTCCAACTGATTTCACTCCCTCTCAGGAATAGGCTTTTATTTACTTTGTATTACGTGTATATCTGAAGAAGCAGCAGTAGAAGGTGACATACCTTTACACAAGTTTGTAAGAGCTGTAAGTTCTGAAGAATCATGTGGTGTGAGAGATGATGAGATTCTGTTTTATAGGTGCAATACTTCCCTCCCTAGACCTATGAAAAAGCCTGAGGATACATGAGCAATGTTAAAGGGAAATTACTATATCAGTGTTATGAAACCTAATAGGATGAGAATAGTATGTTCACACTTCGGGCTTAAAGTATTTCTAGCTTTCAAACCCTGTCAGTCACTGATTGGCTCATCTGACAAGATGTTAAATCACAGAAATCTTGGGAAAAAAGCCAAAATGCTAAAATACCATTTAGGTAATGAGATTATAGAGTTTTAATTACATTTATTTAGAGGCTTATCTAGTTGTTACCAACTGTCAAATCACTTGGATATTGTACATCAATTAGCGTGATAAATCAAAAGATATATAAACCCTTGCTTTTTTTTTTTTTTTTTTTTTAAGGAGAACTCCCCTTTTAAAAGATCACTTGGTTAAATACATTAGATTTTCTTATGTCTATAAATAACAGATAGGTAGAAGAACATTTTCCTCTCCTGGGGGCATGGCATCTGTTCCAGAGCAGTGTTGATTAGTTTATTCTCAGGGGAATTTTGTTGTTCTAGTACAGGTAATCATAGTGAAATATGATTTCCCTTTGTCTTTTCAGAGAGGGGATATATCCCCATGCCATACACTAGCAGGCAGAGTACATCCGTTTCCAGCCTTGCTCTGTTAATGCACTTGTTTTAACATT
Source organism: Gopherus evgoodei (assembly GCF_007399415.2). NCBI lineage: Eukaryota > Metazoa > Chordata > Testudines > Testudinidae > Gopherus > Gopherus evgoodei. The sequence goes on along the minus strand of NC_044326.1, from coordinate 121,867,493 downwards.
AGACACTCTTGAGGAGGAGAGAATACAAACAAAGCACCAAAACTTTGATATACTGTTGAGAAATTAAGTGCAGAAAGATGGTATTAGACCCCTTTTGACCATGCATCCTTTCACTCCCTCCTTTATCTCCCACCCAAAACATGAGAAAAATTAGGGCATCTGTTCACAGTGGCAGCATCCAGCCATCCATTTGAATCTCAGTTGCCTGCCACAAATCCAAACTGCATGTTTTAGGATTTTAGGTTTAAACAGGCAAATGTACAAATGAGTGCATAGCCATACAGCATTAATTCAAAGGAACTGTTTAAATATGTGCAGTGCTGGGTATGTGGCCTCACCAGAACATATTCCTCCTTCCCCCACCACAGCCTCTGTGTTAGGGCTTGTAAGGGGGTCCTCAGTAGGAGTCTCATTCTCCATTTGGCAAATAAAGGGCTTTTTGATAGCAACAGTGAAGGCCAGAGGAGACTTCCTGGCAGTTTGGGTACTTCTGCTTTTTGGGATAAAAAGATAAAAATTCTGCTTAGATTAGGGTTTTTGTTACTGTTTTTTTAAAAAATGTTATTAACTTGTTAAAAAGTTAGGTTATAGGGTAAAGAATTTTTTTTTTGATTGGTGCTTTTTGGGTAGAAGAGAAGTATGTCATTTATATGGTGGAAAGTAGAGCAGGTTGGGAATTTTCCTATGAAACTTTTTTCCCATCAGAAAATGGCAATTCATCAAACCCCAAAACATCTCGTGGGAACATACTGGTTTTGACAGAACTTTTATCAGGAAGATTTCTCAGCTCCAGGATGGAATTTTGAAGGCAGGGGATTAGAGAGAGAGAGAGAACAAAAAACAAAGCTAATCACACAATAGCCAGTAGCCTCATTGCTAAGACACTTACCTGGGATGTGGAAATGGAGGCTCAGGTTCTGGTTCTGCATCAGGCAAGCACACACACTCTTTCGTATTTATTCCAATGTGGGATGAAACCTCAACATTTTTTTGTGAAATGTAATTCGTGTTTTCCAATTAACTCTCATGGAAAGGCCTTCTAGGGTATGTCTACATAGCAGCGTAAACACGGACACGAGTAGCCACAACAATTATGCTAACTTAGGGCTTGGACCCAGGTTAGATGGTAGTTCAGTATAAAGCCTTCTCAAACTGCAGTCATTCTATTGAAATAGCCATCAAAGGAGCTCATTATGAAAGTTTATGAACTCCTTGTGGGTACCGGTGTCCCATCACAGCTAGGAAGCAGGGTGAGCAGTAGAGTTTTCGCACAGTGTAACACATTTGTATGGTTAGAATGTCAACACTGAGAGGACACGGGTAGTGGCAGTAGGCACTCTGGGATAGGGTTACTGTGACTCGGGTCTTTGCACTGCAGTGTGGACTCTGGAGCCCAAGGTTCAAGTATGGCTCAGAAAATCCATAACCTAGGGTGAAAATGCAGTGTAGATGCTCAAGCCCAGGATTCCCTGACATGGTTCAGCTGACTTGAGTCCCACTAATCCTAAGCTTATATTGCTGTGGAGACGTACCCTTTGGTGGGAGGGTCCCAGAGCTCGGGCTCCAGGCCAAGCCAGGAAGTCTGCATCTTAAAAAAAACAGCGCCACGAGCCTGAATTTGCTGGCATGGGCCAACCATGAGTTTCTCTTTGCTATACAGACATACCCTTATTTTCCATTTTACTTGATATAAAGGGGCCAGAGCTTGTGTGTGAATCTCTCCCATTATCTATAGGTGTAAATAACTACACAAGATTGAAAGCAGTAAAGAATTGTATCTAAGGCCTCCTCACTCCCTTAAGTAAAATGTCTTCTAGTGTGTGTAAACAAAAACATCAATAAGTTCCTTATTAGACCCCTTTGTCAGCTTCCAGGGCCTAGCAAGCTATGAGCAGTCCTCCCCAGTACCACAGGTAACTGTCTAAGTACGTGGGAAACCTGGTAGACTGGCTCTCCTCTTAACTCCACTTTCTGCTTCAGTGATTGGGGAGGCAAGCCTTCAGACCTATAGTTGACAACTAGGAAGGCCATTTACCTTTTTCTGTGACTGAAAGTCCAAGAATATGCCAAGAAGTGCAGAATCAAACATTTAGGGTGAAATCCTGCCTACATTGAAATCATTGGCAAAATTCCTATGGATTTCAACAGTGCCTGTTTCCTGTTTATTATAATGCAGTGGTCCCCAAGCTTTTCGTCTGGCGGGTGCCAGACAACGGACCACTGTGGCAGTGGAGCACCCACTGAAATGCCGCCGAATTTCGGCAGCATTTCGGCGGCAATGCCTCTCGATGACGCCACTTGTCGACGGCAAGTGGTGTCATCAAGAGGCGTCCCCGCTGAAATTCGGGGGCGAAGCGTCTCGATGACATCACTTGTTGGCAACAAGCATCGTCATCAAGAGGCATCATGAAATTTGGCGGCATGCTGTTTTAGTGGAAATTTTAAAGGAAAATTGTTCTGTTTAACAGCTTAATTCCCAAGAGCACTGTCTTTTGCTCTTTATAATGCCAGTATAATATACACCAATTCTTTAAGTTTCTGTCATTACCTTTAACTGGAGTATGGAAATGCTCTGTGTGGAATTATAAATGGCAAGAAAGCTAGGGTTTATAAACAACATTTTACTGAGAACACACACATCTAAATTGCTAACAAAATTTCCTCTAACTGCTCCTAAGTAGGGCATATTGCATGAATGATAGATTGTGGGTTTTGTAACACTTCTTCTGTACTTTTTCCCTAAAATTCCTGCCTATCTTAGCAAGAACTAATTATTTTAAGGCTTGAAGGCTGCAGCTGCCAAATGGTCTCTCAGTTTGTAACCAACTGTGGAAAATGAAACACAGCACACTAACCCTTGGGGATTCACCTGGCCATCTTCACAAGCCAGGTTTGTTCCCACAGTGTCAGGCAACAGTAAAAGGACCTGGGGTTTGAAGGTGATTCTGTGGAGGGCAAGCTAAAAACTGTTACTTTGCTAACCATGTCATCATGCGGCCTAATGAAAATCAAAGCACAGCTGAATTAAGAAAAAGGAGTTGAAAAAGACTGACTCAAGGATGTTACTTAGGGTTTTTAGCAGGACCATGGTGAAGATGTCTTCTTGAATAAGAGTGCTATTTCCTGGCAGTTGTGGTACTCTGTGATATTTGTGTGTCTATCATCCATCTATGGTCCCTTTTGCACAGGCATAATTTTACGCATATCAGAAGGGCTCCATGGAGGACATCAGATAAGTATTTACTCTACGTTTCTATAAACACTTAAGCACGAATTGTTTCATTGATTACTCTCAATGTGTAAAGTGTGCATCTGTGTAGTTAGTGCCTTTATTAACACTGAATAATTAGTCTTGGAGTACACCTGTGAATTAGGTAGGGAAGTATTGCTAAGAATAGAACCCAAGAATCATTCTCCAGGAGGATTCCTCTGTTCTGGAAGGTATTCATAGAATCATATATTAGGGTTGGAAGGGACTTCAAGAGATCATCTAGTCCAACCCACTGCTCAAAGCAGAACCAGTCCCCAAATGGCTCCCTCAAAGATTGAACTCACCCTGCATTTAGCAAGCCAATGCTCAAACCACTGAGCTATCCCTCCCCCGCAATGATGCTTTCCTTCCCCTCCTCTTCTGTCCCCCTTGTTCTGCCACAGCTTAGGTTTGTTAACATTCTGAACGTTCTGCAAACACATCTTCTCCATTAGGCATTTGAGGTGTGAAGGTTATTTGTTAATGTGGTATAATTAAATTGCAGGGTTGGACTGGACTCTGAGCAGTTTGCAGTGGCTTTAAGTGGTTTAATGTGATTTTTTGATTAACATGAGTTTTATGTACTGTGAGGGATAGGTCGGGTTCTTCTGTTTATGTTCTAAAAAGCTTAAATAAATATGGCCCCAGTACAGCAACGATTCAGGATTGTGGTGTATATTGTGTTGTGTAAACAAGGTTGTCATGTATGTTTACTGGCGACAAAATTTTGCTCTGAGTAGGATACCTTGCCAGTTTGATTCCTCTGTTCTTTGTACACATTCAGAACTCCCACTGATGTAAGTGCAGGTAGGGGCTCAGTGTACGTAGGGAAAACAGAAAATCCATCAGTGTTGAGAGAACTGCCATGTGGTTCTGATTAATATTTTTTCTCAATTCCTGCATTAAAAAGTTTATGTTGCTTATCTGACGAAAGCTTTTCTGTATGGTAGTTGTGACTTACAATGACCAAAAGAGACCTTCCTCTGTAAGGCCTGGTCTACACTACGTGTTTAAACTGATTTTAGCAGCGTTAAACTGATTTAACGCTGTACCCGTCCACACTATGAGGCCCTTTATATCGATATAAAGGGCTCTTTGTATCAGTTTCTGTACTCCTCCCCAATGAGAGGAGTAGCGCTAAAATCGGTATTACCATATCGGATTAGGGTTAGTGTGGCCGCAAATCGACGGTATTGGCCTCAGGGCGGTATCCCACAGTGCACCACTGTGACCACTCTGGACAGCAATCTCAGCTCGGATGCAGTGGCCAGGTAAACAGGAAAAGCCCCGCGAAATTTTGATTTTCATTTCCTGTTCACCCAGCGTGGAGCTCTGATCAGCACTGGTGGCAATGCAGTCCCAAATCCAAAAAGAGCTCCAGCATGGACTGTACGGGAGATACTGAATCTGATTGCTGTATGGGGAAACAAATCTGTTCTATCAGAGCTCCATTACAGAAGACGAAATGCCAAAGCGTTTGAAAAAAAAATCTACCGGCTACACAGTGCTGCGTGACAAGTGTAACGGGAAGCCAGAGACTCAAACGGATGCTCATGGAGGGAGGGAGGGGGTACTGAGGACTCCAGCTATCCCACAGTCCACAGCAGTCTCCGAAAAGTATTTGCATTCTTGGTTGAGCTTCCAATGCCTGTAGGGTCAAACACATTGTCCGGCGTGGTTCAGGGAATTGCTCGTCAATTTACTCCCTCCCCCCCCACGTGAAAGAAAAGGGAAAGAAATCGTTTCTTGACTTTTTTCAATGTCACCCTATGTCTACTGAATGCTGCTGGTAGACCCGGTGCTGCAGCAGTGAAGAGCAGTATCCGCTCCTCTCTTCTCCCTGGTGGCAGACAGTACATGCTTGATACCTGCTGAATACCCCTGGCTGGCCTCAGGGCGCCTGGGTAAAAATAGGAATGATTCCTGGTCATTCCCAGTAGATGGTACAGAACGGCTGGTAACAGTCTTCATCATAGCCACGGGGGGCTGAACTCCATCAGTCCCCTCCCTTTCTGGTGTAAAGAAAAGGTTCTGTACTGCCTGGACTATCATAGCAGCGAGATGCTGGGCTCCTCTCCCCTACACCGCTTAATATCCTGCCTGGACTGTCATTGCACGGGGAGGCTGCCTCCCCCTCATTTTATCTCACTAAAAAGTCACTGTTTCTTATTCCTGCATTCTTTATAACGTCATGACACAAATGGGGGGGCACTGCCACGGTAGTCCAGGAAGCTTGGGGGAGGAGGGAAGCAATGGGTGAGGTTATTGCAGGGGCACCCCCCGTGAATGGCATGTAGCTCATCATTTATGCGGGATCTGACACAGAGCAGCTGTACTCTCTGATACACTGGTTCTCTAGTACACTTGCCCCAAATTCTAGCAGGACTGACTCTATTTTTAGAAACCATAAAGGAGAGATTGACTCGAGGAGTCATTCCCAGTTTTGCTTTTGCGCCCCCGGCCGACCTCAGCCAGGGGCACCCATGATAGCAGCAAACAGCACAGAGGGAGAGATAACCATCATCTCATTGCCAAATTACCCTGGCAGCAGACGGTACAGAACGACTGGTAACCATCTCTGCTATCATGCAAAAGCAAATGAATGCTGCTGTGTAGCGCTGGAGTATCGCCTCTGTCTGCGGCATCCAGTACACATACGGTGACTGTTTAAAAAAAAAAAAAAGCTGAACAGGCTCCATGGTTGCCATGCTATGGCGTCTGCTAGAACAATCCAGGGAAAAAGCGCGTGAAATGATTGTCTGCCGTAGCTTTCCCGGAGGAAGGAATGACTGAGGACATTTACCCAGAACCACCTGCGACAATGATTTTTGCCCCATCAGCCACTGGGCTCTCAACCCAGAATTCTAAGGGGCGGGGAAGACAGGAACTATGGGATAGCTATGGAATAGCTACCCACAGTGCAACACTCCGGAAATCGACGCTAGCCTCGGACCATGGACGCACACAGCCGAATTAATGTGCTTAGTGTGGCCCCGTGCACTCGACTTTATACAATCTGTTTTATAAAACCGGTTTATGTAAAATCGGAATTATCCTGTAGTGTAGACATACCCTAAGATTCAGTTAGGGTAACAACAAAGCTGGGCTAGGTTTTAAATCTTTTCATGCATGCAATGAAAGTTTGTAAAATTATGCTTTGCAGTAATACATTGCCAGAAAGTTGTGAATTACCTGCCATTTAAATAAATAGGCCTTATTTCAAAATGAACAGATATTATCCACTTCTCCAAATAACTGTAGCTTTTAATATATTAATCTCAAAAGATTATTTTTAAAAAAAATTTGCTTCTAGGCTGAGGTCATTCATTGCCATACACTTATTTTGCTGCTGCATTATGCCTAACTTTTAAAAATTAGAGCTTTATACAGGTTGTACTGAAAGCATAAATTATCCTGCTATTGCTGAAATTGTTTACAGAGATTTGAAGTAGAACCAATTAACAGAAATAGTAGACATATTTCACTGGACAGTATAAATTGTTTACTATTATAGAAAGTTTCTCACGTGGTTACTCAGTGTGGGGAATGATGTATACAACAGGTATAAAATGTAAGACTGTATTTTTATCAAGAAATTTTAATCCTGTGAACTACAGTAGCCTAGCTAGAATGGTTTGCTAATATTCAGCACACCGCCAGGATAAAATGGCCTATACCATACATTTTCAGAGTTCAATACAAGTCAAAGTATATATATGTATAATAAATTTTTAAGAGCATAAAAGTGTTGTTTGAAACTCCGTTTTGGTACCAGAATGTCACGTATATTGGTGTGCACAGTATTAATCACAAGAAAGTACACAGCTCTACATATGATTATTTACAGTGAGACGTGGCACCTGTCTAGTCAGTAACAGAGTGGGATAGTAGTGATTGTATGTAGCCAGTCACAGGCAGAGAACTGCACCAAACTTCACTTTAGCTGATGTTTTCACTGTTTGCAGGTGGGTTGGATGAAGACATGGGACTATTTTTGCAGACTGGATAAGATTTTCTTTTTAAACCTATGTAGTTGCATTTGAAAATGTTAGTTGTTTATCTCCCTGAAACTGTCTGCCTGCTTACATACCAGTATAGGGCAGCAGATGGGAATTGGGCAAAGTGTTAGGACTGGTAGTTTAAAACAGATACATGTTATTCCATTTAATTCTATGTTTGTGCACTGTGGTACCCAAAGAAAAAGACAACATTTCCTCATGTGGAGGGACTCCATGCCCAAACTCTCCAATAACCACATATGGAAGCCATTCAGGCTGCTGTACAAAGCCAAGGGTTGTGTATATGCCATCTATTATCCTCCTGCTTTGTTATTGTCATGCCTTTTTGCTCTTGTAAAATTAATTTTGTTTCCAGTGTGAATACAAATAAGAATGTATCTGTGTGCCCAGGCCCTGGTTATGAATGCCAGGGCATGCACATACATCTCTTGCGTAGAGTATATTTTGCAATAACATGTCCAATATTAAACATGTTTTAATGCACGATCAAGAAAAAATGAACACTTACTGCAAATAACTGATTTCTGAAGGAGAAAGCAGCTCAGTATACCACAGAACAGGCACTATGTGACATATGGTGTAGTAATTGAAATCTATTTTATTTTAACATTTTATATAGTGGTAACACCTAATGGCCTCAAACAGGAGAGGCACCTTACAAACATATAATAAATGACAGTCCAATATTTAGTTTTATCTTCATATAGTGATGTGAATAATTGAAAAGGAAAATAGGTGGATAAAGGTGAGATATCAAAGTTGCTTATTTAGTGGTAGTGCATCAAATTAAAGAGAGACTTTTTTGTGCCCAAAAAGGTTTTGTTTCAAATAGTTGTAAGTAGTGCACGGCATTGGCAGCTAACTTAAAAACAGGAAGCAGGTGATGGAATTAAACACACAAACATATTTTTTGGTTTTAGAAACTTCTCATAAATAAGCTAAGAAAGGACATAAATATTTTGCTGGTGGAATTTCATTGGTTCACATCAGCAGAGAATTTGGCTGTCTAAGTAAGCAAGATTCTACTCTTCACAGGACTCCTGCGCTATTGAAACCAGTGAGTGTTTTGCCATTGACCTCAATGCAAGTAGGCTCGGGGATTAGGAGCTTTAGATTTGTTTTTTTGTCTTCCCCCACTTGCACTTCTTGTACAAGGGCCATTCACAATTTCAGCTCCTACATTTTATTTTGAAATAGGGACTTCTCCTTGCTAGTGCCCCTGTAGAACAAAGCTACTCCAAAAGGGACTGAAAGGGGCAGAGATGGCTGGTTGTGGAGAAGAGCACATGCTTTCTCCTAAAGGGTGATCCAGTGATGAATTTCTCATGTGTGCCAAGGAGCTCCAGGAGCCATCCTATCTCTCTGCAGCACAAGGCCTCCCTGTATGCAGCCACTGAGGTGGCTTGGCTTTATATTCCCCTGAAATGTGGGAGTAATTAAATACCAATACCTAGCCCAAAGGGAAGGTGACACATCTAGGCTGATTACCCAAAATAGTGAGGAAAGAAAACAACATACATAGCAATCAGATTTTAAAAACACTTCCTATTTCAATTGTCTAAGGTGTTTGCACAGATGTTATTTTTATATTAAGTACACAGCGCTTTAGATGTGAATTGCCCACCATAGTTATTTTCTTGATATTATCCCTTTAAATTCCAAGCAAAAAAAATGTGCTGTGGCTGACTTGAGAAGAAATCTAGCATAATACTTACCATATGATATATTAAGGTGACCGGACAGTAGCCTTTTGTGTGAAAATGATGCTGCAGACTTCTGATATGTCACTCAACAAAAAGCCTGTGGTGGTCTAACCTGAATGTAACATGCACACAGGAATGTCATACTTCCACTCAGAGTTTTATTTTTGATTCAGGAAAGCAATAAAACGAGAAGAGACAAAGTCAAGCCATGTGTCCATTCTTCACCTCTGTAATATGCCTTATAAACCATGTACTACCAAATGGCAGCTTTTCTGGAAGACAGCAGTCTCCATGGAGAATTTAAGGAAGCAAAGGGTTAAAAAAAAATTACATGCCAAAAAGATGAAAATTCCGTCTGTGCCAATTTTGCCCTTCTATTTGATTAGTATCTTTACTGGATTTCATGGGATGCAAAATAGAAGGCAGGATTCTTGCCACAGGAAGGCATACCATGATATATGTATAGGAAGGGATGAGAAAGAGGAAGTTCTGGTTGCCTGAAGGAAAGAGTTGCTTTGAGGTGAGTGTATTTCCAAGGTGATGGGGAGAAAGAAAGGTTACATCCTTACAGGGTAATGTTTAGTGAGAAGGTTCTTCATCATGCTGTGCATGATGTGGTAGTTCCCAGTTGCTCTGTAAATCTAGTTCATGGGTTTAAGTGGTCTACGATTTGTTATAAATTGACTGAGTAAAGCTGTACTGCCTGCAGCCAGATTAAGGATTCTGCTCAAAAGCAGTTCAGCATAATACAAGTGAAGTGGCTAGCTCATTATGAAAGTCAGGGAAACTAGTATGGAATACTCTACTTTAAGAATATAGACCAAAAGGTTCAAATTTGAGTGCCTTCCATAAGTGGTTTGATTTTTTTCAGAGGTTCTAAGCATTCAGCACTTCCACGGCCACCTCTGAAAATCAGGTTACTTATTTGAGGGAATCTAACCGTTGGTACCCAAATATGAAAAAAAAATTGGCCACATGTTATGCTTGGATTTATTGAAGTTAAGGCTTGAAGTCACTGATGCAATGGGAACTTATTTATGCAACAGACGAAAATAAGAAAAGTTGCATATTGTATGCCTGGAACCCCGACTCTAACTTAATATTTTATATAGCCTTTAGCTATGATAAGCACAGACAAACCCTGTGAAACGTTATTTGTGTGCCTATACAGTACCATTAATTTTCTTTTAATCTTTCTCTGCCTCAGGAAACATTTCAATTGAATTTTGCTTCTCATTGCAAAGAATCAAGAGCACTGAGCGCTCAGCTCATTTCCTTTTATTTTTTCCCCTTTATTTCCATATTTTTGAATAGATTCGTGACCCATGGTGCTAATATTGAATTTATTGTAAAAACATATTATGTTTAAAAGAAAAAAGATAGTTTGGGCCCATCTGCCAAAATTCCAAACATCTTTCCAGAGTTCCCTGAATTTCTTAATATTCAATCTTGATTTTTTTGCAATGGTGGCTAGTGACATCTGCTGTGGGTAGACAAAGGTTCTCCCTCTCCTCTTCCCATTCTCTCTCTAGCTCTCCTCCAGTCAGGCTTCTGTCATTCGTTTGTAAGCTGTTCTCCTTATTCCCATTATACAAACCCCACCACCAGTTCTCTTCCTTGCACCACATTTCCCCAGCTCAGTCCTCTTCCCTGCTTCCTCCTCACTCTGTCATGTTTCCCCAGTTCTCTTCTCAGCTTTTCAACATCCTGTCGGGTTCTCATAGTTTCTTTCCCTAATGTTCTCGACTTAACTTAAACATCTCATGCTTCTGAAAACTGGATTATTTACATAGATAGGAAGCTCGAATCATGGGAACTTGGGCAGAATTTGTGGAAGGGACTCCAGGGGAGGAAGAAATGGGTCCAAACTATCTGTAACACGCTGGACTGCCTTGAAGCACTTTCACAAGATAAGTAGGGAGAAACAATGAGGAAGGAGGTAAAAAAAACAGCAAATATATCTAGACAGGCTACCTCCTAATCCTAAAAAAATTCTTCCCCCAACGTGCATGCACATACACCTCCCAAACCACCAAAAACCCAAACACCTACGTCCTTAATTCTAACACTCAACTCTCTACACTCAAGTACTCTTCTCTCTGGTGGCTGGAGTGGGAGAGGTCTGGGTCACTTTACTGAACTATGTTGACTTATGCCAGCTAAGAATCTGACTCCCTGTTTCTGATGATGTTGCCTCCCTCAACTAAAAGGGCCCAGGTTGTCCTGCACATACACTTTTGTCCTTGTAGTGAATTCTTGTGGCAGAAACAAAAGACAATTATTATATAAATCTCCCTCTCTTTCATATTCACACACAAACAGGAAGCTGGGATTCAGAAACTGGAATCTTTAGTTCCATGAATGGAAACCTCCATCTCTTCAGGAGAACTCCCATAGGTTCTGGTAGATCTTCATTCTATTTGTAGGCCAGCCAGTAGAGGGCAACATCAAACTCTCAGCATCTCAGGTTGACTGAAACAGCAGTTTAACAGCCCAGAATAATACTAGACAGTAGAACCTCAGAGTTACAAACACCAGAGTTAGGAACTGACCAGTCAACCACACCCCTCATTTGGAACCAGAAGTACACAATCAGGCAGCAGCAGGGAAAATAAAAGCAAATACAGTACAGTACTGTGTTAATTGTAAACTACTACTAAAAAAAAGGAAGGCAGCATTTTTCTTCTGCATAGTAAAGGTTCAAAGCTGAATTTAGTCAATGTTCAGTTGTGAACTTTTGAAAGAAAGTTTTGTTCAGAGTTATGAACATTTCAGAGTTACGAACAACCTCCATTCCCAAGGTGTTTGTAACTCGGACATCCTACTGTACAACAATTTAGTACAGGAAAATAAATAGAATACTGTATCCTGTTGAGATGCAGGAGGAATATAGGCAGAATGTGATTACCCAAGTGGGAATGTTTGGGCAGGACATAGCTGCAAACACCTTTTTTTCTGAAAAGTTTTCTTTTTTTTTTTTTTAATTTGTTATGACATGAAGTCAGGTGCTCTGTGCTACTTTCTTATCTAAAAGGCAACATCTTCAGCAATCCCAGCCCCCAAGCAGGAACAATGGTTCAAAACTGACTCAGAGGCAAGTGTACCACCTATTGGTAAATCCTTACATGCTGAAGAGCTCAAGCATTTTCAAGCTCAAAGGAACAACGAAGACTTGAATCTTAGCCAATTATTTTTTAAATAGCTTCCGGTATCTGACTTGTCCTCGCTTATCTCTGCCAGTTTTTGTAGTCTCACAATCACATTTCTCTGCTGTTGCTATGTCAAAGACCAACATAAATAACTGGGAAAACAGATTAATGGACTATATGGAGGAAATGGTGAAATATTTCAAATGCCCAGGTAGTCAAAATTAACTTCTACCACTGAAAATGTACTTAATAACTATCATAATCCACATATTTAAAAATTGTTGGTTAATCAGCAAGATCCAGGGAGAGGAGTCAGACATTTGTAGCTGATTTTCATTTACTTGAATAGTTTTTATTATTTAAATTTAAATAGTAAGTGATTTGTTTAATAAAGAAAGCTCTGAAGTTTTATCAGGCTATCTTTCTAAAATCCAGTAAGAAAAAAAGATCACCATGAAAAAATTGCAGAACAAGTGCTGGAGGCCAATTCTTCTAGAAGTTCAATATAATTCTCAAGCTTGCTTGCCTGTGCCATACCTTTGGGTATTGCAGTGATAAATCTACCATAGCTGTGGAACCTGGATAAATGCAGATTTGACCTTTTGTTTACAGGGTACCAGGGGAAATCTTTATGAGATCACGGAAGTGCTTCAAAAGGTTTGGAATCATTATGAGGGTGAAATGTGTCCCCTGTGGATACTTTTGACAGCAAAGACCTGACACTATTGTTCAAGGAGCAATGCACTTTCCTCGGAGGTTTCAACATATTATTTGCATGTAAATTTAGAGAAGCGTTTTTGGTAGTATAATTTAATGAAAATACGAACTGTACTTTTTCAAAAAAAGCAGTTTTATTTTTCATTGTTGACATACAAATATCTACTGTAGATGCATATTTGGTGTCTGTATAGTGCAATCAATATTTATCTTAAACAAATTCTCTCAGAATTATGAACAATGTACTTACATTCTGCTTTCATCGCCAAACACTTGGGTTGTTTTACTGGGTATGCCTGGGGTACAATGACAGTGTAATTTGGTCCATCTTCATGAAAGTGAACTTTATTGTTATAAATTGAACTTTATTGTTAAACAGATACTGCAAAAACTGATTAAGCATGCCAGGGACTCCTGCTGCTTCTGCAGCTCCTCTAGAAATGAAGGATCTAATTCTGCTTTGGTAAAAATGAGCAAATGCCTAGAAAGGATGAACTATGGACAGGGCACTAGACTGGGATTCAGTGTTTGTGGGTTAAATTCCCAGTTCTGATACATCTTTGCTGTGTCTCCTTGATGAAATCATTTAATATTTCGGTGCTTCAGTTTCCTATCTGTAAAATGGGGATCCTAATACTTCTTTTCTCCTGCCCTTTGTCTCCCTTGCTTAGGTAGACTGTAAGCTGTTTGGGTCAGAAACTGTCTTTTACTATGAGTAAACACAGTGTTTATTGCAATGGGACCCATGATCTTAGCTGGAGCCTTTAGGTTACCGGAATACAAATTACAAATCAAAAAATAAACAGTAAATCTACGGGAACTACCCCTGCTTATGTAAGGACTAAATTTGATCCTAAATCTACCTTTAAAGTGGAATATGGTAAAAGATTCATTATATAAAATTAGAAATAACAAATCCCTTTTGCTGAGCATGTTCAAGTCCCATTGTCTTCACTGGCACTTCAGCACCTGCTTACGCACCATTTCCAAACAGGGATGGTTTCCTGAATCAGGCCAAAATCAGCTCCTTTTCCACATCTGAACTTCCAGACTTCACTTCCACAGAGGTCCCCCAATTCCTGTTGATTAATTAACCATTTACATCATGTTCAACTAGTTACCATAATATTATTTCAGTCAAACTTTGTGAGTTTGTTATACATATTGCTTAAACATACCTTAAAATATTGATAACTCATGTTCTGTTATTTCTCACTTCACACCAGTCCACTGACTTATCATTCTTCTGCTTCATCTTAAGGTCACTTGCCTGTTACTTGTGTCAACCTAAAACTAAGGCTTCAATTTGTTATGCTAAGCTATTTTACCTTACAGGCCTTAGAACTGTGGCCTGCTGGTTCTCTAGCTGCATTAAAATCTTAATCAATACTTACATCTTACCTAGTATTTATATGCATGTAACTGGCTACACTTTTCAGAACTGAAAAGTCACCCTGTTTCTTCAGTCTTTTCCCATTTTATATAATGTTCAAGGTATTTTCAATGTTGTTGATTAAAAATTTATTATTGCCTAACTGTGGATAGGACCAGACTGCCAAGAACTCTCTGGTTTCATTCCTGAATTCCATTTGCATCAAAGAGTTGATAGGATAACAAGTTCACCTAGAATTTTTGTCAGTGTCTGATTCATGAAACCATTTGAAAAAAGATGCAACAAATAGGCATAATCGGCAATAAATTGCCAAAGTCAAATTCCAATAACATGGGGAATTCTGAGATGTTCAGTGTGTGCAGGGAAGCTTGCTCTTACTGGGTTTAATTGTCCAGGAAGCTGTTATAACTTCAGAAACAGTACAGCTGGCATTGTGGTCGTCAATAGAGTAGTATTGTACTTTCAAGAATAAATCACAACTTTCTATGTTTCTATGATTTTTTTTGCACTGTAACTGCAGAACATGCTCTATGTATATTGCATGGTCAGTTTTTGTAGTGGTCCCATTATAAAAGTTGCCACAAAACATAACTCCTGCAGTGAGAAGTTTATTTGGCAAACATTACAGAATACTGTATTCAGTAAAACCTGTGTACTCAGGAATGAACAAACCTTTAATTCTGCAAACCATAGAGTCTCTCCTGCCCTGTATTTGCTACTAAATAGCCATCTCCTGCTGGAAAACCAGGTGAGCAGCCTATCGCTGCTTTTAGAAACAAAGGGACTGCCATTTCAAAGCACAGCATTGCTGCTTCTGCTCAGTATCCTGCTTTGGTTGGTATCTAATGCTTCAGAAGAAGGATGAAACGCTTGGGATTCATGGGGCCCTGAGTGCTGATG
This sequence comes from Gopherus evgoodei, assembly GCF_007399415.2. NCBI lineage: Eukaryota > Metazoa > Chordata > Testudines > Testudinidae > Gopherus > Gopherus evgoodei. The sequence goes on along the minus strand of NC_044326.1, from coordinate 121,852,362 downwards.
CTGGTTCTGCCATTTTCTCATTGTACGTCCAAAGCCAAATTACTTTAGTTTCTGTTTGTTTCCTCTTCTGTAAAGTGGGCATAGTAATACTTATATTGCTGATCTCCAAAAGGTGGTGTAATAATTAGTTAAAATCTGTACAGTGCTTTGAACATCTAAATCACAATATAAACGCTAAGTATTATTTCTTCTTTTCAGTTACACACATAAACACACCTATCTCAATCTCCGGGCTTTAACAATTTTTAAAAACACAGTTTATACAAACATAGCAAATCAAAAGCAATTTCCACCCTATATTGAAAACTCCAGCCAGCTAGCAAAAATATAGACTATCTCCACCTCTACTCTAGCCTAAGTCCCGGCCTTCCCTGTGCTACCTCGTAACCCAAGGAAACCCAGAAGCTAAACACATTTAGGCAGCTTCAGATCAAAGGGGAGTTGAGTGCATTCCATAGCGAAAAATACTCTTGTAAGCAGTCCTTTCTATTTTAAGCAAGGGGCTTCAGCACCTCTGCTGATTACAACTGCAGCAGTATCACACATAACACCTCTATAATTTACTTAAATATCTATACCATGCGATACAGCTGGGAAAAAATATTTTGTAACTTTCTCAGGTTACTGGAAATTAACTGACACTTCTGCCAAAGCCTCTGGTATGGAGCAGTGTCAGACACTTGGTTAGGTGGGCCACTAGTCTGATCCATTATGGAAATTCCAGTGTTTCTATAATTTAAATAAAATGTGTGGTAGATTTCACCGTACCACACCCCTATAAAAGGGTGGACTGGAATATTGAAATTTTCGTAGTATTTACCATTCAGAAACACTACTGTTATGTACAACTCTTAACTTTTCTTTAAAAAAAAACAGTGGTAACAAATACATTCTAAAATAGTGAAAGAATCCAGAGCATTTCTCAGCTATATAATGCTCCTTTTCTTTCCAAAGAAAGGGAGAGCACTTTCCTCAGTTGCATAACAAAAATCTTTTTTTGGTAAAACTTAATAAAGCAGCTATTAAAATACAAAGTATCAGTGGCGTGCTAATGTGTTTCTCTATTGCAATCTAAAGTTATATCCATCTAACTCACCACTACATTGATCTTCTGATTGTTTTTGGAAAACATAGCATAATTATTTCTTCCTCCTCAGTCTGCAGCTTTCCTCCTGGCTTGGAAAATGTTTTAGGCTCTCAATATTTGCTTTCTCAGTTCATTCATTATCCATATTGGTGCTTGAAGTTCTAATGCTCTTGCAAAACTGTCAGCTCAGGCTAGTTTCCTTTTTTGTCTTTATTTTTTTAAACTGCCATTTTCCTAGCAGAATCTGTTTGGTATGACTGACATGTTCAGTACTCAATATTAATTGGAGGGTGAGCTGTAGATAAAGCCTAATACATGTGGGTGGTGGTGTTATGGTGGAGTGAGATAACAAGGATTCCATTTTCAATACAAAATGGGGAGGGGGGACGCAGAGATCTGAACCAGAGGCCATGCAGGGAAGATCTCAATGCCATTTCTTATTCATTTCATTTAGGTAACTCCCCTGGCTCAGAAATCATCAAAATTATAGCTACTTGCAGACCATTACTATAATTCATTGTCTAGAAAGGAGAAGTTTAAACATAAGCAATGGCATCGTCCGTGATTCATCACCAAGCTGCAGATGCCATGTATGCTGGATTTTAAAACTCAGTACTGTGACATCAGTCATTTTCACATTGCAGTTTGAGATTTGATGGGAATGTGAGCTTTAAATGGGGAAGAAAAGTCTGCCACACATTAAAATTCAGTGTTCAAAAGTATGTACTCATAAACTGATGTATATTCACACACTGCAAATATTTGACTGAAGTTAGCAGGCTCTTCTTATTTTCTGGGTAAGAAATACAAGTAGTACTGTACATCTTCCTCTTTAAACAGATAGCTGACAACAGCAATCCAGAGCCAATGAGTAATGTCTAGTTGTTTGTTCACTTACAGTCATTAAAGAATGCCTCCTAATCAGAGAAATGAGTAGACTCCAATTGCAATGCAATTACAAGGAAGACGTTGTCACCTTGCTTAAAACAATTACTTAAAAAAAAAACCAAGAAAATAAAGTGTTCATGGAAAGCAGCATACAAAAGTAACCAAGATATTGTCCATGCCAAACATTTTAGTTCAATAGAAATATTTCCATTTTCTCTTAGATTACATTCTTTCTCTGTTATGTGTTTTCTTGAGTCAAGCTATCAAAGTGTAATCATTTTGGAAGAGTTTGCAGTAATTGAGGAACAATTTAGCACTCACTTCATGCTGCTTTCCATCCTCCTCCCCCCAAAACTCCACTGAACAAAGTTATCCTCTTCCAATTATAAATTTATAATCTACATTCCTTCAGTTTTATGCAGGTATCACTAACTGAGAAGAAGGATGGTTTTGTCATGGAAACCAGTATGTTCACCTGGAAAGTTTCAGTTTGATTAAAAGAAAGAGGGGGGGGGAATCTGAAAAATTCCATCCAGCTGTATTCTACACTTTTAGTTACGGGGTGCAAAGCACTTGCATGGCCCATTAATGTTTAACAATTTTGTGCTCCTTAGTCTTCCATTGATTATAGTGATTCTGATTCATTTTAATGGGTATGAAGATGTCTTTCTTTTTTCATCTTTTGACAATTGTCTTATCATTGAAATTCAAATAAACCATTTAGTTGAAGTTTGCATGTGTTGTTATGCCTACATAGTGAATTTCCTTTAATACGTGAAATTGGGAAGTTCTGCTGATGTGAAGGATCTGACTTTTGGTAAACATCCTCAAGTGAGTTTGTCCCAGTTTATCTGACAGACTAATCCCTGTGCTTCTAATACTGTCTAAGGTGGTAAGGTTCTTCTCTATAATGAGTGTTATCCTTAACCTACATATATAACTACTTCTTTTCCAACATAAATGGCTTTTATATTTGGTATTGTCTGGTAAGTATGGTAAGATTCAGAAGGCAAACTAAACAGAAATCGAGAAGGCAGAAATTCTGATTGGCATTCTTCCTATTTGACATGTGGATATAACATAACGTGTCATTAGAAACAATAGATATAGCTATGAGCAGAGAGTTAATATTTCTTGGAGTTTCTTCCATTTGAAAAGAGCTAACCCAAATACACATTCTATTCAGAGTTTCTCTTAAATGGGGCTCTTGGCGCCTTTCAGATGTCCTTTCAAAATCCAAAACTAAGGTTATCAGAAAATAGCCTGTTGACACATCTTTGGTCCCTCATTCCTATTTTAAGTGCTTTAGTATTGCAGGTCATAGTTCAAAAAAACTGTCTACAAATAGCGCCATTAACTATGCGGTACATTAAATCTAGTCTTCAAAGTGAAATAGGAAATAGAACTAAATACACTCAAGGGAATCAAATGGGAAAATGAAGGTGGAATTTAAAGGACACTAATTGAGCATTTCAATCCAAAAATGACTCTGAACTTTGGCCTTTATATTCAATATGAGATACTTTGATTTGTTAACACCTCTGTGAATCTGTGTGTTGGAATATATTTTGTTAAGCTTGCCTTGTTCCAGTGATTGGTTTGTACTTTTTTTAAAAAATAGTTTTTCTCCAAAAATAAATGAATGCAAAATGGGGAAAAATAATAGTCCCCAAATGCAGTCCCATGGTGCCAATGCATGCCTTGCTACATACCAGGGACTTCTGCATAGACTTGCAAGATCTTGGGTATCAACATGCTGGAGTAAGTGGATGCACCACACACTCCCCAGTCCAAGTGGATAAGGAGTGAATGGAGAGGGATGGTGACTGAGATTGCAACTGAATGAGTACAGAACTGAAGTAATTTGGTGTAGACCAGCACAAGTTACTTCCTCCTGGAGCAAGTAAGAACCAGGTAGGGAACTGTATTTAAAAAGATGTGCTGAGTCACAGGGCTTCTGCTTGAATGAGGTGGTGTCCCTTATGCACTGCTTGTTCAGAGTTCAAGCCATTCACTTAGGCATTAACTACATTAGGATCTTAGCCTCAGGTGAACCTGCAATGGTGCAAAAATTTGGTGTAGACACTGCGCTAGTGTAAATGACGACTCTCACTGTTACAGCTTACCTTATCCATTTACACTGGTGCAGCATACCTGGTGTAGCTAGATCACTATTGCTATATTGGTGGCCGAAATCCTGATCTAGGCAAGGCCACTAAAGTTAACTTTTTAAAATCATCTATGAGTTAAATAGGATCATAATCTATAGTGACAGTGAAAACCTTATGTTTATTTTCATAAAGGCAACTCTTTGTGAAGTTTTTTGGGGGAGGAGTCATAGTCAAGCATGGCACTTAAATACAAGTTCTAATCATCTTTCTTAATGGGAGATGTTTCTTAATAGGAAGCATGTTTATTCTTGAGAAAAGTAGATTGAAGGAGGACCTGATAATTGTCAAATATGTTAATGGCTGTTATCAAGAGGACTGTGATCGGTTGTTCTCCATGTCCACTGAAAGTAGGACAAGAAGCAATTGGCTCAATCTGTAGCAAGGGAGATTTAGGTTGGATGTTAAGAAAAACTTTCAAAGGATAGTTCAGTACTGGAATAGGCTTTCAAGGGAGGTTCTTTTTAAGGACAGGTTAGACAAACACCTGTCAGGGATGGTCTAGGTATATTTGGTCCTATCTCAGTGCAGAGTGATCGAGTAGATGACCTGCCAAGGTCCCTTCCAGCCCAATATTTCTATGAATCTGTGATTCTGAGTTCTCCCAGCATTCAGATGATTGAGCCTTTCCCTAACATGGTTACTCTCTGTATCCTGCCTAATAGGGTGCTGGATGACACCCTAAATCACACAATGTATTTTGTTTAATTTGAATTTGCAAGTATAAAGGTTTGGGTGTTACACAGCTATCCCCTGGAATGAATGGTGCTGTCAGGTTTTATATACTCTGAAACCAAAATTCCACCTCTGGAGAAGACCGGGGGATTCAGTCATGTCCAACTAATTAAGGTGGCTCTGAGATGCAACTACAGGAAATAGTGGCTAGATGACCGAGAAAGAAAGAGGCTCAATAGGAGCAGGGAAGCCATAGGGGTTTGCTCTTATTCCACAGTTTTGCACTCTCTGGCTGCAAAGCTGGCAGAGGCCCTGCAAGTTGTGTCTCTGTGCTGCTTTTGGTCGTAATTGGATAGTTGTTAATCAGAGGCAAGTGCCTTCTCGAGTGGAAGCTGATTTGTTGATCTCCATTATTTATTTATTTATTCATTCTGATAGCAACTGCAGTGTGACTGGTGCTACCTACACGCAGGAAGAGACCCTTTCTGCCCTGCAGAGTTTATAATCTTAAACCCAATGCTGACTTTAATAGACTCCATGCTGGCAGAACACTGTATGTTAAGGGAGGTCCTTTCAGGACCAGCGCTTAAGAAAAGAATTTCAGCCTCTTATCGTGTGTGTCAGTCAGTCATAGCAACCCATCTAGTTCTCCAGTGCTTTGCAGTTGGCCAACTGGATATGCTCCAGGTGCTAGCCCAGCAAAAATGCCCTCAGCTGATGGGCTGTGACCCCACCTTATGCTCAATTTTCAGGCCAAGTCTAATATTGTAGAATTTGACAAAGGTTTAAAATGTAGAGTTTAGTGGCAATGATTGCTTGTTGTGATGCACTAATTTACTCTAGTTCAAACAGCAGATATTTTCCCATTGGGTATGCATAGGGGTATTATTAAGAGTCTATTACCAAATGTTTATAATAAGATTGCTGTTTGTGTCATTAAAAAATGCTCTCCTATTGCTTATTGGAGGTAATGACAACAGCTGAAGTATGTTTGGAAAATTGAAGCAGGCAGTAATATGCCATTTAGCTAACTGGTAAATACTATTAGGGAACTAATTGCTAGACAGGATATCCAGCTTTGAGCATTGCGTGCTGTGTGCAAATATAAATTAAAAAGAAAAGATTAAAATGTATTTAATTTGCTTAAAAAAGAGTGGAAGATAGTACCTTAGTCTGTTACCATATTAATTTCAATAAAATGAAATTAGATGCTTTTGATGCCACATGCATTATAGTTTTAGGTATGAATGTATGTTACCACATTACAGATAACATTTCAAGTTGAAGTTAGTCCATTAATGTACCTTAAAATGTAATTTGTTAATTAAAATCATATTATTTGTATTTTGGTAGTACCTGTCTATGGAATCACTGGGGTATTTGCATGCCTCTCAACATTAATGGATTTTTTCCTCTCAGTGCCCATGTGAGATAGGGAGGTACTATTATCCCCATTTTACATGTGGGGAACCTGAGCACAGGGTACATTAAATGACTTGCTCAAGGTCAGACAGGAAGTACATGACTTAACCCAGAATTGAGCCTAAGTCTATTGCCCTGTCTTCTAGAGCATCCTTCATCTCAAAGATCAGGGCCCCGCTGTGCTAGACATTCCACACCTCTATATAAGAAATAGATGATTCTTGCTCTAAAGAGTTTGAATTCAGATTTTTAGGCTGAGCTGCTAAAGCTGCCATTAAAATTAATGAGGAACAGATCCCTTAGATGACTTTAAAGATCTCAGCCTAAATTTCTATTTCCTTTACCAGCTGAACTATGGGGAAGGAATAACCCCGTTCCCTTTGTCAGCCCCTCCCTCCCCGCCTTAGAAAGTGTGATGACTGCAATCAGTAGGTGAAGTGCATCTCCTAATAGCATGCTCATGAGCTTGATTGTCATAGAAGCAGGCAGCGTTACAAACCTCAGTCCATGGAAGTAAGCATCTTAGGGGCTGAAACCGGTATAATGACTGCATCTGAGAGGGAAGTGCCCCTTTGAATAGGTAGTTAGTAGCAATCTTTGCAGTTTGTATAGACTGTGAGAGTTGGAGAATGTCAAAGGCAGGCTTTAGATAAAATCTTTGCCATAATTATACATTAATGTATTGCACAAAAGCCTTGCAGCACAGGATGTGATTGTGGGGTCTGTTTTTCCATGAAAGAGACATGGTAGCTGAGCATGTGAGACTTGGAGCCTCTCATTAATGTCTTCAGCCCTTCCCGAAGTATCTGGCAATCTCACATGTGACTGGAGTCTTTGAAACTTACGGAACATTGCTATGTAATCTTGTTCAGCTGTGACCTCACATTTTTCGGCCATGTCTTTCATGTCACAAGGAGTTCACCATAATGACATTTGCAAAAGTTAATTGTAGCAAGGAGTGATTGGATTGTTCATGTCCACAGCATCTCAGCTGGCCATCTGATTAGCCCGTTTCTCATCTGACCAGCACATGACATAATAACGAAGCAATGCAAGAAGTATTTATATGGGAACAAGTTCATACAGCCAACGTAGAGAGGAAGATACTTTAACTTCACTCAGCTGCTTTTCTTATACAATGCCTTGGCTCTTCTCCAAACCAATCAGGTCTAAGTGACTTCGTAAAGTCATCCTACACTGGGCATACACCTTGGACTGGGCCTTAGAGAGGCCCCTGGGTCAGCTCCCAGAAAAGTTTGGCTCAGCTAGAATGAATTCCCATATCAACCTACTGTGATCTTTTGATTCTACAAGCCTCAATATTTTATTACCAAAAATAATAGACCTACTTCAGTGGGCATTTCTGGACAGGATGTGGGCAGGACCATGCTCTTCCCCCATTGCACATTAGGATGAATGTGCGGGGTGCAGCAAAGGCTTCACCGATGATGTGTGCCAAGAGAGCCTCTCTTGGTATTCCTCTCTTTGAATGCACACAACCTGCAGTCACTCCTCAGGCAGTTCATTCCCACTTCCACTCCCTAGTAATGCAGCTCAGATTGACAAGAGATTGACAGTATCTCTTTAAAGTATGCAACAGAAAAAAGAAAGCAATCCTAATATATAAAATATTGCAGTCATGGGAAACTTGCAAACTAGGCACTTTGGAGATAGTCCTGGGAGAAAAAGTTGTGTGTACCAACTGCTGGCTATGTAATAGAGTGAATTAAATTCTTCTGCACATGCCCCATTGTTTGTATGTCCCCTGCATGTCATTGCTTTAGATATTCAGACCAGGATCCTCATGGGGCCTAGACAGCAGTATAGCTCTGCCAAGTGAGCCAGAACGAAGTCTGCCTCTGGCTAAACCAGTGGGGATTCTGCTAAGCTGCTTTCAACGTAGAAGTCATTCTTAGAGAAAACACAGAGGGATCATTTAGAGAGGAAGATTAATGAAGACAAGAAAAATGATAAATGAGAATCCAAACTTTGGTGGTGTTTGATATTCAAGCCTTGGTTGCGACAGACATATCTTCATGTAATATAGCAGGTCATGTTATACGATCCAGTAAATGAGCCCCATGGAAAATTATCACTGGCATTTTTCTCGTTAATTCAGTTTTAGATGTTCAGAGTCCTTGATTTGCAAGTATGCTGAAATTTGTGGCCATTTGTATTAAGCAGAGGTCATATTTAAGTGTATGTCATTAAGAAAATACTCCTTGGTTTCTTTTTTACTTTTTCTGAGGCCATGTCTACGTTGCATTTGCTACAGTGATACAGCTACGGCACTGCAGCTGTGCCACTGTAGTGCTATAGAGTAGATGCTTCCCACATCAACAGAAGTTTTGGGGTTTTTTTCCCCATCAATGTAGTTAATCTACCTCTGAGAGGCACACCCAGATGTGTTTACACTGGGATTTAGGTGACCCAACTACGACACTCAGGGCACAAAATTTTTCACTGCCCTGAGCAACATAGTTTGGTCAATCCAATTTTTAAGTGTAGACCAGTCCTCAGCTTTGACTGATTTAAGGAATGATCCCTAAGGAAATTATTTTAAAGATAAGAGAATAAATACTCCAAGAGTTTCTTAAATTCAAGGTTCTTCTTTTATGATAATCTTTTGAGGAAATTCAGCCCTCATGACTCATTTAAACAAGGTGATGCATTTTGATTAGTGCCAGAGATAATGGATGTAAGCTGTTGGGGAGATAAATTAATGGTTATCATAGTTACATTTCTTTTAAAACAATTTTCAGATGGGAACTGAATTGCAGTAGGAGAGTCAATAGGCCAAGAAGACCCATGCTGGTTGGGAACTGGATCCTTGTAATAATGCTTAGATATCTTTAATTTTCTTTAGCTCTTCATCAAAATACCGAGGTGTCCGGTGGCACCTTAAAGACTAAAAGATTTATTTGGGCATAAGCTTTTGTGGGTAAAAAACCCACTTCTTCAGATACATGGAATGAAAATTACTGATGCAGGCATAAATATACTGACATATGAAGAGAAGGGAGTTACCTTACAAGCGGAGAACCAGTGTTGACAGGGCCAATTCAATCAGGGTGGGCCTCCTGATCAGTTATTAGGAGTGGACCACATCCACCCTGATTGAATTGGTCCTGTCAACACTGGTTCTCCACTTGTAACTCCTTTCTCTTCATGTGTCAGTATATTTATGCCTGCATCTGTAATTTTAACTCCGTGCATCTGAAGAAGTGGGTTTTTTACCCACAAAAGCTTATGCCCAAATAAATCTGTTAGTCTTTAAGGTGACACTGAACTCCTTTGTTTTTTTTGGATACAGATTAACATGGCTACCCCTCTGATACTTGACATCAAAATACCCCTTTCCACTGTCCATCTGTACAAAGCTAATGAATCAGGAGTTACCAGTCTTCATTTATTTTCACCTTTACAAAAGTAGGTTGCTAATTTTAATAGAAATAACCACTTAATCAGAAACAGAAATCAAATATTATACAGTGCATACTATTATATGAAACATGGTATAGGAACCCTAATTTATGCATCTCCTATTTTATTGTAATTTTAGCTGTTTAACCTTTTTTGCATTAACAGTTTAAAAATAATTTTCTTGGTGTTTTTCTAGGACATTGAAAAGGGTAGAGAAAATGTTCTATGCTTAATAACAACAGACTTTAAATGGTCATATTTAGGCTTTAAAACTCACACCTTTTTCTGAAGATGGAATGGTGGAAGGGTCAGATTCTACTTTTGTTGTTGCTGCTGTTGAGCTGAAGGTAGTTTTCTGAAAAAATAGTTTAACAGGTGAGCAGAGCACTGGTTTTATGTTCTGAAAGCTTTATCTTTACAACTGAGATAGATAAAAATGTTTTACATCAAAGCTAGAATAAAAGAAAATTATAGAGAAACTCTAAAATCACAAGTCCTTTGACTTTCTCATGACCCTGGTTTTAACACTTTATAAATAATGGTTATTTTTAATTTTGGAAGATTTGGCTCTGGGGTTTCAGTTAAATATTTAATATCCTCCTCATGCAGATTGTCACAGCATCTCCTGTGCCTGCTCATTGCCTGCTGAAGACAGACAGATGTTAGCCAGATGTTAGTGGATGCCAAATGTTCATGCACATAAGTGATTTTTCAGTTAGATTATTTTTAATTCCTTTTCCCTCTATTGCAATCAAAGCAAACAAACTGATTCTCAGTGTCAGGTTCACGTATACCAAGTTTCAAACTTGAGCCATTTTTTTACATGCCTGATTCAATAAATACATATATATAACAATGGTTTGACACTTTTCAGAATGGGAAACAATCATTTTTCCTGTACTCTCACATCTCAAAAATGGTTGAAGAGATTTTATACAAAGTCAAATCTACTCACCATTTCAAAAAGAACAAAGAAACAAACACACACAACCCCCCAAACCACCTACATTCAAGAAGATTTCAAGTGTGGAAAATTTCATCCAGAATGGTAAAAGTTGCAGAAAGTTCCAAGTTTGTGAATATGAGATTATAATGGCAAACTTTTGGCAATTTGCTACTTTAGATGTAGCATGTTTTTAGGGGGCTAAATCCTGGCTATCCTATGACTGCTTTACATGTGTCCAGTGACACAAAGCAACCATAAACTCAGCCAGATGAACCAGCAAATGGAGTGTCTCTTATCATGAGGGAACCCTGATGTGATGTTGTGGCTACTAAACCAATCTCCCCTACAGCTCCTGGCCAGATGATTTCCATAGTTCAGCAATTCCCATCTACTGGAATGGCCATTTGCCAATTATAAGAAGCTGGGTGTAAATTACAAAACCCGCCAGCCATAAAACAACCTTTGCTGACCCCTAAATGCAAACCAAAATCATGGCCAAGATACCTGCTATAATATACACATGACCTCTTCCTCCTCCCCCGCCCCAAGTCAATTGTTGAAAAGAAAGCATTCCAGATGGCTAGAAATCATTTGTTCTTTCTTACCCTGGAGAAGTGTTTCTTCACCAAAAAAAAGAATGAGTGTTACGTGTTTATTCTAGAGTTCCATTCATAATTTACATTGCTCATGTGCTAATTGGCAGATCTAAAGCATCCTTTTCCAATGGCTGAATAAAGAGCTGGGGCAACACATTGAATGCTCTGGCCCCAATCCTGTAAATCACTTAAGCACATGTTCAACTTCAAGCATGTGAGAAATTCCATTGATGTAAGTCACAATATTCAGACGGGCTCAGCACCCATAATCACACCACATTGCGGGCTGACCTTTTGAAAAAACTTGTCATAATCATCTCAGTGGGAGCTTCTAGGTGCCAAGTACTTTTGCTAGTTTAATCGGTTCCCTTTTTGCACCAGAGCCAGTAGCAATGTAGCCATTAAGTCAAGCTAACCACGGCTACCTCTATGTGTGGAGTGGGAAGAGGAAAAAGTCTCCTTGTGTTTCTGTTCCCTGGATAGGGAAGTAGTTCAGCTTTGATTGGTTTCCACCCTCCCAAGAGATAGTCCTGAGTGGAGGTAAGGAGAACTGCCCCAGTGCCTTTCATGACTCTCCCCTAGGAACTGCTCGCTTTGTTCTTGGTTTCCTGTTTTCTTGGACAGAAGAGTAAGAAAAGAGTAGAGAGAGTAGAGTAGAGTAGATGAGAAGAGTGTGGGAAGGAGGAGTGGGATGAAGATGGAGAGGAAAAACAGTAAATTCAAGGTATGGGAGAGATAAAAGAATAAAATAAAATCCTGAACACTGAAGTAAAACACCTATTTAAAATGGAATGGAAAGATAGGTCAAGATATTCAGTAGGGAAAAGGGAAAAGAAATACAGAACAAAAACCCACAAGAGAATTATTTAATAAAATATATATTTTATAGAAACCAGATACAGAAATGTTACATTAACCATAAACGTTTACCAAACGTGTGTTTACTAAAATTGTTAGGAGGAGTGTGAATTCAGGTACTTTGGATAAATGATTCTGGTTTGAATCCACCTCTTCCTGAATGGCAACTGATATTTACTACCTCTGCCAAGGGAACTCTAAAGTGACTATTGGCGGGAGGCAGTCTTTGAATGAGGTCTTGATGAAATGATAGGCTCCTCATTTATTAAAGTCTGTACAATATGAAGAGACAATAATAAAAAGAGGTAACAAAATGTTAGAATGCGCAGCAGCAGCCGGAGCAGCAGAAATATTTGTGCCTAAATTGTTCTAAGATTATGCAATTATTATAGCAATTCCTTCCCTTACTGTAGATTTCCCAATCAAATGGGGTGACAAACTTTTAAGAATAATGTAGGTACTTAGTAAAACAAACCCAGAGGCAAGAAAATTGATCCAGGACCCTATATGGGAAGCTGAAAAAAACGCATACATGTAGCTTAAACAAAAATTAAAGTCAGGAAGGGAATTAATTGGAGTGTGGTATTTGAGACCTAAGGAGCTATAAAGGGTGTTGCTCCTTAGACTAAAATCAGATAAAAGGGCAGAGGAGTATACATGCAAATTAAGGCAATACACAGATGGTTGTATATTAGGTCAAGTCCTAGGGTTATTTCAGAAATTAAAGCCTCATGGGATATTTGGATATGAAACAGGCAGTAAACCCCTGTGAAGCCAATAGCCTTTTTGCACAGCCACCAATACCAGTCCTTTCCAGAATATCTTGCATTTATCTGAACTAAGTTTTTGTTATATAGTTATGCTGCAGTAGCATTCTAGTTCCCACCTGCTCTCAAAGAGAGACACATTTGGCAAAATTCTAGTAAGCAGTACTGAGGGCACAGTCAATAAAAGATACAGGACTTTTCAAGTGTGGAGGGAGAATAAGATTGGTGTCCAGCAAACTAGCTGCAGACTTATGAAAGAAAAATAACTGTTTGATATGTAGTGCTCTATGGAAGCAATAATCTTTGAGGTCTGGCAAAGTGGTCAACTGAATAGAAACAGGTTTTACCTTGTGTACTTGTGTGTATATAATCTTTTAATTGTTTTTTTCAAGATGTGCAATATGTAACTGTGAGATGCTATTTGTATTTTCCTCTTCCTCTCTCCTCTCTTTTCTGTATTGTTTATTACATGCTTTTGTTGCATCTTCATTACCTGTTTTGAGGCCTTATAATCTAGTGGGACAACTCATGGGCCAGTACTTTGAATCAGGTTCCCCATAGCAGCAGAATTTTAGTCCTTCGTCATGCTTTTCTTTGCTTCACAAATGCCTATCAAAGCAACTTTCATAGACGACTCTTTCTTCGCAAATCCCAGAACCTGCCACCTAGGTTTTCCTAAAGCATCTTCCCATTAAGGCTCCTGTCTCTGCTCTTTGTAGGTATCACCTACCATTCTTCTTCCTGTTTGGTACAGAGAGCTCATCCCCGGTCCTTTTCATGTTTCTGGTGTCTCTCTCTCATTTGAATTGCTGCTTCTGAGTTGTCACATGACCCTTGGTCATCTGACTCAACTGTTCAGCCAAGGCTTTGGAACAGGGCACTGGGTCACTTGCCTGCCCCATTGTACCAGTGCCCTATTAGAGACACCAGCTACAGTGTATGTTTTTTATGGGGCCTAAGAAGATGGAGCTTTGATCCTTATTAGGGCCTTCGGAATATACATAACAGTGATTTGTTTTTGTATTGACAGGTTGTGGTCTGTTTTAGAGTTCTGCTTAATCATTAGTACTGTTTAGGTCTGTCCCCTCTTTTTCCTGGCACCTTAAATAAATCAGACCCAATACGGTGGCCAAATTTGCTAATTTGTTGAGAAAAAACATTTGCATTTTAATAGGTGCATGGGGAGGATGGGGTTCCTCTGGCTGTAATCTGCAGTGATATGCCTGGGAGAAGAAAAAAGCAGCTGTTTGTTTTCACTGAGGTAGTGACATAATTCAATCATATTCATATCAGAAAGGAACATGCTAGGATTCAGCAAGGAAATTTGCAAAACCATTGATCAAACCTAGTCAGTCAAGTGGTGTTAACTATTCAGTCCAGGTGGGTTTTTTTCTGATTCTCTCCCCGCCACCTGCAAAACAATAATGCAGTTACTACTTAATAACAGGAGACTATAGGATTTTTGTGCATCTCTGTTGGATTTCTAACCTCATCCATTTTATCTTGAAAAGTTTTTTTTTAAAATTACTTTCCAAGAAAACAATTCTCCCACCCCGCATCAAAATCTAAACAACCCTTCATTTTGGGAACATTTTGTAATGGAATCCAAATTTCTATAATGGGCCAAATGATAACTCTCAATCCAAAGATCCCTGAATTCTGGGGAAATTAGAATCTGGATCTGAACTGTGTGGCTATGACCTATTTCAAATCCAATGTATGTAAAATATTAAGGTTTTTACGTAGTCTCAACATAAATGCAGTTGAAGTGTGGCACTTTCAGTGGCATTCCATTTTGGTTTTTTGGGTTGTTTCAAGCTCCAAATTTGGGTTGTGTAAACCCCACAACTTCAGGATTTTGAACTCAGATGAACCAAACTGAACAGATATTTGCCCAGTTCAAACTCAGTCTTTTTATCTTTATATTTTATCTTTAATTAAAACAAGACTGAAACTTTACCAAAATGTCTGTGCTAATTGCTTTATTCCAGCCTTGGGATCCCTCTTAGCAAAATGTTGCATCACTTTGCACTAAAAGATGAAACCACGTTTTCCAAAGCTCTTTTTTCTTTTAGTCTTACCTATCATTATGAACAGTGACTGCAGGCTAGAAGATTAACCAAGGGAACATATATTCCATCCTCATCTCCCCTCATTATGATACTGATAAAATTCATGAATTTTTAGTCTTTCTCTTCATAGGCAAGTGACATTGTAAAGGCAAAGTGAGAAAATTTTGCTCCCAAACTCTGACATCTCATCATTAATGGAGTGATATGTTTTATGCTCATTTTTTCTCCAAAGCTGCTGTTAAGGAATGGATGGATAGGCAGTGCTCCCTATTACCACGGGAGGTGGTAGGAGTGTGTGCGATCTTATTTTCTATCTGTATAATCACATTGCGTCATCTGGAGGAGCTATAAATTGTATTCTTATTTTGTACTTTTAGGGGTGGTTGCAGGTAGACGTGTGATCTCATAATCTTTGATGGGTGTGTGGAGCAGTACATGTTCAACAAAATGTTATTACTTTGCAGTATTAGATATTAGTGGCAAGGTGGATGACTTCCTATTTCTTTTCTCTGCCCCCAGGGGCACTGGCATAGCATATATTTGTGGGTATTGAATGCATAAATCTTTTTAATTTTTCATCAATGTGTGTTGGCTTTTTGCTTCTTCAAGCAAGGCTTAAAGTGTGCAGAGCCTGCCAAAATAAAAAAGGGCAAAAACCTTCCCAGAGACCTCAGAGGATTTGATAGCATGGATACATTATAAATGTATTGAAATAGGCTGTCTCAGCCCCATGATTTTTGGGGAAACGAATGAAGTACCATTGTGTAACGTCAGACCCATCATTTCTTTGAGACCTTCTTTAACTTCTGTCTTCAAATTCTAGTAATAAATTATAATAATAGAATCAGAGCACAGTACTTAGAACATACACAGACAGCTACTGTGCCTGGAATGTAACATTTTGTTTTATTATTACATTTATGTATATGTGCATCTTAAAAGCTACATTAAAAGCATGTTAAGGTTGCACAGTCAAGCAGTCACAAGCTAGGAAATCTAGTATTAAGATTACCCATTTGAGCTTAATTTACCCCCTTGTGTGTATGCATTACAATGCCCACACTGAAATATCTAAGTGTATAACAAATATTAATGGATTTATATTCACAACTCTGTGAGATTAGGTAATATTATTATCCCTTTTTAACAGCTATGGGAACTGAAGC
This sequence comes from Gopherus evgoodei, assembly GCF_007399415.2. Classification (NCBI taxonomy): domain Eukaryota; kingdom Metazoa; phylum Chordata; order Testudines; family Testudinidae; genus Gopherus; species Gopherus evgoodei. The sequence continues at coordinate 121,836,294 of NC_044326.1, read as the reverse complement.
ATAAAGATATGAACAGCAAAAGTGTCCACTAAATTTGGAGTGCCCAATTTGTGAAGCCTAGGGTCTGATTTAGCAGAGTATTAATAGTTATAGCACTTTGTATGCTCAAAATACAGCTTTGCTTGACTTCAGTTGTAGCCACTAATTCAGTACTTATGCAAATCAAGCCCTAGATCTCTCATAGTACCCAGAAAAAGAGGAAGGCATATGTAGTGGCCACATGAAAATTTTGGTTTCAGAGCCTTGCCCAGCATCACATAGGAACTCTGTGGCATAGGCAGGGACAGAATCCAGTTCTCCAAGGTGACATTCAAGTTCCTTAACCTGAGAGCATCTTTTCTCTTCCTGAAATTCCCTGCCTCAATCACCAGAAATTACATATTCTTCAGGAAATAATCCACAGATTTTACAGACAACAGCCTCATTCACTGCACAACCCTGATTCATCCCCAGAGCACCATCCATACTATGCAGGCAGGATTTTATGGAAAAAACAGTATGTAATCATAGATGCTGTATCATAATGGAGGAAGAATTAAGTTTACATAGGTAATCTTAATTCTGGAGCCTCCTGATTTTTGAGTGCTTCTGTTTGCAATCTTAGTATTTTAACACAGTTTTTCAGATATATAATTTCCGTTAAAAAAAAATGAAAAAACAAGAATTTCCATCCTATTGAGACATGACTCCCAGCTTGTGTCTCAGAAGGGTTTGGACTTCTAGATTCATAGCACAGACCTCTACCACTTGAGCTAATGCAGTAACTGTTAGCAGTAGTGCACTGTTATCCTCTGTCTGGACCAGGCACTACAAGAGAATGAGATGCACACTTGCCAATGGGGTTCACAGCTATTTGCTGACAGCAGAGGAAAGTTAAAATAATGTGGGCACTGGGATTCAATTCCAGGTGGCATGAAAGAGTGTGTTCTAGTGCTCGTACTGTCCTGCCCTTATGCCTCCAGCTTACTTATGATCCTCTCAGCTCTTGTCCTCTCCACACCATGGTACCTGTCCCCCTTTCTTCCTATCTGCCCCACTCCTGCTCCTTTCCTCTCTGCTCCTATCCTACCTTTCTGCCAGTCTAGTCCTCATCCTTTGGTTCCTGTCTCTTTCCTTCTGTGCATACCACTCCCTCATCAGTTCCTGCTTTACCATCACCTCTGCTCTCCCATTCCTTCTTCTCTCCTTGTTTCTGAATCCTTTACATTTGAAGCAGATGCTTCCTCCTCTACTCTGCTTGGGCACCAGCTGGGGGGAAGTAGGCATGGAGAGCACAGGAGAGGCAGGCTCCCTCCTCTCAGTTCCAGTGCCTCAGAAGATCCCAGCTGTAGGGATGTGCACTTGCAGGGAAAGTCCTGCTTATCCCCTACAGCCCTAGGCTGGAGCATGCTCGCTCACTCTGTGGGCATAGCTCAAGTGCAGTCCACTTGGTCACAGGGAACTGTGAAGAGAAGCGACATGTTTAATTTAGACAGAATCTCTAGAGAATTTAGCTGCCAAACTCTAGCAAGTTTCTACTGAGCACGAGGAAACTGAGAGTTTTAGGTGGCTTATAACTTGGCCAAGTGTGGATGGATTTTCATGGGGAGTGGAAAGGGCATATCCTTAGTGCCAGAGTGACCTCCCTGCCAAATTTCAAGTCCTTGCTTCAAAGTATGGAGGCTTCTCAACAAAATCTTTTTTTTTTAAACAAGGGCGAGCATTTTCCCCCATTCTCAGAAATGGCTGAACTGTTTTAGCTGAAACATTCAAAATAAATAGTAATAATAATAATTCAGTCTGAGGCAGATTCAGAGCATGGAGAATTTCAACCCAGTTAAAGTTTGGTGAAGTCAAAAGCAACTGAAACAGGGCTAGGCAACCTTAAACATAAGTAGTGCTACCAATTCACTCTATAATTTGTCTCACCGTGCACACTGGGAAATAAAATATTTCAGGAAGGATTACAAAATTAAATTGTAATAAGCCCATGTTGATGTACAGAGTACTTGTTGTGTTACAGTGCTCACAAAGGGTGACACTGGCATTCATGGCTGAGAGAACTATAGCCAGGAAGATCTCCACCTCTCCCCCGCCATTAGCAACCCTCTTAGGATATTCAAATGCCGTACAAGAATAAGAGGTTCAAATGAATTTATTTTTAGGGTTTTTTTTTTTATTTTTAAATTGTGTCTGAAGGATGTTGTTGGGACAGAATATACAGTCCCTATAGTTGAATTTTGCTGTAGCCATGAGAGAGCCTTTAAAAGGTTCTAAGTTAAAACATTCATTAAAGCCTTAACAAACGAAGTCATTCCCCTTGGACTCTCTCTTTCATCATCTGGTTCTTGCTGTTGCTCTTTTAGGCTTTGTTTTTTGTCCATTCCTTTCTGTGTTCTAAATCACACTGTTCCTTCCCTAACCCATGTTTTGAAACTATACAGAAGCTGTCAGCCACTGGAGTGTTTCCACAATACCTGACCTCACAACATACCCAGGGCTTCTGCTTCGCCTTACAAGAGGCTTGGTATTAACTCCCGACACTGCTGTTGTTCCCTTGCTGCTTCCTCCTTATTGTTCGGTCTAGTACATTGTACTTGATTGGATTGGGCAGCGTGACTGGCCTCAAATTCTGCTCTTCCCCAGACTGTACTAACATAACATATTTCATAGAGAACATCCCCTGTCTTAGAAATGTTGAGCTTGTTTCTCTGCCCAACCCAGCCCACTCACTAATGAAAGTCAGCAGTGACTCCTTTGAAATCAGTGGATTTACAATGGTACAAAACCAGTGTGAGTGACCTCAGAATCAAGACTAGAGGCCTGCTAAGACTGCTAAGACTAGAGGCCTGATTTATAGAACCATTGAACACCCAGAAATCTAACTGAAGTCAGTGGGAGCTGTATGTGCTCTGCATCTCTGAAAACCAGACCCTAGTTGACATTGACCTCTTTATGAGGTAGGACAGCCCCAGACTCCCCCACGTTGAATTACAGTGCGTAGTTCAAGCAAACCAGAGTTTAAGATAACAGGAGCTGGCCAAAGCTGAGAATATTTAATAAAAAGAAAAGTCATTCTTTAAACTTGAAGATTATGCCCTCTTCTTAGTATATAAAGCTAAGCACTGCTGTGAGCACATATATATCTTTGTCAATGTTCTCAGTAAATTTGGTAACTGCTTCTCTGACCCTTCCTTAGATTTTGATGTCTCAGTAACACATTTAAAGATGCAGTAAAAGCAAAATGTCAAACAAGATGACAGGGAGAGATTACTGTATAAAGGTCAGATACCTGAAGGTTAGAGAGAAGAGCATGATTCTCTCCATTTCAGAAACACAGTAGGAGACCCCCCAAGATTGTGGCCTGGTAACCTTGAATCACATGCTTTAGAGCCAGACTCCTGAAGGTTTTCTGTCAAAGAAAGTCCGTGTACACTTTGACTGTATGCCAAAACTGTCAGTGGCAGAACATATCTTCACACAGAGGACACCTATCAGAAGGTGAGAGAGTTCAGATGGAAAATGCATGTTGTTCTTGTTAACATCAACTGGGCATTTAATTGATCATGCAGGGGAATATATTTGCATTTACTGCAATAAATAGGCCTTGGCTGCTGCTGCTCTCTAATCAAGTTATGTCAGATCCTCTGCATAGATACCTAGTTGTAGGAGAACAGGCATAAATTAAGTGGTGAGGATTGAGATGCTGATCCAAAGCCCACTTTGGTCTTCCCCAGGAATTGAAAGTAGATGGGGTGTTCAAATTTACAATGAGGATTGGATGTAACTAAGGACATGTCTACACTATGAAATTAGGTCAAATTTATTAAAGTCGAACTTTAGTCTCTGATTTTACAAAATCCAATGCTGTATGTCTCCACTATGCACATTCCGTCTTTGGAGTGCATCTCCACTACCATAGGTAGCATCAACTCACGGATCGATGCACTGTGGGCAGCTATCCCACAGTTCCTGCTGCCAACTGGAATTTTGGGTTAGGCTCCCAATGCCTGATAGGCAGTGGTGCAAATAGAAATCATTTCTTGCCGGTACTGCACTCATGTGAGGGACATGGGGGGGGAGGGGGCGCGGGGCACATGACCTCTCCATGTGACTCCTCTCTGTCATGCCCCTAGCCTGGAGGCCCCAAACTTTCCCTATCCCCTCTGACACCTGCCTTTGTATATACAAACATCAACATGCTTAACTACTCACTTTCCCCCCAAATATTCAGTATACAGTCTCTTTATATGGAATATGGGAGTTGGGTGAGGAGCCATTTCAGCATATGTATGACTTATTAAAAGACCAATTTTAAGTAGAACTGTATCATAAACTGCTTGATGGTATTGTACCCAAACATTGCATTTAAATGGAGGATTCAACTGCCTTTATAGGAACAGTCTCCTGAAACTCTTACCAGCTCACAAAAGTGATCAATGGTCATGCAAATAGTCCCATTGTCTTCAGTGGGATTGATCAAATGATTAAGGGTTCACAGGATTAGGTTCCAAGTTTCTAAATTGTTGTGGATGAAACTGACAATGCCTGAACTGTGAGATCAGAAGGAGCTTCATTCAAATAAAGGTGGGCAAATATGTGATAAGTCTTAGCTCTATTGCTAAGATGAGGAACATATTTTCAGCAAAGCTCTTGGCAAATTCCTGAGACAGCTGGTTTAAGGCCGTCCGTGTCCGGCATTATAATCTGCACTTATTGTTCTCTCATCCACGAAGTTGGAAAAGGAGACATTGTTTTCTTTGTTTTGCTGCTCCAGTTTCAGTTTAAAAAAAAAAAGCATGTTAGACTAGTTTGGCTGCAAAGAAGAATTCTAGGTACACTGGGGACAACTCCTGATTCCCATCGGGCTGCAGAACTGGGCTGACATGAAAACCCAAACATCCTCTGGTCAATGAAAGCAGAGGCATTCCTCTAATTATTTGGACTTGATGTGATGCAGTTTGGATGTAATGGATAATTCAGACCAATGGGGAGAAACAGAATCAAAAATACTGTTTAAACACCTTCTGTTCCCGACCATCACCATCTCTCCCTTCTTGAGGACTCCTAACTAATGTAACAACACAATACTTAAACTAACAAACTTAAACAAAGCCTTTGTCTAAGTTTGTTAGCATATGTTTTGTGCTGTTAAAGCCATATAAAGAATGAATGTTCCCCCTAGCCGTGTTCTGCCCCTTTAAGGAGCAGAGTGCAGCCCCCAGCCTTTCCAGTACCCTGTACCTGCTGCAAATCTCTTACTGGTACTGCATACTGGAGGATACCACCCTACTTGCACCTTTGCTGATGGACAAAAACATTTTCGTGAGGTGTTTTGGGTATATTTTGTCAGCTTCCCATGATGCACTTTGCTCCTCCCTGAAAGCAAGGGCAAACATTTTTGTGCCTAGCCTGGGTTACTCATGCAGACACCCTAGCACAGCAAGCATGGATCCTGCTCAGCTGTACGCTGTTGTTTTGAGAGTTGCAAATACCTCGCGCATTGTCCTGTGGTGTTTGCAGAGCCTAGCCAGAAGCTGCCGCATGGAAAAATGTGATGCCATGCAAATAGCTGTGTTGGAAGCCATGGAACGGAGCAATTCACACATGCTGGCAGCCGGGCTTACTGACACAGTGGAACGCTGCTTCTGGGACAGGGAAACAAGCACAGACTGGTGGGACCGCATCATGATGCAGATATGGAATGAGGAGCAGTGGCTGCATAACTTTCGAATGTGTAAGGTCACTTTCTTGGAACTTTGCAAATTGCTTTCCCGAGCCCTGAAGCACAGAAATACCAAAATGAGACCTGCTCTGACAGTTGAGAAGCGAGTGGCGATAGCCCTGTGGAAGCTTGCAATGCCAGATTGCTACCAGTCAGTGGGAAATCAGTTTGTAGTGGGTAAATCTACCGTGGGGGCTGCTGTGATCCAAGTAGCCAGGGCAATCAATTCACTTCTGCTGAGAAGGGTAGTGACTCTGGGAAACATGCAGGACATAATGGATGGCTTTGCCATAATGGGGTTCCCTAACTGTGGTGGAGCGATAGAATGCACATCCCTATTTGAGCACCGGACCACCTTGCCAAAGAGTACATAAATCAGAAGGGCTACTTCTCAATGGCGTTGCAAGCACTAGTGTATGACAGGGGCTGTTTCACTGACATCAATGTAGGATGGTCGGGAAAAGTACATGACGCGTGCATTTTTAGGAACTCCAGTCTCTTCAGAAAGCTGCAAGAAGGAACTTTCTTCCCAGACCGGAAAATTACCATTGGTGATGTTGAAATGTCAATAGTTATCCTTGGAGACCCAGCCTACCCTTTGCTCCTGTGGCCTATGAATCCATACACAGGCAGCCTGGACAGAAGTAAGGAGCAGTTCAATCATAGGCTGAGGAAGTGCAGAAGGGTGGTAGAAAGTGCCTTTGGATGTCTAAAGGGGCCTGGTGCAGTTCACTCACTAGGTTAGACCTCAGTGAAACCAGTATTCTCAGTGTTGTTGCTGCTTGCTGTGTTCTACGTAATATCTGTGTAAGTAAGAGGGAACAGATTCTGGTGGGGCTGGGGCTTGAGGCAGATTACGTGGCTGCCAGTTATGAACAACTAGACACCAAGGTAATAAGAAGAGCACGATGAGGCACATTGTATCTCTGAGAGGCTTTGAAAACCAGTTTCATGAATGATCCAACACTGATGTGACAGTTCTGTGTGTTGTTCCTTACCAACCTGCCCCCTTTTTCACATGTACTGTCCTGTAAACTAAACCCCCACCAACCACAGTAGTGCGCAGTGAATAAAGACCCTCTTGTCCCGAATTCATGCATTTTTATTATGCTAACAAACACTGAACAGAGACAGCAATGAATAGCAATGATTACCAGGTAAGGGCCTGATAACACGTGGTGGAGGGGCAAGGACACATAGCTTATTACAGTTGCACTGTCTAGTAAGGAAAGCTGTGGGAATGAGAGCTTTCTGCTCCAAGAACCATCCCCTGGAGTTGAGTTCAAGGGATAACAGAATTTCCCCCACATTCTGGGACGTGTAGGAGAGGAGGATATGGAACTTGCTGAGGAGGGCAGCTGGTTCATCATTGGTTACAGCGGGACTCTTAAGGTCTAGCTGCCTTTCCTGCACCTCAGCCAGACGCCTCAACATGTCTTTGCTCCCCAATAAGCTGCAACATCTCCTCTTGCATGTGCATGCTTTCTGACAGTGTACGCCTCTATGCATTCAGCTGGGCCCTGTCTGCCTCGGAGAAACACATCACATCACAGAACATGTCTTCTCTTGTCTGCCTTTTTTTGCCTTCTAATCTGGGACAGCCTCTGTGCTGGAGTGGAGGAAGCCCCCAGAGAAAATATTGCAATGAATGAAACAGTTCACAGCGGTAAATACATTTCCAGATGTACACGGCCACATTTTGTCTTTTAAAAGAAGAGCCTGCCACTGAGGTAAAACACACGGCAGAGCGCTGGGCAGCAGATTTTGGTTTGCAAGCAGGCATGGTAAGCACACACGAAAGGGTAGGCTGTGTCAGGGCACACCCAGGGACATTTTTTGGTGTGGAAACTCTTGGCACATAAACAGGCTTTTCCAGGGAGCACCCTTTGGGTGGCTGGACTGGCTGCCACTATATCCCCATTGTTTACCGCAAATTAAACATTAACCACAATTGCTTTAAACTCCTGTAGCGTTGTTATTACAAGCGTGAACTCACCAGAGGTGCCTTCCCCACCATCACGGTCCGGCCACAGGGGGTCCTGGAAGGGTTTTGGTTCCAGAGTTAGGAAAAGGTCCTGGCTGTCAGGGAGAATGGATCCTCCGTTTGCCTGCTGTGCATTCTCCTCCTCAACAATGTTGTCCTTGTTGTTGCCTGTGGCCGCCTGAGTCTACGGAGAGTGTTGGGGTACTGGTGGAGTCCCCGCCTAGAATCGCATGCAGCTGCTCATAGAAGCAGCATGTCTGTGGCTCAGCACCAGAGTGACTATTCGCCTCTCTTGTCTTCTGGTACACTTGCCTGAGCTCCTTTATTTTCACATGGCACTGCTGTGTGTCCTTGGTGTAGCCTTTTTCCCCCATGCCCTGTGCAGTTTTGGCATACATGTCAGCATTTGTTCTGCTGGTTCGGAGTTCTGCCTGCACAGACTCTTCTCTCCACACAGCAATCAGATTCAGTGTCTCCTGTATACTCCATGCTGGAGCGCGTTTGCATACCTGGGCAGCCATGGTCAGCTGTGGTGGTGAGCTCTCCATGCTGATCAAACAGGAAATTAAATTCAAAAGTTCCTGGGGATTTTTCTGTTTACGTTGCTGAAGTGCGGTGGAGTTGAAAGTGCTTTCCAGGGCGGACACATTGGACACTCTGGGACACCTCCCAGGGGCCAACCCCATTTAAATACACTATGCTGTGTCTACACTAACACTAATTGACCCAGGAAGGTCGACTCTCGCGCTACTCCTCTCGTCGAAGTGGAGTATAGGTGTCTATTTTAAAAGCCCTTTAGGTCAACGGAAGGGGCTCAGTAGTGTAGACATGTACATTATAAATTCGACCTAATGCGGTGAATGTCGATCTGATGACTTAGTGTAGACCAGCCCTAATTGCTCTCTGAGGGTCAGGGAGGAATTCGGGAGTGCGTAGGGAAATCCTTGTGGACTGAAGTCCACGGCAATCATCCATTCATTTCAACGGGCTTTGGGTCAAGCCTTGTATACTTAGCCTGTAATCAAATTAATGAACATTAGTTTCTTTGGAGATTAACCCTTTATATTTACAATTCAGGCTAACTGATCCCTGGCAGCAGTGTTCATCCTGAGGGTGCAACTGAGAAAAGCAATTTCAATGCTTGGAAGTCTTATATGACAGGGTAACACAAACCACATAATAAAGCTTGACTTGTCTTTTCACTTCTGTTTATTGAACAGAAGGCCTAGTTAATCCCAGTGTAGCCTGTGTTATTTTTTCCCATTTCAGAGGAGAATTGGCAAGCTTTGGCCAAGTGGTAAATTTCATTATTGTAGATATAGCTCCACTGTGCCACTAAAATTTCTCCTGTTCCTATTGCTGACCACTCAGGGCTCATTTTCAAAAGCTTGCCATGTAATTGCTATGTCCCACACCTCCACAGTAATAATCAATGAATTCCCAAATGCAAAAATACCTAGACTAATTTTTGCTGCATTTTTGTTGGTTTTCTTCTTTGAAGACAAAAGTTTTGTGGAACAAATACGGTTTTTGGTCTTGTCAGACTGTGACTAATTGCTATGACTTTTGGCTATTGTGCTGTGATCTCTTGCAGCGACCACCAGGGAGATATGGCCAGCTGCAATCAGTAATTAGGGCTAGGCAAGCAAGCAATGCATTTGCTCTTCTGAGATCGGTATGCAAACCAGTCTGGCATAATACACCTTTACATTACAGTTACAAAACAAAAATTTGGAATCAAAATGTTAACAAAAAGAAAAATGCAGACACACACCCACATCATATACTGAATAGATATGTGGGAATATGTGAAATTATACTGTTCATCAGAAGAAGAATCAGAGTTCTTAAATTTAAGGATGTGATTTTAAATATAGTGTGCTGCAGCACTACAGCCACTGAAAATACAATGCAGGTACTTGCTGAAGTCATGCATATACAAATCTCAGCTGGAACAAAAATAAAAAGATACCTGTAATACAGTTAGCTTAGGGCCAGTTACTGTCACCATTACTCATGCTGAGTAGCACCTTACTCAGGGCCGAGCAACCATTTAGGAGACCTAGGTGGTCACCTAGGCCGCTAGGATTTGGGGGGCGCCATTTTGTTCAGCAGTGACCGCAGCGGCCGAATCTTTGGCCACCTCAGTTGCTGCCGGCATTTAGGCGGCAGGAGCTGGGACAGGGGAGCGCAGGGAGGGCAACCTACAGCAAGTAAGGGCGGGGCGGCACAAAGGGGAACTCCCTGCTCCAGCTCACCCCTGCCCTGCCTCCTCTCCGAACACGGGGTGGCTGCTTCATTTATCCCACCTCCCAGGCTTGCGGCACCTAGGCTGATTGGCGCCGCAAGCCTGGGAAGCGGGAAAAGTGAAGCAGCGACAGCATGCTCGGGGAGGAGGCGGGGCAGGGGTGAGCTGCTTCACTTCCCCCACCTCTCACACTTGTGGCGCCAGTCAGCTTAGGCGCCGCAAGTCTGAGAGGAGGGAGAAGTGAAGCAGCAACGGTGTGCTTGGGGTGCTTGTGCTCGTGCACGGAGCAGGGGGTGCTGGGGCGAGGGGGGGGGAGCTGCCGCGAGGGAGGCGTCTCAGGGCAGAGGGGGGGAGCTGCCGCCGGGGGGGGGGGCCTCAGGGTGGGGGCGCAAGGTGGAAATTTCACCTAGAGCACGAAACATCCTTGCATCGGCCCTGACCTTACTCTGTGTTCTGTGTGAGTGGGGTGGCAGAATAGGTCTCTTGCTAGGTAAATCACTTAAAAACCAACAAGACCATCTAGGTTTTCCATTTGCAACGGTCTTAGAATAAAAAATGTTTGATTATCTAGTCAGCCATGTTTACTAGTATTTGCTGAGGAGAAATTGTTAGGTATATACTTTTCACTGTTTTATTAAAGTTGCAAACATACCTTTATTGCTTGATCTCTCAGGTCATTTGCATTCACCTACTTTTTAAATGTTCATATGATTGCATTTGTTATTCCTGTGGAAAACTAACTCTCTCTCTCTATACCATATTTAAATGACATGTTTGTGACACTAACCAGAAACAGCAACAAAATGTGGAAGTGGCAGGAAAATTGTGGGGGAGAGGTCAATTTTTAAGTCTGCCAACCTTTACAATATATCCCTGTAATTAGTCATTAGCAGACCTTATCGGGCAGTTTCTCAGCAGCCACTCTGTAAATAACATTTTAATAGAACATTTGTATTGCAAAAAGGGAAATGGAGCCAGCAGTGTCACTCTGTGCTCTGAGGCCTGTTTTTAAAAGGATGATTTACAATCTTGTGTCTCTTGTCAGATTCATAAGCCAATTTTTCTCTCTCTTGACTATGACTTTTCCCTTAGCAACAAATTAGTAGACTGTTCTGTTACATGCTTGGTTCCTTGTTTGGTTTGGTTTGGGGTTTTTGTTGTTGCTTTTGGCAAATAAAAATGATTTATGACATTTTCTTCATTAAAAAAGTTGATAAACTCATTATCCCAAATGATTTGTATAAAGAGCTGCTTCATTGATTTACACTAGTTTTCCATATAAGTGTCAAACTATTAAAAAAAAAAAGTGCTGGTAAGGATTCTGGTTAACAACCCTGAGCAGTTAAATCTCCTGTTTGTGGAGAGAAAGAAGTACATCACGGGTGGCAATAGTGAAAGCTTCTGCGCATTGTCCTATCAACGAGCCTGTTCGAGTTCCCAGCATTCTGCCAGCTCCATACAACAGAGCCACATTAGTTTCATTAGGTCTAGGGCCCTCTGCAGCCTGCAGGCATATTTACAGCCATCTATGAAAGGACTGGATTTGCCCAATGAATGCTAATGCCACTTTACTAAGGGTGAGATTGAGCTTTTGCTCAATGTCCCTAAGAGGCAGTGTGTAACTAGGCTGTCTCATGTGGAGTCCTGGGATGGCCCCTTGCGTAAGTAACTTATGGCAACTAAATGTGTGGTGCAGATAACTTCCTTTCCCTCATCAGAAAAGTGGGGGAGTTGCTATGGGGCAGGGCCTCATACAGATGGCTCTGACCTCCCACAGATCTCAGGGCTGCACCAGATTTGCAGTCAAGCCCTCTCACAATCTGGATAGACACCAATCTGTTGTGAGTGGACATAAACACTGGATCCCACATGCTTCAAGCTCCCTGGGTCTGGGTCATTATTCCTAGCTCTGGGTCTCCAAGGTACGCTACCAGGTGCAGAACCCCTGCCTGCCACCTTTCCTTGGGATGTAGGTTTGTCTTAAACCCCAAAGCCAGAACCTCAGCCTTCCTGAGACCCCACTGCATACACATGCTCTTTCAGACTTCCTCCTTGCTGTGTGTGCTCCGCGCATCTCTTTTAACCCAGTTAGGGACAAGAAGACAGGCAGGTAAAGACTACAGGCTTAGCAAATGAGTTTCTTATCCACAGTCACTTTATTTTTAAGAAAGCACTAGACAGACTTGAGTCACCTCCCTCTCCCTGTACTCTTATCTCACCCCTTCTGTAAGTTTGAAGTCTAGTCAGCATTTCAGGCAAGAAAGAGTCTTTCCTGTCTTCTCTTTCTATCCAGCCCAGTCATCTGGCATATAGCAGTAGATGGCCCTTTGGTCAGAAAAGCCGCCCCCCCCGCCAATACATTCCCATCCCTTTTTGCCATGTACTTCAGCTGTGAAACTCCAGCCTCTTCTACAGTCAGGTTTCTGTGTAGAGAATCCAGTGCCCCATGGTGATGGGCAAGTAGTTAAGAAACTAAGTTCATGGTCCTAGATTGTTTTAGGATGGCTTCTCAACTATAGTCATTCAAATAGGCGCCAAGCCCCTAATAGAAACTGGATTGTCTAATCTAAAATAGAGGTTATTCTATGAAATAAAGGTTACAGTCCAACATGGAGATTTCAATACAATAAGGAGTTCACAATTTAATAGCAACATATTCCACTCTGTCACAATCCCCACACCCTTTTACCATGGGAATGAAGCAACATTCCACTACCTTTCATGATGAGACAATCTGTGATGACCTGCTGTTCTCAGTCATAATCAGACCCTGTTAGCTACAATCTGGCTGCTGCTGCTGAACCAAATAAATTTTGAAAGTGCCCCAGAGCTTTCTGTATCTCAAAAAGAAAGGGAAGAACCTGTATTTAAGCATACATGCCTTCCTGGGTATTTCCCAGTAATGTCTTTAAATATGTTTTCTATACGTAACTTTATTTTAATAAGTTCAAAATAGAGACATAAATTTAAAATATTTAGTTTAGTTAAATAAATTTACCTAATATAGCAATGAAAATTACTTTACTTCAAGGTTGGCTAATATTCTTAGACTAATGGGAACCTCCTACATTGAAGTTAGAATGGGGATTCTTTATTAACAAACTGTACCCTGGGGTTTGTCTACCCTAGAATGAGGTGATGTGACCTTGAAACTTCATTAAGGCCATGAGGAACTTTTTGTGGCTCCTTGGCTACTTTTATAAATGGAGTCAGCTCCCCTTGAGAAGCCTACATGAGATCAGCTGGCTGCTCCTGAAGTTTTTAATGGGGAAGAGGATTTTCTGGCCTAACAGAACACAACCATAAAATACTATATGTAAATGCTTATTATCATTATTATCTTTCCCCCATGGATTTTAAGAATTTTGCACAGGGGTGTGTGTGTGTGTGTCATCTTCATTTTTAAAAATGAAAGATTTAGGCTCAGAGAGTGTAATTGACTTACGCAATGTCATGCAGGAAGTCAGTGGCAGAACCAAAGTAGATTATCTGGGGACTTGTGAGCTATTTCTTTCCATCTGCTGCACAGTGGGACTAGAGAAGGTTCTAGGCAGAAGCTCTCCAGTGAAGTGAAGAAAACGGAGTAGATTTACAATAATACCATTTTCTTTATTCTGAGAAAGTTCCTTGTCCAGTGATAGGAAACAGTGACTCTTTCTGAGATTCTCTGCCATTGCTACATGGCAGAACCAGGTCTCCTAGCTCCTAGGCTAAATTTTCTTACCTGAGGGATGGAAAATCTCTTCAGCTTCATAATGTAATTTCTGAGTTTGGCCAACTTCAGTTTGATGTTTTCCTGAGCTCCAAATCCAGTACCCTTCCCTCAATACCAAACCACATAATATGGGGTTACTGAAACAATGCAAACCTAAACCAGTGAGTTTTGGGAGGGATAGCTCAGTGGTTTGAGGATTGGTCTGCTAAACCCAGAGTTGTGAGTTCAATCCTTGAAGGGGCCATTTAGGGATCTGGGGCAAAAATTTATCTGGAGATTGGTCCTGCTTTGAGCAGGGGGTTGGACTAGATGACCTCCTGAGGTCCCTTCCAACCCTGGCATTCTATGATTCTATAATAGGGATTGAGCTGAGGAGCACAAAGAGAAAGAAATACATTTTTAAAAACATGCTGCAATATGCTTGCATTTGGGACTGGGCAAAAAAAAATCTGAAAAAGAATTGAACTCAACTCAGTTTTTTAAAGGTTTAAAAAAGTTGAGTAAATTTTTATCTTTTTGTGCCAAGCCTCTTCATTAGCTAGTTTCATAGAATATCAGGGATGGAAGGGACCTCAGGAGGTCATCTAGTCCAACCCCCTGCTCAAAGCAGGACCAATTCCCAACTTGGCTCAGAAATGGAAACACTATGAAAGGCTGATTGTCACAGCAATTCTGACCCTTATTAATTCAGGAAGATTTGGGAGTCTCCCAAGAGAGCATGTTCTCACAGTGATTCCTGTTCTCATAATTCTGTGCCTTAACCTCTTAACAGCTTCGGCATGACCTGGAAGTAGATTACAAGAGGGAGCTCGCAAGATCAGATCCCAATGGCTTCTTAGAACCATTGAATCCATTGATTTCAATGAGCAGCTGGCATGCTGCTCATTGGGGATCAAGGCAGCGGTCTGGATTCAGGGTATATTTAGGATAATATTTGGAATAAGAACTTAGTTTTGGTTGGAGATTTGGTTTACAGGAGCATAGCTTTGAGAGTTGTGCATCAGTGATTTTTATGTTTCCGATCATTCTTGGGGAGGTGCAGGGAATGATGTTCCAATGACCATTCCTGTGAACATTATGCATCCAGTTTGTCTCCTCATTTGTATCCAAAAGGGTAAACTCATCACCTCCATACTTGGAATTCTTTAGTGGCTCCCTGCCTGTTTCAGTCTCCAGTAGGGAATCTCCCTTCTATCCCTGAAGATTCTCCATAAACTTAATAGAAGCCCATTCACTAATTTCCCCAGTCTCCCTTCTGCCCATTTTACAGTTCATTATCTGTGCTTCACATATGCCAGGCTTACATCTGTCACCCTTTCCTCTCTCTTTCCATGTTCTCTTTCTACATTGGACAGTAAATCCTTCACTTGTGCTACCCATATCACCTAGAACATCGCCCTAATTCCTTGTACCTAATTAGCTACTCTCTGACTCTCTCTAAGGCCTTGGCTACACTGGCGCTTTAACAGCGCTACAACTTTCTTGCTTAGAGATGTGAAAAAAACACCCCCCTGAGCGCTGCAAGATACAGCGCTGCAAAGCGCCAGTGTAAACAGTGCCACAGCGCTGGGAGCGCGGCTCCCAGTGCTGCAAGCTAAACCCCATGAGGATGTGGAGTACGTGCAGCGCTGGGAGAGCTGGTGCTGCGACCACACTCGCACTTTGAAGTTTCAAGTGTAGCCATACCCTAAATCTCATCTCAAGTCATATCTTCGTTGTGGCCTCTGACTTCCAACCTTCTCTTTTATGAAACAATCGAGTCCTATGCCCTGAGGCTCCTGATTTCCTGTGGCTCAATCCTGAAATTGGGTAATTTTACCGTTCTTTATCCCCTGCATTACCATATCAATAGATACTATTTGAATGTATATTCTAGCCTACTGTGCAAGCCTTGCTTGTATTTGTCTGCAGACAGCTGGGAAAGATTGTGACATACACTGGCTGAAAGAGATTATTTAAACAAAAAAGTTATTTTGTGTGAGGGAATAACAGATGACAGGCACTCACAGAATGAGAACAGCAGCAAGAGTGGAGGGATATATCTGAAGCTCAGAGGTACAACATGGTCCTGTCATGCTAGGGTACAGCCTACTGGTTTGAGGCAATAGGGGAAGAGGGAGTTCACAGTGCAGCTTCCCAAAGCAGGAATGCAGGGTGCTGCTGAGCATACCCTTTAAACTCATTCTCCTAACTCTATCTTGTGCTGGCAAAATACTTCTGGTCACCTCTGTTCATGTTGCATTGTTACATAGCCTGTCCCTGCCAAATGCACTTCTAAGGAACTGTCCAGGAAGTCTCTGAGTTGTTCATGTCAGTTCAGATGTATAGGTGTACCATATTACACTGCAAGGTGACTTTATTGTTTATAATTCCTCAAGAACAAATAAATAACTGTTTATACCAGTAAATGAATTGGAAACAATTAGTTTCTTTGGAAGCAGCGCTTTTTCATCCAACATACTAACATATCTCTGTTTTGTTATTGGTTTTGTTTTAAAAAACAACACACACTGCCATTTAATTGGTACAAACATAATTCTACACCCAACAGCTCGCTCTCAGTGGGGAATACCACCAGTAAAGTGCTTACAGAAACTAATGAAAGCACAGAAAGTTAATTTAAATCAATACTTTCTTTGAATCACTGCATAATAACCAAAATGTTGACATCCTTTGAACCGGAGGTGGCACTGAAAACCAGCAGTTTCTCTACTAGTCAGTGTATTATTCATATAAACAAATTATTTCTACCAAATTAAAATATCCCTAAGACCTCCTGCTTAAATGCAGATACATGTTCTGTAACTAGTATATTTTACATCTCGCTGTATTTTAACTGGGCCAGGTTTGTGTGCTATATTAAAATACATCAGTCTAAATTAAAGCCAATTTACTTAACCTGATGGCAATATACAACCAGTGTAACTCAATTCCGAGCAATAATAATTTTCCCAAGTCAATGTATTTTTTATTCCTGTCTTTGAATATCAATATATATGGAGACTTACGTTTATCCAAACTAGTCTCAACGCAAATTCATTCATTTTCAATCGTGGTTATAGCTCACTTAATTATTTTTGTTAGGACTCTTTTCAAATGGGGAAATATAAGACTATAGAGTGAAATCATTGACTTCGCTAGCATTATACACCTTTCTAAGATTTTAGTGAGGAAAAAAGCATAGCAGTCTTGAAAAATCATTAACTTTCCCTTTTTGGAATTTATTCATAATGTAATCATCTGATATAACAGTTGGGACTGTAATTTTAGTAGTAATCTTGAAATGTTAAGAAAATTGCCTGCTCCACAGGGCTTAACCTGTATTCCTTACCCTATCATCACTCTCACAAAATTCCTATTATTTCCTACGAAATAGCACATCTGTTTTCCAATAAAATAATTAGATTTTTAAAATCTAATCCCTGGGGCGTGTCTTAGTTAACCTCTTCTTTCCATTCTATGTTAAAGCCTTGGGGAGGTTTTCCTTGGGTTATTTCTTTTTGAGTCTTCTCTGTTTTTTCTTAGCTGTCTCTTGTAGTTGCTTGTAGATATGGATAGGATAAATTAATCAGGGATTTTGTTTGAGCATGGTGGCAGGGAGTTTGAGAAAGAGGTGCTCATTTCATTATAGTAAAAAAACAGCTCCTTCAGGCTTGTTTAGGTTTAAATTTGGTTGCTGTCATCCTTTTGTTGGCTCAATACCTGCACGGGTTTCCATTAGAGCCTCTTTATCTTATGAATATGTAGTCTGTTAATGCATATATGCATGAAGGTTGTAATTTTTTCTTGATAGTTATTATTTCCTTCTCTGAGGCAGAGAGTCTCAGAACACCTTGAAGTTTAGTTTAAGTTAATTCTCCTTTTTATTTATTTCATTTTTGAGATATTACTTACTTCAATGTTTTTTAGTTCTTTATCATTCAAGTTTATATAGTTAAGTTAAACTGACGTTTTTAATTCTCAACGTTTTTTGTAAAAGTCATAATTCTTAGTGTCTTTAAATAGTTTACGAACGAGTAAGTTGTTGATTCTTTATAATAATTTTTTGGAGACATGATTCTTCAGGTGAGGAGTTGTTTAGACATGCAAAGTGTCTTACTAATTAATTCCCCATTACTATAAATAGTCTATAATTAAATGGCTTCTTGTATTTGTAACTCAGTTTTCAGGTTGGTATATAAAACCATTTTACCATTTACATAGCAATGATATTAGGAGCCTTCCATTTAGTTAACATATTTGCAAAAGTATGGCCTTTCACAAAGGTGTTGCCATTTCAGCATTTAAGAAATAAACAAAAGATTTAAAACATCCCCTAAAGTTCAGTAAAGGCCCAGGCACATTAAATGACCTAACATAAAAAGTTACAATTATAATTTCATTTTCATTAATATCATTAATATTTGAATTACCTATATTGTATTCTTTCCTTACAAGTGTAGGGTAAATTCCTCTCAGTGCAGACCCCTGCTCCTGGTCTGGGAGTGTCAGACAGCCCCTGCACAGTGATCCTCTCTGTCACTGTCTGAGACTCTCCTCCAGTTTCTGCTGCCTGCTCCGTTCCTTTCCTCTCTCATCCAAAACTTTAATGGCATAATTTTCCCATTGATGCCAGGCTCAGGGCCTGGGAAGAATAAACCTAGCTAGCCTAGTTATAGCAAAGTTGGTAGGTATTCCGCAATTAGTAGCTTCACCATTTTTCCTCAAGGACCCTCAGGCAGGAAAATATCAAGTAAATAAACTGAAGTGAGTTATGAGGTGATGCACATAAAAAAGTTAGCATAGATAATGCTTTCATTGTCCACATCCGCACAGAGAAATTTGATAATACTGAAAATACTAAGCGGACAAATTTTGCAGTGTAGCAAACTAAAGAGCAGTGTGAACTTATACTTGAAGGTGCTGAGTGTCTCTTTTGTGGAACTGAGCATGCTTAGCACCCAATTGATTTAAACGTGAGTTAAGGTGGGCTTGCACCTCACAGGAGATGTTTGGTTCCTTGCAGGATCAGTCCTAAATACCATTCAAAATAGTTTCTATGAAAAGTCTACTGCAGCAACTAGCTCTCTTTTTGCAACATGAAGGATCAACCTTGCAGATGTGGTGGTATCCAAATAGTCCTCCTTGAAAGACAAGATTTTTTTTAATGAAAATATAGTTGAACATTGTCACTTGATTGTCAGTTTTTTAGTTAGCATAAAATCCAATAGCTGGCTTCGGTGTAGAGTAATTTGTGTGTAGCAATAGAAAAATGATTTCAAATTGTACTACTGTGCGTAAAATCCAATGTACTTCAATGTGCCTTCTTTATATAGTAAGAGGTGATATACCTTGTGCCAGCAGCAATTTTCAGTTCATTTTTGGGCATTCTTAAAGAAAAAAAAATCAGTTCGCTCCTTGGAATGAATGAATTTGGAACCCATGGAAGAACTTGAAAATACATTACTGCATGCTCATAAATTTAGTACATTTAAATAAAGACTTTAGGAATAGATAAGAACATGTGTGCTGTATTGCAGCTTTTCAATTAAATAGAATATTTCTGCAGAGGCTTCTATAAAAACTTGAATATATATTCTGTGGTGTTCGTTAAAATATATAATTTTCCACATTATCAAAACAGAATTACAGAAATAAAGGCTATTTAAAGACATAGAGGTAGAGGGTGCTCAAATTTTGCCACCTTTGTGACACAATGACCTTTAGTTCCTATTCTTGAGAAAGAGGGGGCAAGTTGTATAGAACATCCTCTTTCTCAAGCAAACTCTATTCTAAGGGAGACCACCCCTCCAGAAATGGATTTGCAACACTTTTGCTTATTACAAATCAAGTTTAAGACACTTTATCTTTCACATTAGGAAAAGAAGTGATCAGAATCCAAAAATATATCCAGTTGCTCTATACTATTAGTAGTACTTCCCTCTGTTCTGAAGAATGCAAAATGTGTGTCTCAAAATCCACAGGGGATCAAATAGCAAATAGCCTAATTTTCTAAGAAAAATTCTATCTGTTCTTTTTTGGGAGACCCCCAAAGCATTCCACTTTCTAAAGTTTAAAGGCTTTTATGTGACATGCAGGTGGTTTTTTTCTATTTGACTACATTTCTTTCTAATCTATCGGCTGGGTTAAAGTGTAACATCTCAGACTCCAGTGTGGGTACATATTTTGTTTCATAACAACCACTGCGCAGTAGCAGTACTCTAATGATTTGCTCTTCCTCCGCCCCCATCGTCCAGAATTATGGGCTTCATCCTCCAAGAAACCTAAAGGAATAAATAAATCTATTTAATTAAAATCCAGCTGATGTCATTGGGTGGGTGCTTGATCAAAGGTAACCAGGCTGTTTTCATGCAAAGCTGGAGCCTCTCCACAAGTTGCTTAACCTGCCTTCTACTGCACAACAAGTAGATTCATTGTGCTTTCCTCACTCACTCACCTGCTCCAAACTGTTTCCTACCAGCTTGGATGGGGTGAAATGTTCTCAGAATTGATTATTAGGAGTGTGTTGGGAGAATAGTAGATGAAGAATTCCTATTAAAAAGTTTGGGAGGAAGGGGAGATCCTGTAATGTATGTAGTCCCAGTGAGACTACAGTACATAAATATAATTATTCCTAGGTGTGACATACAGCTATAGAGGAGGATACATCCAGTTTCCTCAGGAAGTTCACATTACTATCAGCTCTGAGCAGTCATCAGCAGGCTTTATACCTCACAGCTTTGCAGCATGAGCAGTCAGCATTACAGTAGCATTTCAGCAATATCCCTTGTGGGGTAAATCCTGTGGACCCTGAGAACATTCAGACTGCACGTGGGTAGCATTGACTGAACCAGCCCTAAAAGGTAGCTCCAGGGAAAGCAGCAGCAGCAGCTCACAGAGCAGGGCCTACAAGCTCTCCTGACACCAGTGCTGGGGGCTGTGTCACAGGTGGTCTCAGTGGCGGGAAAGGATGGAGGCATGGAAGTGGCAGCCACTTAGGGAATAGGGCCATTAAGCTCCCTCTCTCCTGACATCAATGCTGGGGGCTCAATTCACAGGCAGCTCCAGGGAAAGTAGCAGCCTGCACTCTATACTATATTTATACTGTAAGAAGCAATATGATCCCAGCAATCATCTAAGGAAATGATTTTGCGGGGCGATTTGAGGAGAAGCTGCCTTTTGTTATCAATGTAATTAGCTTTCTGTCACAAAAAGAAATGTAATTAGAAAAAATTCTAGTTTTGTAAATCTATATCCTAGATTTTCTTCCCATATTACCAGATGATTGGTCATCCTGGGACCATGCAAAGTTACCCTGTGTCTCTAACTGGGATAGCAGTTTTCAGTTTGAAAATGAAGGTACTTTTCCTTTTTTCTCCTTTCAAGAGGACCAAAGGTATTGTTGTCCTAAAACTTAAGGAAAAATTTCCATCACCTTTTTTTGTCAGTATAACTAGGCCCTCTTATTGAACACACAAAATAATACAGAATTTTAACCTGGAATAATTGCTGTGTGTGACTGTTGGTGTTTTTTTTCCATACCTGTGAAGTGGGAATAATGCCCACAATAGTAAAGTTCAAAGCACTGTGGACCAGATGCTTCTATTCTTACACATGCTATGGACAGCCATTTGTATTGAGTTTAATGGACAACTCACAGAATAAGGTAATACTCCATACTATATGGTACTATATACAATATGGTACTACTATATGAGTAAGGTGACAAGAATTTAGCTTTGTACAACTACAATATATTACTGGGCTAGATCACAGCAAGTCTTGTGTATTTATATATGAGCAGGGTTGGAGTAAGGCTATATTCATAGATTCCACGGCCAGAAGGAACTTTTGTGATCATATAGTCTGATGTCCTGTATAACAGGCCACAGAATTTCCCCAAAATAAATCCTAGAGCAGATCTTTTAGAAGAACATTCAGTCTTGATTTAAAAATTGCCAGTGATGGAGAATCCCTGCAAAACGTGGTAAAATGTTCCAATGGTTAGTTACCCTCCCTATTAAAAATGTACCCCTTATTTCCATTCTGAATTTGTCTAGTTTCAACTTTTCATTGGACCATGTGATACCTTTCTGCTAGATTGAAGAGCCTATTATTAAATATTTGTTTAAATATGTAGGTACTTATAGACTATACTCAAGTCATCCCTTTAACTTCACTTTGTTTAGCTAAATGAATTAAGCTCATTGAGTCTACCTCTATAAGGCAGGTTTCCTAATGCTGTAGTCATTCTCATGGCTCTTCTCTGTACCCTCTCAAATTTACCAACATCCTTCTTCTATTTTGGACCCCAGAAGTGAATGCAGTATTCCAGCAGTGGTTGGTTGCACCAATGCCATAACAGAGGTAAAATAACCTCTCTGTTGTTGGTTGTGATTCCCCTGTTTATGCTTCCCAGGGTTGTATTAGCCTTCTTGGTCATAGTGGGAGCTCCTATTCATCTGATTATCCAGCATGACCCACTAATCTTTTTCAGAGGGATAGAGTCCCCCATCCTGTACGTATTGCTTACGTTCTTTGTTCCTAAATGCGTACGTTTACATCTGGCTGTTCTTTGCTTTTCTTTGCTTGTGCCCACCTTAACCACGGGATCCAGATTGCTTTGCATCAGTGATCTGTCGTCTTCATTATTTACCACTCCCTCAATTTCTGAGTCTCCTGTAAACTTCATCACAGCTGATTTCTTGTTTTCTTCCTAATCATTATTAAAAACATTAAATAACATTTTACAATTATATTTTAAGACTTCTTCCACCTGGGAGGAGGTGGGAGACCGGGCTCTACAGAGCCGCTATGTACCCTCTCA
This sequence comes from Gopherus evgoodei, assembly GCF_007399415.2. Lineage (NCBI taxonomy): Eukaryota > Metazoa > Chordata > Testudines > Testudinidae > Gopherus > Gopherus evgoodei. Next base: position 121,813,837 of record NC_044326.1, on the reverse strand, counting down.
AGTAGATGGGCAGGTGGGAAAAGGAATAAGCAGAGCACTGACTCCAAACCTCCCGTGCCCAACATGTGTGGTGGCATATTCAGACCAATGCACTGGGGAGCATATTTGTAGATGGGCCTTTCACAATTTACTCCCATCCTGGAGCAGTAGGGAGACTGTGACTGTACTAGTCATAACCTCCTGCCCATGTGCAGTGGAATAACACTGCTCCTTGCTGCAGGCTATCTAGGCCACTATGTGTGCTGATAATACAAATTAGCCTCTCAATGTCCCTTCCAAGTGTTCAATTTCCATATTACTTGTGACTCACAGTCACAAGACAAGTTAGAATGGTGAGATAGGGAGGAGCATTTGCTAGACTGAAAATGTGTCAGAGAACAAAGTATGTTCTTCTGTTAACAGACCTGTCAACATGCACTCATTATATGATGAGTGGAACGTAGAAGGGGCCCTTGACTACTTTGATTTGTTGTTTAAATTCACTTCTTTCTTTGTATATCAGGGAGCAATAAGTTTTACTGACCTCATTGAGGAGGCAGGATATCATCAGCCTGAAAATTCTATACCTGTCTTAAACTATCTGGTCTGTTTCATTATGAGGCAAAATGTTTTTCTTTGCGTCACAGCTTAGGAAATAAAATGGGACACATGCATCTTTCTTCCATGTGTTGTGTGATGCAGGATGGATAAAATATCAAGTCAATCTGGAAATAATCACAGTTTCGGTTATTACTTGCTACAGCTGTACTAGTATTTAGTTTTTACTTGGAGGGCCAAATCCTGAGTCCCAATGACTTCATTAGAAGTTTGCCTGAGTAAGACCCTCAGCATTTTGCTCTCCTGCCCATGCTTGACTGAGTAAAAATGGATTAAAGTCCTCAGGATTTGACCCTGGGTGTTTTGCATGAGATTGCAAGTCACTAGCTAGAGTTTGGGATTCAGGCCAGATCAAAGTTAGGCTTTGGGTTTAGAACTGACAGCGCAGAAATTAAATGAGACTTCGACTGCATCCCAAATGCTGACTGACCATTAGGACCCTTTAGGCTGAGTTTGGAACTGGGTTTAGTATCCAAAATCTCTCCTCTTCCCTTTAGAAAGTTTGAATTTGAGGTTCTAGTTTGAGCCTGTTGTTTCTCATTGTTGCATTTCCCTGTTCTTTGTAGGGTATTTTCTTTCCTGCTTTGGTCTATCCGTTCAATTAAAGTACATATTTGGTAGTTTTGTGTTAAACTTTTCTCAGACATGCTGTTCTCTGGTAGGAACAATACATAGTATGTGGCCGCAGTTGGCAGAGAGTTACTTGTTTAATGTGTAGAAGAGCAACATTGACTGGTACAGCACAAGGGATTAAAAAGCCTGAATGTTTTCTTACCAGTACTCCGCTTCAGCCTGATCCTGGCCTGACAGCCAGAAAACACTGTTGTTGACAAAAGAAGGTACTGATCGCTCAGTTCATACATAGTTTAATTTATAAAAGTAAAGCCATTTAGAATTGACAGTTTCCATTTACATTATTTTTCCTGCTCTACTATTTATAACCTTCATGTTCAGTTACAGAGGCAACTAGCAGAGTTCAGACATTTACCATATTGTCAGTGGGCATTTGAAAACACATTTGTAACCACATTGGCCACTAGCAGCCCAAAATATGTATTGCATCTTACTTCCAGCCAGATGCTTAACTGACACAATTTAAAAGGGATTGTGGTGTATGTCGGGGAAGAGGGAGGAGATAATTTGTGGGTTGGAGTATGTTATCTGACAGTTTGTAAAGAGAGAGCAGTCAGAATAAAGAGGTTCAAATTGTTGCTTCGAAAAAAATACATTGGTATGTTCCTTCTGCAGTTGAGAGCTGTCAAGTCTGAACCTCAGCAGTGGCCACAAGCTTCTAACTCAAGTCTACATGGTAATAGAAGCTGAAAATACAGATAGGCCTGTAACAGTTGATTTTGTAACAGGCTCATTTACAGTGAATTGATGGTTCATTGTGAGTTGTTGAATTTTGTCTAGCCATGTCAAAATGTGTTGGTCACTCACACACCAACCCCTATCAGACACCTCCTCCCAGTTTGGGGGAGGAATGAGAGCAAAGGGGAGAAGCCAAATGACAAATAACAGCATTTGTGAGTGCAAAGTTAGTGGAAAATATGAATCTACCTTCAGTTTGAATGTCTAGTCCATTCTTAGATAATATAGTGATAGGTACAGTTGAAAAATCTAAGGTAGATAGCCAACATAATTGGTTGGTATGGTCTTGCATGACATTCCAGTGGGAGTTCAGGCCAATCAATTAACTCAATAGTTCAGTCTGTAGAGTTCCTGGAGGATAGCCAGCTTCTATTATAACCTCAATTAGCCGTTTCAGTCTCTCTCTCTCTCTGTGAATAGTCATGTTATACTTCAGCTCTTGATTTAAAAAGAACATTTGCTCTAAGATAGTGTAGTTAGATTATCTGAAATGATCAAATAAATGTTTAGGTTTTGGAGGGAGGAAGCAAACTATTAGGAAACATAGATTTTGATGGAAATGTACTCCATTTGTATTGATTTCACTGTTTAGTCCTGTCATGGTATAACCCCCACCCTGAACCTTAGCGTCCAAAAAATGGGGTACCAGCATGAATCCCCCTAAGCTTAATTACCAGCTTAGATCTTGTAGTGCTGCCACCAACCAGGACTTGGAGTGCCTAGTACACTCTGGTTCCCCCAAAACCTTCCCAGAGGACCCCAAGACCCAGACCCCCTGGATCTTACACAGGGAAAGTAAACCCTTTCCCCCACCATTGCCTCTCCCAGGCTTTCCCTCCCTGGGTTACCCTGGAAGTTCACTGTGATTCAAACTCCTTGAATCTTAAAACAGAGAGGAATGCACCCTCCTCTTTTCCCCTCCCCAAGAGGTAATACAGATTCAAGCTCCGTGAATCTAAAACCGAGGAATTCCATCTTCCCCACTCCCTTCTCTCTCTCTTTCTCCCACCAATTCCCTGGTGAGCACAGACTCAATTCCCTTGAGCCTCAACAAGGGAAAAAAATCAATCAGGTCTTAAAAAAGAAAAGCTTTTAATAAAAGAAAGAAAAAAGTAAAAGATGTCTCTGTAATCAAGATGGTAAATGTTACAGGGTCTTTCAGCTTATAGACACTAGAGAGAAGCCTTCCCCCCAGCACAAATACAAATTAAAATCCTTCCAACAAAATACACATTTGCAAATAAAGAAAACAATCAAAAAGACTAAACCGCCTTTCTACTTGTACTTACTACTTGAACAGAAAATTAGAGAGCCTGTAGGTATGTGTGGTCACTCTCAGAACCCAGAGAGAACAACAGACAAACAAACAACACAAAACAAAGACTTCCTTCCACCGATATTTGAAAGTATCTTGTCTTCTGATTGATCCTCTGGTCAGGTGTTCCAGGTTCACTGCTTGTAACCCTTTACAGGTAAAAGAGACATTAACCCTTAACTATCTATTTATGACTATTCCTCCTCTTAGGCCTGGTCTACACTGGGCGAGGGGGAGGGGGATCAACCTAAGATGTGCAACTTCAGCTACGAGAATAGCATAACTGAAGTCAACATATCTTAGGTTGACTTACCTCATGTCCTCACGGCATGGAGTCAACTTCCACCGCTCCACCCTTGAATCCGCTTCTACCTCTCACCATGGTGGAGTACAGGAGTTGACGGCAGAGCAATAGGGAATCGATCACTACCCTCCAATCCAGCAGGTAGTGTAGACGTACCCTTAGTTGTTGGCATTGAAAGTATCAGCTTACATATTCTACTCCTATAAAATAAAGGTCTCTCTCTTTTGGTTACAAACTGCTGTGACTCAGCAACAATGTTGAAACTGTAAGCCTGATTCAAAGCCCCTTGCATTCAATAGGAAGTTCTCATTTATCAATATGGGCTTTGGATCCTATCTGTTTTTCCAAACTAAAACTGTTGCTTCTTAACGTGTGCACTAATAAATGCGGACAGAGTCATGTTTTCTAAAGAGTTCATTGAATTCATTCATATGGTGACTAAATGCTCTTCAGGTAAAGATAAAAATCCTCCACGACTCGCCATCTCTACGGTTTTTTATTTGACCTCTTGAGAAAGGGAGATTATACTTGTTTCTGGTGGACTATATGAACGTATGTATTTAGGGAGTCTTTCCAGTTCAAGGTCTACTTTAGTTACTAATGTATTATTAAAGCTCAACAGTATTGAGTAAGTTATTTCCTGAGAAATAATAAGGATTCTTCAAGATACATGGAAAGTCTCCAGAAGATCTCCACTGTATATGAGATGAATAAACAGTATTGAGATGGGTTTACAGTTGGACATCAGTTTTTACTCCAGTTGAATCTCCTTTGTAACTAGTATTTAGGAGTAGGGCTATGACTTGGAAACCATTTTGCTAGGATTTTGTTTTTGTTTTAAAATTTTATACTTTGCATATGTTTTCACATTGCCCCCAAATATATTGGATTACCATCTGTCTAATTAGCTAAACAAATCTGAACTGAATCTCTACAAATCTGACCAAATCTGTGAGACAGTGCGATTTAATTGGATTCTTGAACTTTGCACTGATGGTCCGCTCTTCTCCCCACACTTTCCTGCTCTCACAGACAGTACTGTAGGTTTCTTTAATATTACCTTATTGATTTTCAATTTAAGAATTGTTTTCCCTAAGACTCTAGGGGTGAAATTCTGGCCACATTGAAGTCAATGCTGGTTTTACCAATTAATTCAGTGTGACCCAGATTTTTCACCCTAGGTGCCTTTTATTAAGTGGTGTGTGTGTGTGTGTGTGTGTGTGTGTGTGTGTGGTGTGTAAATTGCAAAATCCGAATGTATTTATAAAAGAAACTCTCAACACACACTATAAATGACACTTTCACCTTCCATATACCTATCTTGTTCCATCTGCCAGGGAGGGCCTAGGAGAAACTGATATGCCTTACAGCAAATCCTGAAGTGAAGAATTCCAGCCCTCACAGACCAAAGAGAGGAGCAATTTGTGTAGTTAGGACTCTTCTCTGGGTATGATGCTTCCTTCTGTTTAAACTAAGGGAAGGTGTTAGCACAAACATCCAGATGATCACAACTGGGGAAGAGGTGACTTCTCAAGTAGTTCAAGATAGTAATATGATGAGTTATTACGGCTTTATGGGTCTGTGGCTGGGTGTGCAAAACCCCACACATGTCAGGAAAGGGTTAATGGGCTGCTGGGGACCCAGTCGGTCCTGTCCTATGGACACACAAAGCAGGTTTCAGGCTTCAAGGGAGGAGCTAAAGGGAGGGAGCCCAGCTCCGTTGGTACCTGGCGGGAAGGGAGAGCAGACCTTGAGCTCTCCCTGGGTGAGAGAAGGGTGGCTGGGTCCAGGAACTGGGGAAGATTGTTGCCTCTCAGAGCCTCTCTGGGAGAAGGGAGAGTTTACATTCTTGTACCTTTGCTAGAGGGCTAAATTACCTCAACCTAGAAAGTGTTAGTGGGTGGATGGAGCAGCAGAAAACTAGGAGAGAAACACAGAACCACTGCTACACCACACCACAGCATACCATAAGGGGGCATGCAGAGAGTCTAAATCAACACTTTGTATTGCACACAGAAATATCATGTTGAATGGACACAAATATGCTTCTAAGAAATTGTGCTTAATAAGGAAGCAGATACATTTGGCAGCAGCAGACACATTTGGCAGCAGCAAAGTTTTCCAAACAGTTTCCAGACAGTTGTGCATTACAGTAATCTATTCTGGAGGTTAGTAAGGCATGGACACCTGCAGATAGCTCTTAATCCAGAAGAAAAAATTGTGACCTTCTTTCGAAAAGTGGTTTCTAAAAAGAATTCCTAGCCATTTCTACAACCAAAAGATCCATCAGTAACGAAGTATCCAATAAGACTAAGATCTATATATTTCAATTTCTGGTGAGGTCATCTGTGCTAAAGTTGGGAACAAATTATTCAAGATATATTTTCCCAACACCTTTCTGCTGCTAGGTCATGGATTCCGCAAGTACTTATGCATGTGCTTAATTTTTAACTCACATGAGAAGTGTTACGTACATGCATAAGTGTTTGCAGGATTGGGGCCATAGTGATTAAGGAACCATTTCAACTCAAATACACCTCTACCTCAATATAACTCTATCTGATATAACATGAATTCAGATATAACGCGGTAAAGCAGCACTTTGAGGGTGCGGGGCTGCACGCTCTGGTGGATCAAAGCAAATTCAGTATAACACTGATGCATCTGATGAAGTGGTATTCACCCACGGAAAGCTCATGCTCTAAAACGTCTGTTAGTCTATAATGGGCCACAGGACTCTTGCTGCTTGTTTTCCAGTATAACACTGTTTCACTCTATAATGCAGTAAGATTTTTCGGCTCCTGAGGATAGCATTATATCAAGGTAGAGGTGTATAGTCAGAGACTCACCAGAACTGAAGAATTAATTCCCTACTTGGAGTTTACAATCCCAAGACTGTTATAAACAAAAGTATTAAGCTTCTGCATGTGTGTTCATTTCCAGCATGCATGCACATATGTTAAGTAGGGGATTAACACTTGATGTCTTATTCAAGTGCTCTATTCTTCATTTAGCAAACATTTAGATCAAAGCATCTTCCACTTCTTTATATTACATAAGCCTCCAGACTGAAATGTCTTTTGGAGAGGTCAAAACAGAGTGTTGCACACTGGTAAGACATGCCATAATATTTTCTTTAACTTGTAAAACTGTCTTGAGCTGATCAAATTTATCTTGATGAAATGGGCTTAGACAGTCCCATTACACTACAGTCTTGTGCATTAGTAAAATGCTTGCATAGGAGGCCTTATAAATAAATCACTCAGAAGTTAGAACAAAGGAAGCATCTTCCAAGAAAACCGAACTGGGAAAATGCTGTAAAAATACATCTCCAGCTGGAAATTCACCCTGTTGCAGACAATACTTGTGGACAGAAGCATAAAGAAAACATAATTATAACAGCAGACGTCCTGTGGGGATTTATGTTCTCCAGATCCTCCTGTGTCTTGCACTCACAGACTACAGTTCCCAAAGTAGTCCACTGAGATGATGTACCTAACTAAATACTTTTTCCTATTCTGTATTTAGGCAAAAAGGGGATGGACGGACAGGAAATAATCCTGTCCAGCTCTTAAGTATGAACTGTGTAACAGACAGTCCAACTCTGAGACAGGCTGAAACACTCCAACACTGTTAAACGTATCTTGTAATTAAGGGATAATGTTAATAGCAGGCACATTTGCATTTCCTTGATGTTTTCCAGCACTGATAGATAAATGCTGAGAGGAAGCCGAGATGTTTGTTCTTGAAGCAGTTACAAACCTTTGTTGTAGTGAAGACTCACATTCTATTAGCTTTATCACTAAGTAGCAAATGTTAAGCTTTCAAAGCATCTGCTTGGATTTCCTCTTCTCCCAGAAGGTAATTCAACCTGGTGGCTAGATTGATTCAAGTTACTTTTATTATCGTCATTATTAAAACGTACTAAGTGCTGTACAGACATAGAATCATAGGATTAGAAGGGTCTGCCAGGGTCATCTAGTCTAACCCCCTGCCAAGATGCAGGATTTGTTGTGTCTAAACCATCCAAGACAAATGGCAATCCAGCCTCCTTTTGAAAACCTGCAGAGAAGAAGCTTTCACAACCTCCTGAGGACGTCTGTTCTATTATCCATGTACTCCTACAGTTGCGAAGGTTTTCCTCAGTTTTAATCTAAATCTGCTATGCTGTCATTTGAACCCTTTGCCTTTAGTCCTGCCTTCTTTTCTCCATCTTTCTTGTGGCAGCCTTTCAAAGTATCTGAAGACTGCTATCATATCTCTCTTTAATCTCTTTTCCAAACTAAACACACCCACTTCCTTCAGCCTTTGCTCATATGATTTGCATTCCATTCCTTTGATCATCTTTGTCGCTTACCTCTGCATCCTTTCCAGTTTCTCTACATCCTTTCAATACCGCGATGACCAAAACTGGGCACAGTACTCCAGCTGAGGCCTAACCAGCACCGAGTAGAGTATGCAGGAAGATAGTCCCTACCCTATAAGGCTTAGGTTGTGGCAACATTAGAAATACTCAGAAAGGGTTTTTGATCTTGTACAGTTTTAAACCCCAAGTTGGAATTTGTCTTCTCATGGAGGGAAATTGTACATGTCTTTTGAGTTCTGACCTTGTAAAAACAACCAAACTTGCTACTACTCCAGTACTCTATTGCATCGGCCCAGGATCCTGAAATAGTTCCCTTGTGAACAGTGGCATTATTTTACAGGCTTTTCTATAGTGCTCATTGCAGCAGTAGATTCTAGATGTGTGCTGAATGTCCCAACATGCAGAGAGAGTCTGGATGATATACAGCACAGAAAATAGCTGCAAACTACCTGTTTTAAATCTCCTCCCCATGCCCGCTAATAGAATCTGGTAACAAGATGTATCCATTTGTGACATCCTGTATACTAAAGCAGGGGTAGGCAACCTATGACATGCGTGCCGAAGGCGGCACGCAAGCTGATTTTCAGTGGCACTCACGCTGCCCGGGTCCTGGCCACCAGTCTGGGGAGCTCTGCATTTTAATTTAATTTTAAATGAAGCTTTTTAAATATTTAAAAATCCTTATTTACTTTACATACAACAATAGTTTAATTATATATTATAGACTTATAGAAAGAAACCTAAAAACGTTAAAATGTATTACTGGCACACAAAACCTTAAATTAGAGTGAATAAATGAAGACTCGGCACACCATTTCTGAAAGGTTGCTGAACCCTGTACTAAAGGAAACATGCAAGCTTACTGGGTGGGGTTAATCTTTTTGAATAGTTCAACTAAATACCACTTTTGGCAATGAAGTTTTTTGCTGTATTTTCCCATTCCAGTTTGTGAAATATGCTGGAGTATATCATTTCTCAGCTTGTCAAAAAGCAGCATTTATGAAGTGCAAATAATTATTAGTCCATCATCTGTGATTAAAGAGCCAGGTCTGGACATTCCATACCATCTGCATCTCTCTCCTCTCGGAAATTAATTATTTCACTGGACTGACACCAATTGTGGCAACAAAAGGATGGGGCTGTTTGTGTTGTTGCTTTGATAGCTTGTGATGGCACACTGTCTTCAGAGTAAACTTTGTTCTCCATGGTCTTCCACTGTAATATGTTATTGATTAAGAAGTCTAATTAAATCCAACTTCAATCCCTCACAAGCACACTAAGGAAAATCAGGAAGGCATATCATGCAATGGTCAAATATGTTCATGGTGAACAATATGGCATCTATTAGGAGAAGCACAATGTTATCTTTTACAGATCAAGACTTTTAATGGAAGAAACCTTTAGGCAGCAGCTAGACACCATGGCTGGCCCATGCCAGCCACCTCAGGCTCACAGGGATCAAGCTGTGGGGCTGTTTCATTGCTGTGTAGACTTCTGGGCTCAGGCCGGAGCCTGAGCCTTGGGACCCTTCATCTCCCAGGATCCCAGAGCCCAGATTCCACCCTGAGCTCAGAAACCTAAACAGCAATAAAACAGCCCCGCAGCTTGATCCCTGTGAGCCTGAAGTGGGTGGTATGGGCCAGCTTGTGGGTGTGTAGTGTGTCTGTAGGCATACCATTAAAGGCCTCACTGTTGCAATAAGCTCCAGAGGAGGAGGTGTTAACATACAACCATTTTTCCTCCCCAGCTTTAGGCTATAAAGTGGCACTCACTGGTACAAATATCTTAAGGCAGAATAAATCACTGGCTTCATCCAGAGTTTGAACCATACCCCAATTTATTTATTTTTTAGAGTTTGGAAAATTGCAAACCATATTTATAATCTCTCCACTTCCTGGTTTTGGCCAGGACCTGAAATCCCTCCAGAAAGGTATTGTGATGGGGTATGTACCCCATCCTGGATCTGAAAGGGTTAATGTAAGCCAATTACGCTACCTGGCTGCATCTGCAAGTTGGGGTAGGCTTTAATTTAAAGAAGCAGCACATCTGAGGAAGGAGCTTCCATTATTTATATAAAGGAAGTGCCGATTAGAAGGGGGAGGTGGGGAGGAAATTTTGAGATGAGAAAGTGGGCAGACCAGGCTGGTGAAGGAGGAAGGCCAGGGCAGTGTTGACCCTGAGATCATCACCTGAGTAGCAAAAACTGGCAAGAGACATGGAGCAGCAAGCTCTGATAATAGGGCAGTATCTGGACTTGCAGAGAAGGGGCAGCTCTAGGTAGTTTGCTGCCCCAAGCACGGCAGGCAGGCTGCCTTCAGCGGCTTGCCTGCAGGAGGTCCCTGGTCCCGTGGATTCGGCGGCACGCCTGCAGGAGGTCCGCCGAACCCGCAGGACCAGTGGACCCTCTGCGGCGACCGGCAGAGCGCCCTCCTTGGCTTGCCGCCCCCGGCACATGCTTGGCATGCTGATGCCTGGAGCCACCCCTGTTGCAGAGAGAGTTCCCTGGTTAGCATTCAGTTGAGGAACCAAGAGGCGGAAAAAGGCCAAGACCAAGGAGGGCAGAAGTGGGTTTACATTTGTACTTTTAAATTGGGCTTTTAATGGGGGTATTGCAGGGGAGAGCCCTAGAGTCCTGGCCCTGAGAGAGGGGTGAACTTAGAGAGGCTGTGCGAGAAGCCTGCTGACAGACCTCAGCAGGAAAGCTCTTGGGAGGCAGTAGCAGGGAATCTGAAGGACCAGATCTTGGATGCTGGTTATAGAGTCCCTAGACTGGAATCCAGTATTGAGGGAAGGCCTGGGTTCCCCTACCAGCCACTGGGGAAAGTGGCCCCAACTCAGTGCGGTGTAGACACTGCAGTACTTCGACCTAAGTTACGTCTGCTCCTGCTATGTTATTCACTTAGCTGGAGTAGCATAACTTAGATCGACTTACCTGGTAGTGTAGACAAGGTCTGAGAAGCTCATTTTCCCAGGAAGAGTCCTTTAATTTAGCAAGATTCAAAAAGGGATTGGGTATCTATACGGATGTCAATTATATCCAGAATTGTCATTTAGTAATATCAACATAATTTTGAAAGGGACATTAAACCTCCTATTTCTTGACTTAAGCCAGTCTCTAACTGTTAGGAACCAGGATGAGACCTAATGTGGGAGGCAGATTATCTTTTATTTGCCTACTGCATTGTTCTTACACCTTCCTGTGATGCCGTGGAACTGGGCTAGATGTATCTTGGGTAGACCTGGCTGGAGAATGACAGTACCATTTCATGACAACTTTTGAAGTCTCAAAACTTGTTTTAATTCCACAGTGGAATGAAAATAAAACCTTTTGAATTTATTAGTGAAACAGAATTGTCAAAACATCCAGTTTTGGATCAAAAAGGTCACTTTTTTTAGCCAAATCTCTCTCCTAAGTGATTGAAGAGTTCTCGCTACACCTCAGACACTTACCACTGAAGATGTTGTCAAAATATGTGAAATGTTTTTGCTTTGACAAAACATTTTTTTGTGAAAAATAGTTTATTTGAAAATATTATGAGTAACTGTTAATGTCAGTGTGGCAATTCCCATGTTCCTATGTTGAATATTGGTGATTTTTCATGGAATAATTAGTAGGAACAGGTTTTTATCTATTTTACTAGTTTTAATAATTTGATTATTTAAAGCTGAAGGAAAAGTAAAAATCTGCTTTATTTTTCTTTTACTCATTATGCCATTTGTTTACTTTTTGCATTACTCTAAATCTACACAGTAAAAATGGACAAATCAGTTTCAGTTTTGTTGATGGTCTTTCTAGTCGGTTTTACTTTTTGGTTTATGCAAATATATTGCAATATATAGATTTTCAACAACTGCAGAAGTATGTTTATTGGTTTAACAATCTGTTCCCTTTGGAAGAACATTAGTGTAAACATTTATGTTGGTGTAAGGCAGGGGCGGGCAAACTTTTTGGCCTGAGGGCCACATCGGGTTTCCAAAATTGTATGGACGGCCAGTTAGGGGAGACTGTGCCTTTCCAAACAGCCAGGCATGACCTGGCCCCCGCTGCCTATCCGACCTCCCCTGCTTCTTGCTCCCTGACAGCCCCCTGGGATTCCTACCCCATCCAACCGCCCTATTCTCTGATGCCCACCCCTCCCGGACCCTCCATCCACCCCCCCATCCCCTAACTGCCCCTGGAACCCCCGCCTCTGACTGCCCCCTGCCGCCACATCCAATTCCCCTCCTTCCTGACTGCTCCCCAGGACCTTGCCCCCCTTCAACTCCCTGTTCCCCGCCCTTTGACCATCCCACCCCCTATCCATACCACCACCCCCTGACCACTCCCCTGCCCTCTATCCAACCCTCCCCATTCCTTTCCCCCTTACTGCATTGCTTGGAGCACTGGTGGCTGGTGGCACTACAGCCATGCCACCCAGAGCACTAGGATCAGCAGCCGCGCTGCCCAGCTGGAGCCAGCCACGCCACCACGCAGCACAGAGCACTGGGTCAGGCCGGGCCACCCAGAGTGTTGTGCAGGCAGCGCAGTGAGCTGAGGGTGTCGGGAGGGGAACAGTAAGAGAGGGGCCAGGGGCTAGGCTCCCGGGCCAGGAGCTCAGGGGCCAGTCAGGAGGGTCCCACGGGTCTTAGTTTGCCCACCTCTCTTGTAAGGAGTTTCTAAAAGCAGAGATCTAAACCAAAGCGTGGAACCAGTTTCTTCTTATGAGTGCCCCATTTACCTTATTGGTATCTCGGTTTACTGAACTTCAAATTGGATATGCTTTCATGCAGTATATGATTTAACTCTTAATGATTTAAAGAGTTCTGAGGTCATTTCAATAGTGTTATATTTAGTACTTTAAGTGCTAAGTATTTTTGCTGATTGAGCAACTGTGGACTAGGTTACTAGAATTTAGTAGCCAGACCCTCAGCTCATGTAAATTGGTGGAGCATGGAGTTATGCCAGTTTATATCAGCTGAGGATCTGGCCTTAGTTCCTAATGTGTATTTGTGGACTTTCTGCATTAGAAACAACATAAACATAACTTTCTGCAGTATTATCTAAGAACAAAAATTCAAAATTAAGGCAAAAAAGATTTTCATTGTTCTCCTCTGATAGACATCTATTGCCTATCAGTACAGTTCACAGCTGGAATTGTTCAACTTTAGAACAAGACTGTGGTGCCACTGAAGTCTTGGCATTTGTGAAGAATCCCCTCCTATTCTAAAACAGTGCCATATCCCAGACAGGGAGAAGAGAGAAGGTGGTGTTCTTTCATGCAGTTAAGTCCCTGGGATAAGTGTAAGCTTCAAAGGAACTTTACCTTTGCAGTAGCATAGTTTTTACTTGAGCAGTTCATCAAAGAAAACATATTATGTTGAGTTGTCTATACCTGCTCTTGTCACTTACTAACAGATGAATGCATGGCACTCTTGTTCAGTAGCCCAAAAAGAACTAGTCTTTTTTTCTGCTTTACAGATACAACTTTGTACATTTTTTCCTTTCAGTTGTTTTCCACAATGTAGTGCTGAGATAGCAATACCTGCTGATATTCTGATGTAAGATATTAGTTTGTACAGCACTTTGAAGATGTAAAGTCCTAATAAGTGTTAATCACCGATTTAAAATGAAATACATCAAGTTTGAAAATAATTTTGGGACCTTTATATTATAGTTATTATTCTTTTTGTTTTATATGTAGGCTTCCCATTCAAAGAAATATTTAATTTAAAATACAGATCATTTTTAAATATTTCAGCATAACCAAGCCCAAATTTAAATGTCCCAACAAGTTGCATAAATCAGTATTTTTATTACTAAATTAACAGTGATTAGAGATTTATTTATATTAAAACTGGAGATGGATCTAATAAGGAAAGTTCAGATTCATACCCAAATTTTCCCATAGTCTGGGTTTGGATAGATCTGTCACCTACACAGGTTATCCCATGCATAATGGTTTAAAAACTCTGTGAAATTTCCACTTCTGTCTTCCATCTGGATGTGCAGAATTTGGCCTCCCTTCCTATTATCCTATAGAAGTGGCAGAGTTACTGGTAAAATAAAAAAAAAATGCAGATTGCCCAAAGACTCTTGTGACTCTCATGAGGAGTTGTCAGACATGTGTCCATACTGCAGTTCTGTGCCTTCCCGATGTCCTCAGCTCCATGCCATGCACTCATCGGCAAGAGGTTACTAGAGATAATCCACACACATGTTCTAGAAAGGGAATATGTGTTACTTAATGCTGGTTCAATCCTAGTTAACTTGCACTAGAATGGCTTGTAGGTATGGTGGTGGGAGATTGCAGAGAGCAATTATTCCCATCCTTGGACCCCTCTGGCACCAGTGAATTTAAGCCTCACAGAGCACCCACGGTTCATTCAGAGCACTTAAAGATCATGATGCTGTGAGTGTACTGTGAAAACCTAGAGCAATAAAGAGAGAGAATACATGGGGAAAAGAGAATGGCATGGAGTCAGTTCTCCCTTGTGGAAGTGAATGATAGCATTTGGGCCATAGCTGTCAATCGCTTGGTGAGCGGGTATCTACTAAAGCTTGCATCTTTGTATAACCCAAATGTGCCACATAGCCACACAGTACAAAAGCAGTGCTTTCAGGAATATCAGGCACTGTTAGAATTGCAATACAACTGGTGACCCCTTTTCACACAGCAAGCCTCTGAGTGCGACCCCCCTTATAGATTAAAAACACTTTTTATACATTTAACACCATTATAAATGCTGAAGGCAAAGCAGGGTTTAGGTTGGAGGCTTACAGCTTGCGATCCCCCATGTAATAACCTAGTGAACCCCGAGAGGTCCTGACCCCCAGTTTGAGAACCCCTGCAATACAATTACTGGTTTGCAGAAATCTTGGAAAGGAACTTGCCACTTACCTTGGATGGTAAGTGGTGCAATTGTCAAGATAGCTATTCAACTGTCATTCAAAAATTCCCCAACTTATTTTCAACAAGTTTGAATATCTCTATTCCTCAGGCAATAAATAAATAATAATTAAAAAACCATCTTTTTAGAGCAAGTTCCTGTTTGTTTTGATTATTACGTCTATAATGTCAAATTTCTGCCAGCTCCTTAGTAGCCAAAAGGTCATTCTGCAAACGGAGATTTCAGAATAAACTTACTGTACTTTGAAATGCAGTCTATTTAAATTCCAAATTGACCAAACATCAAATAGAATTTCATTCAACAAGTTTGCAGTGGTTCATTTATATTTATATATCAATCTATATGGCAATGTCATGAGCCCTACCTAGAGACAATGAGAACTCAGTTCCTACTAAATTAGGCTGGTCCAGCATATGTAACACTTATCACAAATGATATATCAAGCCCGATGGGCAGAATTTGGTACCCATTGTAGGGTCACTATCCATCACACATGATTCTTGCTGATGAGTATCTGTATTTTCCCTAGAGATAAAAATTGCTTGCAATGATCTTGTGATTTTAAGTCTAACTTCTTCAGCCTTCTTGCATCTCAGTTTAAAAGGATCATAAAGAAGACCTGCTGACTGTGTCAAAGTCTTCCTGGTATGATTCAGCTGCTGCAGTGCGGTTACAGTAGGGAAGAATTTGACATTGTGTAATTTAATATTCTTTGATATTGCTTAGGGAACTCAGTGGACTACAGACCATCCATTTCTACTTCCCGAAACTCAGAGTTACATAGTCTAAGAGCTGCAATATAGTTTAGTGTTTATTGCTTACAATTTATGCAGGTATGCCAGATTTTGAAAAAATAGAATGACATCTGTTTCAATAACACTTCCTATCTTTATGAGATGCACAGATCACAGTTTGAAGTGTAATCTGAAATAGCAGCAACTCGACAGTTGGAAAGTTAGAATACATACAGTCTGTGACTGTCAGTATCCATACACCATTTCCTTTGTATTAAATATTGCACCTGACACACTCTTCATCTCCTTTATATGCTGCTCCCCTACAAAATAAAATCACCCACCCACGCCAAAAACAATCACCACCAAGAAACGTCATGTTCTAGAAGTTAAACCTAAATATTCTGTTTATATTTTTTACTCAAATCATTATGGTATATATTTAGGATGAAAAAGTATAAATGTCCTAAGTCATCAAAGTTTAAAACAAAGCAATTGAAAATCAGTTTCTCATTAATTTATTGAGCATATCTTGAGTTAAGGATTCCTTGTTTTCCCAGCAACAGTTGCTGATGTCATCACAAAAAAAGTTTTCCTTTCCTTCCTTCTGTGTTCTAGATGTTCAAGTTACTGATTAAAATTCTCAGACAGATTCACCCATAAACACGCTGAGTGCCAATGACTTTCCCCAAACCACCTTTTAAGACCCCTAGATGGGCCTTCTGTGGGTTCTTTGTCCCTTTACACTAGCTAAGACCTGATCCATAGTGCATTGGTAATAAAACATATATGTAAATTGGGGATTGTGTCATTGCAACATTATTTACCCCTTTATTACATACACAAATCATATTTGTGCTTTGTGTGAAATGAAATAGAATATGTGTGTATATACAAACACACCTCTAGATAGTGTGTGAATATGTAGCGTGCATAAAAAAAGCCTACTTTACAGCAGTGTTTAGAATTCAGAGCTAAAATTGTAAAGCCAGGAACTATGAAAATTCAAACACCCTGAACAACATTAACTTTGCCAAGTCATTAATTAATGTTTCTCAGTAGGTTTTCTAATGCGCAGGAGGTGCAGTGTTGTTGAATTAATGTTTCTCATCATCTTTGTAGTGTAACTTTACAGTCTTAGCATTGCATTAACAGTTTTTTCATTCATTTTTTTTCCCATTCAATTTCCTTTGTCTAAAAAGTAAAAATGAGAGAGAGGCTCCATTTTCTTGGAATAATTTTACTATACAAATGCACCTAATTTGGCTTTGAAGTTCACACCTTTCTGAGGAGGAGGATGAGTACTGGAGGGTGAGTTTACATCTCTGCCACCGCAATAATTAAGCTGGGAGACAAGGCTCCCATTGACCTCCTGGAAGCCAAGACTGCAACATTGAGTGTTAAGCATGATGTTAGTTCCTGTAACTCCTAAAAGTTGTATTCTAGCACAATTTAATTTTCCACTGTAGATAAGCCCTATAATTGCTGTATATTCACAACAACAAAACTCATTTTCTTTTTTCCGAGAAAAGCTTTGAATTTGACTACTGTATGTGGTAGCAAAAATTGTGTCCAGATCCCAAAAATCATAGTAGCTTATTTTTTCCCATGACTATAACTTCTTACTCCTAGTGGTAAAGAAATAGGTTTGCTTCTTTGGAAGCGTCATGTAGGCACATCACTTACGGTTTCAGTGATGTATGTGTGCTGTCCTCATTCCTGTTTGGGTGAGTAGAAAGAATGAACACTGCAATGTCATGGAGGGGGTGTCATGAGGCTCTGCTAAAACCTCTTTCAGAAGTCTTGTTACCATGCTCAGAAGTGATTCGTCATTGGCTTTTATTCACTTTATTTTTACTCAGCTGATTTCCTTCAAACTTGATTATAGTTATACAAATTAATACTACTTATGCCAATTTTCAAGTTTTAAAGTTCATCTATTTCAATTGGAAAAGATTCAGTAACACTTTTTTTCTTTCGATGTGTGTTCCCCATCATCACCTAACAAGAAAAAAACAAAACCCCAAACCCACACCACTGCTGAATGGATGTCCCTCAGACTTCCAAACAATCATTCATCTGGATCATGGAAAATCTCAGTCTGCAGAATATTTTTTTAAAGAAGTTATGAAATTGTGAAAATGGGGAGGTTAAAATGAAAGTTCCAATGTAGTCATAAGAAGGTCCACTGTCCTGAAAGCTGTAATCTATGGGGGTGGGGAGAGAGAGAGAGAGACAGACTGAAAAACACAGACTGTTATAGCATTAATATTTCCTTTGGGTAAAATCTTACCTGAATATCTCCAAGTAAAGACAATGCCTTGATTTCTTTAGAGAAAATTATGACAACCACTCAAAGACTTTTATAATTAATTAGCCCTCAAGGACTTGTATTATATCAGGGTATTCCCTGAAAAAATGAAACCAAACATATGGTAGGAGCTGAAACAAGGAGGGGGAATTCCTCATTAGTTATAATAGTCTGCCTACTGCTGGGTGATGCTAATGCAGTCATACTCTTTTCCTTCCCTGACCCTAAAGTCATGTGTCATAGCTCTCAAAGGACCTTTTTTCCTGTAAGCATCTCCACCCAAATGCGTTGCAAGGAAACTGTAATGGATGTTATCCTAGTAAAAATTCCACCTGATTAACCCCACATCTCAGGTGTCTTGTGGTGGAATAGTAGCCAGTTCTTTATTTCTAGACCCATTAAGACCAAGGTACCCAGAGGAAAAAGGTAGGGAAAGGGAGAACTATCAGATAGGTATAATAGAGAGTTTTGAGGGTGTGTGGAGGACTTTACATGTCAACATTATCCACTGGGCAAGAGTAACGTTCCTTCATCAATTCCACTTCCTCTGCATTCATTGCATAGAGACATAAACAATTCATTTGGTAATGGTGTTTTCCAGCGCTATGTGCCATTCCTTTCTTATGATCTTATGTGTTGAGTCTCAGTCAGGAGCAAAGGACTCATGGTCACAGTACATTGCACATCAGCTATTCCTAGGTAGTGGATGGTTCCTGGGGACCATAACTGGCTCACTGATGGACCTTTGCAACAGCAGAGAATCTGTCTTGATATATTTCTATAATGTGTGAGTATAAGTATGTTTATAATGCATGCTCACACATTGACACGCACACTTTTACAGCATGCATGTATATATACTGGAATGCTATTTTATTAACAAGGAAGGAGTTATTTCCTTGAAAACAACTTAGTTTGTCATGTTACACTTTATACGTCTATTGGTTATACTTAGTTTGCACTCCTCTAAGATGGATATAAACCCCAGTATTTTAAGTACAAAACATTGCACAAATAATAAAATACATTGTAAAATTACAAATTAGTATTGGATGTATCCCAGACCTTGATCCAGTGGAGGGTGATTGGAAATGATTTGTTGAGTCTCTATGGAAAGGTTTGCCAGATGTCCCTCTGTTTACACAGTCCCTGCCGATGAATCCATGGAACAGTATTCTCAATAGTTGCTAAGGAAGCTACTTGTCTGCCTTCAGCACCAGAGGTAGATCCTACACAGAGGCTTTTAGGGAATTACTTCATATATAGGATCATTCCCCAAAATGTTAATTTTCAATAAAAATGTATGCTGTTGCAAGGTATAAATGCACTCTCAAAATACACGTTATTAGGTTTCCACCCAAAAGAGATTTATTGAAGGACAGGCACTTTAACCTAGATTATGCATATGTTATGTCCAGCATAAACTTTCGACCCAAACCCATTCAAGAAGCTCATTTGTGCCATGCTTTATGGCAGCTTCTCTGTGAAACATGTACCTTCTTCTTCGAGTGATTGCTCATATCCATTCCAGTTAGGTGTGTGCACGCCACGTGCACGTTCGTCGGAAGACTTTTTACCCTAGCAACACTCGGTAGGTCGGCTGGGCGCCCCCTGCAGTGGCGCCGCTATGGCACTGGATATATACCCCAGCCGACTCAGCCACCCTTCAGTTCCTTCTTACCGCCCGTGTCGGTCATTGGAACAGTGGAGCGCGGCTTAGCTGACCTCCACTTCCCTAGCTACTCGTAGTTCTCATTCGTTATCATGTATATAGTTATAATCCTTATATATATATATATATATATATATATATATATATATACACACACACACACACACATACACACACATACACGTTTTTTCTTTACTAGCATAGTTAGTTTAGTAATAGTTAGCGGGGTTCGGGGAATAGCCCCTTCCCCACACCCGATGCCGGTGCCCATGCCTGGCTCACCGGGTTTCAAACTGTGCTTGGCCTGCCACAAGCCGATGCCGACAGGAGATCCGCACAACTCCTGTTTGAAGTGCCTCGAGGAATCGCACTTGACAACTAAGTGCTCCATTTGCAAGGCTTTCAAGCCGAGAACAAAAAAGGAGTGGGACATCAGGCTTAAACAGCTCCTCATGGAGGCGGCCCTCACCCCTCCACTTTTGGCACCGAGCGCTGGTCAGTTGGTGACCAGAAGCGCCTCCGTGGCACCAGACCGCACCGGTACGCCTAAGGACTCACGGCACCGGACATCACCGGCACTGAAGTCGGCTCAATGACGTTCCCTCTCCCTGAGGTTCAGGAAGGCCAGGACTCCTGCTGCTTCGGCACCGACCGCACCGCAGCCAGAGAGTACGCCTAAGTCGGATCGCCCGGTGCCGACACCCGCTGCGGCACCGACTAAATCGGCACCGTCGATTCCGGTCCCACAAGGGTCATCGAGTCCAGCGCCTGTTAGCTCCCTGGTGCGTGCCACAGTAGAGCTCACCATGCCATCCACGCCAGAGGCGTTCTCAGCGGCGAGGGACCTGATCGCCCTGACAGACTCGGCACTGCCTCTACCCCCAGCACCACCGGTGATGGTAATCCAATCCATAGGCAAGCCGACCTTGATTAGACCACCCTCTGTTGGTGCAGCTGACTGACACCGCTCACAATCGCGGTCCCACAGACACTCCAGGTCCAGACGGCGCTCCTGCTCTCAACGCCATTCGCAGTCCCAGCACCGTTCTACTACACGGCACCGGTCAGACTCACGTTCACCGGCTCATTACCCACGGCACCACTCCAGTTCTTGGCATCGCTCCAGGCACCGTGCCTCCCGAACCATTCACGACGCCGGGATTCAAGATCTCGGTCAACCTCCCGGCACCGATCTGGTCGCAGGTCCTGCTCTCGATCCCGGTACCGATATGTATCCCGACACCGGTCCCCGATACCGAGGGGAGCCAGGTCCTTTGGAACATCTGCACAAGGCTTCTCCGCTCCTCCATGGCCATCCAGGCATACGTCGGTGTCCTCCCATGCGGACAGGTACTATGGCCAAGACCGCGATTCCGATGTGCCCACCGGAGTATTTCAAGAAGCCCGGTCTCAGGACCCAGGACCTCACCAGTGGTTCTTTTGGACACCTTGGGCGTACCACCAGGCCCAAGGTGCTCCGCTAGTTACGGCCTCCTCCGCTTCATCAGAGCACCGAGCACCAGAGGCCACAATTAGTCATCATCCTCCACCTGGAACGGAGGAGCCACTAGTCCACCCACCGGGTTCCCCGGTGCCACTGGAGCAGGAACCGGCGCAGGAGCAAGAGGCCATACAGGACCCGCTTGTCACCGGCATTTCATCTTCTTCCTCTCCAGATGAGGCAGTGGCAGGGACTTCCTCCTCAGGGCTGCCTCCAATAGACCTAAGAGCCCATCAGGACCTCCTCAGGAGAGTGGCACTCAACATAAACCTCCAGGTGGAGGAGGTCCCGGAGGTCGAGGACCCTCTAGTGAGCATCCTGTCGGCAGATGGCCCCACTAGGGTGGCTTTGCCCTTTATCAGGACCATCCAGGCTAATGCAGACACCTTATGGCAGTCCCCAGCCTCCATCCCCCCTACGGAAAAGGAGGTCGAGCGCAAATACATGGTACCCTCTCGGGGGTACGAGTATCTATATGTCCACCCTCCTCCCTCCTCACTGGTTGTCCAATCGGTCAACGAGAGGGATCGCCATGGCCAACAGGCGCCAGCCCTAACGTCAAAGGAGGCTAGGCAAATGGACCTACTCGGCCGCAAGGTGTATTCGGCAGGCGCCCTTCAGCTCCGGGTGGCAAATCAACAGGCTCTACTGAGCCGTTATAGCTGCAACACCTGGGCAGAGGTGGGTAGATATACAGAGCTACAGATATACAGCTGCAACACCTGGGCAGAGGTGGGTAGATATACAGAGCTTTCCTCCCTTCTCCAACCGCCTCTCCTACTTCCTCCTGGCGTGGTCCCAATTGACCTCAGACCTATGGGAGTAGCTCTGTATATTCCTGACAGGAATTCGCTGCATTCCTAGAGGAGGGGAAAAGGTGGCTGGAACCTCCCTCCAGGCCTCTCTAGATGCTGCCGACTCGGCAGCCAGAACTCTGGCCTCCAGTATCACCATGAGATGCATCTCATGGCTACAGGTGTCCAACCTACCACCTGAATTACAATATACCATCCAGAACTTACCCTTCGACGGTAAGGGTCTGTTCTCGGAGAAGACTTACCCCAGGCTACAAAGCCTGAAAGACAACAGGGTCATCATGCACTCCTGTGACCCAACGCAGAGCTTTCTGTCCCCAGACTCACCGCCCGTACTTTGTGCCCAGACACAGGCAAGACTTTAGCAGACGGCACAGGCAGGGTGGCCGTAGATGCCAGTCTGGATCCCAAGGGGCCCAAAACCACGACTCTTCAAAACCACCAGCGGGGCCTAAGTCTACTTTTTGAAGGTACGCCCGAGGATGGCGTACCAGTTTCAGGACAGGATATTTTTCCTCCCTTCTCCAACCGCCTCTCCTACTTCCTCCTGGCGTGGTCCCAATTGACCTCAGACCTATGGGTCCTACGCACTGTGAAACACGGATACCACCTCCAATTTGTTTCATCCCCACCTTCCCACCCTCCCACCCGGTCCCTCTTCAGGGATCCCTCTCACGAGTAGTTCCTCCTACAAGAGGTGCAGACGCTCCTCGACATAGGAACAATAGAGGAGATGCCGCAAAACGAGGAGGGCAAAGGGTTTTACTCCCGGTACTTTCTGATCCCCAAATCGACAGGAGGCCTCAGGCCCATCCTAGACCTGTGAGGCCTCAACAAGTTCATGATAAAGTTGAAGTTCCGCATGGTCTCCCTAGGGACCATTATCCCGTCCTTGGATCCTGGAGACTGGTATGCTGCCCTCGATATGAAGGACGCGTACTTTCACATCGCCATTTTTCCTCCACACAGGAGGTACCTTCGCTTTGTAGCCAACCACCAGCACTTTCAGTTCACGGTCCTCCCCTTTGGCCTCTCCATGGCCCCAAGGGTGTTTACAAAGTGCATGGCCGTAGTCGCCGCACACCTCCGCCGACGTCAGATACACGTATTCCCGTATCTGGACGACCTGGCTCATCAGAGGGACCTCCGAGATACAGGTCAGACAGCATGTAGACATTGTCAGGGACCTATTCACACACTTAGGCCTGATGCTCAATGTGGAGAAATCCACACTGGTCCCCACACAAAGGCTAGACTTCATAGGAGCTACCCTGGACTCCAATCTAACCAAGGCCTACCTACCCCAGCTGCGATTCCAGGCAATGGCAACAATCATTCGAGGTCTGCAGAACTTCCCGACGACCTCGGCTCGCACCTGTCTCGGTCTCCTAGGTCACATGGCTGCCTGTACTTAAGTGACCAAATATGCCAGGCTCCGCCTCCGACCCCTCCAAACATGGTTCAACTTGGTCTACCGTCCGGGCAGGGACCCGATAGACACAATAGTCACCATTCCCCCGAGCACGCTACAGTCCCTCGACTGGTGGCTAATACGCTCCATGGTATGTGTAGGGTTACCGTTCCATCCGCCACAACCCTCACTGTCCCTGACGATGGGCGCGTCATCTCTCGGATGGGGGGGCTCACCTCGGACACCTTCGTACCCAGGGCTTTTGGTCAGCACAGGAGCTGACATGTCACATAAGTGTCCGAGAGCTGAGAGCGGTCCGCCTGGCGTGCCAGACATTCCAGCAGCATCTACACAGCCGTTGTGTCTCAGTGTTTACAGACAACACAACGGCAATGTATTATATCAACAAACAGGGAGGGACTCGATCTTCCCCCCTCTGTCAGGAGACCATCCGACTCTGGGACTTCTGTATAGCCCACTCGATAGACCTGGTAGCGTCCTTTCTCCCAGGGGTTCGGAACACTTTAGTGGATCAGCAGAGTAAATCCTTCCTCTGCCACGAATAGTCGATAAGACCAGATGTTGTTCATTTGGTCTTCCAGAAGTGGGGCTTTCCCCACATAGACCTGTTCGCCTCTCGCACGAACAGGAAATGCCAAGTGTTCTGCTCCTTCTAGGGTCTTTCACTGGGATCAATCTCGGACGCATTCCTCATGTTGTGGAAGCACCGGCTGCTCTATGCCTTCCCTCCATTCCCGCTGGTTCACAAGGTCCTGATAAAACTACGCAGGGATGGAGCGCACCTAATCATGATCGCACCAGCGTGGCCCAGACAGCACTGGTACACCACACTGCTCAACCTGTCCATAGCCAGCCCAATTACTCTGCCTCTCCACCCAGACCTCATAACGCAGGACCATGGCAATCTTCACCACCTGGACCTGCAGGCCCTCCACCTCACGGCGTGGCTTCTGCGTGGCTAAACAGGTCGGAGTTATGCTGCTCTGCTCCAATACAACATATACTCCTGAGCAGCAGAAAGCCTTCCACTCGGTCAACATATCTGGCCAAGTGGAAGCATTTCTCCTGCTGGTGTGAAACGCAGAATACTACTCCCTCTCAGTCTCGATCCCCACTATCTTGGACTACCTCTGGTCCTTAAGCAGCAGGGCCTGGCGATATTGTCTCTGAGGGTGCACTTGGCGGCCATCTCCACATTCCATCCAGGGGAGAGTGGACACTCCACGTTTTCCCATCCTTTAGTTACTAGATTTCTTAAGGGCCTGGAGCACCTCTACCCCTAAGTACACCGTCCTGCCCCTACCTGGGACCTCAATCTAGTCCTAAGCAGGCTTATGCTTCCACCATTCGAACCGTTGGCAACTTGCTCGCTCGCTGCTATACCTGTCCTGGAAGACAGTTTTCTTAGTAGCCATTACTTCTTCTTCGAGTGATTGCTCACATCCATTCAGTTAGGTGTGCGCGCCGCGCGTGCACGTTCGTCGGAAACTTTTTACCCTAGCAACTCCAGTGGGCCGGCAGGTCGCCCCCTGGAGTGGCGCCGCCATGGCGCCCAATATATATCCCTGCCGGCCCGCCCGCTCCTCAGTTCCTTCTTACCGCCGTGTCGGTCGTTGGAACTGTGGAGCGCGGCATAGCTGTCCTCCACGTCCCTAGCTCTCCTAGTTTCTATCGCTTGTTTATCGCTTATCTCTAGTTCTATAGATAGTTGTTAATTAGTATTGTTAAGTAGATAGTTTAGTAAATAGCTGTTAAGTAGTTCCTGGCCGGGGGGCTTAGCCCTTCCCGGCACCGGGCGCCAGGCTCATGCCTGTTTCGCCAGGCTTCAAGCAGTGTGCGGCCTGCAAGAAGCCCATGCCTACCAGCGATCCCCACGAAGCGTGCCTGAAGTGCCTCGGGGAATCGCACAGATCTGACAAGTGCCGCATCTGTAAGGCTTTTAAGCCGAGGACAAAAAAGGAGAGGGATCAGAGGCTCCGAACTCTCCTAATGGAGGCGGCACTTGACCCGTCGACTTCGCAGACCGTGGTTTCGGCACCGGCACCGGATCGCTCCGGCACCGAGAAGACTCCTCGGCACCGACCTTCTCCGGCACCGGAATCAGTGCCTAGGCCGTCGAAGTCTAATACTCCGGCCAGGCAGACCCGGCTTGAACGCCCGGCCTCGACATCGGCCGCGGCGCCGCCGGCACCGTCAGCACCGTTGACTCCGGGCCCGGCGGGTCTGTTGAGTCCGGTGCCGCCGAGCTCCCCCATGAGATCTGGGGTTGAGATAATGGTCCCATCCACACCGGAGACCTTCGCCTCGGCTCGGGACCTTATTGCCCTGACGGAGCCTACTCGGCTGCCACCCCCGGTTCCTCCGGTGCGGGTCACGTCCAGAGGCAAGCCCATGATGTCGGCACCGCCCACGGACAGTCGTTCGCCATCCAGGCCCCGACGTCTTGGGCGCTCCAGATCCCGACGCCGCTCGCAGTCCCGGCACCGCTCCCCTCAGCGGTACCGGTCGCACTCGCGGCACCGGTCGGCATCGAGACGGTCGCGGTCAGGCTCCAGTCGACACCGGCACCGCGACTCCAGGAGCAGGTCCCGACGCTACTCGCCGCACCGGTCGACCTCCCGGCACCGAGCTGGTGGCAGGTCCCGGTCCCGATCTCGCTCGACCTCCCGGCACCGAGCTGGTGGCAGGTCCCGGTCCCGGTCGATCTCCCGGCACCGAGCTGGTAGTAGGTCCCGGCACCGAAGCGGCGCCCGGCACCGTGACAGATCCCGGTCCCGAAGCAGCGCCCGGCACCGTGACAGATCCCGGTCCCGAAGCAGCGCCCGGCACCGTGACAGATCCCGGTCCCGAAGCAGCGCCCGGCACCGTGACAGATCCCGGTCCCGGTCCCGGCACCGTTATGACTCCCGGCACCGGTCCCCGGCACCGAGACGATCCTCCGTGCCGGCCCGCGCAGACCCGTACCATCCAGGGTCGGCCCCGCCGTGGCCCTCCAGGCAGCCGTCCGTGTCCTCCCAGACGGACAGCGGCTATGCGCTGGGCACCGACCGGCAGGCGGCGCTGTTTGCTGATCCGCCGCTGCAGGACCAAGGCCCCCCACAGTGGGGATTCTGGACACCCTGGGCGTACCATCAGGCCCAGGGCCCCCAGCAGCTCCCTGCTAGGCCGGCGACTGCGGAGCGTAGGGCCCCTGAAGCCTCTTTGTCTCGCCCCCCTCCCTCCCCGGAAGGGGACGAAGGGTCCAAACAGCAGGACTCCGCTGCGGCTCCGGAGACAGAGGCGAGGGCTGAGGAAGACCCTCAGTTGGACACTATTGTGCCTGGGGTCTCATCATCCTCCTCCCCGGATGAGGCGGTGGCGGGTACCTCCTCCAACAGTCCCCCCCCGCTGGATCTCAGGGCCCACCAGGACCTCCTCAGGCGATTGGCTCAAAACCTGAGTCTGCAGGCTGAGGAGGTCTCGGAGATAGAGGACCCAATTGTTACCATCCTCTCTTCCGATGCTCCCACCAGGGTCGCCCTGCCGTTTATACGGACCATTCAGGCCAATGCCAATACTATCTGGCAGTCCCCGGCCTCCATCCCTCCGACAGCGAAAGGAGTCGAGAGGAAGTACATGGCCCCTTCTAAGGGGTACGAATATTTACATGTTCACCCGACTCCCGGTTCACTGGTAGTGCAATCGGTGAACGATAGGGAGCGTCACGGCCAGGAGGCTCCGGCCCCCAAATCCAGAGAAGCCAGGCGGATGGACCTCCTTGGCCGTAAGGTGTATTCGGCTGGGGCACTGCAGCTCAGGGTCTCTAACCAACAGGCCCTGCTGAGCAGATACGCCTTTAACTCCTGGGTGGCAGTGGACAAATTTAAGGAGCTGCTGCCACAGGATGCTCGCCAAGAGTTCACGGCCATCTTGGACGAAGGCAAGAAGGTCGCGCGCACGGCCTTGCAAGCCTCCTTGGACGCTGCGGACTCGGCTGCCCGTACCCTCGCGTCAGGAGTTACGATGCGTCGCATCTCCTGGCTGCAGGTTTCCGGCCTTCCGCCAGAGCTCCAGCACACGATACAGGACCTTCCTTTCGAAGGCCAGGGCCTGTTTTCCGATAAGACAGACCCCAGACTTAAGAGTTTAAAGGACAACCGGGTCATTGCGCGGTCCCTCGGGATGCACACCCCCGTGACACAGCGTAGACCCTTTAGGCCGCAGCAACAGCAGCACCGTCGGCCGTTTTCCCAGTTCCGCCAGCGGCAGGACCCTTACAGGCGCCGCGGCAGGAACGGGAGGCGCAGGCAGTCGGGGAACCAAGGGGGGCAGAACCAAGGCTCCTCAAAACCCCCGCCTGGTCCTAAGCCTTCATTTTGAAGGTGCGCTCGAGGGCGCAGTAACAGTTTCCCCTACGGATCCTTCCCCTCCGTTTTCCAACCGCCTTTCGTTTTTCCTCCCGGCGTGGTCCCAAATAACATCGGACCGCTGGGTCTTGAGCGTGGTGCAGACGGGGTACCGCCTGCAGTTTGTTTCGTTCCCTCCTTCCCGCCCTCCTTCCTCGTCCCTCTTCAGGGACCCCTCTCACGAGCAATTCCTTCGGCAGGAGGTGCGGACGCTCCTCAGCAAAGGAGCTATAGAGGCGGTTCCCGAAAACGAGAAAGGCAAGGGGTTTTATTCCCGCTATTTTCTGATCCCCAAGGCCAAGGGGGGCCTCAGGCCTATCCTCGACCTGCGAGAACTCAACAAATACCTCGTGAAGTTGAAGTTCCGCATGGTATCCCTGGGGACCATTATTCCATCCCTGGATCCGGGAGACTGGT
The DNA here is from genome assembly GCF_007399415.2 of Gopherus evgoodei. Lineage (NCBI taxonomy): Eukaryota > Metazoa > Chordata > Testudines > Testudinidae > Gopherus > Gopherus evgoodei. Next base: position 121,785,729 of record NC_044326.1, on the reverse strand, counting down.
ACGCCGCCCTCGACATGCAGGACGCGTATTTCCACGTTGCCATTTGGCCACGCCACAGACGCTTCCTCCGCTTCGTTGTGGGGGCTCGTCATTATCAATTTGCGGTCCTCCCGTTTGGCCTGTCCACGGCCCCGAGGGTGTTTACAAAATGCATGGCAGTTGTCGTGGCGCATCTTCGGCGCAACCGTGTCCACGTGTTCCCTTATCTGGACGATTGGTTGATTCGGGGCACGTCGGAACAGCAGGTGTACAGCCATGTCCGCGTGATCACCGGCATGTTTGCGAGTCTGGGCCTCTTGATAAACACAGACAAGTCCACCCTGAGGCCCACTCAGAAGGTGGAATTTATCGGGGCCGTCCTGGACGCCACTGTGGGCAGGGCCTCGCTGCCTCGGCAGCGGTTCCAGACCATGGCGGCGATCGTTCAACGCTTGCGGTCAGCCCCGTTGACGTCAGTGAGGACATGTCTAACCCTGTTAGGCCACATGGCGGCGTGCACTTTTGTGACCGACTACGCTCGGCTCCGCATGAGGCCTCTCCAGCTGTGGCTTATCAGTCATTACAGACCAAGGCAACCGCTAGACATGTTAATCACAGTCCCCCAGAAGGTCTTAGATTCCCTCGGCTGGTGGGTGGACCAGTCCGTATTGTGTGCGGGTCTTCCCTTTCACCCGTCTCAGCCCTCGGTATCCCTGACAACGGATGCCTCAGATCTAGGCTGGGGGGCCCACCTAGGGACCCTGCGGACGCAGGGCCTATGGTCCCAGGAGGAGGTGGGGCTACATATCAACATGAGGGAGTTGAGAGCGGTCCGCCTTGCTTGCCAAACGTTTTGTCATCAGCTTCAGGGTCGTTGTGTAGCCGTGTTCACGGACAACACGACGACCATGTATTATATCAACAAGCAGGGCGGCACCAGGTCCTCCTCCCTGTGCCTCGAGGCGATACGACTCTGGGACTTTTGCGTAGCCCACTCCATTCACCTCAGGGCTTCCTTCCTTCCCGGAGTACGGAACACGCTGGCGGATCGATTGAGCAGATCCTTCCTGTCACACGAGTGGTCCCTTCGACCGGACGTCGCTCTCTCCATTTTCCGGAGGTGGGGTTATCCCCGGGTGGACCTCTTTGCGTCCAAGGGGAACAGGAAGTGCCAAGCGTTCTGCTCCTTTCAGGGCAGGGAGCCGGGGTCGATAGCGGATGCCTTCCTCATCCAGTGGGCGACCCACCTGTACTATGCGTTTCCTCCGTTCCCTCTGGTTCACAAGGTCCTCCTGAAGGTGCGCAGAGACAGGGCTCGTGTGATCATGGTGGCCCCCGCATGGCCCAGACAGCACTGGTACACCATGCTGCTAGACTTGGCCGTAGCCGACCCAGTTCCCCTGCCCCTTCATCCGGACCTGATTACCCAGGACCACGGGTCCCTCTGTCACCCAGACCTGCAGTCGCTGCACCTAGCGGCGTGGCTCCTGCGTGGCTAACTGGTTCCGAGCTGCGCTGCTCCACGCCTGTGAGAGAGGTGCTCTTGAGCAGCAGGAAACCATCCACAAGAGCCACATATTCGGCAAAATGGAAACGCTTCTCCTGTTGGTGCGTAGAGAGAAATCTCCGCCCTATGGAAGTTTCGGTATCCGAAATCTTAGATTATGTTTGGTCCCTCAAAGAACATGGTCTGGCCTTATCGTCGTTGCGAGTCCATCTGGCAGCTATCTCCACCTTTCACCCGGGTGCGGACGGTCGCTCCGTTTTTTCTCACCCGACGGTGTCGAGATTCCTTAAGGGGCTGGAACGGTTATTCCCTAACGTCCGTCCCCCTGCTCCAACCTGGGATCTTAACCTGGTGTTGTCCCGGCTCATGGGGCCCCCCTTTGAGCCGTTAGCTACTTGCTCCCTGCTTTACCTCTCTTGGAAGGCTGCCTTTCTAGTAGCTATCACCTCAGCTAGACGGGTGTCGGAACTCCGAGCCCTTGTGGTGGACCCCCCATACACGGTCTTCCACAAAGACAAGGTGCAGCTTAGACCACACCCTGCCTTTCTACCCAAGGTGGTCTCAGCCTTCCACGTCAACCAAGAGATTTTCCTCCCGGTTTTTTTCCCAAAACCTCACTCCTCAGGCAGGGAGCAGCAGCTCCACTCGCTGGATGTCCGTAGAGCTCTCGCGTTCTACATAGAGAGGACCAAACCCTTCCGCAAATCCCCCCAGCTTTTCGTGGCGGTAGCGGACCGTATGAAAGGGCTTCCTATCTCCTCCCAGAGGTTATCCTCGTGGGTTACGTCCTGTATCAGGACCTGTTATGACTTGGCCCATGTCCCTACGGGCCGTGTGACTGCGCATTCTACCAGGGCGCAGGCGTCGTCGCTGGCTTTCCTGGCCCGTGTGCCCATCCAGGAAATCTGTCGGGCAGCGACCTGGTCATCGGTCCACACCTTTGCTTCCCACTACGCCCTGGTCCAGCAGTTGAGAGAGGATGCGGCCTTCGGAACTGCAGTGCTCCATGCCGCGACTTCTCACTCCGACCCCACCGCCTAGGTATGGCTTGGGAGTCACCTAACTGGAATGGATGTGAGCAATCACTCGAAGAAGAAAAGACGGTTACTCACCTTTGTAACTGTTGTTCTTCGAGATGTGTTGCTCACATCCATTCCACACCCGCCCTCCTTCCCCACTGTCGGAGTCGCCGGCAAGAAGGAACTGAGGAGCGGGCGGGCCGGCAGGGATATATATTGGGCGCCATGGCGGCGCCACTCCAGGGGGCGACCTGCCGGCCCACTGGAGTTGCTAGGGTAAAAAGTTTCCGACGAACGTGCACGCGCGGCGCGCACACCTAACTGGAATGGATGTGAGCAACACATCTCGAAGAACAACAGTTACAAAGGTGAGTAACCGTCTTATCCGCCAGATGAGTCTCCGACCTTCGAGCCCTAACGGTGGACCCATCGTATACTGTCTTTCACAAGGACAAGGTACATTTGCGACCGCATGTTGCGTTCCTCCCTAAGGTGGTGTCGGCCTTCCATACCAATCAGGACATCTTCCTTCCAGTCTTCTTCCTGAAGCCTCACTCATCTCGGCGGGAACAGCAGTTACACTCCTTAAATGTCTGTAGGGCTCTCACTTTTTATATTGATCAGACGAAGCCCTTCTGGAAATCGCCCCAACTCTTCGTTGCTGTGGCTGACCGGATGCAAGGCCTATCTGTCTCCTCCCAGAGGATCTCCTCTTGGGTGATGGCGTGCATCCGCATGTGCTATGACCTGGCTCATGTTCCCTCGGGCCATCTCACTGCACATTCTACCAGAGCTCAGGCTTCATCACCGCCTTCCTGGCCCATGTACCAATCCAGGAGATATGTCGCGCAGCTACCTGGTCCTCGGTCCACACCTTTGCTTCGCATTATGCTCTGGTCCAACCTTCTAGAGATGATGCAGCCTTTGGCTCAGCAGTTTTGCACTCTGCCACATCTCACTCCGACCCCACCGCCTAGGTAAGGCTTGGGAATCACCTAACTGGAATGGATATGAGCAATCACTCGAAGAAGAAAAGATGTTACTCATGTTTGTAACTGTTGTTCTTCGAGATGTGTTGCTCATATATATTCCAAACCCACCCTCCTTCCCCACTGTCGGAGTAGCCGGCAAGAAGGAACTGAAGAGTGGCTGGATCGGCTGGGGTATATATCCAGTGCCATAGCAGCGCCACTCCAGGGGGCGCCCAGCCGACCCACCAAGTGTTGCTAGGGTAAAAAGTCTTCCGACGAACATGCACGCGGCACGCGCACACCTAACTGGAATGGATATGAGCAACACATCTCGAAGGACAACAGTTACAAAGGTGAGTAACCGTCTTTTTTCTTATCGAAAGGGAGGGGATGGTTATTAAATGTAGTGTGTGTTGTGTTCCATAGAGAGAAAATGACATTAGATCAATATTAAACTCATACAATAAAGCACTGAGTAGTAAGGAAATGGCAAAATTAAGTGTCAAATCTTCAATTGACATATATTGGTTTAAGTCCATTAAAGGCATAGGATCTTGCCTTAAGATTTGGCTTTAAATCTGTCCCCTTGTTTGTATGCATTTCAATACAACCTTGTATTACATGAACACACATTGTTTTTCAAATAATACAATACGTTGACTAACATTTGTTTCTACCGGGTTGGAGACACATGTTTAGTATCTTGCATTACTGTGTTGTACAGTGATATGAGACTGCATCTCATATTATTTTTCAACTAATTAAATAGTGCATCAATGCATATGAGCAGGGAAGTGGATCTAAGGTTCCATGAGCAATTTGTCACTGATCACCATCAGAGCTGTGAGGGGGCTTTCCATTGAAGTCATCAGTGGATTACATGTTAATTTGTGGATGTAATTTATCCCTTACTGTGGGCCTCGTTCTGTAAGGTGATGAGTGCATCTTCAACTCCTTACCAAATGGGATTATATTAAAAAAAGACTTTTAAAAAATTAAGATACATTTTATTTTTAAATAACTAATTTATCATTTTAAATTTTAGCCACTTCTATGAGTGCAGAGCTGCAAAAAATGTAACAATAGTCAATAGGATGTAAAAGGCCTCGGCAGTCATCATCCTTATCAAAATAAAAGAATATGCAGCCTTGCGGACTGGCTGCTGTAGGGGGGAGCACTGATGAAGCTCAAGTTGCTGTAACTTTTCTGTTCATGGTATTTGGCTTGCTGAAGTGAATGGTCAGGAAGGTCCACATCTAAAAGAGGAGTAAGAATGCTTATAATTCTGTTTTTAAATGGTTGTTTGGGATTATGACGTGCTGTACATGCGAGAATCCAATTATTTCTAGATGTACGAGTATTTATTATGGCCCTGGCTAGTGTTTGTGAATGTCATTGACATGGACCTAAATTGAGTTGACATTTTGACCCACATTTAAATGATTGGGGAAATATTTTCCTATTTCAAATCTGATGTGCTGTGTAGGGCATAAAACAGATGATGGCCCACGTTCCCAGAGGCGTGGAATTTGAATTCAATATGCGATCAAATATGTGCTTTTCTAAACATGCAATCACTAGATCACACATCTCTATGTGATGACAGAACAGTCAAAAGAAGACATCTCTTCTTCATTTTCTCCCTTTTTTCAGTTAAACATAAAAATTAAATGCAAATAAACTAGGTTAATGCAGTGTTATAGTTGAGATTTTACATGCACAAAAGTCAATAAATTCAAAGATACATTTTCTGTGGCAGTCGTAAGTCAACTGCATTGCATAGACAGTCCATATTAGGTTAATCAGTGGATGTTTGCAAAGTGCTTTGAAAATGAAAAGGGGCTGAGCTACAGTTTTCTGCAGAAACCGTAACTTGACTTACGTGCATGGGAAATCTCACCTGTAATATTGTATTGATGAACGCTGCCATTTGAATTCGGCCCATCAAAGTACATTCCAGTTTTCTGATTATCTTAACAAGAACATCAGTAGCACAAGCCTTAGACTCTGCCATTTTAAGTATATTCCTGTTTACATTTTCACAGCCTTCCACACTCAGAGAATTCAATTTTTATTAAACAATTCAAATTTGCCATGATTTGTTTCTGTTTCCCACCCCCCCAGTTCTTACATTAAGCTGGTTCCCTTGATATGGGCCGGATTGTGCCATTTAGATACTGGTCTGCATTGGAAGTGTAGCTACCCAAGGGGAGGGATTGTGCTCTATCCCCCGGCATGGTGCAGCCGTATTGGCTCATTTAGGCAATGTGGAATGGGGGTAGTGGCCCATACTTCTACCTGCCTTTGGAGAGATTTGTATTACCATGGGTGCACAGAGATATCTGTCCTTGGATTCTGCTGAATGCAGAAATTGTAATTGCCAGTGAACAGATTGCTCCTTGTGCATACACTGCATCCTGTGTACCTTCCTTAGAGCCACAGATGTTTGGAACTCAAGGGTCATATCACTTCTGCATGCTGTTCAGGCTTTAACAGAGTGCTTGTCTCTCAGATCAGGTGAGTGGGCAAGTGACCCTCCTTCAAAACAACTTGCACTTTTGATCCTTCATTGATGCAGATACTCCCACTTAAGAATGACCCTTTCCTAATGTTCAGGAAATTCAACATCACACAGTGTGAATAAAGAACTGGAATCTGCTTCCACTGTTCCACCCCATGCACAGAAAGCTAAGCCAGTGAGATGGTGATTCAGATTTTTAGGTGCACATGAGAATATTTCTTTGTGTAAATGAATAATAAGGGTATGTTCCTTTTATGCTGTTCTATCTAGGAATTCAAAAGTATAAAATATCATTTATACACTTATTACTGATTGTTTAGTGTAAATAATTGCTCAGCAGAAGATTGCTACAGCCAGCTGTTTGCTTAATTTTCTAAAGGTTTCTCTTGAGTAGTCGAGCATCATAAATTAATGCTGAAACTTGGCTGAAATGCAAAATAAACAAAAATGTTTTTTTATTAGGGAAAATAATCTCTGAAATATTTATGAACATTACTACTAAGCTGATTGTCAACTTAACTAATTAGGCCGCCTACACAATATATACATAAATACAGTATCCTGGAAAGCTTCCTTTTCAAACTTTTCTGAAGACTGGCAGAGAACTTCAGGCTTTATATAATTTGATTACAGAAAACTTGTTTTTTTCATTCTGAGGAAGGTAGCAGTTCTTCTGCAATTTGTATTCATAAAAGATAAATTTGATGTACTTAAAAAAAAAAGTGGGGGGGAATGGAGAGAAGAAATATCTAGACAAGATTAGAATGTGATGATCTGATTAGATGTCCCAGTATTAAAAACAAAAATTTAATATAGCCAATTACTTTGTTAACCTATGCATCATAAAACTGTCACCAGAGAAAAGAGAAGAATTTTAAACAGGACAGGTTTATTGCATTTTAATATATTTTTATTATTTCAATCTATCTTGTTTTCACAGTAATAGTGGTTTTCTCTCCTTTCCAGTAATTCAGCAGGATTCTTATTATAGTACTTCAGCCCTTATTTTTGACATGTTCCTTATGAAACCATTTTGCTCTCTTCAGTATCCATCCATCCATTCATTCATCCACCCATCCATCCTGATTTTATGGAGCAGCAGGACCTGCCCTAATGGTTAAGGTGGAATTCACCCAATTGTTAACCTTTTTCCCAGCTTCCCCCAAAAGAAATTGATCTCCCTGAAATTCAGCATGGTCAAATATTTCTGGGACATTTTGAAGGGAAAAAATCAGAAAAATAATTGTATAAAATAATGAAGTCTGATTAGACACTTTATTTGGCGAATAATAAATTCACTGAACGATACATTTTTCAGGGCACAAAGACTATTCATGACTTCAGGTTGAATTCTGCAAATAGGTTTGATTAAAAATAAAAAATTGTGTAGGCTCTCAACACAGCAAAAGGCCTAGCCCAATAATAGAATCCGTTGATGGGTCACTCCTCTCATCAGGCCACGTCACCATAAGACTTCACACTTAGATGTCACAGCCCTTCAGAGGCATAACAAAAACTTTTAGTTCTGTCTGGTTCATCCCCGCACACTTCCAGGTAAAACCCAGGATCACTGGGATTATTACTCATGATCCACATATCTTCTGGAGGGTGGGCATGATTTGTCTCCACTCGTCCTATTGCCCACATCCTGTCTCCCATGGTATAAACAGAAGGGTGAATCCAATGGACTCTCAGACAACACTTGCCTCAACAATACCAGTGAGGTACCAGGACCTTGCAAAAATCTTTAACAAGAGGAAGGCTGATATCCTCTCCCCTCACTGTCACTCAAACTGGGGCCTGGTCCCTTTTGGACGTATTTACTCTCTCTCAAAGCCTGAGTTGCAGATACTCTGGAAATACCTGGAAGAGGGGTTCAGCCTTTCATTGGTTTATCATACATGTAGTATTTTTTCTTGCTGGGGGGCAAAGTTCAGTAGTCTGGTGTCAGATAAATTGTTTTAACAGAGTGTAATAGTGAGTCAACTTGAGTACAAATGGGCTTCCTGGCTGTAGTTCTAATTTTTGGAGAGTATACATATGAGTATAAATATGTTCATTTGTCATGTATACCACCCAGACAACAGCAATCTATGAGAGTTAATAGTCCCAACAAAGTGGACAGCAAAATTATTTTTTAAAAAACAAAATAGCTCCATACACCACTATGACCGTTTGGGAAATCTGTCTATGTATGGCTTATTAATTCTGATTTGATTTTATGAATGTTGTATATAGCTCTAACTCCCAATGAGTATTGAATCACCCATTTGCTAACAGGGACTATGTCATGTATCACACACCATATATGGAAGCAGCTTCAGGACAATCAGAATTGGACTTTACATGGAATGATTCTGCCCTAATAAAACCAAGAATATACTAAGGAGATTGGCCAAGATTAAGGAAAATCACTTAGGCTATATACACACTACCACTTACTGTAGTATAACTTACATCACTCGGTGTGAATAAGCCATTCCCCTGGGTGATGTAAGTTACAGCGACCCAAGCTTCTCCCAAAGACATAGCCACCATCACTTGTGGGGCTGGAGTAATTAAGTCAATGGGAGAGCTCTTTCCCTTCAGCTTAAAGCATCTGCTGTAAGCTCTGTAGTGTAGCTATAGCCTTAGGAAAATGGTTTCTCTTCAAGTTGTCTGCAGAGATGGAAATTGGAACAATGAAAATTCCCCAGCTAAACAAGAGAACAAAGAAAGAAGTGTTAGAAGCTGCTATTAAACGAACACGTTTCCTGAGCTAGGGGAAGCTTTTGACTGCCAGATTGGAACAAACTAAGGAGAACTTGTTGAAGCCATAGGGAGAAAGAACCTGAAGGCTGAGCAAGAGGAGAGAAAGTCTTGAGACCCTGAAAGAACTGACCAAATCTTTAAGGAGTCTCAGAGTAGTGAGGACACTGGAGGGAGGGTTTTTGCATGCAGGTTTTGTTGGTTTTGCATGGATTGATAAAGCCAAGTCTACACTTGAAATTCAGATTAGCCTACCTGTATCACTCAGGGATGTGAAAAATTCTCACCCCGATGTCATAGTCCAATGACCTAGCTACTGAAGCATGTGGAGGTGGGTTATCTACATTTATGGGGAAACTCCTTGCATCAGCGTAGGAAACATTTACACTATGGCGCTACAACGTTGTGTAGGCCAGGCCTAAATCTCTCTACCTTCTCTCTAAAGTGTGTGTGTGTGTGTGTGTGTGTGTGTGTGTGTGTGTGTGTGTGTGTGTGTGTGTGTGTGTGTGTGTGTAAGAAGTTAGTTTGCAAAGCCTCTGACTTCCTTGCTATTACTGTCACGTCTGCAAAAGGTTAAACTGTAAGACAGAGTAGAGCCCTGCATGGAACTATTCTTTAATCTCTCTCCCAGTATTACGGCTGCGGGATCCCAGCCTTGCTATAGGGCTCTACACTAGTTCCATGCAGGGCTCTAAGCCACAGTACCCATGAGGGTGGAGCTCTGAGAAGGAGCTCTACTGTGGAAACTCGGAGGTTCAACACTCGTCTTGGGGCCCTGGACAGCTGACCTCAGGGTCCTACTTCTGAGAAGAAGTCCCAGACAGGGAGTCTGCACCCCAGGAATAAGGCTGAGTGGTCAGAGCTGTAGTTAGTACCTGGATGCTACTCAAACTCAGTGGGCTTAGAAGCACATTGTTGGGATCCAAGCAGAGTAGCCTGGTGTGTGTCCTGCTGGGAGATCCTGACCACGTCTGTGACAGACACAATTCAGGGTAAATTTTCAAAGTGACACAAGTCATTTTAGCAACAAAACTTTGATTGACCCTGATGAAAGTAGTCCACCTAACACCATGTGCAACAATTTGAGCAATATTATCGCTATTGAAATCTATTAAGACTATTTAAATATACAGTGTGTATGTACATTGCTATACATTACACATGTAAACGGGTGCCGCTGTGGGGATTCATTGGAGACCTTGCAAACTGCTGTGACAATAAACTTGGAAAATTAGCTTTTTTTTTCTGCAGATTGAGGGCTCATATGTATATAGGCATGGTAGCTTCAGAGGTGCTGTTTGCAATCTACAGAATGGACTGGTTGATGTAGAAGAAAATGGTCACTTTGCATGAAAAATTTTGAACAGTGAATCAGCCCCTCTGGGAATATTTCCACTTCCTTCATTGTAAATAAGTGATATAGTTTACAAAATTGCTGTTCATCCCAGTTATTTTCAGCTTTCCATGTCGCATCATATGTACTTGATATAGGCCACTAAAAGGGACAGAATAGCTGAAACAGACCAGACCAAGCTTGTTAATAAGAGATTCATATTTATGAAATTTATCTTTTGGAAAGAAAAGTGTGCATAACTTACTGCAGCCCCAGGGAAGGAAAATAAAATATGCCAAAGAAGCACTTTCTCCCATCTGTATTATTATCATTATTATTATTTTATTTTTATTATTTTGGTAGTTTTAGTTATAGGCCCAGATTCAGCAAGGTACTTAAGTATCGGCCTGATTCAACGTCCACTGAAATTGAATGGAGTCTTTCCATTGACTTCAATGGTCTTTGGATCAGGCCCAGTGCATAACTTTCATAACTTCATCCCAAGGGAGACTTTTGAGCACACACCTGCATGCCCAGAGCAGAATCAAAGTTGCAAAGGCCGTACATCCCATAACTCTGGCTATTCAGTAATTTCTTCAATAGCTGAACAATGATTTTTTCCTGGTGCTCATCACATGAATTGTCTTCTGCTTTTGCTTTAAGCAGAATTTGAATCAGCTTACATTGGCTTGGGGTTGAAAATGCAGAAGCTATGAATTCCAATCTTTAAGTCAGAAAATTACTGTAGGTGCAATTTACTGTCAATTTAGAGCATCCACCTTGTGTAATAATTGGTGACTCCAGGGAAAATAGAAAAGTACAAACATTTAATGTAGCAATCAAAGCTTATGTGACTGCATGACTCTGACTAGCAGAAAATTTACCTTTCCATTTCCCAGATAAAATCAGCTCATTGCCCTTTTACCACCTGCCCATTTCCACTTTATACTGCTCTGTGAAGACTGCCGAGATGAAAGGAGGGTTGTTACTTATTCTATAGGAATATAATTTATTTAAGGTAAGTGTTTTAAAGTGTGGTTCTACTCTGCAAAGTGACTCTTAAAATAGAGTTGTTCAGTTCTGTTTTACTATATTTCAATAATTTGTTCTAGCTCCAAGGCCTGCAAACTCAGCTTTGGAGCTGTCAGGCAATTTGTGTTCTTTTAGAATCATAGAAGATTAGGGTTGGAAAGGACCACAGGAGGTCATCTAGTCCAACCCCCTGCTCAAAGCAGGACCAACCCCAACAAAATCATCCCAGCCAGGGCTTTGTCAAGCTGGACCTTAAAAACCTCTAAGGAAGGAGATTTCATCACCTCCCTAGGTAACCCATTCCAGTGCTTCACCACCCTCCTAGTGAAATAGTGTTTCCTAATATCCAACCCAGACCTCCCTCACTGCAACTTGAGACTATTGCTTTTTGTTCTGGCATCTGCCACCACTGAGAACAGCCTAGTTCTATCCTGTCTGGAACTCCACTTCAGGTAGTTGAAGGCTGCTATCAAATTCTCACCCCTTTCTCTTCTGCAGACTAAATAGGCCCAGTTCCCTCAGCCTCTCCTCATAAGTCATGTGCCCCAGGCCCTTAATCATTTTCACTGCCCTCCACTGGACTCTCTCCACTTTGTCCACATCCTTTCTATAGTTGGGGGACTAGAACTGGATGCAATACTCCACATGTGGCTTCTCCAGTGCCAAATAAAGGGGAATAACCACTTCCCTCGATCTGTTGGCAATTCTCGTACTAATGCAGCCCAATATGCCCTTTGCCTTTGTGGCAGAAAGGGCACACTGTTAACTCATATCCAGCTTCTCGTCCACTGTAATCCCTGTTCCTTTTCTGCAGAACTGTCTCTTTGACAGTCAGTCCCCCGCCTGTTGCAGTGCATGGAATTCTTCCGTCCTAAGTGCAGGACTCTGCACTTTTCCTTGTTGAACCTCATCAGATTTCTTTTGGACCGATCCTCCAATTTGTCTAGGTCACTCTGTACCCTGTTCCCTACCCTCCAGCATATCTACCTTTCCTCCCAGCTTAGTGTTATCTGCAGAAATGCTGAGGGTGCAATCCATCCCATCATCCAGATCATTAATGAAGATGTTAAACAAAACTGGCCCCAGAATCGACCCCTGAGGCACTCCGCTTGATACCGGTTGCCAACTAGACATCAAGCCATTGATCACTACCTGTTGAGCCCAATTATCTCGCCAGCTTTCTATCCACCTTATAGCCCATTCATCCAATTCATGCTTCTTTAACTTGCTGGCAAGAATACAGTGGGAGACCATATCAAAAATTTTAGTAAAGTCAAGATATATCATGTTCACTGCTTATGCCTTATCCACAGAGCCAGTTATCTCATCATAGAAGGCAATCAGGTTGATCAGGCACGACTTGTTCTCGGTGAATCCATGTTGACTGTTCCAGGTCACCTTCTGTCTCCTCCAAATGCTTCAAAATGGATTGCCTGAGGACCTGCTCCGTGTTTTTTTTTTCCTTGTGAACATCATCACCAAAAATAAGTATTCTACAAGACCGATTCTGGCCTCTGTTACACACACAATGCCACTGCCTTCAATAGTATTACACAAGTATAAGTGAGATCTGAGGTTGGCATGGCAGCTGGAATTTCATTAACATTTTTTAGTGATGTACAAGTTGGAATAGGATATAGTTAATTCTCTTTTACATGGATTGTCTCTGTGGTCCTAATAGACATGAAAAATAGCAACACATTTTTGCCCATAAAGTCAGCAAATATATCTCCAAATACACACAGGGTGAAGGTCTGATGAATTTGAAGGTGACGTTTTAATATAGTCAATTTTCAGAGTAGACCCACACTTCATATTTCCAAAGTCTGATTTTTTCCAAAACTGACAGTGAAGAATACAGCTCATTGGTGAATCGAACTCTCAGATTGAGTGGCATGTAAATTGCATCTGTAAATGGAAAGAGCAGTTGGGAGATTATTGCTTTTAAATAAAAAAGAGTTATCTTAACAATGAACTGCAAAAGATTTTATTTATAGGTTCTTCTAAAATGGCAAAAAAGGGAAAGGTTTAAGCGTGTACTGTATTTTTTATTTTTTTTATTTCAGAAAATTATCTTCAATTCCTATGAAATTTGAGCCACAATATAATTGTTTGCTGTGCCAGTGAGTTTTTGGCTGGAAGAGGAATTATATTTTAGATCCATATTTTCATTCTCTCTTAACTTTCTTACCTTTTTATTTTTCTCTTCTGGGTATAAAGTTCTCCTGCTTGATTTTGGCTAAGATTTTTTTTCTGTACATTTTGACACAACAAGGTGAGCTAAAGTTTGAACAAATGACAAAAGATACACTTGTTAATGTTTAGTAAACCTGTAGCAGTTATTTATAGTTAAAGAGGAAATCCCTAGGACATTGTTTCCCAAATTTACAACAGTTGCATACCCCTTTTGAGACATTTGTCTTACCGGCGTACCCCTCCTCCCGTGAAGATAATTTGGAGGGGGAGGGGAGATGGTAGCCACATTTTTATAACAGGTTTCAGAGTCGCAGCCTTGTTAGTCTGTATCCACAAAAAGAATGAGGAGTACTTGTGGCACCTTAGAGACTAAGAAATTTGTTTGAGCATAAGCTTTCTTGTTGTATTAGATGAAGTGGGCTGTAGCCCACGAAAGCTTATGCTCAAATAAATTTGTTAGTCCCTCTAAGGTGCCACAAGTACTCCTGAAATTTTTGTAACACACTCGTAAATTGTTTCATTCTGGATTAAATGTTTATTAGAAATAAATACAAAATTATATTACATGCAGTTGAAACAAAACTGCCTACATGTTCTGGCTGGCGAGTGCTTCCCTGTGAATACAACAACGAGTCGATTTTGCTTCTGGCGCAACAGCTTGAATACATGGAACAACTCCTTTCTTTAAACCCATCATGGCTCTGGCGCCATCTGTGTTTATTCCAACACGACGACTCCAATCCAAGTCATTGTTTTTGATAAAGTCATCAATAACTTTAAAAATTGCTTCTCCAGTTGTATGTGTTGGCATAGGTTGGCAGAACAAAATATCATTGTGGACTTCATTATTCAGCTTGTATCTGACAAACAACAAAAGATGAGCTAAATTCACAATATCAGTGGATTCATCCGCTTGCAGTGCATAGTAGCAACTCTTTTGTACTTTTGACAATAATTATTGCTTTACGTTTTCGGCCATATCTGTGATTCTATGATGAACAGTGTTATTTGAGAGGGGGACACAATCTATAGCTTTGCTAGCCTTGTCTCTAATCATCACTTGCACCATTACTCTGGCTGCAGGTTTTACTAATTGGCGGGTCTCGCCAATCACTTCAGCAGCTCCGGATTTTGAAATTAAGTATGCCACACAATATGAAGCTTCCAAAGCTTTCATATTTTCACCTCCCATCACATTACGAATTGTTTTCTGGGACTTTTGGAGATCTTTGCGCCTATTTTCGAAGAATTCTACAGGTTTCCTTGTATTCTTTTTTTGCTATTGAAATGGCGTTTTGAGTCGGATGGTTTCATACTTTCATTTGTGACAGTCTCGTAACAAATCACACATAGTGGAACAGGCTCCACCTCATCGCCAGTCCACAAAAATCCCAGTTTAAGATATTCTTCAACATATTTGTGGCCTTTTTTCGTTTTCTTTGCAGCTGATACATTCATTAAACTTACAGATGGTTCATACGGTTCACTAATTTTGTCATCACAATTGTCTGATGTAGCTATATCACTGCATTTTTTCACATAATTATCACTAACATTCATGTTTTCTTCATATTTTTCTTTTGTATGTTTCAAACTTCCCATTTTTAGCCAGCAATCCATTGTAAATGGGTTTAACAAAAACAAAAAGAGAGAAATTTTGTATATTAATATACGCCAAGTATGTACTTGCTACGATCTTTAGATTACTACAAGTAGTTGTTCACTTTTATCCATCGGTATGACTCCTGCACATGCCACAAAGGCAAGCGTATTGCCTGAGCTGCAGTAACGCGCATGCGTGGTTTGAATTGGTTCTGTTGTGCTAGTAGATGTTACTGAACATGTTATCATATTAGTTACCATGTAAACCTGTGTGTATTTCTACTGTACAAGTGTACACCATTCTTATATATTAAATTTTAGTGAATTGTTTGCTGCTGCTAAATAAAAAAAATGATAAAGTAAAATAAAAAATTCTGCTGCATACCCCTTGAAACCTTTTCACGTACCACCAGTGGTATGTGTACTACGCTTTGGGAAACACTACCCTAGGATGTAGCATTATGCAGCATTTTTTTCCTCCTTGTACATATGAGTGACAGGAAGGGAAGGTTCTGTAGTGATGTTATAAAAATATATGTTCCTGATTTATGCTGGGAGAAGCTGGGAGGACAGTACAACTCAAGAGTGATTAGACAAGTTTGTTGCATAAGCTTAATAGCTGTGAGTTGGAATTGTCTATCAGTTGTGAGATCTCAGGTGATTACCTTTTGCAGCAGGTTGTTCTCACCATAAGCCATTAGGCGGTAATAGCCAGTGGACATGATAATTTGCAACGGTGACACTGGGTTATCATGTGACAGCTGAGTTATTGATGTGTAACAACTGCAAGAGGCGTAAGCAGTTCAGTGTATGCAAGATAATGAGATTATAAACAAAAGGAGGGGAGGAGCAGAGTAACTCTTTCTCAATGGCCATACAATATAAAATGCTAACTAGTGAAAATGGTTAAAACTCACTTGTTTCAATTCACTGTGTTTTGTTTCACTTCACTTGGGTTTGTAAGATTTAAGGTTGCCTGGTTATTTTGTGACTTAACTTTAACTTTAAGTCAGTGGGACTCTGGGTGGGTGCAATTGTTGTCTGACATGCAATTCTCAGTGTAGGATCAGGGCTTAGACACAACTGTGTTCATAATATTGTTGGACTTTTTTCAGTTTAGTTCAACCTTTTTGCACCATCATGCCAATTTTATTCATCTGTGACTCAACTTGTATAATTTTTTGTTTAGTGTTCGTATTTCAGCTTTAGGATTTTTCTGTTTGTGTTGTTTAGTGTGTGTACATGTGGAAACTCTTAATTTTGGAAATAAAGTCCTAATGTTTAGTGTACTAGCAAAAAATCCAAGATGTCAACATTTTGTCATGGTAAATTGCTCAGAAAGAAACCAAAATATGTTTTTCTCTAATTAAGTACGTTGTTTATGTACCAGCAACTGAGGACTAGTATGCAGGATTCAGTGACCTGGCAACCTTGCCTTGATAACTTGTTTATAAAAGATAAGACAAAACACAGGGTTTTGAACAACATAGCCTTTACTCCTCCATATCTGTGATTGATGCCCTGCATACACTACAGTGTAATTATATGGTACACAGCTTCTAATTTGCTTTGGCTTTGATTTTGCTCAAAAGTGACCATAGTTAACTGTTTAATTTAGATTGTAAGCTCTTCGTAGCAAGGACATTTTTTTTATGTATTTGTACAGAACCTAGCACAATGGCATCCTGCTGCATGAGAGAGGCTCCTAAGTGCTACCATGATACAAGTAATAAATGATAATCACAATGAAAACAGGGATTTTCACCTGAGAGCCCATCCTGACCTTGCAGTAGTGAGGGAGGATGGATGGGGCATGGAGATTAGGAAATCATTTGATGGGGACCTGAAGTGACAACATGTAGATGAAGGAAGGATATCTGGAAGAATAGCCAGAACGGGAGGGCCCTGAGATGCTGAGGCTGTTGGTGCAGCAGGATCAAAACTAGGAGTAAAGGGTATGTTGACCTATTGCTGGGAAGAAGAGGAGAGGTGTAAGGAATGAAAAGTGTGTAGGGACCATCAAGCCAAGGATGTATGGGGGCCAAGAGTTGTGTGGAACAAGAGTGGAACAAGACAGTCAGATGCAGAGAAGAGAGCAGAGCTAGAGAAAGGAGCAGGGTTAACAGGATGAGTTGGATGGTGCTGGCAAGAGAGACATGGAAGATGGACTTGGGGTGAAGGAGCAGCGAGTGGGCAGGAAGACCATGGGAGGAGCAGTGAAGGCCCCAGGGGGATGCAGCAGCAACCAGAGCGCTACAGTCCTTTCATGTAAGAGCACTCTGGGTGCCTCGCTCTGGAGATGCATCAGAACTAGAAGTTTAAAGAAAATCTTAACCAGAGAGCTGTGCTGAAGAATAAATAAACCAATGACATTTTTATCCTGAGAATGATGGAAACTTATTGTATCCCATAAAGGAGCTTTCTAGTGCTTGTGAAAGGTACTAGACTGACAGGGTTGGGGATTAAAATCCTTATCCACAGAATAGCTAACGCATGGTTGATAGCAGTGCAAGCTTCCCCATATTGATCTATTCACTGACACCTGTCTCCTAGCAGGGAGCAAACTAGCTTGGGGGAAAAAAAAACATTCTGGGTCTTTTGTCTATCCCTGGCAGGATCTGTGATGTGCTACTTGCTGCATCTGTATCTGGGGTTTCCCATTATTTGTGCTGCAGAGCATTCAATACGTTTCTGACAGTGACCCTCAGTGGCGGATAGACAGAATTATGAATGTAAAACCAGCTGGGTGGCTAAATCTGAGTCAGATGATGAGTATTATTTTTTACATCCCCATTTCACTACCCTTTCCGTTTAATATGTGATGTGTCCCCATGTACTGCCTGAGTCCCTGTCCTGCACTCAGCACACTCAGATTTGGTGTCAAATTTCAACCTCTCCATGGGGCTGGTTTTATTGCAAACTTTTGCATAATAGACGATAACACAACCTAAACATGAGCCTAAGTTTCAAACCTAAGGTTGGCTGTCCCTAAGGGTTCCCTGCAGGGCCTCCTTTGTTTTAGCTCCTTAGCTCATTCTTCCAAGAGAGCCTTTATATGGAGTTGAGAGGTCACATCTGACACCACCCGAGTGAGTAGAAGTTGGGCCTCTTTATTCAGGTTTCCAATGTCTGCTAATGGGATGAGTCAGCAAAAAAGCCCTGCAGCATTGTTGCGGAAGTACATCCTGCATGTATAGAGCTGGGATGGATTCAGAGCTCTATTGCAGTGGTCCAAAAATATGTTCACATTGTAGCCCACTGAGAATAGAGATGATGTTCATACGGGCACACACCCCTACTCCAGCATCTACAGTGCTGTAACTATGGTGTTGCTTATATGAATAAAGAAATACCAGATATTAGGACAGCATTAAGGAGACAAAATTAAATACTTTTGTTTTAATGTAACAGGGGTTGCTGCTGCTTTGTGTTTCTCCCTCCATCCTAGATGCCCCACTTTGCATCTTTGCTGTTTATTTCCTTTCCTTGAGTATAGAATTCAGTTAGAACCAAATCTCTCTCCTGCATCAAACAGCTACTGTTCTAGTCTCTGATTTTCAGTTAAATACTGTCTATATATACATTTGCTGCTCCACCAACTTTAATGTTATCAGCCAATTTGATCATAGGTGAATTTAAACCAGTGAAAAACCTGACAAAGAAAGAGGCTCCATAACTGCTTTCATTTAAAGTACAGCAAGCTAAGCAGACAGAAGAGCACCAGGGAGCTCTGTCAGGTGTACAAGGAAGCACTTTGCATGTTGGCTGAAGCATATGTAATTGAAACTTTATAGAGTGATAGTGACTGCCTCTTGTTTCAGTTGTGCATGTTTCATCATTTTGATGGGAGCAATTCCATAAGCCATCTGGAAGCACTCTGTGCACCACTGGTGGTCTGCCGACCACAACTGGAGAATCATTTAGCTAAGAGATCTTTTCCCTTTCCAGCTACCATCCTCTACTGTCTCTTCTTGTTATGGACCCATAAATATTCCGCCAATTATCTTGCTCTGTAACATTCCAGTGCTTCAGTTATTACTGCTAGAAGTCATGGAGGATTTTTATAAGTAGTATTAAGATTAGTTTATGGGGGGGGGGCAGCTTGCTTATTTTAATTACCTGAACAAGTTGATTATTTTGCCGTTGATTTTCCTGAAGACCTATTTCTTGAATGATGATTTTTTTTTTATGTTTTAGGCATTTTTTTGGTCTATTTCTTTAGCAAAGAGGGTGTGTCAGGATAAATAGCCTAATCCCCCTTCAATTACAATACACTTTCTTCTTTTCCACTGAGAAATGTAACACAGTGGCATGACACAGTGTGACCTGCAGAGTGTATCAGAGAGTTTTTAAAAGAGAAAGACAATCCTTCACTGTGAGAGTAAGTATCAGATATGGACCTCTTTGCACAAATGTGAGTAGAGAACAATTATTTCATAAGTGGTTCAAACCCCTATAAAAGGGTGATTAATTGTGACGGCAATTTTTTTATTGTTATTTAAGCTGGCAACCCATTTAGAAAAATTGCTGCCTAGATTAATTGGTTCTGATTATGTTGATTTAATGAAGAGGATTTTTCTGTCAGATTGCATCGGGAAAATGTTTAACACAATTGGTGCTTCCAGCAGGCTCGAAATAACTGCAGCTGTAATCACTAATGCTTCAGAGGAGGGGAAGCAGCAAAGATTCACATCCATTTTCAAAAGTACTTTCTAGATCGGGTTTTAGGGGAAATGAGAATAAAGGGAAGCTTTTCTCTTAGGCACTTGGCCTATTGTATGCTGCAGAATAATCTCTATTGACTTACAGGCTATCTTAACCATTAAACCAAGATCAAGACCAACTAAAATTATTAAAATTGATGAAAGGCCATTATTTTGAAAATCAAAATCCTAGCCCTGATCCTGGGCTGCTTTATGGCATCTTTGAGGCACATCATTGGCCAAAAGAGGCCATAAGATGGTAAATACCATCCCCATGGATGAGGGATCTTCAAATGATATTGAGCTGATGTAATGGCTCCAATAGCACCCCATCTCCCTGTAACTGGCATAGGGACATTCCTTAGTCAATCTATTTTTCACTGTCCCAACTGAGGGAACTAAAGTAACATTTTGTAAAAGCAGCAAAGAATCCTGTGGCACCTTATAGGCTAACATTTTGACATTCATTAGTTTTCACGTCTAACCTGACAGTGATCCTTTTACGTAGGTCAAACACCCCATCACCGAGATACTCAGGACTGAACAAGGTAAAAGGCTAGTTCTTTCAGGCTACCAATAATGTCCTCGGATGAGACAGGTGATCTAAATGGGCTGCCGAAAGTGTAAATGTTGGGTAGAAATTTTCATCCCATTTCAGACCTATTCAGCTCGGTGCAATGGCTTTATTATTGTTTGTTTAGTCCTGTAGCGCTTAGGAGACCTAGCGATAGACCACGCCCCCAAACTTCTATGCATAGCACAAAAACAGAACAAAAGATGGTCCCTGCCCCAGAGAATGTACAATCTAAGTATAAGACAAGAGACAACTGATGGACACAGACAGGGAAATGCAAGAAAACTGAATTAGTCAGCATGTGCTCAGCACACCAATGGTCTAACTGTTGTTAAGCTTTCTTTATAGATATCACAACAAAGAAGAGATTTAAGGAGGGACTTGACGAAGGATTATGAGAGTTTTGCAGATGCCTACAGGGGCCTCCTCCCAAGTGTGACGGCCAGCATGAGAGAGAGCATATAGGTCCTTGTTTGAAATTTTAACAAATGGACAATGGAGTCTGGCATTACTGGCCAATTGGAGGTGGGAGTCTACATCTTGATAGTGAATAAAATATGATAGGGATGGTGGGACTAGACCATCAGGGCCATGAAAGTGAAAACAAGTCATTTATTTTTTGATTAAATAGCAACTGGCTAGAAAAATTATTTTTGCAGCAGCATTTTGAAGCATACTATCAAAGCAGGAGTGTGTTTGTCATGGCCAGAGAAAAGAATGTTGCAGTACTCAAGACCCAAGATCAGGAGTCGGCATCCTTTCAGAAGTGGTGTGCTGAGTCTTCATTTATTCACTCTAATTTAAGGTTTTGCCTGCCAGTAAAACATTTTAACATTTTTAGAAGGTCTCTTTCTAGAAGTCTAAAATATATAACTAAACTATTGTATGTAAAATAAATAAGGTTTTTAAAATGTTTAAGAAGCTTCATTTAAAATTAAATTAGAATGCAGAGCCACCAGACCGGTGGCCAGGGCCCGGGCAGTGTGAGTGCCACTGAAAATCAGCTCTTGTGCTGCCTTTGGCATGCGTGCCATAGGTTGCCTACCCCTGCCCAAGATGATGAGAGTTTGAGCAAGAGTTTAGCTGTGTGGCTGGCTAGGAAAGGCCATGCTTTAGAGATGTTATGCAGAAAGAATAGGCATGATTTAGCTATAGCCTGAATGTGAGGATCTAGAGAGAGATCCAAGTTGAAGATGATGTCCAGATTAGGACCTGAGTGACAGGTAGGAAGTGGTGTTCCAAAGTAAGTGAGAAAGGAGGTATCAGTGAGGATTTATGGGGAAGTTTAAGAATTGTGTTTTAGCCATGTTGGACTGATGCCTAGACATCCGTGAGGATATGTCAGAGAGACAGGCTTTGTTAGGACAGAAGGAGACAGGTCTGAAGAAGACAGGTAGATCTCTGCATCATCAGCATAGAAATAGTTGTTAAATTTGTGTTTCTGGATAAGATTATCCAGATAGTGTGTAGAAGAATTGGGGGAGGGGACATAGGACAGAGAACCCCCACAGAAAGATGGAAGACAGATGAGGAAGTCCCTTCAAAGGACATGATAAAGAATTGATTAGAGATGTAAAAGAAGAACCAAGAGAGAACAAAGTCATGAAAGCCAAGAGAAGACAAGATTTCAATAAGTATCAAAGGCAGCTGACAATTTGAGAAGGGAGTACCAATTCTGATCTTAGATTAGGAAGAGGTCATTAGAGACTTTGGGGAAAACAGTTTCAGTGGTATGTAAGGGGAAGAAATCAGATTGGGAAGAAACTACAATGGGACTGGAAGAGAGAGATGCAACGTAGCAATTGTAAACTGTGCATTCTTTGATCTTAGAGATAAAACGGAGAGGGGGCGGTAGTTGGAGAAGCATGTGAAATCAAGGCTGGGATCTTTTAAGATGGAAGAAACTGAAGCATACTTGCATTGTGAAGAAAGTGAGACAGTGAAGAGTGAGAGATTAAAGAGACTAGTAAGAGCGGGGATGAGAGGAGACACGAAGGTGATCAGGATATGGGATGGGATTGGATCACTGGGTGTAGTGGAGGAAAACAAAAGAGCCAAATCCACATCTATGACAAGGGAGAAGGAGAAAAGAGTTGTAGGAAGGGAGGGGAGGGGCAAAGGGAAGGTGAGCTGAGAGGAAGGGGAAGATCACACTGCATTTTCCCATTTTCTCTTTAAAGAAATCAGTGACATCCTCTGCAGAGGAGAAGTGGAGACAGCGGGATGGAAGATTTGAGGAGCGAGCTTAAGGTAGCAACAAGGTGGCTGCAATTGTGACCTTGAGATTGAGTTAAATTGAAGTAGATTGTTTAGCTAGGAAGATGGCAGAACTGAAGGAGGAAAGAATGAATTTGTTGTAGAGGAACTTGGCCTGTCATGGGATTTCTGCCAGAAACGCTCTGCAGTAAGAGAGCAGGAGCAGAGGAAGCAGATATTAGGGGTGAGCCAGTGCTGGGGATTGGCAGAGTGGACCTTACGATGGGGGAGGGGGAAGAGTCAGGTAGAGGATAGTGAAACCTGGAGGGAATCAACAACCATCTCAACTGAAGAAAGGAAAAGAGGGGAAGTTGGAGAGGGCTGAGAGAAGATAAAAAGTCATCACTGCTGATGGAGTGTAAATCACAGAGAGGCCAAGTGATAGTATGTGAGAGAGGCGTCTAATGGGTGATGTTGAAGGAGACCAGGTGATGGTCCGAGAGAGGGTAATTGATTAGAGAGGGAGCAGTGCGTGGTGAATACCAAACCAAGTGAATGGCCCTTTTGGTGGGTAGCAGACTTGAACCAGGGTTACAGGTCAAACAAACAGGCACTGCTCCATTTCAGTTATCTCAGGAGTGTGAATTATGGGACATCTGGGTTATTGATGAGAGGGTGTTCTGAGTTTTGGTAATGGTTGATTGTCATATCCATGTAATAAACTAAATCTACAGATATAAAAACCAATAAAATAAAAGAACAAATATAAAATACATTCACAGAAAAGCCAAAGAACCTCTTGGATTCCACTTTTGACAAATAACTATTTAGGAACAGTATGTGACACATTGATTGTCCATTTTCCCCTATCATCTTGTAAGTGTAAAAGGATGTCTGGGTCAAAGGGGAAAGGAAGGTAGGTAGTTAAGTAGGTCTTGCTCTAAAGACCTTTGAGGTCAGTGGGAATCTTTCCATTGACATCACTGAGCTAAAGATTAGATTAGATTAGGATAATATAGAAGAGATTATAAGAAAAGTATCGCCCTTGCAACTGACTCCTTGTGTGATAGGTCACTGGCAGAGGATTGGAAGCTTTTTTGCATTGAGAAGTCCTGTTCATTTAATGAGTTCCACATGCAAAGGTCTTACAGGTATAGGTCCTCAATTTTCACCTTTTACAGGTTTTGTAAAATGTGTTTATTTTTTAATGTGATAAGTATACATGCCTCATGCCAGCTCTCTTGATACTAGTTTTAGAGAGAGAAAGAGGAGAGAGACTTGGCTTACCAAACATACATAAATATCTTATTGCCAAAAATTAGATTCTGTATCCCATCAGTTCTCAGTACTACTGAACCTAAGCACACATTTGAATCTAGTGATAAATGCTTTTGCTGCAGTGATTTTTTAATCTCCTCCTCTTCACAGAGTGATTTCCCTTTGATGAAACAGTCTTCTTATCTGCACAATTCTCACTATAATTTTGTAGCAGTTTTGCTTTCTAACTGGAGGAGAGATAATTTATTAGTTATGTGTACAGCTTTAAGAGGAAATAATGTTATTATCTGAAAGTTGGAAGGTTAGCACATTGGGATATTTTTAGTTCTATATTAATGTAATGTTTGTCAATAGAAATCTGCCCATCAGCAACTGACCAGCAACTAGAGCCAGATGTTCAGTGTGGGGAATTTACCTCAACATACACAATAGTAAAGGGAAGAGAATTTGAGATATATAGGGCCCAAACCTCAGCTGGTGTAAATGAGCACAGTTCCATTCAGCGCATAGAATCTATTATTTATTATAATCAAATATATGACTGTCCATTTAACACCATTTCTCCATAATCCTATGATCTGCCTTCCATGCAGTATCCTATATCATAGGGGTTGCACATTTTTTTAAATATTCTGATATAAATACAAGCTACGTAGACCACACACTGAAGCATGTTCAGAAAAAAAAAGTTTAATTATTAAAACTGGCAAATGCTCTACAAAGGCATTATCTGGAAAAAAATTGCCTTCTGGATTGTATATCTTAAGGTCCAAAGAAGATAATAGTTAATTTCTCTATTAATGTGGGGCAGTTCTACCTTTTACATATATTCAGTATGTATAAAATAAATGTAGGAAAGATGAAATATTAGTTACTCCCTAAGCATAGTAGTTTTCGACAAAATGATTTTAACACATGTAATTGATTCATTCCAAGCACTATGTTATACTTTAAGACAGATATTTTCTCACACACATCCCCACTAAAGACAACTACTATTCATTCTGTACTTGTGATGCCTGAACATCTATGTACCAAGCCTGCCTGGACTTCAGCATCCTTCAAACATTGATTGATTAATACAGAAATGCCACATTACCATAAAGAAGCAGCAGAAGAAACGCTGGCACTTAGAAATGCCTTTTTATTCAATCAAACACTTTAATTACAAATCTATTGTCAGTTTACATGTCATATGGAACTATTTTCTTCACACAAACTTCCAGGGCATGATCACAGTGGAATTCCTAGCTGGAAGAGCTTATAGATTCTGGCTTCACTGTGTTCAGAGTTTCTCCGCAGTGAGAGTTTTGCCATTAACTTCAGTGGAGCCAGGATTTCATACCGGATCCTGTGCTAATGGCCTTAATTCCAAGGAGTGGATTCTAAAAATCAATTTTCCTTCTTTATAGTGTGTTCTTTCTTTTTCTTTCTTTATCTCCTCCTTTCTTCCTGGGCCCAATTATTCTCTTAAAATTACAATGTTATAGGAAAAGGGACAGTAAATATGTTAATTTCATACACTGTTTCTCATAATTACTGAGGGAAAGATTGTGTCAGAGTTCACACCAAAAACTTAATAAATCAGTCCATATTTTTTTGTAACTGTGAAGTAATAGGAAAATAGACAGTATCTCATATATCTCATACTGCTCCTATTCAGTTACTTTAGTCTAGACTATAGCCTTCATAGGTGCTACCTCTAATAGCTCTGCACCCAATGGGAATTCTGCATCTGTAAACTCCTAAACTTAACCAAGCCCATGCAGAAGCATCTTCCCTGCCTTGCTTACTCTGGGCAAAACGGGGGATTGGGGAACTTCTTGTTTTGTTTTCTATCAGAAAATGTATCTGCCACTTGAATTGTTTCTTTAGAAAAAATGCAAAATGAAATAATACAGTATTTAGATACGATATAATGTGGAACATCTAGGCCCTATTCTTTTAGAGGATGCACACAAGATCACGTGAATGCCAAAGGTCCTGATATGCACTTCCGACTGTTGGCCCCCAAAGGACAGACAAATTCTCACACAGTTGCTGAGAGGGAATTCCAGAGCATCTCAGCACAAAGAGAGGCCCTCAGACACACTCAGTCAGTGTAGAAACAGTGAGTACCTGAGCTTTGAAGTATGGACAACCACACTTGGACTAGGCTAATCCAGATGCTCAGACCCAGGTGTTGATTACCTGACTAACTGTGTAGTGAAAACATATCCTTAGAAGTTAGATAGGGCAAAGACCTATTAGACCATATAATCCACATCCCTGAAAATGTACTGTTCACTATATTGTATATTTTCTAGTGTGGTGTTCAGACTAGTTTTAAATGTGCCTTGGTCCTGAGATTTAACACCAAATTAAACTAATCTTTTCTAAATAATGCAATTTTAATGAGTCAGGCTGAGTGTTTGTATTATCTATTGTTTTAACAATGTTAGCATTCAAATGGCTGCAACTGGCCTTTAAAGTTAATACCCCATTTAAGACAAATGGTAGAAATTCACAGCTTTGTGATAATGTTTCAGTCACTTTAGCCATAGACTGAACAAAAGAGCAGCATTTTGAGGGTGTTTCTTACAGGATCACAACAGTTAGAAACTAGGAGTAACCCAGCCTAGGCTATGTCTACACTGACACTGGACGACAACACGATGGCTCTCCTGCAGACAATGCTAACGCTGCTCATTGGGCGTGGACATGTTTTGTCGGCAGGAGATCTGACAAACCAGCTACATTGTCGCTAAAAGCTGTGTAGTGTAGACATAGCCCTGGAGACCTTTGGACTCTGATCCTCCTTCAGGTTTTTCTGAGCTGGCAGTTATCATGCTTACACTTTATAAATGGAGATATGAGGGGGAAAAGCTGTACAACAGCATAGCAAACTAGAAAGCGACACCATAAAATGCCCTGGTACTGATTTTCAGTAATCAGGTACCATGGTATCTGTGACACACATACTTTGGTATGCGCTATTGTATGTACATGGCAAATGTGGGATTTTCCACAGACATGGGCAGGTAGGAATTGCACTTGTGCAGCAGTGTGCAAGTAAAGTAGGGACACGAGCATGTACAGAAATACACTCAAACCTGATGATCTCTTTGTTTTGCTTTTCAAGCTACACAATGCTTTTTCCATCTATTATTCAACACCAAAATATTTTGTCCTTCAGGCTAGACTAGTATGTTTAGGAAAATATGATTCTGCCTTAACTATCCAGCGGTTTGAAGATGCTAAATCCAAGCACTGGTAGTTATAGTCAGCATTCAAAATCATTCAGAATAGCTAAAAATCGTGCTTGTCAAATCAGAGCAAATTTTCATTTGGAAGACACTGTCCCTAACCCAAACATCATCTGCTCCCAGTCATGAGTGATCATGGCCTTTGTTTTACATCTCATCTGTCATGTGGCAGCTTCCCAACAATGGGACACTGGTTTGAAGCTGAGACAGGACAGAGTGCCATCTCCTGAATCACTATTGCCAATTCTTCCTGAAATGCCTCTTATTTTTCCAATGAGGTCTGCTATCCAAGTACTCAGTAGGCTGGATCCTCCTCCTGACAACAGCACTGCCCAGTGACTAGAGATTTATTATTATGCTTGATAACCCCCCTTTTTAAAAAAAATATATGGTCAATACATAGTTTCTAGTAGACAATACTCCTTTAAGTTTGATCAGTTTAACTTGTTTTCCTTTCTAACAATTGCCTCTAGAACCGCATACTTGATTCATGCATACTGCAGTACTCCCTTAAGAGTTGGCAATTTCATGATAGAGAAGACAAGGATGTTAGTTTGTGTAAATGGTTACATAGCTAAGGCTAGATTTTCCCAATTAGGTGACCAGCTGGATGCTTTCTGGAAGATATTGTTTCTAACTACTGCCTTCTGTCCATGTAAATAGCATCTTACAGGGTAAAGGTTGATGTCTGACATGTCACAAACAATACTGAATTATTTCAGAGTAGCAGCTGTGTTAGTCTGTATACGCAAAAAGAACAGGAGTACTTGTGGCACCTTAGAGACTAACAAATTTATTTGAGCATAAGCTTTTGTGGGCTAAAACCCACTTTATCAGATGCATGCAGTGGAAAATACTAAGTATTATATCTACGTAAGAAGATATCTATATTACAGAGAATATGAAACAATAAGTGTTACCATACACACTGTAATGAGAGTGATCAGTTAAGGTGAGCTATTACCAGCAGGAAAGAAAAAAAAACTTTTTCTTGTGGTAATTAAAATGGCCCATTTCCAGCAGTTGACAAGAAGGTGTGAGGAACCATAGAGGAAAAAAATAAACATGGGGAAACAGTTTTGCTTTTGTGTAATGACCCATCCACTCCCAGTCTTTATTCAAGCCCAATTTAATTGTGTCCAATTTGCAAATTAATTCCAATTCAGTAGTCTCTCATTGGAGTCTGTTTATGACTTTTTCTGTTGTAATATTGCGACTTTTAGGTGTGTAATTGAGTGACCACGGAGACTGAAGTGTTCTCCAACTGGTTTTTGAACATTAGAATTCTTGATGTCTGATTTGTGTCCATTTATTCTTTTATGTAGAGACTGTCCAGTTTGGCCAATGTACATGGCAGAGGGACATTTCTGGCACATGATGGCATATACCACATTGGTAGATGTGCAGGTGAACGAGCCTCTGATAGTGTGGCTGATGTGATGAGGTCCTATGATAGTGTCCCCTGAATAGATATGTGGACAGAGTTGGCAACAGGCTTTGTTGCAAGGATAGGTTCCTGGGTTAGTGTTTTTGTTCTGTGGTGTGTGGTTGCTGGTGAGTATTTGCTTCATGTTTGGGGGCTGCCCGTAAGCAAGGACTGGCCCGTCTCCCAAGATCTGTGAGAGTGATGGATTGTCCTTCAGGATAGGTTGTAGATCCTTGATGATGCACTGGAGAGGTTTTAGTTGAGGGCTGAAGGTGACTGCTAGTGGCATTCTGTTACTTTCTTTGTTGAGCCTGTCCTGTAGTAGGTGACTTCTGGGTACTCTTCTGGCTCTGGCAGTCTGTTTCTTCACTTCAGTCTGTTCTATGAAGTGTACGTTTCAATTATATGGCATTTTATCCTTACCTTTCTCTTTATATAAGTGAGCGAAGGTACAAAACATGAAAAATATGGGAATCAGTCTGCTTCACCTGATTTTATACCTGAGCATGTGAAATGAAAATACAGGCATAGGTCTCTAGTCAACAAAGATATCAAAGTCCATATATGCCAAAGCAAACTAATGGAGCAGATCATGTGATTCAGTGACCAAAGAACAGTCCTTCAGCAATGTTTCTTCTTCAAGGGAAGTTTCAGAGAACATTTGTTACTACAGGGGAGACACAAAATGCTCTCACATGTACTGATGAAAAGTGCTCTATAAGAGGTATTATTAATACTGCAAAACAAATGACCAAAAAAACCCCAAGTGGTTTAAAAATCAGCTCTGTAACACTGGTTGTGGGCCGTATCTTCTGCCCATACATCATGCTGGAGTCACCACAGCTCTAAGGATCCAGTTCTGCACATGGCTTTGCACAGACAGCTCATTACCCCTGCATGAGACCCATTGATTATAATTGGAGTTCCATATGGATGTAGCAGTGCATGCACATATAGGCCATTGCAAGTTGGGAGCTGCAGAAGGGCTTTGTTTGTTTGTTTGTTAATTGTGAAACTGGAGGAGGCAACTCAATATTTGTTTGTGGAGAATCTACCAAAAGTGACTTTTTTTTCACAATTTCTCAGCAACAGAAAGTTAATTAAAATGAATTAATGATTTCATTACTTTTAACATGTATAGACTCGAAGCCTCTTTAATTTTCTACCACCAGAATCTAAATCTGCCCTCATATAGAATGTGTTTTTTAAAACCAGGTTTTTCAATAACTGCACATTCTAGAATCTTTGACATTTGATCTGCTGAATAGGTTTTCTTTATTTTTTTCCCCTTTAAACCTGCACTGTTACTTGTATATTTGTTTCCTGTAGTTGATTTATGTTGACATGTGTTGCCTTGTCACCATTTAACGTTGCCTATTTAGTATAGTGATGGATACCCTACAAATGCATGTAGTAATGATATGTATGCAGTAGTGTTGTAGCCATATTGGTCCCTACTTCACCCAACTTTTCTCTGCAGTAGTAATAATTAAACATTCCTCCCATCCCCTGGCTATCACCAACATGAGGCTACAACATTTTTAATGTGTCAGGATTTAAGTCTAAACTGTATCCCTTTATACACTTTCAGACAAAGGACAAGAATAATTTGCTTAGCACTTTCATAGCAGTTTACATTTTCAGAGCATTTTACAAATAAGATGTATTATCCCCATTTTACAGATGAGGAACTGATAGAGAGAGTGGCTATGTGACTGCCCAAAGTCACGCTGGAACCTGTCAGAGCTGGGATTAGAATTTAGGTTTTCCAAATTCCCAGCTTGAAATTCAAACTGCTAGACAGCATTGCCTTTCCCAGAGGAAGCATATGCCCCACTGGAATCAATAGGAGTTTTGCCACTGATTTCAGTGGAGCTAGAATTTCCATCATGCTGTTTGTTTTTTCCCAACATCTCAATATGCGACAAGAAGTTCTAATGATGACTGAAAAAGAAAAATAGTCAGGTTCCCAGAAATTGGTTGGAAAAGGTGCCAACTGCATAGCAGCTATTTTATGTAAAGAAGGAAGTACAAAGCCAAATTCTCATAAAATGACATATAGCAAATCAAATGCTTTACTGACTGCATTCATGAATGAATGGTTTTGAGAAAATGTTTTGAAGTCTAGTCCCCAAATGTATTTTCCTTGTCATTCTAGTGTAATTGCATTTGTACTTTCCAGTAAATATCTAAACAAGATAAAGAGTAAACTATAGACCATGGGTTCCCAAACTTGTCCTGCCTCTTGTGCAGGGAAAGCCTCTGGCGGTCCAGGCCAGTTTGTTTACCTGCCGTGTCCGTGGGTTAGTCCGATCACGGCTCTCATTGGCTGCAGTTCGCTGCTCCAGGCCAATGGGAGCTGCTGGAAGTGGCGGCCAGTACATCCCTCGGACCGCGCCGCTTCCAGCAGCTCCCATTGGCCTGGAGCACAGAACCACGGCCAGTGGGAGCCGCGATCAGCCGGACCTGTGGACGTGGCAGGTAAACAAACCGGCCTGGCCCGCCAGGGGCTTTCTCTGCACAGGCAGCGGAACAAGTTTGGGAATGACTGCTATAGACCAAATCCTTGCTAGTTATACATTTCTGTCATGTTAGGTAAGGAGTTTAGGGCCTAATCTTTGCTGTCCTTACTTGGTCAAATCTCCAGTTAACTTCACTGGAAGTTTTGACTGAGTAAGGGCTATAACACAAGCCCTTCAGGTGTTTTATCCTTCAGAAAAAAAGGAAGCATTTCAAAATATTTCACTCAGGCTTGAATCAGGAAAAATTCTTTATGATATTTAAATCATTGTCCATTGTCCTGGTTCACATTAATATTTTTCTATGGAATTAAGAAATCACAAGCATCTTATTTTTTAATCTCACTAACATTATTTTCATGTAATAGTTTGTAATGCTTTGCTCTTCTCTGATTACAATAATTCTGCATTTATACTACCATCTGGCAGCACTGCTTATGTATAATACGAAATTACTGTATATCATTACAGCCTTTCTAAATGCTAGCTAGCTGTAGTCAGAAGCTTAAAACTTGAATAAACTAATCTCTCAAGGTCTCACTTTTAAATAGATACTAAGTTCTGATGCCAAAGTTTCTTTAAAAAAATAAAATATAGATTCCAGGTAGTCTGCTCTCCAAATAATTTTAAAAGCCCAGGTTCCCAAAATACATCCTGAGAACCGTAACTCTGAAAATGAGCAACTGCATCTAAACCAGTATTAAAAGAGATTTTAGCATGTAGAAATTCTCCTTCATCTATCTCACCATGCAAGGCAGATGTTGATTTTATTTTTTCCATTTCCAAGCTTAAGGAACACAAAATGTTTTGTTTATCAGTCTGATAATTCTAGTGCTGCATGTTTCAAATAATATCTAGATGACGGAAAGAAACACGTAATGGTTTATATTTTATTATTCTTCCATTTTAAATTAAAAGGAATTTCTGAAATAATGCAACATGATTTTTCTAAGACTGGTAAGACTGCAAATCTTGGGCTTTCACTGTTGTAGCGGGGAGCATCCAGTGAGCCCAGCCGCTTTCTACACCAGGGTCTTGAAAATTCTTCTGGGTCCCTCTGCTAATCTCTTTTTATCTTGTAATTCAATTGGGGTTGAGACATGCTCATATAAAACTCTATTTGTGCATTTAGCTTATAGTTTAAAAGATTTTAACAATAGTTTATAAGTATGTTCACAAGTACTTAACTGTTCCCGTGATATGATTATTAACAGTGAGTGAGGATGGATAGAGATGAGAAGTCTTAATAGTAGGAGGTGAAAATTGTAGAAATATCACAGTCCTTCCCTTTACCATTCCTATCGTTCCATAGAGAATTTCCTGCCCTGCAGGATGACTTATATGAATAACATAGAGTTCCTTTAATAAAAAAAATACAAAAAACACCACAGTCCTCCACTGCCTTTGGTCAGGACAGGGGAAATTTAAATGTCCATGGCTGTAAATGCCTGAATACTTGGAATATTAAGACTAGAGGGAAGGATCCTCAACTGGTGTGAATAATTTAAGTCAGTGGAGGTATGCCAGCATACATCAGCTGAAGACCATAATGGTTCTTTCCCCCTGTCATAACCTATTCCCAGATTTGGACCTTAGCGTCCAAAATATGGGGGTTAGCATGAAAACCTCCAAGCTTAGTTACCAGCTTGGCCCTGGTAAAGCTGCCACCACCCAAAAAATTAGTGTTTTGGGGCACTCTGGTCCCCCCAAAAACCTTCCCTGGGGACCCCAAGACCCAAATCCCTTGAGTCTCACAACAAAGGGAAATAAGCCTTTTCCCTTCCCCCCTCCAGGTGTTCCTGGAGAGATACACAGAAGCAAGCTCCGTGAATCTAAACAGAGGGATTCCACCCTCTCTATTTCCAGTCCTGGAAACAGAAGTACCTCCCTCTTCACCCAGAGGGTATGCAAAGTCAGGCTAGTAAATCTAACACAACCAGATTTCCCCCTGACTTCTTCCTCCCACCAATTCCCTGGTGAGTACATACTCAATTCCCTGGAGTTCCCCACTAAAGAAAAACTCCAACAGGTCTTAAAAAGAAAGCTTTATATAAAAAGAAAGAAAATATACAAAAAAATGGTCTCTCTGTATCAAGGTGACAAATACAGGGTCAATTGCTTAAAAGAAATATGAATAAACAGCCTTATTCAAAAAGAATACAATTCAAAGCACTCCAGCAACTACACACATGTAACTACAAAAAAACAAACCTATCTTTTTGTACTTACAACTGGGAAACAGAAGATTAGAAAGCAGGAAATAGAAAAATCCTTCCCATAGCCGAGAGGGACAGATACAAGACAAAGGACTCAGACACAAACTTCCCTCCACCCAGATTTGAAAAAGTCTTGTTTCCTGATTGGTCCTCTGGTCAGGTGTTTCAGGTTACTTCTTTCCAGGTGAAAGAGACATTAACCCTTAGCTATCTGTTTATGACACCCCCCCTTTCATCTATTTTGGTTTTGCTATATAGCTATTGGCCCTGAGACTTCTCCTCGGCAAGCCTTTAAAATATGCACTTCAATAATTTTTGTTTAGAAAATTACCAGCACTGCAAAGTCTGTGTCTTAGCAGTTTGAGAAGAAATAATCATATCCTGACATGACTTCAAAGTTGAAAACAAAAGGCATCAACACTTGTCACGCTTTTGTCTTGGTGCTGAAGCTTGATTTTGGGGATGATGGCTTACACCTCCCTCACCCTGCCTCCATTTTGAGTTTGTAATAATTCAGTCCTTACACTTCATGTATTTATGAGATGCATGTTTTCAGACTTTCAGAAGCAGGGGATAAATCAGTACTTGCATACAAAGAAGTGAAATGAGGTATAATTTTAAGCTGTTAATGGATGCTGACTCTTGGTTTCACAGTATGAAGTGGCAAGGGAAAGGACCCTTATTAAGGTGTCCCATAATGATTTCATACTTAAGGTGTTAAGATGGGGAACTCCCCCCCCACTCACTCCTAAAGTGTCCTATACACTCCCCTCCCTCGCAGAAGCACATGGATGGGAACTGTGCAGAGTCATTGACTCCTTGAATTCTTCACCACCTTATGTGGAGCTGACAGGGATAGAAAAGAGGACTGAGAATCAGGGTCAGGGACCTTGGACCGTAACCCTGTGAAATGTCAAGAGGACCAATAGACATGCAGCTACTGGCTCACTGACCCCGCCTGCACCCCAAGGACCCAACTCTTCACCAC
Source organism: Gopherus evgoodei (assembly GCF_007399415.2). NCBI lineage: Eukaryota > Metazoa > Chordata > Testudines > Testudinidae > Gopherus > Gopherus evgoodei. Next base: position 121,751,676 of record NC_044326.1, on the reverse strand, counting down.
CTTGCACTCCATGTAGTCATTTACACTTGTAGAAAAAAACACCATTCCTGTAGAGGAGAGTTCCAGGTCACTCAGAAGGAGTTTGTGTCACCTTGGGCAGCTTTAAATCTGTGCTGATTTTACCTGCAGATTGGTGGCAAATGCAATTATGGGTAGCAGCAAGTCTTGCACTGCAGCTGCCTTCTACATGAGTCCACACAGTCCGCTCTTTCCCCACAGTAACTTCTCACTGCAATTTTCTGTGCAGATTTTCTCCCTGTGCACTTTATAGGCAGGGCATTAACAATAGGCATATGGGAATAACAGTGAGACACGTCAACATTCTTTAGTTCCGCTGGTAGTGCTGACTATGATCCTTGGACTTACTGGTGTCTGTGGAAATAAATACAGTCTGCTGAACTCTTTTGGGAGACTTGTTGGGTTTAATTCTACTTTAGGGTAAAGATAATTAGGCTTTCTCTACTCAACAACCACCCCCTTAATTCCCACAGTTGGTCCCTGTGATTGATTACATCCTTTCCAGAGGAATTGAAGTTGTCAGAAACGGAGCATTTCCTAATATCTTTGTGTCAGTTAATGCTTAATATAAATATGAATTCTGGAAACCTTCCCCACTGTGTACAAGTTTGAAATCTTCAGTCCCCAGTGCAGCAAGTCATTTACCATCAATTATATTTGAAATAATGTTCTACTCAGAAATAACAGATGGAACTTTTTCAGTGACGGACTGATTGAAATGTTTATCCAAACAACTTTATGTTCAAAATGTATTTGTATTAATCAATAAACTCTATCTGCTCAGTCCTGGGAAACAGTTCCTTTAATGTAGGTCTCTCTCTCTCTCTCTCTCTCTCTCTCTCTCTCTCTTTCACACACACACAGAGAAAAATACTGTATAGTAAACTTGCACCATTATTTAGATAATGGTCTCTGATTGTTGCAGTCATGCACTGGATGCAGTATATTACCTTTTTAATTTTACAATAATATCTCTTGAGTTGTGAGGTGGAAACTAAATGTTTGTCTGATGAAAACTCAATGTGCTTAATTGAATTTTTATTTTTCGTATTAGAAAGTCTCTTGTTTTGATCTTTTTGTTAAAGTATATATTTTGCAATATCTCAGGTATATCAGAAGAATACATGTTTTCTGAAACAATGTTACATTCTATACATTTTTTTTTCTTGGCAGTCTACTCAGCATTAGATTGCAGCAGAGGAGAGTTTTTTCTCCCTCCTGAGGAGTACTACTGTGGGTAGATGTTCAAAGAGACTGCATCTCTGATCAATTTTATTTTAACATACTTACCATTTTCTTCATTTCCCTAATCCATGAATATGCAGTCCACTTTTTCTTTCCCCTTTCCTTGTGTTTCCATGATAAAAACTTGCCTGGAGATCCGTTAAATCTCAATTCACAATGCAAATCTTAACTATGTTCCTCCTCTGTAGTATAACCCATCACTGATTCTTAGTAGATTTGTCAGTTAGTGAAGTTATTACAAACTCTTCTGATATGCCTGGTAGTTCAGTCATTTCCAGATAACAGAATTTGCAATTGTCCCCTTGAACATCTAATAGTCTCACCAACAAGGGACTAAAATTTTGTATAATTAAATATTTTGTTATGTAAAAATATAATATACAACCTATTTGCTATTGAGCCTCCTTTCTTATAGCCCCAATCCAGGAAACAACATAAAACATGCTTAACTTTAAGCACTTGAATAGTCTGACAATGTCCAAGGGACTAATTGTGCTTAAGTTTTTTGCTGGACTGGGGCCCCTGAAAAGAACTTTATTTTAAGGATGTCTTTTAAAAAAGTGTTCTGACATTATAATGTATTCAAAATGTAGGTCCAGTTGTTAGAATGCTTACCAGAGTAACTTTGCTCACAGTCCCATTGAATTAAATGAAAACAAGCCCTGGTTTTTCAGAGAGCTAGATAAATTAAGTAATTTTCAGAGAAGCGAGTGAATTTGGGAGTATGAAACCTATCTGTTTCACAAAAGTTTCAAAAGTGAGTCTTCCTAGGATTCCCTTTGCATTCTAACCTTTTAGTAGAAAGCTGCTAAACTTCCAGAGGTGGTTCCTTCACAGTCTATATGACTCCCATTGAAATCAGCAGAAAGATTCCCACTACTTTACTGGGAACTGAATTGGCCCCTAATATGTTTTATTAACTCATACAAGGATTTTTTTTTGCCATTTTAAGAAAAAATGATCCAGTTGACTACAGACCCCTCCATTAGCAATACTGTGGGAGTCCGTATCACAATCTGTATTACATGTCTGTCACAAAGACAGCACCTTTCAAAGGTGAAGTGAAGATGAAATGCTTAATGAAATAGTCATTTTCAGATAAGTTCCCCTGTCCAAGGATGTCCCTTTGGATTTCAAGAACAGTATCTAGGTAAGGGTCATGATATCATATAAATTATCAAAGGGAACACATTACTGAGTCTCTGAAGCACAAACCACTAATATCCAATTTAAAGGACACATTTTTGTAAAATGTTAATTAGGTCATTTACAAAAATATACTATTAAAATGCCAATAAGAACTTTTGGGGCACTTCTTGGCTCTTTGCGTGTGCAGTATTGGCTGATGTTTTCTTCAGAGGGAAGAAATTCATGAGATAAACCACTCCTTTCTTAAAAAAAAAGAAGTTATAATCAGTGTAGACCCTGCAAGCTAAGGAAGTGAGACCGATCAGTAATTGTTTCTGCTGGTCCCAACAGATGGCCTAATTAGATTATAAATTCAGTTTGATGACCAGTGTACATCATTTAAAGTGCAAATTAAGTTTGTCTTCACCTTCTGTTTCAGATGTAATATCAGACGTGTGTAGATTAAATAAATGTGACAAAGCAGCAACACCCTGAACAAAACTGAATAAAGAACACAAATTTCCTCTAGTGGTGTAAAAATATTATTATTGAGCCCAATCCTAGAGTCTTTCCTCAGGCAGAACTCCCATCGACTTAAGTGAGATGAGGATTTGACCCACTATTATTATTATTGTTGTTGTTGTTACTTTAAAAGGCCCATTTGGGAGTGACGATTTCTGAGCCATTGCATTTAAGAAACCTAGCCTGCTATACTCTACTCTTGTCAACTGGATATTTTTCGCCCAGAAGCTGGTACCTACAACAGCACTGTACCTTCTCTCAGAAAATATAAAATAGAATCCTTGCTTAGGATCCCAGGTACAATCTTGCGTGCAGAGAATGAAGGATCAACTAATTTCTTATTATCTGAAAGTTAACTGCTGAAAGTGAAATTAAACGTATGGTGTGACATCAGTCACCATCCCACTCTTTGTAACCAGCTCCTATCATCCTCTGTGACACCACTTAAAAGCAGGACCAAGGTGACCACTTTTTACAATGTTAGCCTTGTTAGTATGATGGATTTCACCTTTTTGTGCTTCATCCCTATCTACAGGACAGTCATACCCACACTGAAAATTGTTTCCCTCTCTGCTCATTGTGGCCTACCTTTATCCAAATCAGTGTTTCCTGTTGTAGGGTCATCATGGTAAATATCACTTAGATTAGAATATACCCAAAATATACAGTCCTCGGGTTGGTACACTCATTTGTCATATATGGATAAATGTGTAAAACTTTTCAATGGAATATTTTACCTGTCAAAATGGGTTTCTGTTGCAAATGGAATTTTTTGTAGGAAAATATTGTTTACAATGTTGGTTTTTAGAGTTATCAGCCAGAAAATTTAAGAAGATAAATATTTTACTGTGCTTCTCAATTTGGGGTGGAAATGTCTGAAAACTTGAAATGAAGCAAGTCCTATAAAACAAAGAGGAAATATATGGCTGTTGATCATGTACATCATCACCTGTCATCAAAAAAAAAATTGTCTGATATGTGGTACATTTCACTACAAATGTAGCTACAATGATAGCAATAGTGATATTAAGCACAAAGGGCTCCATTGTCTCTTCTTCCTTCCACAAACTACCTGAAGTTCTTCAGTCTGCAAATTGGGCTGGAAATCTCATGAGAACAGGTTGCCTTTCAAGACTTCTTGCATTTTAAAAACAGAAGTGATCATTATGATCATCTAATGTAAACTCAGTGTAACACGGGTCATAGAAATAAACCCAATAATTTCTGCATCAAGCCCATCATTTCTGTTTCAGCTCTAGTATAGTTTCTACTAAAATATCCAGTCTCGATTTAAAGACTTTGTGACAAAGAATTCACCATGTCCCATAATATTTTTGAAACTTTCGACTTCTAGCTGGGCTGGGAATACCACAAAAAGAGACCAAAAATGTGCTAGCTGCTTTACAGAACAAATTAAGAACTCTCATTTCCAGCCTTGGTTGGACCCAGTCAGTTTAGAGATATATAAAAATTAAAAGTTAAGAAGTTAACCAGTTGTTTGCAAACATCAAAAAGATTCAACACAAGTTTGGTGAGGATTCTTATTTTATTCAAACCCTTGTACCTATCCCTATAGCAATGTAATTCTCTTACTTTAAATAGATATGTTAGTTATTGCTTCTTATGCATTATTATCCTGCTCTGCTTATTCTGCAGCCTTTAGTTTTGGCAAATCAGAACAGTTCACAGTTTTACAGCTGGTATTCCAGTGTTGCACTTACTGTACATGCTCTTTATTGTAACTAACTGCCATCTGGAGTTCTCTTCCCTCGGCAACTCAGAGCACAGTATAGCTAATTAGTTTAAGATCTTAGGATACGTTTTTGGAGCTCCCTTTAAAAAATGTATTTTGTCTATTTGTAATAATTGTCTTTATTTTTTTTCTTCCTAGTAAAGGTCAGTTGAATAACTTTAAACAGAACTTTGTTTCAGGGGCCACCACTCTGAATGTATTTTTTTATGGCAGGTGTTTCAGCAATTATTACTAATTGGAAGATTAGTTCCCATTGTTGTGGCAGCATCTTTATTCACTAATTGGTTTTAGCGCATTGTAACTAGCACTAACTCAGCTAAGCACACTGCTATTCAAATTAGGGATGTTTAATGTTTCATCAAAACGGTAAGCATGTAGGTGGAGGTGAGTTAATACATTAACCTTTCACCTCTGACATCTGGACTCAAATCAAATTCTGTCTTAAACATAAACAAGAAATGAACACAATGGCATTATCCCAGATCACTAAATCACAACAACATTTGGAACAGGTGAAGTCTAAGAACACGGTCTTAGAGTATGGGACCTTGCCCTTTTTCTGACTTTCCTGTCAAGTGTATCATCATCCAACTCAGCATGCCTCCATTTTGTCTTCTTCAATCTTCTTTTTTTAACTCCTTTTAAACCCCTGTGTTATTGACAGGATCCCCTGTCAAATCTCTTTTGAGAAGAACAGCATCCTTAGCCTGTTTTGTGGGTGATTTCTTTCTCTTCTGACCCCCAATTTGTTAGAACATTCTACCCTTGATAGGTCCCTTACTTGAAATTGTCTGTTCTCTTCTTTTTCTTAATAACTAAGTATTAGCTGTGTTTGAATGAACCAAAGGCTAGTCTCAGATTACCTCAGTACACAACACTAATAGTTCTCTGCCTGGCCAAATTAATTTTTTGTCCAGCTTCTTCCCAGTATAATTTAGTTATACAAAAGCATATCAAAATAGTGAAGGATCAGGCTCCACCGAAGTGCTGATTATTTATCACTTTGAATAAGATTCTTTGTGACCAGTAACTCAGACCTTGTCAGTGACATGGGCCCTTGTTTCAATTAAGCCTGCCTGTTCACATGCTTAAGTACTTTCTTGAATTGGGGCCATAATGTCTCAATATAGTATAAATTATCAGCCACAATTTGGCACTTTTTAGAACACTTTTTTGCATTTAGAATAATTATGTTTGAGTTTCATCGTTGTATTATAATTCTTCATGCAATGACATGAGTACTTTGACAAGGTAGTACTGCTTATTAATTATTGTGTATTTATTATCATGTTTGGGCATTTTGAGGTGTATTGTCTGAGCGCTAACATAGGTAGAGTATTGAAGAGGAAGAAATTTTTCTTCCTTTCCATCTTCACTCAAATTTCCTTTAGAATGTGGGAAGGAAGAAATACCAAAAATGAGAGAAGAAATTAAAAGGCTATTAGAATTATTTGTAGTACTTGTGCTTTCAAGAATTGATGTCCTTAGTAGTCTCTCTCTCTTGTTCTATTAGGTGTTCTCTGAAGGGAGAAAAACAAATGGAAAAAAAATGTAATGTCATTACTTTACAACTGCTCTCTTAGAAGTAGTTTTGTTTGTCATTATGAATTCTTAATAGTTGTCCCTCGCTCATGCTTCCCTGTTCTGTGCCACTTCAGTGACTGTACATTTATCAGCTCCAAAGAAAAGTCAATATGTAAAATAAACTGCATATTCACAGATCATTGTTTCTTGCTGTCATCTTCAAGGTATCTCGTAGAACAATAAAAGAGAGTGCATAGTCCGCTCTCAAAGTGTGTTTGTGTGTGTCTGTGTCTGCCAGCCAGCTAGAGTATACCCTGTTTTGCGTTGCATTTGAGATGACTGCCATGATTAGAGATTCCCTTTTTAATCTGTTTACTTTCCCTTATTCTGCTGCCTCCTTGCTGAGGCTGGTTTGTTACCAGTGAGTGGCAAATTTCAAAAATTTCAATTGGCACAAAGACCTCAAAGCTTGGCTGCTTCCATAAAACTCTTTATACAATATTAGGCTGGAGGCTAGATATGAAATATATTATTTAAGTCCCTGGTTTGAAGGTTACCAATATTTTTTTTCCCTTCAGCAGAACTATAATTTTATGTTTGGAGACTGAGTCAATGCTCATTTGATTAGGACTGGTTCACTTATTACATGGTTTGGAAATGTGATGATAAGACATGGTGTCCTCCGCCGCCCCCCCCCCCCCCCCCGGCTCCTAACACATTACACACACCATAGATATTGTCCATCCTTACCCCTTCCTGGAGTTTGGAATTACTGTAAACTTAAATAATAACAAACATGAGTATTAGCCCTGATCTTGATCCTGAGCTTAGCTGTTCCTCAAATTTCTCTCTTTAGTACCTCTGTGTCCCTAATCACTTTTTGTCTCAGTCTAGTTGCCAGGTTTAGTTTGCACTCTCGGTGAATGGTCATAGAACCAGGTATCCTATCACAGTACAGTTCTGTGGCATCTAAAGGTGCTTTTTGCATGAATTGTGACATGGCAAGTGGTAATAAAATTCCTGGGAGAAAAAAGCATTGACATTTTCACTTGACAGAAACTGGATATTGTAGCACCAAATGATGTGTGAGCCATGCAGAAGCCTACACAATTTCACTGTTAGAGAAAAGCTCACTAACAGGATGCCAAATCATGTGGTTCAGAGCAAGGCAAAGAGGTTGAGTCATATTCATAGTGTATTCTTGTAGTGAACTCCCTGCAACTTGTGTTGAAATGAGTATGTAAAGGGGTGGGAAAAAATAACTGTCTTCTGATTATTTTTAGATGAATGTCTCAAAGGAACAGTAGTGAGAGGAATAGAGAGATTGTGCCCTGAAGGGAATCCAAGCCTCACCACTGAAGTTAGCACAACATCTAGTACCAAGAAAAGTATCCAGACAGTAACACCAAATAGCTAATGGAACAATCCCCTGCAGCCATATGTGAGGTTTTTCTGTTTTTGTTTTCAGTGACCTCTCACAACAGCTAATGTGCTATTTAAATAGTGTGCTGAAGAGGTTTCAGTGGAAGGATAAGGGACAGCCTGTGTTTAAGATGCCATGTCAAGAATATACCTCAAAAACCAAAACCTATACTGCACAGGCTAATATGAACCGAATTAACCCAAAGTAATGAAATAAATATATATAGAGAGAGAGACATACACACACACACGTACACACACGTATATAATATGCACATATATATATAGGAGGTGAATAAAGGAACAGATGAAACATGAACCTGATTAGAGATACAGTTTACACTGTGTAAACTCATGTCTTTTATTGTGGCATATACAGTACCACCAAACTCAAATGTTAAAAAAATATTATGAGTCAGGCCCCCTAACATTCATTTTAATAAATAAAATTTGGATTCTTTTAATTTGCCTTCTGGTTTTGAGCTTTGAGGGTGCCCCTCCACCAAGCTTTCCTCCACCACTGAGAGATAGAAACGTCTTTTTTTTAAGTGAAAGCGTAAAGGCACACATAATCACTTGTCTCTAAGAACTGGAGATTTTAAGTAGAACATCAAATATAATCAGTCTTGTTGTAAAACAGAATTGGCAACACTGCTACAGTAAGGATGGATCAAATATTCCAATTAGTAGAATTGAGCTTTTTGTGTTGATTGTTAAAAATTGCTTTTTGAATTAACAACACTAGAGAACAAAGTCCTCCATTTGAACAATGTACAGGTTAGCAGTGATGTTTTTTCCTGTACCTCTCTTCCTATGTGCGACAATACTGTTCTAGCTATAGGCATCCGAGAGCAGCTGATACCCATTCAAACTTTGGTCTCTGTTGACACTATAAACAAGGCACTATAATTTGAGCCAGCTGCCATGGTGTGTTTTTTGATGTGGACATCTGCTTGTGAGGAATAGGACAGAGAACACTAATACTAACTCATTTCATGAAGGCCATCAAACAGTTATCAGATGGGAATGACCTTGCCCAGGTTTTGTTTAGTGATCTTCAGCTGAAAGCCTCCATATCCTGTTGTTAACCCTTCCCCAGCAAGTTGATCAGTCTTCCCTCTCGTCTTGTTCTATAATAATCTAAATTTATTTTTACAGGTCTGCTTTTTTTTTCCTCCCAGAAGATCATTCAACTCTTCTAATTGAGCTATCAAATTAGTTTCATTAACCAATAAGGCACCCAAAAAGTCTATGAATTTGATTTATATACACACCTGAGATACAAATACAGTACATCAAACAGACATCTTCTGTGAAATTAACTGCTGCTGATTTTTAGAATAACTTAATTAAACACTCCTTATTTCACTATGGGATTCTTATATATCCCTCTGTATTTCCTCTCTGAGTTAACAAACTGTTTCTTAGCAGCTCTGGAAAAATAAAGGGCATCGCAAGAGATACCTATGATTTTAATACACTTCATCTTTGGACAAATTTTAAGTGTCTTACATCTCTAGTGTGGATTGAAGCTTAATAGAGAGGAGCATGATTTGCAAAATTTAGCTCTGCATCTGGTGATGGGTCCAGACTTCCCCAGAGTTCACAGATATTTAGATGTAGCATTTCAGCCCATCTCTATTTATAATTTATAACTTGTCAGTACATTGAGTTCAGTGGGTGCTAGATCAGAGCGTTATCCAGTTTAGAAAAAAGGCTTGATGGTGATGTGCAGTAAATACTTTCCACAAAGAATTTTTGTGAAGAGAGCCCCACTCTGTCATATCCGTGATCTATAACTTGGGCCTAATGCTGTTTGATTCTGCAGTATACTGAGGACCCTCTGCTTCTGTTGAGCTGAGGGCCCTTAGTCCCTTGCAGCACTGGGCCTTTAATGACTCATTCATTTTCTTTAGGGATGTAATTGTTGAAATCGTGGTGGTTTGGGGTTTTTTTGTTTTGTTTTGTTTTATTTTGTCTTCTAAACACCATGTAAAAAGAAATTAACCTAAAACACTTGATACCATTAGAATGGCATGAGTTAGAGATATTATGAAAATTCTGGATGTAAGTCAGACTTCACAGTCAGAGTTAAATACTATTTCTGGATTTACAAAGCAGAAGAATAATTTTGGGCCTGATCCAAAGCCCACTGGAATGAATAGAAAGATTCCTACTGACTTCCAAGGGCTTTAGATCAGGCCCATAATGAAAACTGCATTTGCAGTGATTTATACAGGGATAATCGAATTTCATGCTTCAAGCCATAAAGATCACCATGCAAAAAGTCAGTGTGTTTGCCTCCCTTGAAAACTTCAGGTACAGGCTGCTGCTGGCAACTGTCTATTGATTTGATGAACCAGTATTTTAATATGCTATGGAAAACCATAAATTTGTATTATCTTAATGTACTTTGTGGGCATGTGTGAGAGAGAGAATTTCTAACCCCCCCCACACCCTATTAGAGAGCTATCAAACTGTTGTATTCCATTTGTTCACATTACCATGACTGAATAGTCCTGTGAATTCTGTCCACTGGCAGATTATTTTTGTTTTCCCTTCCCATCGCAAAAATATGGGGTTTGTTTGTATTTTAATTAAAGCATTGGGTTTTCTTACAACTAAATGAGCCATGACAGACATATTATAGTAGGGGGTGGAAGGGCAGCAACAAACACAACCTCAAGCATTCGTCCCTGCCTATAAATTAAAACAGGCATCAGTGCTTCCAGTCATTTAGCTTTATTTCCCCCCCAGTCATTTGCTACAGTGCTAGATCTAGGTCTAGATCTATCCATGTATAAATCTATGTATAGATATAGATACTTTGGTTTTGATCTGTATTTATCTGTCAATATGTCTTTTGGGTATGTGCATGTGCATATACACTCATATACTGGGGAAATGAATTAAGTTTCAAACACATATATACAGAGAGAGTCTTTCTGTGTGTATATATATAATATTAAAAAATAACTTTAACAAGCAGGCTCACTTCTTTTCAGTCAATGTACATTGTATACCTTGGGTCCAGTCCATCTTCCTCTAAAGACAATCTTCCCCAATGACTTCAACAGAAAGTGGATCAGGCTCACTATGATGCTCTTCTGTAGGGCATCTTTCTTCAGAAGAAAGATGTCCATCAAATCTGGAAGGTCACGCCATAATGCTAAAATGTATCAGATACACATGCAAGCATTCAGGGCCAAGCAGATATAGACATGATGCATAAGCACTTCAGAAAAAGCAAAATATCCAAGTGACTGTGAAGAAACATATTGTTATTCCAATAGGTGTTTGGGTCAGCCAGAGTACGATAATAAGTGTGATGAAATCTGCATAGCCTGTTTTGTCTGCCCCTCTTGCAAAATTCCACTGACTTCTATAGGGCCAGGATTTCATGCAGGTAATCTGTACATTTCCCATAACATATTCTCTGCCTTAGATATTTTTGTATTTGACACCCTGAAATAACTGTGGTATTAATACTTGCAATATTTTAATTCACAATACATAGTACTAACTTTATAGTATATTAGGTATAATACTTCAACAGGAATTAACTCTGGAGTTGCCTTTGTGAAAATATAAGCTATCCTGATATGCCATGTAACACAACACAAATTTATGTTGTATGGTATTTTTCATACATCAAAGTAGTAGCAAAAGTGCCTTAGAGAGTTACATAATACAGTTGTATAGTTAAATAATAAATTGCACAGGAAGGAGAAATTAAGAAGTACAGATAAGTGAGAAAATGTGTTTTAGATGAGATTCATATGAAACGAAGTGCAAAAGTGAAGAATGCAGGAAGACAAGAGCAGATGGTAGGAATTGAAGAGGAAAATGTTCTTCTACCAGGAGCGACAAGATTGTGTGAAGGGATGGAAAGCAGGCTAGAGCTAGACATGTGAAACAGGTAGAATGGGATGTAGAGAATGACCAGGGGTCTAATAAATACCATATTGGTAATTCCACCCACTATAGAATCAAAATATTTTTCTTGTTTCACTATTCAAGGCAAAACACACAGTACTCTCTCAAACCTCAGGGAGGAAAAGAAACTAAGTGATGAGCAGCTTGTGTAAAAGAGATCATAAAGGTATAATTTGGGCTGGTTTTGAACATAGCTTCAGTCAGAGATAAATGTAGTGATATGAATGGTGTTACACTGGAGTTAAGCTGCTGTGAATGAGAGGGGAATCAGACCCAATGTGCACTGAGAGATCAGTTGGATCAAATTCATGAAGGGCTTTAAAATTAGGGGCATTTTTAAATAAATCCTGAAATCAAGCTGTTGAAGGAATTTGGGTACAAGGGATGATGTTTGAACTCTATTTTCTTGAGTTAAGTTATTTATGGTACCTCTACACTGCAATAGAAGACCCACAGGGCCAAGTCTTAGAGCCCAGGTCAGCTGACTTGGGCCATGGGGCTATAAAATTGCAGAGTAGACATTCAAGCTTGTGCTCAGGCACTGAGACCCTATGAGGTGGGAGGGGCTGACATAACCTTATTCCCAGATTTGGACCTTAGCGTCCAAAATATGGGGGTTAGCATGAAAACCTCCAAGCTTAGTTACCAGCTTGGACCTGGTACCTGCTGCCACCACCCAAAAAATTAGAGTGTTTTGGGGCACTCTGGTCCCACTGAAAAAACCTTCCCTGGGGACCCAAGACCCAAATCCCTTGAGTCTCACAACAAAGGGAAATAATCCTTTTTCCCTTCCCCCCTCCAGATGCTCCTGGAGAGATACCCAGACACAAGCTCTGTGAAACTACGCAGAGTGATTCCCCCTCTCCGTTCCCAATCCTGGAACACAAGCACTTTCCTCTTCACCCAGAGGAAATGCCAAATCAGGCTAGCAATCCAACACACAGCTCTCCCCTTGATTTCTTCCTCCCACCAATTCCCTGGTGAGTACAGACTCAATTTCCCTGAAGTAAAGAAAAACTCCAACAGGTCTTAAAAGAAAGCTTTATATAAAAAGAAAGAAAAAATACAAATGTTCTCTCTGTATTAAGATGATACAACACAGGGTCAATTGCTTAAAAGAATATTGAATAAACAGCCTTATTCAAAAAGAATACAAATCAAAGCACCCAGCACTCATATTCATGCAAATACCAAAGAAAAGAAACCATAGAACTTACTATCTGATCTCTTTGTCCTTACACTTAGAAACAGAAGACTAGAAAGTAGAAAGTACTTCTCCAAAGCTCAGAGACAGCAGGCAGACAGACAAAAGACTCAGAGACACAATTCCCTCCACCCCAAGTTGAAAAAATCCAGTTTCCTGATTGGTTCTCTGGTCAGGTGTTTCAGGTGAAAGAGACATTAACCCTTAGCTATCTGTTTATGACACGCCCCCCAAATTGCAGACAGTGGGGAAGCTCACTGGCGGCAATTTCCTTCTAGAACTTGAAAATAAACAGATTAATACAACACATGCACCTTTACATATACTACTAAGTATATAACTAACAGACTTTTACATTTTAAGAACACTTTTTAACTACTGGATTCTGGGAAACTCTCACGGGAGAGTGCATCAGCAACTTTGTTAGAAGCTCCTGTGATGTGTTGAATTTCAAAATCAAAATCTTGGAGAGCTAAACTCCAACGAAGAAGTTTCTTGTTGTTTCCCTTGGCAGTATGAAGCCACTTTAGTGCAGCATGGTCAGTTTGTAGTTGGAACCGCCGTCCCCAAACATATGGGCGTAGCTTTTCCAGGGCGTACACAATGGCATAGCATTCCTTTTCACTGACTGACCAGTGACTTTCCCTCTCAGACAGTTTCTTGCTGAGAAACACGACAGGATGGAAGTTGTGATCTGTTGCTTCCTGCATGAGCACTGCTCCTATACCACGCTCAGATGCATCTGTGGTTACTAGGAATGGCTTGTTAAAGTCCGGGGCCCTGAGCACAGGGTCAGACATGAGCATCGCCTTAAGCTGGGTAAAGGCCTCTTGACACTCATTAGTCCACTTAACGGCATTTGGCTGGGTCTTTTTGGTTAGGTCGGTCAATGGGGCAGCGATTTGGCTGTAGTGTGGTACAAATCGCCTGTAGTATCCGGCCAAGCCTAAGAAGGATTGGACCTGTTTCTTTGACCTTGGGACAGGCCACTTTTGGATAGCATCCACCTTGGCCTGTAGGGGGTTTATGGTTCCTCGACCCACCTGGTGCCCCAGGTAAGTCACTCTGTTTTGGCCTATTTGACACTTTTTGGCCTTAACAGTTAGTCCTGCCTGCCTGATGCGCTCAAAGACCTTTTCCAGGTGGAGTAGGTGTTCGGGCCAGGAGTCTGAAAAAATGGCCACATCATCGAGGTAGGCAACTGCAAATTCTCCCAGTCCAGCTAGTAGACCGTCTACCAGCCTCTGGAAGGTGGCGGGTGCATTTCGAAGGCCGAAAGGAAGGACATTGAATTCATACACCCCCGCATGGGTGACGAATGCTGACCTCTCCTTGGCAGGTTCATCTAGCGGTACTTGCCAGTACCCCTTGGTTAAGTCTATTGTAGAGATGAACTGGGCACGTCCCAACTTTTCCAATAGCTCATCAGTACGTGGCATTGGATAGTTGTCCGGACGAGTTACAGCATTTAGCTTACGGTAGTCCACGCAAAAGCGTATTTCCCCATCTGGTTTGGGTACCAGAACCACTGGAGATGCCCATGCACTGGTAGATGGGCGGATTATACCCATCTGTAGCATGTTCTGGATCTCCCGTTCTATAGCAGCTTGGGCATGAGGAGACACCCGGTAGGGTGGGGTTCTGATTGGGTGAGCATTACCTGTATCAATGGAGTGGTATGCCCGTTCAGTCCGTCCTGGGGTGGCTGAGAACAATGGGGCGAAGCTAGTGCACAGCTCCTTGATTTGTTGCCGCTGCAAACGTTCCAGGGTGGTTGAGAGGTTCACCTCTTCCACGCCACCGTCTTTTTTCCCGTCGTAGTAGACACCGTCAGGCCACTCAGCATCATCTCCCTGGACTGTAAACTGACAAACCTGTAAGTCTCTGGAATAGAAAGGCTTGAGAGAATTAACATGGTACACTTTAGGCTTTAGTGAGGAATTGGGAAATGCTATGAGGTAGTTTACAGCTCCCAGGCGCTCTTGGACCGTGAATGGCCCTTCCCATGATGCTTCCATCTTATGGGCCTGTTGCGCCTTCAAGACCATAACCTGGTCTCCTACCTTGAAGGAACGTTCTCTGGCATGTCTGTCATACCAGGCCTTTTGCTCTTCTTGAGCATCCTTTAGGTTCTCTCTAGCAAGGGCTAAAGAGTGTCGGAGGGTGCTTTGTAGGTTGCTTACAAAGTCCAGAATGTTAGTTCCTGGAGAAGGCGTAAACCCCTCCCATTGCTGCTTCACCAACTGTAATGGCCCCTTAACCTCGTGACCATACACAAGTTCAAATGGTGAAAACCCTAAACTGGGATGTGGTACAGCCCTGTAGGCAAACAGCAACTGCTGCAACACTAGGTCCCAATTATTGGAGAATTCGTTGATGAATTTTCTTATCATGGCCCCCAAAGTTCCATTGAACCTTTCCACCAGGCCATTGGTTTGATGGTGGTACGGGGTGGCAACCAAGTGATTCACCCCATGAGTTTCCCACAGTTTTTCCATGGTCCCTGCCAGGAAATTAGACCCTGAATCTGTAAGGATGTCGGAGGGCCAACCTACCCTGGCAAAGATGTCTGTTAGGGCCAGGCATACAGTGTTAGCCCTGGTGTTGCCTAGAGCTACTGCTTCTGGCCATCGGGTAGCAAAGTCCACTAAAGTTAGTACATACTGCTTTCCTCTGGGCGTCTTTTTTGGGAAAGGGCCCAGAATATCCACAGCTACTCGCTGAAATGGGACCTCAATTATGGGGAGTGGCTGGAGAGGGGCCTTGACCTGGTCTTGAGGCTTACCTACTCTTTGGCATACCTCACAAGACCGGACATACTTGGCAACATCCTTGCCCATCCCCTCCCAGTGGAAGGACTTCCCCAACCGGTCCTTGGTTCTGTTCACCCCAGCATGGCCACTGGGATGATCATGGGCTAAGCTTAAGAGCTTCTCCCGGTACTTAGTTGGAACCACCAACTGTTTTTGCGGCTGCCATTCTTCCCGGTGTCCACCAGAAAGAATTTCCTTGTATAGAAGTCCTTGGTCTATAACAAACCGGGATCGATTTGAAGAGCTGAGAGGCGGTGGGGTGCTCCGTGCCGCCGCCCACGCTTCCTGAAGGCTGTCATCTGCTTCCTGCTCAGCCTGGAACTGTTCCCTTGAGGCTGGGGTCACCAGTTCTTCCTCAGACTGTGGACTTGGGCTTGGTCCCTCTGGAAGCGATGTAGGTGATGGGGTTGTTTCCGTTGCTGGTGAACCGCTCTCCGCTGGTGCACCTGAGGGTATTTCAGGCTCTGGCTGAGCTTTTTGGGTATGGCTGTCTTTTGCTTCTGCCAGTTCTGGCTTGCTGGCGCCCTCTGGCGTTGAGTTTGAAGATGTGGTTGCACTTGCTGGTGCTGGTTGCTGTTCCAGTTCCGGGCCTGGGACTGGAGATGCTGTGGCTGTTTCAGTGGTAGGCATGGAATCCGGGTCCACTGCCTCTGTCTGGGTCTCTGGTAACACAGACGGGGCGTCTGTGGACGGCTCAGGAACAGGAATGGGTCTGGAAACTTGCCTGGTTTGGCTACGGGTAACCATTCCCACTCTCTTGGCCCGCTTCACTTGGTTGGCCAAGTCTTCCCCCAGTAGCATGGGGATAGGATAATTGTCATAGACTGCAAAAGTCCACATTCCTGACCAGCCTTTGTACTGGACAGGCAGTTCAGCTGTAGGCAAGTCTACAGCTTGTGACATGAAGGGGTAAATGGTAACTTTGGCCTTTGGGTTGATGAATTTGGGGTCAACGAAGGATTGGTGGATAGCTGACACTTGTGCCCCCGTGTCTCTCCACGCAGTAACCTTCTTTCCGCCCACTCTCAAATTTTCCCTTCGCTCCAAGGGTATTTGAGAGGCATCTGGGCCTGGGGATCTTTGGGGTGATGGTGGTGTAATGAATTGCACTCGCATGGTGTTCTTGGGACAGTTGGCCTTGATATGTCCCAGTTCATTACACTTAAAGCATCTTCCATCTGATGGGTCACTGGGCCGAGGTGAGTTACTGGAGACTGGTGAGGTTGAAGAGTAGGGTATCTGTGGCTTTACTTGGGTGGTATGGAGGGTCCTTGGCTGTCCTCGGTTGTAGGGTTTATGGTCTGTGTGCCCCCTGGGGTAATCGTTCCCCTTGACAGTAGCTTTTTTGCTTTCTGCCAGTTCCATCCATTTGGCTCCAATCTCCCCCGCCTCAGCGATAGTTTTGGGATTTCTATCTTGTATGTACCGTGTGATGTCTTCAGGAACACCATCCAAGAACTGCTCCATTTGTATGAGGAGGTTCACGTCTTCCAAGGTTTGAATGTTGTTTCCTGTTAACCAGGCCTCATAGTTTTTTGCAATGTAGTAGGCGTGTTTGGGAAATGACACCTCTGGTTTCCACTTTTGGGTTCTGAAGCGCCGACGGGCATGATCTGGGGTTATCCCCATCCGGTATCTGGCCTTGGTTTGAAAAAGTTTATAGTCATTCATTTGCGGCTTGGGCATTTCAGCTGCCACCTCTGCTAAAGGTCCACTGAGGTGTGGCCTTAATTCTACCATGTACTGGTCTTCGGGGATGCTGTACCCAAGACAGGCTCTTTCAAAATTTCCAAGAAGGCCTCGGTGTCATCACCTGCCTTGTAGGTGGGAAATTTCCTGTGCTGTGGAGCAATAATGGGCGATGGGTTGTTAGGATTGGCTGGAGTCTGTTGCTTAGCCTTTTCTAATTCCATGGCCTGTTGGTGGGCTTCCCTCTGGAGTTCTATCTGTCTTCTGTGGGCTAACTCTTCTTCTTCTAGTTTTCTTTTGTGTGCTGCCTCTTTGGCTTGTTCTTCTCTTTCTTTCATCTCCATTTGTCGCCTGTGTTCAGCTTCTTTGAATTGGTCTTCGGCCCTCATTTTTGCCTTAGAAGTCATGATTCCTGTTTTCTTGTGTTGGGGTGCCCTCCGGTGTTTATCTTCTGCACTGCAGGCTCTGTTCCCTCCTGGAGTCTGCCTAGCAACAGTGCTTTTTTCCCTTTTCTCTCTCTAGCTAATGTTCAATGAAGGGAAACCAGAAAAACCACTTTATTTGCATGCATATAAGTGCTGGTATTTGCCTCCTAATGGGAGGGCTATTGCATGACAAAAGACCCTTAACAGTCTTCTCGCTTAATATGCAAACCACAAACTGCTAGAGAGAGCAGAAAGAAAAAAAAAAATTCTCTGGTTCCCTTTTAAAACCAAACTGTTTCTCTCTGCTAAAAAGCCCTTAGCAGAGAAAAGAAAAATATAATATTCCTACTGGCTTCTGGATTCTGTCTAGATCCCGCCGCTGCCACTCATGACATAACCTTATTCCCAGATTTGGACCTTAGCGTCCAAAATATGGGGGTTAGCATGAAAACCTCCAAGCTTAGTTACCAGCTTGGACCTGGTACCTGCTGCCACCACCCAAAAAATTAGAGTGTTTTGGGGCACTCTGGTCCCACTGAAAAAACCTTCCCTGGGGACCCAAGACCCAAATCCCTTGAGTCTCACAACAAAGGGAAATAATCCTTTTTCCCTTCCCCCCTCCAGATGCTCCTGGAGAGATACCCAGACACAAGCTCTGTGAAACTACGCAGAGTGATTCCCCCTCTCCGTTCCCAATCCTGGAACACAAGCACTTTCCTCTTCACCCAGAGGAAATGCCAAATCAGGCTAGCAATCCAACACACAGCTCTCCCCTTGATTTCTTCCTCCCACCAATTCCCTGGTGAGTACAGACTCAATTTCCCTGAAGTAAAGAAAAACTCCAACAGGTCTTAAAAGAAAGCTTTATATAAAAAGAAAGAAAAAATACAAATGTTCTCTCTGTATTAAGATGATACAACACAGGGTCAATTGCTTAAAAGAATATTGAATAAACAGCCTTATTCAAAAAGAATACAAATCAAAGCACCCAGCACTCATATTCATGCAAATACCAAAGAAAAGAAACCATAGAACTTACTATCTGATCTCTTTGTCCTTACACTTAGAAACAGAAGACTAGAAAGTAGAAAGTACTTCTCCAAAGCTCAGAGACAGCAGGCAGACAGACAAAAGACTCAGAGACACAATTCCCTCCACCCCAAGTTGAAAAAATCCAGTTTCCTGATTGGTTCTCTGGTCAGGTGTTTCAGGTGAAAGAGACATTAACCCTTAGCTATCTGTTTATGACAGGGGCCATGCTGCAGGCCTTTATTACAGTATAGATGTACTTTCTGAGGTCTAATCTACACTGGTGGTGGCAGGTAGGGTATTGGCATTACACAAGTAGCTACATGCTGCAGCGGAGAGCGGGCTGTGTCCACACTGCAGTATGTAGCTACACAAGGCAGTCAGTGCTCTGACTGAGGGAGATAGAAAGTTGCTGGAGCCTTTCCGTGCCACATCCCTCTGCCACAGCTCTTTCCTGTTGCAACTGGACTCTTTCACTGTGGTGAGGAAAGACTCTGGCAGTGGGGACACTACACTGCTAAAGATACACGTGTAGATGGGGGAGCCACTACACTGTGTAGAGAGCCGAGTAGGGTCTGTAGAGTGTGTGTAGAGAGCCCTGTAGGATACACCCTGAGGTTCAGGTATGTCGTCTTATTTTACTCACCTAAGCAGTGCCTCATTGTCTACGCTGCTGTTCATACTCGTGCTGGGGGGGCATGCAATGTGTGTCCTCTACACACCGTAAGGAGTGTGGAATATAGACATACCCTGAGAGGTCATAAAACATCTGAGGCTGCATTGCACGGTGATTCTGCAGTTAATACATCATCATATCACCAGTGTAAATGAGCAGAGTGCAACTTCTGCTTTAGGATTTTGCATTTCACGTTTCCATTCTATTTTCAAATAGTTGTTGAAATAGAAAGACAGTATTTCAGCAGACGCTGAAACATACAGAACATCAAGACCTACTCGCAAGCCCCCAAGGAGCTTAAAAAGATTGTTGCTAGTGAGTAAGAGCAAAGAAATATCCAGTTTCCAAATAAGAGTCATTTAATCAGTAAAGTTTAGGAGGGATTAAGCTTAAAGAGCAGTGGTTTCTGCTTTTATCCCACATGGGTCTTTAAAGGCCTGATCCATAGCCCAGTGAACTCAATGGAAAATAGTAATGATAGTTTGGGCATCATGAGGTTGCCAATTCAAAGTGTACTGTCAAAATATATTTTTAGAATCTTTCACTTAACTGTGACAGCAGATTGCCGAGTATTGCATGCAAATCAGTCTTTTTTCCGAGCTGAAAATGCGCCAAGAGACTGCTAGTAAAATATTTACTGCTAACTTTAAGATGGAAATATGTCTTCCTTATTGAGCTGTAATTTTACTTTGAAAGATATTTGTAGGAGGAACAGATTTATTTGAATATATCTATAGTCTCTGTTGCTGAATTTTCTCTAGAGGCTATTTTCTATTAATAATTTTACTCAACTGAAGCACAGTTTTCACACCTCCCCCCCCCAAAAAAAGTAAAGAAATATGTGCCATTTCCTTTCTATCATCTGCTGTTGCACATAACTTTAAATATTTGGGAGTTGTATGCAGGCTACATATTGGTAATTCCACCCACTATAAAATCAAAATATTTTTCTTGTTTCACTGTTTAAGGCAAAACACACAGTACTCTCTCAAACCTCAGGGAGGAAAAGCACCTAAGTGATGAGCATCTTGTGTAAAAGAGATCATAAAGGTATAATTTGGGCTGGTTTTGAACATAGCTAATGTTCAAAAAAAGACTTAGATGTGAACAATTGCTTACTAAATCTAATTGTTTTAGTACTCTCAAATCCCATCTCTTGGAAAGAAATAGAAAGAGATAGAGAAGCAAGAACAATTTTTGAGGAGGAAAATAAGGGGCACTTATGCAGCTTGGAAAACAATGAAATTCAATATTTGCTGATGGAGAAAGAAGAAGTTGGTTAAGTCATTGGACTAAGATTCAGCAGATGTGGGTTGGGTTCCTGGCTGTGTCACAGCGTTCCAGGATGATCTTCAGCTAATGAATTAATCTTTCTGTCTCAGATCCCAATTTTCTGCTTGCATGTTGTATCCTTTTCTTCCCACTCTGTGTGTTTCTTGTCTATTTAGCCTTTAAGCTCTTCAGGGTAGAGATTTTCTTCCTTTGTGTACATATAGCAGATAAGAACCTTGATATTGATTGGGGCCTCTAAGTGCTCCTGAAATACAAATAATAAAAATAGCAATTTCTATGTCTAGGGCCCAATCCTGACAGTTGCTGAGCACCCTTTACTTCAAAAGGAGCTGAGAGTGCTCAGCACCTCACAGGAGGACCTAAAAAATGCACACGTTTGTATGCTTTATTAGTAATTTTGTCATGAGAATAAGAAAGTTGGTTCATAATAATTAGTTGCAGGTGGATACAAAGAATCTGATTTCCTAACTCCACTGAAATTAGAAATATTTTTCACTACAAGATTAAAATATTTACTTTGAAAATTATAGCTGCCATTCATGATATTTTTTTTCTAATAAGTCCCCTCTTGTGCTGATATTTAAACCAGGGGCTCCACAGTATATTTCTTGTGTGCTGCTGTGACATTTAATTTTGATTCAGAAAAAAGGGTCTGATGAGAACATAGGTCCACTGTTAAAACTCTTAGAGTTTTAACATTCCAATCTGTGCATGAGCCATAAACATTTCATCAACCCATAGATTGTCAACAGTTTTGTCTCTGCAAAAAGTGTTTTACTTTCATATTAAAATAAAATAAAATGAAAATAAGCAAAACAGCAGGTGGATGTTCCATAGAAGTAAGTGTTTCACTTCTGATTGCGTGATTTTACCTGATTCTTGTTGGCAAAAAGTCTAATTCTTTGAACTACAAAGTATATCCAACTCACAGCTGGATTAACTACAGCGGAAACTATGGGTAGCCAGCTGGGTGCTTATATCCAGCTAGCCAAAGTGCCCCTAACTATTAATTATCTATTCTCTGGATTGCCACTGAGCCTTTTCAAAATAATTGTAGTAGCATATCCAATTCCCCCTCCACCCTTTTAAAAACGAGTCTCTCAAATTCTCCCTTACCTGATTTCCATCAATGTAGAGCAATGTATCATTTACTGTAATATAATAATTATTATACTCTTGAAACATGCTATGTACTGTGCAAACAAATAGGAAGACTTTGTGCCTGTTATGAAGAGCTTTTCATAATAAAAAGACAAACAGATGAAGGTTGGTGGTTAAGAGCTGCAGCAAGCAATGTGGTTGAGGTGAAGCTCGGCATGTCTGTTAGGGCCATATGTTTGATAGTTCATATATTGTTTAAATTCAAGCAAACAATCTCCAATTGCCCCTCATCCTACCCACTGTTAATTGAGTAATTTCTTGTAGGAATAGTAGTAGAAATAGGTTTAAGTGAGGGATTTGGATGAGAAAGTAATACGGGCCAAACCAAGTGACTCTTCTGTGGATAAAGAACAGTGTGTAAGAAAGCATGGAGTGAGTAGCAGACAAATGGGGTGCTGTGGCTGTGACTGGTGTTGGTAGAGCGGAGGGGTAGTACAAAAAAAGATAAGAGCAGAAAATGATAGTGGATGGAAATGTGAAGTGTCTCAGAGGCTAGAACAAGAAGTTTGAACTTTAATGTAATAGAACGACATATCCTGTCCATGCAGGGGAATGGGTTCAGAGATCCAACAAGCCTTTACCATCTCCTGGTATTGAAATTCTATATATTAATAGATGTTTTGCTATCATGTGTTGACAAAAATTATTTTCTGCAACTCAGTAGTTCATAACACAGATAGAAAAGGAATTGGAATTCACAGTTGTTATCCCATCAGCAGAATCTGTCAAATGACACACTGGTCAGTTTCCAAAGTTTCCATGAGGTTTCATCAGTTCAGCACGAGAATATTTCACATGTGGCAATAGCTACAACTTAAATACTGTTTATCGGTTTTAAGATTATGCCTTTTTATCTTAAAGAACTAGTGGATTGTGCTGTACAGAGGTATCTTTCCCATTTCCGCCATGAGAAATAGGTATTTTTTTCTGGGTCTACATTTTAAATACCTCTCATATAAGAAGAATTCCTCCTACTACATCCTGTGCCTAGCAAAACCAAAATCTGTTATCTTTTATTTTTTATAATTCTCCTATTAATTGTGTAATAGGTGGATTTGTACCCTCAGAAATTAGGATACTTATTGTGTAAAAAAATAAATAAAAAGTGTTCACGAGATAGATAGTGAGATTTCTTTTATTTTCTTCAGATAGTGATATGCCCTTTGTCATCTTTACAAATGTTCCTCAGAGAAAGTGACACAAAAGGGACAGTGTTATTTGTGTACTGCTACTGCTGCTACATAGAGGGTCTTCAATTCAACTGAATTGATTTGATAAGTTTGTATATTGCAGAGCTTAGTCTTGGAAGTTGCTGAAGGTGACCCCTTGGGACATGAATCACCATATATAATAAAGTTAATAACAGATGAAATAATAACATTGGGATTGAGAGGGATGGAGGAAACTTGTACGACTCTGAAGTATTTTTACTGAAAGATTACAAACAGCAATCTAATATACATCTAGATTTTTTGCCTTTCTTTAATAGTTTGCATCCTTCTTTTCATTTAGGCTCCCTTGCTATTGCTATCCCAGAAGAGCTGCACTCACCATTGGTTAGGTTGGATGGTGTTTGAAATTATTACTCTAAAAAATGGGAGAAACTGATTTTGGTAACACATGAAAATAAAACAATAGTGGCAATCAAGTCAAATTGCCTTGGTGATTTCACTGGAGTTGTTAGTGCAGGAGTAGGCAACCTATGGCATGTGAGCTGATTTTCAGTGGCACTCACACTACCTGGGTCCTGGCCACCGGTCTAGGGGGCTCTGCATTTTAATTTAATTTTAAATCAAGCTTCTTAACATTTTAAAAACCGTATTTACTTTAGTTATACTTTATACTTTAGTTATATATTATAGACGTATAGAAAGAGACCTTCTAAAAACATTAAAATGTATTACTGGCACACAAATCCTTAAATTAGAGTGAATAAATGAAGACTCAGCACACCACTTCTGAAAGGTTGCCTACCCCTGTGTTAGCAGATAATTACTGTGACTTCCGAAGAGAATCATGTCATATTTTCACTTTGCAAATATTAAAAAATTGATAGTGTTTTCAAGAAGAACTGAGGGTTGTCGTATTTGGATTGTATTTTTAAAAGTTACAGTGAAAAGAAATTAGAAATGGATGTCTGAATGAATAGAAACAGAGCAACAACATGCCTGCTTCTTTGGTGCATAAAATCCACATTCACTCTGGACTTATCTTGGGTAATCAAGCATTCCTGCATAAATAGTGAGTGGTACTACAAGTGTAGGATGAGTTTCAGTTGTCAGTGAAAAGAAAGAAGTCCTTGCAACAGGGAGGAAACCCTATCAGATGGAGATACTTTTTTATTCCACAGAGAATTTGTCAATGGACGTTGCAGTAGATTCTGATGTCATTCATGCCAGTGTAGATCCAGAATAAAGCTATGGAAGTCAATGGACTTCAAATTTACCCTAGAGTAACTCAGGTCAGAATCAAGACTATAGTCTTCCATATATTCCAAGTTTTCACTGATTCTGGAGTGAAATAAGTTTATAAAAGACTGCTCCATTTAATTGTTCCTAAATTGAAACAATTGACCATGTTCCTGAAGCAAGTAGGGTAAAAAACTGGTGCCTCACTTCTAAAGCTATTATGAAGTCTGCCACTGTGTTCTCATATTGTTACTCTAGCAGTCTTTAGCTGGTTACAGGTGCTCATAGATAATGAGAGTGCTGATTTCAGACTCTAGAATTATAATAGATTATAATTAAAGTTACCAATACAGAAATCAGTGTGCACAGTGAGCCTGAGATTATGAATTCACTTTCCTCTCCTATATTTTAACTTCATCAAGGTTTATATCTTGTTTTTTTTCCTTTTGAAAACAAGCTAGAACGTGCAATGGTCTCCAGGTCTTTTTTTTTTTTTTTTTAACAGAAATAAACCGCAAGAAAAAACGAATACATTGCAAAATAGTATGAGCAAAAGTATGAGTGGTTATATATCTGTATAATAGAGATAGAGAAATGGCCTTAAAAAGTGCGGAGCACCTGTAGCTCCCTTGATGTCAATGAGAGTTGAAATTGCTTAGCACATCTGAAAACTATGCCATTAAAATATGAGAGACTTCTCTCACAGAAGAGAGATTTGTTTCAAGGCTCCAAAAATATATTTAAAATATGGATTTAATAATAACAATTAAAATATGTAAAGACTACTTCAAATAGTGTAACGTGTTGGCAAAACACTCAGGCTGTTTTATTGAACTAAAGTTTATTGCACTCACACATTTGCAATGGCTTTTTGACCCTTTTACAGATATACGTGAAACAAATGGCATCTTCCTCCTTTCTCTCATTCCTCCTCCCTCCTCTTAAAAGACAGTCTGGTTATGTTGGTAGCACCGCACCTCATCTACAGTACTTGCAGCACTTTCTCCATAGTAACAACAAAGCTCCTGTTTCCCAGCTCATGAAAGCTACTCTTTTAATAAGAGATTTTTTAAAATGTATGTGGAAAGATGATGTAGCTAGGTGCGCATAAACTCCCATCAGCCCTTTCCCGTTATTAGCATCGGGGAAGATCCATATATTTGCTATCTCAGGAGCTCTAACAGTTTCTCTTTTTTAGGCTCCTCTGTTTTTCATTTTGGTTTCTCAAGTATCTCTCATGTTCAGTGTATTCTCCTCCTTTATAATTGTACCTTTTCCTTCTCGATCCAAAGGCTTGACATCTTGATGCTTCTCATTAAAGCAGAGAACTGTCAATGTTAGAGCGGTGAATAAAAACGTATCTGCCTCTCTTCCCAAATCACAGATTTCTGCTGCTTAAAATATTGGAGATTTCCAATTAGCTGTTAAGAGTAAAGGACTTCATCAACCAGCCACTGGAGGGTGATAACATGACAAATTTTGTAGCATATTCAGTCCCATCCTTTAGCGGTCTGTAGCATAAGTATGCAGAAACCAGTACATGACAGGTCTGCTCTATAGAGCTCTCAGCATGCAAACTCTAAGTAACATTCCTTTTCTCTTTGAGATGCATCTTCATTTGGTACCAGTAGCATGTTGTGGGAGTACCCTGATATATACAGAAAGAAGTTAAATCCATTTAAAATGTGTGATCGCCTCATGGTATGTTCAGAAGTGCCCTACTTTGAACCCTTGAATAATGAGCATACCCATAACCCTTGAATATATTTATCTCACCGATCCAAACCTTTTATTATATAGCGCACAATAGTCTGAGAGACGCTATTCTCTTGGTGTTCCCTCTTAACTAAATCCATGTAGCAGAAAGATGGAGAAAGTGTAGTCTCACAGCAATGTAAGAAGATTGTTTTGACTTCATGAATCATTAATTTAGGAACAAGAAGGCCAGCACTCATCTGGAATGTTTATGTGCTTTTAGATTATCAATACTAATATATTTTACTTATATAGCACCCAATAGCCCGAAGGATCCCAGGGCACTTCACAAACTTGGTCACTTCACCCACTATTTAAATCGAGCCTCTTTGTGGATGGGATGCAGTAGCTGTTGGTCAGCAGGCAGCAGCGCTGGGCCAGTTTAAGATAGTTTTCAGGAGTCTTCTAATTGAAATTGTAGGCGAAAATTAGGTAGGAAGGAATGTATATACCCTATTTAGAATCTAGATAGAACATCAGAGTTAATATCCTTACTCTTGGCAAAACTGCTACACAGTTTATAATTATAAACAGTCAGGGCCTCCTTTTTAAGTTTCCCTGAAAAGATGGATGGCATTCCCAACGGGCCTTAAGCAGTGCTACACTTAGCATCACAACATCTAAACTTTAGACACTTAAAAAATCACTGGGATTCACAAAGTCTTTGTTAAGGGTTTAGGATTCCTCTACCATAAATGGAGGGAGATAGGTGCCTAAAGAATGGGATTCACAAAAGTCAGCAGGAAGATGTATGAGGCAAAGGTAACTTTCTGTCTGTTTTGTTCTTACAGTGGCACACAACAGGAAGAATAGAGATGCCAGGATGTTTCCCATGTCTTCAAAGAGTGCTTGCCATTAGAAAACTTCCTAGTTTTCAATTAAATATATAAATGTTACCTCAGTATTTTCAGTATTCCCAAAACCTCAGTGACACAGTCTGTGTGAACTGACAAGCTTCAGGCACATTGGGCCAAATGACTTCGAAAGAATCACACTTGATATATTTGGACCATGGTTTGCCAGCAGTAGCCTCGGCTGTGCAGTCATGTAGCCAAAGTGACAAATAAGTATGCAGTGTTGTTGTAGCTGTGTTGGGCCCAAGATACTGGAATGAGAAGGTGGGTGAGGTAATGTCTTTTATTGGACCAACTTACATTAGTCAAAGAGACAAAGTTTTGAGCTTATACAGAGCTCTTCTTCAGGTTTGGGAAAGCAAATAATATTTGTGACAAGAGAAAGAATTAGTTATTTGGACAGGAGGGATGTTAGGAAGGTACCTATGTAATTCATACAACATGTGCTTTCCATGCTGCAGCCTGAATTTTACAAACTCTGCAAAATAAAGTGATCCCATGAAACAAATTCCAACAGCTACATGAATCTCAGGTAAAGCAATTGGCCAAACTTTTTAAACACAACTATATATCTATATAGTATGTGTTGATCCCATCGGAATCTATATTTACCTTATCTTTTTTCTCTGCAAGCCATTGCTATTATCTTACGCATTTCGTGCCAAACGTCACCACAAAGGTGACACACTTGGCATTTGACTCATAGCTTTTTTCTGTAAACAGAACAATGGATAGGCTGTGATTCAGAGCTACAGCACAATTACCAGCATAATACATGCAGGATATATTTCTCTATCTATTGAAAGAATTATGGTATCTATTGATTAAGGATTTAATAAAGCAACTTCCTATCAGCTAGTGGTTCAGCTTTCATCAAACTGATTCACAGAAAACTTGTTAAATAATTTTAGAGGGAAAATGAGGAGGGAGTGACAGGAAACAAAGTGTACTGCAGTGACTTGGTATTGATTTAAAATATACTGTACTTTCCAACAGTGACTGAATAAGTTAAGAAACTGATGTAACTGAACCTATTTTTTTTTAAAGGCCACATTAATATATACTTTTGTGTTCTACTTTTCATCAAACTTAATTTGACAAGTTTGAATGTGCCTGTCTTACACTGTAATTTTTTTTCTGTTTTTGGCTCATTGTGTCTGTTGATGGGTGGATTACTCATAGAACCTTCTCTATTATAATTTATGTTTCTCTGAAAATAGGAACAGCATTTCTTCAGTAATAAGAAGCTACTTTATCTAACAAGTCTCTTTTTATTTTGTTTCACTTGCCTTCATTTTCTTCATGTCCTGTCATTTTTTTTCATTTGCTACTGTTAATCCTGACATGCCTTGCTCCAAAAAAAATGTGTTTTATTTACAGGGCACAGCTTATGGAAGTGCTCCTGTACCTTCTCGCAGGCAATTATGTGAGTCTCTTAAATTCCGCTCTATGTTGTAAAGATGAATATGTGTTCATGTGCTGTAGCATGGCATGCCAATATAGACTAAACGCCCTAAGGTCAATATGCAATCACCAGTGTTGTATATTGCCAGTAACGTGTTTGTAGCTAATGGTACCTATAGCCCCTTTTTTCCTTACTTGTTTGTCTTGTGTCCAGCACATTGTAATTAGAGCTGCACTGTTCACTACAGAGTTGCAAGAAGGGCAGAAAATCCCATAATGACTCAAAGTCTGGAGGGAGTAAGGACAGTAACCTCAGCTCAGCTCTTGAACATATCATTGAATACAAACATCAGAGGTTGTGGGTGATGTTTTTCTCTGACCTACATATTAATATCTGTGTCCAGTTCTCCTCTGTCAGGCAAACAAAACCAAAACAGCCATGATTATAAACAGACTGAGAAATGCAAAATCAAACACCTTTGTGCTGGGTATATGATACTGTATGTTCCGCGTTATTCTATATGGGCCATTGCTTCTGAGCAATCTGGAGCACAAACCAGTCACCTGTGAGTTATGAAGGTGGGGTCCATTAGTGAGATCTCTGCTTCTTTCACTTAAAATTTCCCATTAACATTGATAATATTCACTCTACCTTAAAAGCTTCCCTCAGTGCCCTACCAAAACAGGAGGAAGTAGTAAGCTAGCTGAGCTATATTTTAAACACCTTTGCTAGTGCAGGAAAAGAGAGACTTACATTCTAGTTCAACATGATCTCTCTGACAATCTGTCTGCCATAACAACATATTTCTGCAATTGAGATTTATGAAAACTTAATATATAAAGTCTCAAAAGAGGCATCAGACTTTGAGATATGAACTTCTTACATTCCCTGAGTCCATCTCTGTCTCTCTTCTACCTTCCCTTATCTAAATGTCCATCTCAAAGACATCAGTTTGTTCCACATGCATATAAACAGCAATGCATTGCATTATTACCATTATTGTGCACTGCATCAGCACCGAATGCCAAATAGATTCATCCTAATATGACATTACAGGCTCATCCACTAAGTACAGTCCAAGTTGAACAGCGCTTTCCTTCACTGTTGGCAGTACTAAACATGTTGCTTGCATAAATTCACCAAGGCTGAACTGTGAATCAATAGGAAAATAAACAGCATTTGTCCTCAAATGTGGGTTTTGCAAAATAATAATAATAATAATCTTATTTCACTTTCCTCTTTATTATGTAAGTATCTGAGATGTCTGAATTCTTCTGGATAGGACTACAGGAGAAAAAAACCTCGATTCAGATAAAGTATTTTAATTGTGCTCATATTATGCTACTTAATGGTACAGTGGAAGGAATTCACATTCCAGGTAAATTATTATCCGTCTCTTGACAAATGATTATAGTTTCTTCCTAAACTATTTTAGTTTCTGAGATATATGTATTTATGAATCTGGAGAAATGAAAATTAGAACTTCTGTCTGTAAATTCATCTTTGCTACTGGTTTATATGATATTCTAAATTAGTCAAGACTATGGATGTAGGGTTACGTGATATTTTTACTGATATTTAAATGTAGTTATCAGTAGTTAGCAATATGTCTATAGCTCCTTACTTTATAAGTAATCTGGGCTTCTTTGGAACAGATAGGACGATGCACTTAGGTGCACAGAGTATGAAAGTAGGAAACACAATGCAGAGGACAGAAAGTGTTTCATTTAGCAGCGATGTGACTATGTTGAGCTACTCAGGCCAGTGAGTAAGGAGGTTGGAGCCCAGGGTCCATTTGTTCCCCACACCTTACCACTCTATTCACCCA
The DNA here is from genome assembly GCF_007399415.2 of Gopherus evgoodei. Lineage (NCBI taxonomy): Eukaryota > Metazoa > Chordata > Testudines > Testudinidae > Gopherus > Gopherus evgoodei. Next base: position 121,721,588 of record NC_044326.1, on the reverse strand, counting down.
TTGGCTCTATGGAGAGAGTAAGTGAAGCCAGTACTCCCTTGCATGGGCGTTGATTCCAAATCAGAATCTAGCCATTAGTGGCAGTTGTTCTAATTCTACAAGGTAATGAGTACTCTCTGCTCTCACTGAAGAAAATGGGAGATGAGAACGCTTCATCTCACAGCAAGTGCTCAGCACATCACAGGATTAATCCCACTGGGGAAATCTCATGTTCTCCTATGGAAAAACCTTTAGGAAAGGCTAAAGTTACTGAAAACTCATTGCTCCAAATGTTTGACTTGGGAAACACCACTGACTTCAGCAGAAATAGACTAAGGATTAATTTTGATTCTCTGAATTCATACTCATGAGGTTTCCAGAGTGTCATGTTGTTAGCAATGTTTGGTTCATGTTCCCATAGAGTGGGCAAGGGTGCATGATCTTCCAACTGCATGGGTATATTAAGAATCACTGGAAAATCATATGGATTTCCAGGCATCTTAACAACTGAAGGGCCCAAAGTGGGAGGGGCTTTGTACTAATTCGGTGATCTCAGATTTCCTCTAGTAGCATCATGCTCTCAGAGGCTACTGATGAAAAGTAGCAACTTAATGGGTAATAGAAAATGAGAGAATTGTAAAAGCTTGTTAAAATAACAAGCTCCTACTAATGGGACATTGTAACTACCTGGCTATAAACTAGAAACCACCAATTGGCAAGGATAAGGATATAATTTGTGTATATAATTTGAGTCTTATTTCTTTCACAACATGTAAAAGCACTAGTTAAAAAGGATCAGTGTGTGACTTTTGTTCTGTTTTTCATGGCAGACTTCAGTACAGGCAGAAGCGGGGAAACATGCAACCGATACTGAATATGTATTTGATTAAGTTCGTAAATAGGATTCAGAAACAGAGGACAATATTAGTGGAAACAGTCCAGGATAAACAGAAGCAACAGCAAAAAGGTTCTAATGATAAATATTGGGACTAGTTTGGTTCATCTGTATATCAATGACTTATAAAATGAAATAAGGAGATAATGTTGGGCTGATAAAACAGTACTAAGATGTGGGCACTTATCCATCCAAACATGATGAGAAGAAAGATGGTGCTGAGATGGGAACTCTGGAAATCTGGGTTTTAGTCACAGCTCTGCCACAGACTTCCTATGCAACTATGGAGAACTCACAAAGTAAAATACTTAATAGGGTCCCCTTTTTTGGATGTTTCCTTTTTGGGTGTCCAGACTGAGAAACGTTGAGCCTCCTTTTCAGAAACACTGAAGACCTGCTGCTCCTAATGAGTTAGATTGATGTGACGGATTAACATAATCAGACTTTAGGGTTTGCCAGTTGGACATCAGAAAAAAAAATGTCCATGTTTGAAGAGTTCAATCTTAACCTCTCAGTGCCTGAGATTTTCCTCCTCTTTTAAAAAAAAAAAAAAGAGAGAGAATAATACTTGGAGAGGTGTTGTATGAATAAAAAATACTACTCTTTGGGAGACACCGCAATACTCTGGTGATGTAAATAACTCAACAAATATAAATAGAGTGCATCAAACAATCTCAGATGATCTTTATAAACTATGTTCATAGGTACATATGTGGTTTTTGTGCTTCATTGCATTAAAATACAAAGAAATCTATCTGTGAAAAGAAAATGATAAAAGCATTCTCCAGTCCATATTTACAAATATTAAATAGAAGAAAAAGCATAAGTACTTATGAAAGATACTAGATGTTGGTGTATTGGTATATTTTAATTTTGGAATATTTTATTTTTAAACTACACTATTAGCATCAGACCATTATTCGATTATTTCATCACTTTATCATATTTAGATGGTGCCTTGCTACTATCTCTGCATTACAAAATATCTAATTAACAATTCTTCTGAGGTCACAGGGAACCTTATACTTCATAGGCCTAAAGTCTGTTCTGGGCCTGTTCAGGAGACACTGTAACACAGATGAAAATATCTTCAGGGTACCATATAGACAAAATACTTTCAAGGGCAGTAATGGAAGCAACTAAAGGGGCACAGCTGCCAACTTTTATGATGGAAAGGACTTACCAGTAGGTAAATTTATTTGATTTCCTTATGTCATAAAAATCCTATGTTCTTGTACCCATAAACTGTTAAACATTTGTCATGATTATTTTCACAGCTGGGAATATACTCATTACACTCTCCCGAGATATTGTTATCTACTGAAAAAAGAGTTCAATGTGTGAAATTCAGTGCTGTTTCAAGCATATATGTGTGTAGCCCACCATTAAGTACTTAAAATTTAACAAATCCTATGGCATTAGAAGTACCCAGAACAAAGTCACAAACTTCTGGTTTCTCTTCTATTTCACTGTCTGTCACTGACTTGCACAATTGGGATCTTATAACATGAGAAAACCAGGCACATTACCCAATGAACAGTGAATTCAAGAAATGTAATATGGTTATTGTTTCAAGCATTTCTGAAGTGACCATGGAATCTTAGCTCATATACTATATACATTAATTTGCTATGAGGATTTCCACTTAACTCAGCACGGTGCTCTTTTCCTACAGAGCTTTTTATCGAAATAGTGGATTCAGGGGACTTTGTTCCTCTATTACAACACCTGTATGAATTGGTGAATCTTTCCCCATCCCCTGAAGGTGGTAAATTTTGGGAGCAGCCTAATTTCAAGCAAAACTTCCATAGCAATAGACCCTTTGCCAAGGATGTTTTACAGCCCAACTGTTTCAAGGTGAAGTTTGATCTCAGAAGTGTCCTACCTTTATGTAACTGCTGCTCTGAGTGCAGAGAGGCACTTGCTAAGAAAAATTTTCATTTTAAAGCAAAAATAGGTGAACTAAACTAGAAAGTCTGGCAGTGGAATTTGGCCTTGATCTAAGAGGCCTTCTTGAAATATGGTAGAATCTTGACAAAAATCAATGGAATATTGTGATACTTGGCTATAAATGATACAGAGAGGGCAGATGAAATTAGAGAGCAGAAATTGTAATGCTGTATCTAAAGGAATCCATAGAAGCTAATGAGATACAATTATGACTGGAGGGGACTACACAGTTGAGTTTGTATTGATACCAATCTCAAGAATACATACAAATTTACTACTAATAGGACTCATAGTTGATCTCTGGATTAAGAAAATGACACTAACGGCACAATGTTGAAGGAAATCAAAACAACAGCAAAGTCTTAAAAAAAGAGTGGAGAACTTCAACTACACACCTGCATATAAACTGGTCACACAAAACAATGGAACAAAGTTAAGAAGCATTTTTGCCTCACTTTAAGTGATTGTACTAGAACAGCTAGATCTGGCACTCAAGAGGAAAGGCTACTCTTGCCTTAGTTTTAAGTAACATATAGAAGTTAAAGAATTAACAGGAGCTGAGCCAATAAGTAATAGTTATCATAATATGATTAGTTTCAATGTTTTAGGGAGAGGAAAGATACCAAAAACTAACACAGCCAAACTCACCTTTACAAAGGGAAATTTCAATAAAATGAGTAATTTAGTGTTTAAAAAAAGAAAAGAAAAGGCCCTGACATCAAAGTAGTAAAATAGAAGAAAAAGTAAGTATTATATAGTAAGAAACAATAACAAATCCACAAAAGACATGCATTTCTCTGAAAAAATAGTGAACAGGGAATGCAAATAGACTAATATGAGAAAATGGCAAAATTTAAGCAGTTATTTGAGCCACACTGAAATCCTTTGGTACTTTGAAATCTAATCCTCAAGAAGCCAACAAAGAGGAGCATAAATCTCAGCAGTTAATATGAAGGGAAATTAAGAGGGGTAAGATTTATTTTGAAGAACAAATAGTTAAAGATATGAAACAAAGAAGGGATTGTGAAGGAATTGATTGGTCTGCTGGATCACCAGGAATTAAAGAGATCAATTAAGGAAGATAAGGACATTGCTAAGAAGTTAAGTGATTTCTTTGAATCAGTCTGCATCAGAGATACCTATCCCAGTCTTGTTCTTTCCTTGTAATCAAGATGAGCTATTAGCAGAGGTTCCTATGACAGAAAATAAGATGCTGGGCCAAACTGATAAATTAAAAAACAAGAAGTTACCAGGCTCAGATGGTATACAGCCAAGAGTTCTGAAGAAGTTAAGGAATGAACTGGCTGTCATTAAAATTGCTACTGTGGACATATTATTCAAAATGATAATTAAAAAGAATATATTAAGATACCTGGAAGATCATGATATGATTCCTGCACAGTAGTTTCTGCAAAGGAAAATCATGGCTCACTATTCTATTAGAACTATTTGAACGTGTCAGTAAAGGAATGGTGTCTCATGAATTGTCAGCCCTGAAACAAGGTCCCTTCACTAGCCCTAGTGCTGTCCATAGGCTGGGTTCCATTGACTCCGGAGAGACTTGGAAGTGCTCCTGGGCCTCATGAACTGTTCACCCTGGAAAGAATGAGTCTCCACATGTTCCAGTTCACTCGCCTGCTAAAACGGCCCCATTCACCCACATTCGATCTGCCACCTTCTGGCAGTTTTCCTACAACACACCCCATTCTGTTGGCTCTGTCGGCACCACCACTTCTGTAGGACTCCCCTTCCTCAGAGTCAGAGATTTCGATGGTGCCCATGGTACGCTGCTTCTGTTCCAAAAGCTTGACTAGTGAGGGTTCTGATGGCACCGTGGCAATACTGTTCCTTACCTCTGCCCAGGAGCCACTGGTGTCTGGCTCCTTGGACACAGCTGTAGCAGCAGCAAGATCAACGAGATTGGCCATATAGAAGCTTGTGGTCCCAATATTCACCATCAGAAAAATCTTGTTCAACATGGGTGGACTCCCCTGTTTCACTGCCACATCCTTTATTGAGTAGACCTTTGGAACCGGGGCCAGACGATGAGCTGATCAGCCCGATACCAAAGGTTTCCCTCATCATCCCTGATGTGGCTGTGTCATCAAGGCTCTCTTCTCCCTCAGATGACTATCGTCAGTTTCAAGAGGTGATACAGAGGATACCTAATGCTGTTCAGATCCTACTGGAAGAGGTTGCAGGACTGTCGACACCAACTCTAGACATTTTGCACACATTGATACCAACCAGGGTGGCCCTACCAATCTCGAACTGGTATGCATGGTGTGGCATACCCTGGCCACATGAGCCCCCACCCCACCCTGGGCATAAAAGAGATACTATGTCCCCCTCCAAAGGGTCTGAGTTTCTCTTTTCACATCCTTCATCCAATTTTCTAGTGATTCAGTCTGCCACTGCATGAGCTAAACAATGTCCATGCTTTACCCCCATTGACAAGGAGGGCAAGAGGTTAGACCTTATGGGTCAAAACGTCATCTCAGTTCTGGATCTCAAACTGCCTGGCACTGATGGCCAAATATGACTTTTTAAACTATGGGCAGCTGGTGGATTTTGCAAATAAACTAACTCAGCAGGACTGTCCCGATCCCAAGCAATTTTAGAGGAAGGTAAGTTGATCGCTTGGCCCATACTTCAGGCTGTAGTTGATTAAGTGGACACATCCGCGCGCATATTGGCATCTGGAATTGTCATGAGGATGGAATCCTGGTTACCATGCTCAGGTTTCACTAGAAAGTACAGAACACAACCGAGGACTTCCCTTTCGATGAACCACACCTCTTCAATCAGAAGACAGTTGATTCCTTGCACTCACTGAAAGACTCTAGAGCCACCTTGCAATTCTTAGACATATATATGGCAGCACCAAATCAAAAAGTTTACCCTCTGCATCTTACACAGTGCTACAGAACTCTCCAGTTTTTCTGCTTATGAGCCTCCACAGAAACATCCAAAGATCCCATCCACCTGTTCTGATGGTGCAGTCTTCCATGCAACACACTCAATCTTTATGTAAGCAATATTTCTGAGTGCAACTAGGGAGCTATCAACTACTTTGCCTCCCAATGTTCTTGCCAGCAACCCCTTTTTGGGGTCATCTCAAACTCTCTTTGCTAGCATGGAGCACAATAACAATGGATAAATGGGTCCTAGATGTTATTCGACATGGCTATACCATTGAGTTTATGATGCTACCTCCTGCACATCCCACTACCTCGATCCCGTCCCAAGGATCAGTCTCACAACAGTATTCTTATCCTAGAGGTGGACTCCTTCCTGCAGAGAGGAGCAGTGGAGCCAGGCCCTTCAGCCTTTCAGGGCACAAGGTTATATTCCAGCTATTTTTGATACTCAACAAGAGGGGTGGATGGAGACCAATTTCGAATATCTGACACCTCAGCGTTTCCATTTGCAAGCCAAAGTTCTGCACGGTCACACTTGCAGCCATCATTCCCTTGCTAGAAAAAGGCATTTGGTTCACGGCTCTCGATATGTAAGACTTCTACTTCCATATTGACATCCGTAACACACAGATGATTCATGGTGGGTCCTTGGCACTTCCAATTCAGGGTTCTGCTATTCAATGATGGTAAATGCCATGTAATGCACAGTGGATGAAAAATGTGAACTATGAGATTGAAAAGATTAGGATTGCTCTCTTCAGAGGAGAGGTAAATAAGAGAATTTAAATTTACAGCATGGGCGGAAAGCTGTTCAAGCTTACCAGTCTGAAAGCCAAGAGTAAGATCTCTACAACGTCTATTGTGGAACTTCAGTATGCTGATGACAATGCAATCTTTGCCCACTGTGTGAAAGATCTTCACTATCTTGAATGTGTTTGCCAATGTTTACACATGTCTTAGTCTCACTCTTAGAGCACGGTAGTCTTCATGATATTAGCCCTCTCCAAATGAGGTATTGCATGCCCCATCTATCAAAATCAATGGAGTGGCACTGGAGAATGTTGATCATTTCCCCTACCTTGGAAGTCATCTTTCATCCAAGGCAGATAGTGATGCAGAAATTCAACATTGCCTGAGCTGTGCCAGTGTAGCTTTTTCTCATTTACAGCACAGGGTTTTTGAAGATTACGACATTCAAACAGACACCAAGCTTCTTGTTTATCAAACTGTTATTCTCCCAGCACTCTTGTATGGGTCCAAAACTTGGACAACCTATAGACACCGCTTGAAAGTCCTTGAGAGGCACCATCAACGCTGCCTTCGTACGATTCTGAAGATCAAATGGGAAGACAGGCGCACCAGTATTAGTGTCCTGGAAGAGGCAAAGACTACCAGTATCAAGGCACCGATCATCCATCAGCAATTCCACCGGACTGGTCACGTTGTCCGGATGCCAGACCATCGCCTCCCAAAACAGGTCGTGTTCTCTCAGCTGAAAAAAGGGTACCATAACGTGAGTGGACAGTGGAAGTGTTCTAAGGACTTACTGAAGGACAACCTAAAAAAATGTAATATTGACATTGACACTTGGGATCACTAACAATGGAGTGAAGTCCTACATGATGGTCCCCTGCATTTTGAACTTGCTCACTGACAAGCTGAAGAGGACAAGAGGTGCAGAAGGAAGGAGAGACTGGCTTCCAATCATGGTCAACAACCTCCTGCTGAGCCTAAAAACATCTGTCCTCATTGCAATAGAACTTGTGGTTCAAGGATTGGCCTTATTAGCCACTTGAGGACCCATAACTCTCATGAAAGCTGATCATACTCGGTAACGAGTGATCGCCCATCAAATAAGAGAGCCAGGATAAAGTATAGAAAATACCTAATGGTATAGGAAGGGTAGAATGGTAGCTTTTGTTCTGTTTCACAACACACGAACTAGGGGACATTTAATGAAACAGAGAGGCAGCAAATTCAAAACAGATCAAAGAACATACTTTTTTTCATACAACATATAATTAGACTATGGAAGTCATAGCCACAGGATGTCATTGAGGCAAAAAAAAATCAGCAAGATTAAAAGAGGGATTGTGCATTTATATGGATAATGAGAATATCAAGATTTATAGTTAGTGCTAAAATACAGTTGCAACCAGACTAGATGATCATGATGGTCTTTTCTGGCCTTAAAAGTCTATGAGAGCTTAAGACAATCTCTAACTGTTAGGGGTTATTGGTCACGTGTAGCTGCCACCTTCCATTCGGAATAAATGTAAAGAAGCAGTTGTAATAAGGCGGCTGAAACAATGGCAGTAGCATTCAAAATCACAGGGATGTGGAAATGCTGACTAGAAGCTCCATCATGTAACCCCCCAAGAGTTTAAAGTAAGTGTTTGAGTGACAGTGAGAGAGAGAGAGAACCACCTGGAAGGGAAACTGGGAGAGACAGGGGGATAGCCTGAACAAGCATAATGTGACTCTGCAAGAAGCTAGAGCAGGGGTCGGCAACCTTTAAGAAGTGGTGTGCCGAGTCTTCATTTATTCACTTTAATTTAAGGTTTTGCATGCTGGTCATAAGTTTTAATGTTTTTAGAAGGTCTCTTTCTATAAGTCTATATATTATGTAACTAAACTATCATTGTATTGTAAAATAAACAAGGTTTTCAAAATGTTTAAAAAGCTTCATTTAAAATTAAATTAAAATATTCATCTTACACCGCCAGCCCGCTCACCCCGCTGCTGGTCTGGGGTTCCATCCGCCAGCTCCTTCCAGCCAGGATCCCAGCTGCTGGACCCGCTCAGCCCACTGCCGATCTGGGGCCCCTGCCCTGCCCACATGCAGTGGGTACCTACCTTGTCCCTGGTTCTGGCCCATTCTCTTCTCTCTGCACTGAGCTGAGGGTGGGAGTGGACTGAGCACAGGGCTGGGGGTGAAGTGTCTGGCCAGGAGCTAGAATGAAGGAGGGGGCTCAGGGTTGGGGCAGGAAGTTTGGGTGTGGGGCACTTACCTGGGCAGCTCCCATTTGGTGTGAGAGGTGTGTGTGTGTGTGTGTGTGTGTGTGTGTGTGTGTGTGTGTGTGTGTGTGTGTGTGTGCAGGAGCTCTCATTCGGTGCTTAGGGTGGGGGTGGGAAGTGCAAGAGTCAGGATGTGGGGGGTGCCTGGAGTGTGGGGGGAGTCAGGGCAGAGAGCTGGGAGCATGTGAGTGGGGTGCAGGTGTCAGGGCAGCAGGTATGGGGGTGCCAGAGTCAGCGCTGGGATCGTGGTGGGGTGAAGGAGTCAAGCAGAGGGCTGGGTGTGTATGTGGGGGGTATAGGGCTCAGAGGCCTGAGGTGTGTGCGGGGCTTAGGGGATGGGCCTGGGGAGTGTGTGGGGCTGCGGGGCTTAGGGCAGAGGGCTGGGTGTGTGTGGGGAGCGTCAGGGCTCAGGGAAGAGGGCTGGGTGTGTGTGTGATGGGGGGGCAGGGCAGGGGGCTGGAAGGGATATACCCCTATTCCACCACCCCTGCCCCACGGCCCTGCCCCACTTCTTCTCTGCCTCCGCCGGGAGCAGCAAGTACGCTGACTGTGCTCTTTCCCAACCCTCTCCCTCAGAAGGGCCATCAGCTGATTGGCTGGCAGGGAGGGAGGGAGGGAGGGATGGAAAGGAGGAGAAGGGGCAGAAACCCAGCACACTATGGGAAGAGGCAGGGGAGCTGGCCGAACCAAGCTTCTGCCCCTTGCCCCCTGCCCGAGTGGGGGGAGCAGAGGGTGGAGAAGAGCAAACTGGGCTGGGCAGGATTTTTAATGGCACGCTGCTGCCTGCTGGGACTCTGGCAGGCAGCAGCATGCCTTTAAAAATCAGCTTGCATGCCATTTTTGCCACGCATGCCATAGGTTGCTGACCCGTGAGCTAGAGGCTTCTGGGTCAGGTGCTGAAAAAAGAGGTTTGTGGCTGTAAGCAAAGAAACTACATTTGTTTTTTATTCCTTCTGCATTCAGAGAAGCAGGACTTTGTATGTTTCTTGTAAATAAACAAGATTGTTTCAAGGAAAATATCAGATGTATCACCAATATCTACTCCCAGCTGGACCACCTTGATGGCCCCAAACTTTCACTAGCCCCGGGGTAGAAAAGGAGTAACAATGGGAGACCATGGATCTGATTCTACATGGCAATTCCTGTGTAAAATGGCTGCATTATTTATGCTACAATTTCCTTCAAGTACTTGGTTTCATTTGCTTTATGTAATCATCACCTGAGCTCAGTAGTTATTTGACGCTGATGTTCTGAAAGTAGTGTCTAACGGTTTTGTGGTTTGTCAATGACACCTTCACTCAGGCTGCAAAGTTGTGTTAAAAGTGTGGGTGGATGTGAATATGGCATGGGAAGAAAATTAACCTCATTCAAATATAATTCCATTTAGATACTGCAAACATTAAACTCTTGAAAAAATAAAATGTGCCTTTAGAAATGATGCCCCGCCCCATTGCATAATTCATGATATTCAGAGAAAATAGCACAGTAGGCTTATGTTCTTTACCTTTAATGATACATCTCTCATGATGAAAGGGAAATAAAAAAGTCTTCTCTCTACCATATCAATCACTTCTTGACAGAATGGTCCTTTCTTAAACTTCTCTAGTGGCAATTTCCCATATTAGTCTTTCTTCTCTGCTATAGTTTTTGTAGTTTGACTCACTGAAACTCATTTAAAGTTTTCAATTTGAAGCAAATTACTTTGAACCTTTTTTAGTGCTTTACCTTAAATTTTTTACACAGAGCTAAACTGAGCTGCAGGTCGGGAGATCCAGAGTGATCTTTGGGAACTTGCACAGTATAACCAAAATTGGACATAAATATTAGTTTGCAAGTTTTTTTTTGTTTTGATATTTTGAGATTATTTTTCAAATATTTCTTAAAATTGATTGTGTTCCAGTGAAATACACAGTGGAAACACCCTAGTTTTGTAAATAATTATATACAAAGAAAATACTTACAAGCTGTTGATTTTGTAGCACTCCCTCAAAGTGAAAGTTTGTAATACATACATACATAAATAAATAAATAAATAAAATTGTCATACTTTATGAAAGTGAGATCTTGACTTTTATGCTGCTGAAATTAAACAGTTACAGCCAAAGCAAGTAAAGTGTTACTGTAATTCAAAGAGTGGGGAAATGGAAGAAAGGCATTGAGGAGCAGTTTATTGCAAGTCTATTGAATAGGCCTTCATCTATAGCTTGAAGAATTGTTTTATTATAAGTCATGATTTGTTTTATGTATGAATGTATGTCAGTATTCATTTGTGTTTGTGTATTCGCCACGGCAAGCGTTCTTAGTGGGCAAGTGGAGTTTCGAAACTCACCACTGAATTTGGTTAGCGGGCACGCGTCAGCATTGTGTATCATTGTTTGTTTTGCACCACAACTGAAGCGTGGATTGTCTTATGTCAATATATAAATCTCCTTGTAAATATGGGATATGTGGTGCAATTACATTGTTGCTTCTATTAAAATACACAGATTTGAACAACATAAAATATTTTGAAGTTAAAAAGGAGACAAAACTAACTAAACTATTTTAAAAATATGTAAGTATTATTCAAGCTTCTTTCTAGTTAAAATGCTACAATCTTCTAGAATCTATAGATTTACCTTTTAGCTCCAAAAGTATTTTTGATCCTATTTCTAAAAGAGATTTGCAGCTGGCAATCATCTGCTGAAATATAAGGTGAACTGACAAGACTTTTTAAAAAATGGAAATGAAAACTGAGCACTTGTTAATTAACTATGCCCTGTTGTAGATTTAAAAATTGCAAATAAATATGTATTTAAAAGCTGAGCTGACAAGCTTTTACCTGTTAAGACTGCAGCTTACACGATCAGGGTTCAGACATAAAGACTGTGTAGTTCTCTTGCAATAGCTAATGGCATCATTAATTTTGGCTGTTTATCAGAGCAAGGCATTCAAGCTGATAGTCTCCTGGCATAGTACACTCAGTGGGAGGAGTCTTGTCTGTTGCATGCTCTTTCAACTTCTTGGTCCAAAAGACACCAAAGCTCCAATCCTACAAACATACGTGTGAGTAAGCTTAGGCATTTAATTGAGCAGAACTACTTGTTTGCTTAAATGTATACAAGATCAGGGTCTCTGTTGATTGACTTTTAGTGGAAACTGTACAGCTTGTCTGTTTTCAGGCTTTTGAGAAAGGGTGAGCTGTACAGGAATTCTAACTGGCTAAATAGATATACTTTTTAAAAAAATAAAGTATATGAATGTTTAAGGTTGATGGACCAGAGAGGCACATTAAGAAAACAAATTTAAATAAATGATCTAACCCTTACCGTAATAATCTAATCCTCCTTTATGAGTTAACATTGTTATTAGATATTGTACAGGAAACACAACACTGTCATCAAATCTGTAGGGCTTTGATCCTGTGTGTGGTTAACTTGTTTTTAATAGTCCCACTCCTGGGCCTGTTCAAAGCCCACTGAATTGGTGACAAATTCTCCCACTGATTTCAGAGGCTTTGGTGTCAGACCTTAAATAGGAGATTTATTTTCAGCTGTTTAGGCCCACTCCTGCCAAAAGCTAAACTCCCATTAACTTCAGTGGGAGCAGGATTATGCCCATTACTTATAAAATGATATTAAATATATTCTGTTAACGATTTGGGAATCTTAAACAACCTTATTCATTTATTACTATTTTTAACAGCCTTTCATTTCACAGAAAGAACTCTGATTTCACTGCTGGTGACTCCTGCTCTCACGTCTGTTTCCATAGAAACAGGGATTAGTACAGTGAAAGTTTTAAAACAGTAATTATTTTAAAACACTGGGAATGGGCGAATTCATTTCACCAAATTTAGAACTCACTCAAAAAATCACGGAGTTTAGATTTAGAACAGACAAACTTTTAATATTCTCAGCTGCTGTGTGGGGTTTATTTTTGTTTGCATTTTAATTCCCTAATTAGTCCTCTAAATAGGGCATGATTTATCTTCAAAGAAGAATTTTTATTGTGTACACAGTGTTATGGTAGATAGCTTCTTCATAGGGGGTGTGATAGAGTGATAGTATGTTTACCTATAAGGTAATGTCTAGGAGCTTAGAGGAAGTCAACTTTCAGAAAACTGTTGATAAGTATGTGGAAGAAGGATCAAAGTATGAATGTTGGAGACTTTTGGCTCTCTCTTCCTACTTGAATACTGAACATGCAGCTCAGACTTGTATTTATTTAGAAACTCTTGCTGTTTTTCTTTATAAATAAAATTTCCCTTGAAAAACAATGCTTTATATTAAAGGAAGAAATACTTAATGAGATCCTGTTGTGTGAAACCCAAACACCGTGATAGTCCTAGATCTTGGGTCCAGAAGAGACCATTAGTTCACCTCCTTCCATCTCCCATATATCACAGGCTACCAACACCACCCAGCACTTAATTACTAAACCCAACAACCAAAATGAGAGCAAAATTTTAAACCCACAGTAGACTAGACTTTTATGTGCCGCAAGTAGAGAGTAGGAGGGACACCAAAGCCTGAGGGATGAGCTGGATGCTGCTTCCCGCAGCTCCCATTGGCTGGGAACAGTGAACCGCGGCCACTGGGAGCTGTGGGCGGCTGTACCTGCAGATGGTCAATGTGAACAAACTGTCTTACAGCCCGCCAGTGGATTACCCTGACGGGCCGCAGGTTGCCCACCGCTGGATTACTCTCTAAATAATAGTGGAAACAGGATCTGGAAGCAACCGACAAAGGAATTGTTTACCCTGGTGGTTGTTTCTGCTTTCATTGCAAATGATATCTATGTTGCATTGGTGAAAAAGAGATTAAATCTTATGACAAATTTCTGAATAATTTAACAGAGATGGAACTGATGAGATTCTATAGAAATTGCATAGGGTCCTGAAAAAATTATTCTAAACCCCTACACAGTTTAATAGACAATAGGGCTTTTGAACTATCTCATACTTCTAAAGCAGGAATTTAATTATGTATTAAATGCTTCAGAATTGTTCTATAAACCTACAGAAAGATTATCACTTGCTATTATGCTCTATAGAACTTTTATGCAAGAAAAACTTTTTAATGCAATAGCTATTAAACTTTCACTTATCTTGCTGTTGCTGAGCTTATTTCTTTGTCATTGGAAATGAGACAAAATGGCAGCTCTTAACACAGGCTTTATTTTGTATATTTATATTTATTTATGTTATTAATTTCTATGGTGATTATTGCTATGGTCACTATGTTAACTAAGAGGCTTTATAAGGCATAGCACCATCACATCTAGGCAACATTTTAAAAACTGAAAATACAAATACAATATTTTCCTAAATTGAGAAACTATATTCTACATTTTTCCACTCTCATCAAAGAGACTTTTGCCGAGAGCCAGGATTTACCAACACCTTATGTCACAGAAACACTGGACTATAGAAGTCTTTTTTGTATCATGCTTTGCAAGTGATGAGATTGAGGCTCACGTGGACTACTATAGGGAATATATCTAGTTCAACTATCCATCATGAATACATTCACTAACAAATTCATCTCATTGTTATCCAGTTATCCACAGATTGTGATTTTTATGAATGTTTATTATTTTGAAACGTGATGAATAGTTTGTGTAGGCAAGGAGCCTATGGTTTGTATATGAACTTGAACTGGTTACTATTTCTCACTGTATGACTGGTCACCTGAGCCACAAAATATTGTTTCTGTTTCCTAATTTTATCCATAGGAGGAATCCTACACACACACCCCTCCCCGTTTGCAGATTATCCACAAACAACATTGTTCAAATCTATTGTGCTGAGGAATAAAAAGGTTTTCAGAATGGCCACAGGAGCACTTTCATAGTGAATATTCTCATGAACAGCTTTTCACACTAGTGAAAACTTTCCCCAGTCCTTTTGATTTCCATTAACATTCTTATGAATACAGATTCACAAAACTTTTGCAAATATATGAAAAGGAAGAACTGTGACTATCAGCTAAGCAAATCAGTGGGGTTAATTCACTGGGATATGTGGGTACTGTTTGGCTGTATTTTTACAGCTGTAATTTGACTACTGGAGACCATGCTACTGAAAACATCTTTCTTTTTCCTCTCTACCAAATTCAGCCATTGGGACTTGACAGATGTACAGTCCCCACTAGTTTCAACTGCCATAATGTGTTATAGGTTGAGAATTGTGTTTTGGTAATTTTGGGGACTTTCTGTAGTATTCAATATTCACCTAGAGTTGTACCCTGAAGTGAAATTGCAATCAAATAATGCAGAGCACAGATGTATTAAGCTCTCCCCGGTCTATCCTACCTAACAGTCCAGCAGACAACCACTTTCTGCACTGGCTAAAACTACTGGCTGGTCTTTAGGGATAGCCTCACATACAGTAGTTGTAGTTATTGGTGAGAAAGGGATGGACAATTGTATCTAGAGGACAGAGAATGATCTAGTTTCCAGCCAAAAGTGAAAAACGGCATTTCTAGTTTCCCCTGCTACCTGAGAATCTGAGAGTAAAGATGAATTCAGTAAGACTTATGATTTCAGTAAGACTTTCATTTTGACATTTGATAGGTATACACCTTGTATCAAATGCGCAGGCACAGCTCCTGCCAGTTTTGTAGTGGTTTGTAACAAGCACTAACTCCATCTTATCCAGACAGTGGAAAAATGAGGAACCAGCAGTGTTTTGGTTAGATAAAAGTGCAAAATGGGGCTAATTTTCATCAACTTACTAGTGATGTTACAGCTCCTAACATCTCTTTGTCCCAATGGGTGACTACGTACACGGGTTGGTCAGAGTCATGGTGAAGGATGAGCAATTTGATCAGCTATCACTCTGGATTCTTTATGAAAAGAACAAGAGGCTCCAATTCAAAGCGACACTATTCATCTCTATTGAGTTCTGCAGTGAGTCTAAAGCACCCCACGATTGTTGATATTGAAGGTAATGTAATAATAAGGATATATCTAATAATGCAGCATTGGTATCTGACATATGTGTCCTATCCAGCGCTGAAACCTTACCTATAGCGATCAAAAAAATTAAAGGATATGAGATATTGCTGGAGTTAATCCTCTCACCTTCTCAATCACCTTCCCCAGAAGGGGGAACTTAGGGACTAGGCAATAATGAGTTTCTTAAGCAGAGGCCAGTCTGTGGCACATTTATTGGTCACTGGCAACTTTCTTGTCTTGAAGGAAACATTAGCAATCTTCTTGTATTATGGAACAGACTGTCTTTAACTAGTGTAGAGGGGTAGGGCTACAGATGGTAGCAATGGTGGGAATTTTTCAGAGAAATATCCTAGTGTAGGCGAAGCTAAAATCTCCAGTTGCGAAGCTGGAGGAAACTCTTTCAGGTATAATGATGCATTAGATCCTTTCTGCTGTGACAAATCTTCTGTGGAGCCAAAGAGACTGTCCTGAAACAGAGCAATTGATCTTATCTGGAGAGAGGATGGAAAACTCTCAGCCAGTGATATTCACTTCTAAAGCTGTTGAACGGATTCTTACTCTGCCCCCCTGCCAAGTGTCAGAAATATCCTGTTAACTTCAGCTGTTAGTTTTCTGAAATGGCCTTATTCGAATATAATAAGGCATTAAATTAAAACATTGATTCCAGGGATTTTTTAGCTTTCCTCTTTGCTTTAGTTTTTTCTTTTGAGTTTACTGATTATATAAAGCAGTGAACAAATGTAACATTATTTTATGACACAAGGAATATGCCTTTAGTCTCCAAACTTGTGAGCTTTCACTGACGTATGTAGTCCCATTGCTTTTACAGGGCTGCTCATGTATCTATAGACACACATTTACAAGTGTTTATGGGATCGGAGTCTTAGACTGTATTTTACTTTGTATTTACCATTTTAAATGGTAGTGCATTTCCCCTTTATACAACCAAAATATGGAATGAAAAGGTTAAAGTTGGTCTCAAAAGATAAATTACACACACATTTTTCATTGTTTTGGTCAACATTTCAATCTTTGGGGGACTAGTTAATTTACAACAGCTCAGTATAGTTACTGTACTTAACTCCAGGGACTGAACACTTTTACTGGGAAATCAGTGTTAACGGTTAACAGGGCCATTGTCACATTCGATATATTAAGTTATTTTGGAGAAACCCGATGAAGTTGTATTAATTGGCACACTTGTGTCCCTTTATATATGTATATAAATATTATACATTATGGCCAGTTTCTGCTCTTATATCTGTGAATAGAAATACATATTTATGAGCAGTGTAACTATTCTGTGTCTGTTAGCCTGTTTTTTCTCATAAGTTAACTAGCTGAACAAGAATTAGCAGTCAGTTATTTGCAGTCTATATCCAACACTATTGTTAGTAAAAGGTAGGATTTTTCCAGGTTTCACTTGTTATACAAAGCTCCCCACAATTATCTTTGTATCATCCCAAATATTTTGGGGGGGAGGGGGAAACTTGTACCTGTTTTACTTCAAAGTGTTGAGAAGAGTTAATTATCAAAACATTGAAATGTTCTCTTTTTCTTTTTTCTCTCTCACACAAACACACCAGTACCCAGTCTATACAGATTAGATAAATTAATGTTTGTACCTTCGATTGTACCTCTTTTGTTGCTTAAATACAGTACATTTCAGTTTTCTCATAAAATAGGTTGCCTAGGGCACTAATTAAGAATAACATGTTTTTAATGTGATGTAAGCAGGAAATTGAAATAACTTAAATTATTTACGGGTATTTATCATACTCACCCAGATGATCTACAAAAACAAAGTGGGATAGTTAAATATGAGCACTCGGTATCATACAATTTTAAATAGATGTACATATAATAAATTAAATTACTATATTTACAAGATTTATTGCGACGAATACTATATTCACATATTTTCTTTCTTTTCTGATAAATGTATGCTCCTTTTCATGCTTTGCCAACATTCTGAGAGTATATACTGCATTGCTTTTATGTGAAACCAATTGATTACTGTCACTTGGTAATCTTGCTGAGGCTGAAGCTCACTTTTATAATGAAAATGTGATTCTTTTTTCCTGCGCTTTGTCAGATTCATATATTGCACATAAATGTGTCCTGAAAGTTGGCTGGTAGCTATTTTATGCATTTGTTATAAGAAATTTCAGCAAGCAGTGTTCACTACAAAACCTTGTTAAGCCTCTCTATGAAGTAACGATTTTTTTTCCTTTTTTCTCCCTGAAAGGATAATATTTGTTTCTGTTTGTTAAAACAGCATGTTATGTAAAAGCTTATTGCCTCTAGTAAGAAGGACATGGTTGATTTAAAACAATATAATTTCTTTATATGACATATGAAATACAAACAAAAGTCAGCATAGTAAACGAGATGCATACGAGATGTAGCTAGTGGGATCTTTACTGTTAATTTTAAAATCACATACTTTGGATGAGCCCTTTTGATCCTGGGGAGTGAAACAGACCCACACACCAAGCTCCAGAACCCAAGTTGGCTGGCATGGGCTAGCTGGGTTTTTCATTTGTGGTGTAGACATACCCTAGCAGTTCCATCTAGGGGATGTGCTGAATCACAGCTTGTTCTGAATCACAATCTGTCCCAAACCAGCCACATTCACCTTCTGGGCTGTGCTGTCAGACTCTAGAACCCCAGTGGGAGTTGTATGTGGCTTCCATTGCGGAGACAGTATCTCCTCTCCTCTGGTGATAATATGGACCACTAAGGGCTCTATACTCCAGTTTCCACTGAGGAAACATGGGAAGTCATGTGTGAGTAGAGCCCATAATCTCTTAGGGCAGGGTGGAAATCTATAAAATAGTCTCATATCAGCATCTTATGCTTTAGTAATTAACTTCTCATTATTGCTACTGGATGCTTATATTTTTATACATTTGGTGTAAAACTTTCAAAGGAACCAAAGGGGACATTTCTTCCTTTGGGTAACCAGATGTTTTGGTCATGCAAGGTTTGATCTGAGGTGAACAGTTTCTCCGTATTTTGTGTGCAAATGTCTTTTCTAATTTCTTAAGTGCGTGTGTGTGTGTTGGGGAGAGGGAAGGTAATTGTTGTAGAATGATTAAATGTTAATTTTATAAAGCTAAATCTATATCCCGTGGAGCTAAGGAAATAATCACGTAGATAAAGAGCATTAAAAGTCAGGATCTTGTTGTTTCTGTAAAATAGCAAGCAATTGGGTTGTACTTAAAATAATAATTTCATAATAGGTACCATAAGCCTACTTAACAGGAATTTCCAACTAGTTTCTATAACTGAGACTTAGTCATTTTTATTTATTTAGGCATCTTATTGAAGATGTTACTTCTCTGGGCCTCTCATAGATAATGAATTGTTTTTCTGGACACACTCAGTCCCCGGTTCATGTTCAGAGACACAGTTACAGGGCTAACTGCACTTCTGTCCACTTTGTGGTCTTTCTAAGTGCTCCCCTTCAGGTGTCAGACTTTGCGACTGTCCCTGTCATGTGGTAGAATTCCACTATTCTCCAACTCATAGACCAGGCCTTCGGCTACCACACCCTGTTTATCAACCATTCTTGAGTAGCACATCTGACTGAGTTTGGTGCCTTCAGACTCCCTTTAGGTGTCTGGGACCAGTGATATCCAGTGACTAGAAAACCTGTTAAACTAAACCTATATATATATATATATATCCCAGTAGTTAGGACAACATATAGGATACATAAATTATTAAATAGCATCACCAAATCAGGCTTAGAGGATTCTCATACTTTCTTCCATAGTGTGGACCACCGCATCACAATGCAGGTTGTCTTGTGGACACATCCTTTCCCATTTGCAGTTGTAATCACATAACATCCCTTGTGACATCTACAGCAATTGCTTACCTTGAAAAGTAACATTAGGAGAGTATTTGATATATTTTTCTGCTTTTTTAAAAATGTGACTTTGTAACTGGAAAGTTAGCACCCAAGTGACCAGCCAGTTCTCTACTGAACCTTAGTAAGTGTTTGGCAAGCGACCAATGGCCTCTAGATTTCAAACTGCTGCTATGCCTAACATTCCTTTCCATGTGCTATTCATGAAAAATGTGAATATTTGATTGAGAGCTTTAGATTCCAATACAATAAAAAGGCAGAAATCCTAAATGTAATTCTGCCATGTGGGAATTGTGGCCTTGCTTTGTTCTTGCAAGGTGGAGTTGCAGATTATAAATCAGGTGTGGGAAATTTACCTTCAATTTATTAGCTGCTGATTGTCCTGATGTGCACTTTTAGGTTAAATAAGTGATACTACATCGAACTGAAGCCTTCTTTCATATGCATATATGCACACTACCGGATAAATTATGGGAAAGACTCAGATATTACTGTGCAATAAACTGTATTGCCATGGAATAAGATACCTGTTTTTGACATGATGGAATAGTGAAACTGTAAAATGAGTGGCTGTCAGTGTGAGAGAGTACAATTGCAGTACTCTTCTGCCATTCATGCTGCTCAGTGCCCTTATTGTTGAAAATAAAATAGCAATACAATAAACAGCAAATTAGCTGTCTTTTTTACGTGAGCAGCAATGGGGTATAAAGTGAGTGTGCTGTTAGTGAAAGCCCAATTGCAAAGCCATTTTGCCCTTAATGCTCCCCAACTGCCTTGTGTTGTGAGGGATATCCTTTTCCTTTAATTATATGCATACAGAGGCTGCAAGGGCAGAGTGGTTATTTGTTTTCCTCTATGACTTTGACATAAAAGTTTAGGATTTGGGTGGGAACACAATTTTAGGGAAAGAATTAAATTATGTGACCAGTAGTTAGTTGTAGTGAATATTTTATCATGATCCTTACTACATTATCACAGGTGTAACCTATGAGATTCTGTCACCTAAGTGTAAGCACCTGTAGTTTTTCTTTCTCTTTATATGGCAGCTACAGCATAACACGATTTTGTAAACTGACAATTACATATAAAATACTTCTGCTTAACATCTGATTTTGGTCACCTATTCTTTAACTTTGATGGATTACACTAGAAATAACATATCTAGTTTGTCCCCTTTTAAGTGCCGCATGAGTTGCATACTATGAAGTATTCACATATTTAGAAAACAATACACTAGAGAACTGAGTCAGAGAAATAAAATAAGTTACATAAAGTTACATAGCTATCCAATGCTTGTATTTCGGGACAGCTTTGTGTTAATTATTAAAACAAATAGAGTAAAACTGTCAATGTACTGTATTTTAACTGTTTTTAAATGATCTGAGAGGAGGTAGAAAGAGAATGTTGCAAAGTCTCATTGTAAAATTCTAAACTTCTTTAAACAGCATGAGCTAGTGATAGAGGTCTAGTGGCTGGAGAATAGGAGCAATTGTGTAGACGTGGATTCTATTTTTGGCTGTGGCAGTGGCTCATTCTGGGTAGGGTTTTCAAAGAATATTACAGAAGATAAATCCCAGTTCCCATTGAAAATCCCAGCTATTGTGTCTTTGGGATCTTGCAAACCTTTATGCACAGGATTAACTTTACTTATATAGGCAGGCATCATACGAAGACTTACATGCATAGGTGCAAAGTATGTGTGGTGCCCCAAAGTGACAGCAGAGACCCACTGTAAAGAACAATATAGTTTCAGAGGAATCAAGTCCTTTCTTTACCCTTCAATGTCTTCAGTATCCTAGTGTCATGAGCCTTTCCCATGTTTATATTCTGCTTCTGTGGTCCACTAAGCCATGCCAAATGAGTTAATAGTAGCCTTTTCTAGTATCAGAGGGGTAGCTGTGTCTGGATCTGTAAAAGCAGCAAAGAGTCCTGTGGCACCTTATAGACTAACGGACGTATTGGAGCATGAGCTTTCGTGGGTGAATTCACCCACAAAAGCTCATGCTCCAATACGTCCGTTAGTCTATAAAGTGCCACAGGACTCTTTGCTGCTTTTACAGTAACCTTTTATGTTCACATACTAATTCACCACTTGTGGTGGGCAAAGTATTTGGATATGGGTGCCACTGATGTCCCCTGCACAGTTTGGAAACCCCATCCTCTGAAATCGAGCTGTTTCTGGAGCTTTTCTCATGGCAGCTACCTGTAAGTAGATCACAGTGCTAATTGTCTCACAGACCTTCAAACCATGACAGCGTCAGTGGATTTTCTAATCTCAATGGCTTGCAATGGACTTCTAGCTGTCTGGTGCTGCCAGCTTCCACAAGGCAACCTGCTTCTGAACTAGTATGATTTCCCTGAATTGAGTGTTCTGGTGTTGGAAGTTTGGTGCAAGCTCCTCACATATCTCCATGAAGGTCTCTTTCCTCATCTGGAAATTCTGAAACCAGTGTTTGTCATCCCAGCTTTCCAAAATGATGAGATGCCAGCACGGTTCTTCTGCACCGGTATTGATGGTGCAGCCATGGGCATACTATTGCAATGTCAGCATTCACTGTATTTGTACCATGTGAGCTGAAAAAAATATTGTCAAAATGAACCATCTTCGGTGTGTCAGAAAGTTTTGCACAAATTCCATCCAGCATTTCACCAATCACTTACTCCACTGCATAAGCATTTGTCCTACAATAAGGAACAGAAACAGATCATCCCATTGCTTCATATTTTCCACCTGCTTTTGGCAGGAATAACAGTGAGGGGCATAATGATCAGTATCTGCCATTGGCAAATGTGTGAAGGAGGGGAATAGTACCAGCAACGCTCAGCAAAGCAGTTCCTAGTGTGTCTCTCTGACACACACAACTCTGGGACACCACCCCTGAAACGTTAGCACTAAAGTTGCGTAACAACAGTGGCAGTCTGGACGCTTATGAATAGTGTTATGCCCATGTCCAGCACAGCATAATATGGGCACTCAGCCTGGGTTTGGGGAGCATGTGTGAACATGTACATGATCCAGTACTCAAATGTGTGCTCCAGTGTAGACATAATCTTAGTGGCTACATGGATTTTTTTGCAGGACTGGGGCTTAGTTTCACTTTTTTAAAAGGAAAAGAGAGCCTTAGGCTTTCCTCTTTTGTTCTACAGGAAATGCAGAAAAACCCTACAAATCCCTGATACAATATCAAAATAGACTAGTCAAAATTACAGTCATCCAGATCCTACCATGGTGGCAGCCATGGAGTTCACAAGTAAGCTCAGAGGACAGTGGGGAACTACAAAGGTGGCCTTTGCACTCACCTGTCCTAGGCTAGTTGTGAGTCAGGTCTGATCCCTGCTCTAAGTTATGTGAAAACTGCATGGGGCCAAAATGCCAGCTGGGGATCAGTGATGCATTGTGAAGCCCTGGCTGCCCCAGCTTATGCACCTATGAATGCCTGCAGTAGAAAGGGCATGACACAGAAACAGCGGTGCCAGCTCTGCACCACTGGAGGATTCTCCTACACTGAGGTGATCCTCACATTGCCTATATCTGCTCTATGGCCAGATTCTGCCAATAGTGTTGTGTAAAGTGGATTTACAGTTCCCCGGAATCATGGCTAAGATGTCAGGAAATACAAAAGAGGGGCTTTTCATAGCATCTCTCAGCCATGTAGCCATATGGCACATCCTGCATGTTATAACACATTATTAAACAGCATATGGCACAATTCTTCATTGTTTGTTCACATAAAAGCTCTCTCAGAATTTAAGCTATGAAAGGAATGCCGGATAATGACCAAAGACAGTAACACATTAAGGTACACATTTAAAAAGAATTACGAATACAAAAATACAAAAACTGTACAAGTTGCTTGCTAATTTCTTTAACGAAATTTAGATTTATCTCCACTAAAAGGCACTAGTCGGTGAATTATTAGCTATCAACCTATATTTGACATGTGTACACTTCTGACAAGATGTATGTGTGTGAAGTGCATGCTTAGGTTGTAAAAAAAACCTCAGGCCTCCTTCCATTTTCCTACAAATAACAATAATAATTAATAATAATAATAATTAAAAAAAACCACAACACCATTAAAAACCCCTCACTTTGATTCCTCACATAGAGTCTAAATGGATTTATCACGGGTCCTGCAAAGGAGTAAGTGAAGGTAATAAGGATTTGTCCTTAAAGAGGCCTTTGCAATATTAGTGAAAATTATTCACATTATGCTCATATTTACTTTTATATATATGTATAATATATTATACAGCTAAGGTAGATTTAGACCAAAGACTCAGGCTGTCTGCAACCAAAGTGAATTTAATCCAGAATTATTATCTTTTGTGGGTGTGAAAGTTTGAAGGAAAAAGTCTTCAGCCAGTTTGGAATTATGTGTATATATTAAAAATCTTCTCATCTTGTTATAAAATATTGCCACATGTTTTTATCCCACACCAATAACTCCAAAGCAGGTGAACAGTTAAGTATGGCATGTCCTTAATAAAAAGCATGCTCTCACCAACTTTTGACTTGTTTTGATGTGGGAGTTATTGAAAAATACTGAAACCCCAGGAAGTTTTCTTTTTTTCCTCAGAGTATAGTCACATTTTATAACTCTTCTCCCCTGCAGCTATAAACTTTTTTAAATGTTCATGTTGTATTCACACCTAAATTAACACTATTGTTAGATTTTGCCCTCTATTGTGCGTGCATAAATGCCACTGCCATTGCATGGATTTGGATTCAAGTATAATAGTCAAGGGCTGATTTGGTCTTTCAGGTTTTGCTTAATTCTGAAATTTCCTGACTTGCTTCATCTTCCCAAGTTCATCGACAGACAGCGAAATACATCACCTCTGATTAAATGAAAAATAAAAGCAACAGAAACTTTTTTTTAGTGATCTTATAATAAAAAGTTTTAGGTGCCTCCCGATTCTCAGGTCCTTTAACTTCTATTCTAGCTAGACATAAACTGAACAATAAAGTTTTCCTGAAAGGGTATAACTAGTCATGTGGGGACACTTTAGGGCTATTGTTGAAGAAAAAATATCTATTTTGACATCCAGAAGCCAATGTATGCTTAGTAGTTGCATTTAGTAAATGTATATTGTAATGCCATCATTTTATTGCAAGCATTTCATGGTTACTGGAATAAATGATGAGGGATATGGAACGGTGAACCACGGGTGCAAGTGCATAAGAGCGGTGCTGGTGCATCCCTGGATGGGTGGGGCCTGATTTTCAAAATGTGTCCATACAGTATATTTAACTCAGGGATTAATCCTTAGAATATGCCAGCGATTCTTATGCAGTCATGTAAAGTCCCTTAGTGGGATAATTATGGGAAACAAAAAAAACAAAAAAAAGGATTTTTAAAGTTAAGGAACACATGATTGTTACCATTACCCCTGGAACAGGTGTGTCTGTTTTGTGCTGAGTAGGTGTTTTGCCAACTCATTTTAAGCAACTTTACTCTGAAGAGAGAACACACTGCACGTGATCGTTTTTAGTCATACCACCTAATACACTACTGGAAAGCGCTGAGCTATTGCGGTGTTGAGGACAATATAAGAACCTCTATAGAACATGAATAGAGATGAGGGTCAAAAGGCTGAATTCAGCTTTCCTTCAGCCTGTACTCATGACCCAACTTCTATTCATGTGGCATTGGCCGTTAGGGAAGCACTTAGAAGGGAGAAGGAAAATCGCATCAGCATGTTAGGAGAGAAACTTTGTGAGAATAGTCTCACACATTCGCTAGTGAATAGCAAAAAAGTTCTGGCTTAGGAATGCTGGTAAGAGACTGACATTTATTCCTATGACTCAGTGTCATAAACAAATAGCTAAGGGTTAACGTCTCTTTCACCTGGAAAGAAGTAATCTGAACCACCTGACCAGAGGACCAATCAGGAAACAGAATTTTTTTCAACTCTGGGTGGAGGGAATTGTGTGTCTAAGCTCTTTGTCTTCTGCCCGTATGCTCTCTCGGATGAAAAGTTTTTCTATTTCCTGCTTTCTAATCTTCTGTTTCCCAGTTGAGTACCAAAGATCAAATAAGGATTTATATGTTCTCCAGTCACATGACAGGGGTCACAATTACAGAAAGGTAGTAAAACTCACATGGCAAAGCTCAGCATCTATCAGTTCCAGTGGACTAAAATCCCGTCCTATAGTAAAACCCATGGGAGATAAAATTCCCTGGAGGTATTCCACGTTGAATTAGGGTTTTCCAAAGCGTCTGAGGGCGACACAAGTGGTATAGGTAGAGTGCCCAGCTCTGGGTCTCGATAGTCTCTACCTTCCAGCTTACTGGCAGCATAGCTCCAGTGAAGTTGCAGTGCTAGGGATTCCCTTTGACCATGGTGTTGCCCCAGAATCCCCAGAGGTCTAAATGAATAATTTGTAGGATGTACTGTGTGTTTGCGTAAGCTTAAGCTCTGTGGGGGTGGTAAGTGTATAATGTCCAATCACTTCTTTCACTGACCCGCCAATGCTCCACTCCTTCCCTCAGTGTGAACCTTGAGGACAGACTTCTGTAGGCCAAGGAATAGGGTGCTGCAGAAATGGGCAATACCCGCTTGTGCATGGGAAGGGGCAGATCAATGTAAAAGGGCTTCCCTTGCCCACTGATCTAGGGGTGTCATCGGAGCTTGTTTAAGGATTTGAAGATTTGGTCCTCTAGTGCATGCTTTAAGAATCTCCATGGTTGATATAGACTTAACTTATAATACAAGACATTTAAAACATGCTTGATTTATTAAAAGGATATTTGAATATGTTTCCAGCAGCAGGGTTGCCAGGCATCCAGTTTTCGACCAGAACGCCTTGTCTAAAAGGGACCCTGGCAGCTCCAGTCAGTACCACAGACTGGGCCACTAAAAATTCTGTTGGCAGCACAGCAGGGCTAAGGCAGGCTCCCAGCCTGCCCTGGCTCCGTGCAGCTACCAAAAGCAGCTGGCATGTCCAGCTCCTAGGTACAGGCGGTCACAAGGGCTCCACGCACTGCCCCTGCCTTGAGTGCCAACTCCGCAGCTCCCATTGGTTGGGAACCACAGCCAACAGTATCTGCGGGGGCAGTGCTTATGGGCACAGGCAGTGCGCAGAGCCTCCTGGCTCTTCCACCTAGGAGTTGAACATGCCGGCTGCTTCTGGGAGCCATCTGAGTAAGCACTGCCCGGGGCCCACACCCCAGACACCCGCCCTCACCCCAACCTCCTGCCCCAGCCCTAAGCCCCCTCCTGAACTCCTCATCCTCGGCCCCACCCCAGAGCCCACAGTGTCAGCCGGAGCCCACATCCCAAGCCCCTGCCCCAGGCGTGAGCCCCCTCCTTCACTCCGAACTCCTCGGTCCCAGCCCCACCCTGAGCCCGCACCCCCAGCCAAAGCCCTCACCTCCTCCCACACCCCAACCCAGTGAATGTGAGTGAGGGTGAGTGGTAGAAAGGTAAAGATGGAGGGAGGGGGGATGGAGTGAGTGTGGGGCAGGGCCTTAGAGAAGGGGTACGGCAAAGGTGTTCGGTTTTGTGCCATTAGAAAGTTGGCAACCCTAGCCAACAGTGTAACCAAAGAAGAAAGAAAAAGTTTATTTAGCTTTGAAAAAGAACTTTTAATAAAGAATGCTGCTGTAATTTCTTATTACTATTTATATTCATTTACTTAAAAAGCACCATAGATGTGCATGATACTTTATAAAACAGATAACCATCAACAGAAATATAAGATATCAAGCTTTTTTGAAACATACTGAACTCAGTAGTTTTACTATAATATACATTTCTTTACATATAGAAAAACTGTTTCCATAAAATTTAAAAGAACTTGAACTAAAAATAACTTGAAACTAGCAACTCTTATCTAGTTCTTACAGTACTTTAAGTAATACTAAATACTTAATACTAAAACTTTTTAATCTCTGAAACTTTCTAATACTAACTTATCCAAGTCCACACAGTAGTTCTTGGCTATGGTAAAATGGCTATTTTTCAGTGAAAGATTGGAAAAAATGTAAAAATAAAATATTCCCATGAAAATAAGGTTGAGAAATGTGGAGCCAAATCTGTATTAAAGTATACACCAAACCTATCACTGAGGAAGTTCAGCCTTAGGACTATAATTTCTTGATTTTCTGCTGTCATCTCATAAGTGGAAAAGAAAAAAAAATCCAATAAACTGACCTATGCACAAGGTCTTCATGGTAGTCTGACCATTTAGTTCCTTTCTGTTACCCTTATAGCTTTTCTAAATGCACTTCAAAGAAGGCTAGAAGAGCAAATGAATCTTGCAAAATGAGGAATAATTGTTATTTCATGCCCCCATGTCCTGTTTCTAGTAGAACTTGATATTAATGGATTTCTGGATATCTCTGGTCCTCCTCTAACCACTCTGCGTGGGCATTAGTGACTAGATTGACATGGTTTGAATTCCCTTTCATGCTATTTGACAAAGCATGGGGAGGAAATAGCTCTTAAAAGCACAATTGGACGTGCTTCTGGTTTTCTGTTGAGCATAATAATTTTAATAAACACTAGGAACAAGAAACTTTTGATAAAGCAAAGAAGAAAATATGAATTGATCTTCATAAAGTGTGGGGAGAGGGTGGTTTTTTTTTCTTGTTTAATCCTTGTGGCTTGGTACTGAGCATTCCTATATCTTTAGAGATAGCTATGTTCTAAGAGCTACATCGTCAGATCCCAAGAAAATGTCAGTACCAACACCTTTACTGAATCCAAGCTATTAATCATTGCCTGGTTTCCCTTTGCTGTTGGTATCTTTTTAATTGCACAGCTTGCATATTAACGGCTACATTAAGAGGCGAGGCTAATCTGGTATGACATTTCTTCCTGCAACTCCTTCAGCATGACTTACAGCAATTTAGACTCCTTCACACTCCCTTACACTCCTTTTGAGTTAATCTGATACCCTTATCTGTACATTAGCCTAGGATCTTTTAAAGGGAGGAGAAAAGATGAAGGGCCACCTTCTACCCTTCCATTTAGAACTACATGAGAGTGTTTCCCCTTCAACAGGTGCCACAGCTTCATTTTTCCTGCCACCCCACTTCCTCTGTCTGCTGGGAGTAGCTGGTGAGAATGTAGAATAGAGGACGGAATCTGTCAATTTTCCTTGTATTTTACTCTGAAATGTGATTTATTTGCCTAGTCACTTAGATGCTCCAGTCATCTAACTGTGTCAATGCTTTCTTTTTTTTCTTCTTTACCAAGAGCTATACAAGTTTTGTTCTGGATAAGTAACTGAGGATATTTATCCAAAGCTTATCCAGTCTGTCTGGATCTACAAATTGAGCTTTACCTATTACAAGAACAAATTTAATTGAAAGCTTTCTGGAGGATCTCCTGTTTTTAAGCAGCGAAGACAGCGAGAACTATTTTATGATGATCTATGCATTCTTGCTTTAACCTAGGATGAGGAAATACAGAGACAGATGAAAATAATAAGTCATGAATAATATCTGAGCATTTTAAAACTTCAAGAAGACATACACACACATAAACAACTCTTCAAGTTTTGACAAGGGTGTTTTTACTTTACCCAGATTAGTCTTTCCCAAGCCCAGATGTCTTCTCTCAAAGTAGCACAATTCCTGATAAGCAAACAGAATAGTACATATATGAAACCGCTGAGGGAGAACATGAAATATGTCACATGGCTATATGTTCCAAATGGAAATCAATGGTGAGGATGCAGAATGGTAAGATTTGGGAGGTCTGGTACAATCTCAATTCCTGTATGTATTTTGTAAAGTGTTCAGTCTAATGCATATTCTAAAATTTTGCAGATTCTCTGCTTATCAGTTATACCTTGTGAATCAGAAATAATGAGTATTGCAAGCTCCTTGTGTTTCAGGCACAAATAGACTTTTTTTTTCAGACTTAGCTTAAATTCTCAATATTTTTTATTATCAGACCTCAGAGATTTTAATTTTACCCTGTACCTCAAAAGTTCCCTTGTAAGTTTCAGGCAACAGAAGTATAAACTGCAATTATGATAGTGAGAATGATAGTCTTTTATTTTTCTGTAACATCAGTTTAGTCCTTGTGCTTATCTATATACATTGTGTACATATATCTTTACCCTTTAGTTGAAATCCAGGCCCTGGCAGGATTCCGAATTACTTCTATAGGGCCAGGATTTTATCCCTTTCATTCTCCATTCCCCACTCCGGACTATGGATGTTTTCAGACTAGAGAGGTTACACCTGTATTATAAATGAGGAGATAAAGCAGAAGACTTAAGATTGAGCTAGCCAAAATCAATATTTCCCTTATTACAAGAAGACTGGTGTGCCACTCTTGAACCAATAGATAACAAATAATCAATTTAAGCAATTGTATCAAGCATTAACTGGAATAAATCACAAGCAATGATTATATCCAAAAGACCAGATCCTTTTCAATTTCTGCATTTTCCATTTCAAATATGCAAGGAAATAAGATATGTAGGTGTTAAAGTTTTTGTATCTATCTTATTTAGCATTCCAAATGCAGCCTATTGTAAGATGGCTCCCCTCCGGTAACTCTGTACATACGCTGGTCTGATTTGAGATTGAAAAAAAAATAGCTATGGCATTAGGTTCCCAATCTTCTTTTATATACCTTAAGAGGCTACCTACACCCTGAAGGAAAAATCCTGTCTTTGCCACCTGGGCATCCTAAAATATGTTAAGATGATTACTGCATCCAATCTTACTAATTCTCTTCTCGTACCACTATGGGATAACCCATGCCTCAGGATCAAGGCCAAATCCACGCTTAAGATAATTTAGATAGAAAAAGGATTAGCCAAAATTAAAGAAATAACACTATATGAAAGACTGGCCTCCTTCGGTTATATGTGTAGCGAATATCAGCTACTGGTATCTCTCAGTTCCTTCTTTCAGAAGCTATCCTCAAAGATTCATGCAAGGATGGGGGACAAATTGTCTCTGTCTCTTTCAACTTGCTGAGCACTAGAAGAGCATGTTAAGAAATATGGAAACAAAAGTCACTTTGTAGGAATTACTTATAGGTGGCTTAATACTTTGCATTTTCCTCTCAGTCTCAATCTCAAAGAAAAATAGGGAAAAGAACATTGTCAAAGCACATTGAAATAGCCACATGGCAACCTTTCACACATCCTTTCTATGTGTCAAAAACATATGTATTCTGGAACACCATATTCAGTGTTCTCTCAAAAACTTGGTGTTGCTATTTCATTCTTCAAGCCTTGTATATTTTAGGGATGCTGGATAAATTGGTATTACTACTTAACATTAAGACTAGATTGCAGTAACTATTTTAGTGACCAAAAGTGGCCATTTGTGGGGAAATGGAAATCTTTAATTCCTCCCTTATACACAGGCTGGCTTAGTGAGCTCTTTACTACTGCATTAATGGAAAAGTGACTCTGTCTAATAGAAATGCCTGGGGAAAAATATGATGTCTGGTCACACATTAAACTATTGCAAACTTTTGCAGTTTAGTATATATTATTCCCCAATACTCATAGGTTATGTTCTCATTTATCCATTTACTCAGTTTAATAATTGATGTTCTGCATGGCCTCTATGGGTTCAGAATTTATTTTTATTTTTCCAGGTTTAACAAATAGTGAATATTGAATTTTGTTATTTATATGGTATTTCCATTGTGTGAATGTGTTCATATATGTTTTGTTTTGTTGTGTTTATCTGTATATAAAAACAACTTAAAAATTTTAAAAAGTGTTAGTTAAAACATGTTAGCTTTCACATTTTTAAACACAAGCTGTGTTGCTAGTCTAGATGTGCACTTTGTGATTGCCAAAGCAGTCTTTGTGCTTTGGTAACTCTAATTTCCAGCATACTCCTCACCAGAGCCAGAATGTAGAGATGCACACATTTGTGGATACTTGGGCATGCATCATGCTGCTTCTACCCTAACTCAGCATTGTCTCCCCAAGCCGTTTTCATGCTGGGATACATGAAGTACTCCAAAGATCAGATAGGGAGTTCAGTCCTTCTGCACAAGCTTTCCAAATCTGGTGCCAAATGGACTGCATTAAGTTCCTTGTAACCTGGAGCAGCATTTCACATATACATATATTAGCGACAGTCACATTACATGCCATAGACTGCAGTCCTGAAGAAGAAAAACAGAGAGATTCTAAATACAAAAATAGGATTTTTGTCTTTTTTGGGAGAAATATTTGTAGGTGTTAGTAAAGATTTGGATTTTAATTTTAAAGGACAAAAACTTCAAAATAAATAGACGTTATTGTACATTTATTGATGTCTGCAGTAAGTCTGTATCCAGACTTGATAACTCTCAAGGTAGGCATTGATTTTGGTTTTCTTTTTCTTTCTTTCCTCAGACAATATTTCTATCTTGATATTGACTTAACACAAGTCAATATTTGCTTAATATATAATATTATGAAGTATATAGTGATAACACACTGAAGCCTTAAAATGTTTTGTCAAATTAGACTGTAGTGTGGAACACTTCCTTTGTATTATCAAAAGTCATATTAAAAAAATTAAATCAAAGCAGGTTTTCATTTACCAGAGTAAATGATTTTACCTGGGGCATTGACTCAAAACATCTGACTGTGCAGTTGAAAGGAGAGAGGCTCAGTTTTGCTGTGCTTGTAGGGTTCTGATCCATGACTCCTGGGCATGAGTGCAATTCAAATTCCTAATAATAATAATAATAGTCACTTTTCAGTTTTGAATCCTCTAAATCTGATCAACCTATAACATTGTTCTCTGGAGCATCTTACTCTCTCTTCTAAAGAGGTTAAAGGATCATATAGTTGGAATTTTAACCCTAAAAATATTACAGACAACATTCCCTCACCTGTAAATATATCTCCTTAAATACAAAATTTCCTATCCCAGCTGCCTATTCTTCCGCAGTTCCTCCGAGCACCCGAGGCACCTCGCTGTCTAATGTTCCCTCAACAAGCCCTTTAACAAGCACCATAACTTGTCTCATAATCTCCTGTGAGGTAACTTGACGATTCTGAGTCCTTGTTGCCTAACCTATGAACATGAGTTCTCTCCCCATCCCCTGTAAGAGATCACAAATAAAAATGCCATAATGTCTTTATATGCATTTCCTTCAAATTGAGACAAAAATGATTGAACCTACAAAGCCACAGGCTATGGTGCACCACTCAGTCATGGCTTTTTGTTGTATTGTATTTGTACATTGTTTATTTGTTCTGTAAACCCTTCAAGGCAGGGCTATAATACTCATACTATCAAAATGTGCTCAACGTTTTAAAACTATGTAAACATTGGTTGGTGTTACAATTATTTAATCTGCTATGGCCATGGCATTTAGAATTTGGTGAAAACTAGGTGTTATATCACAAGAGGCAGCCATTGCAAATAAATTGCGTATTAAATAAAGGAGCAGTTTGTAATCTGTCTCAAAACAGCTATGTAAGAGAAACAGCTGTTTAAAATATGCATTTTTATTTTCCCTGAGATACAGTAGGATTCTGTGTACTTTTAAATGCTATTGTGTCATGAAAAGTATTGTGTAAAAGACTCAGTAGCTGAGGCTTATGACTGAACGAGATATATGATCTTTAGTACAAGAAAATTGTGGGTTCTGATGCACTTGAACCATTAGGTGATATTCAGATAGCACTGCTGAACTGCTTCAAATCTTCAAAGTCCATGGCAATCATTTGATGACGCAGTGAACTTAACTGATAAACTGCTTTGTGTACTTAATCTGTGGAAAGTACCAGGGGTGGCTGATTGATTCTAATTCAGAAAAGCGGGCAGATAACCTCTCAGTGAAATTTGTTTTTTAAATAAAAACAGACCCAGTATTAAAAATAGAGTCACAAGATACATCTGCATTGCACACCCCTTTTGGTGGTGTGTAGATTGCATATACTACCTGCCTCCTTTGCTCAGATATAATTAGCAGTGTAGATGGTGAGGCACTGCTTAGAGAAATTGGGTCAAGACATGCCTGTATCCTGTGGGTGTGGCCCCTAAATGGCTCTGAAGCAGTGCCTACCCTGTCAACACTGATTTTTAGCAGTGTAGTATCCTGCTTCCTCCTTGCTTCCAGAGCCTTTCCCTGCTGCAGAGAGCTGCCAGAACCTTTCCCCACCAGACGAAAAGACTCCTGCAGTGGAGATATTCTGGAGTCTTTCCATGCTGCCCTCAGCCCTGCCAGAGCCTTTCACTGATACATGTAGCTACACACCACAATGTGGGTGCAATCTGCTTTTCACCACGGCATGTAGCTACACATCTCCTACATGCCACTGCACATTAAACCCAATAATGAATATTTGACCAAAGTATTACACCCCACAGGAAAATAGACTTTTGTGTGCCACAGGGAAAGAATAGAAGTGACCGAGGTGAATGAAAGTCTGAGGACTTTGCAATGGCAGGGAATTGACTATGAGAATGATCCTGGCAAGTGATCCAGGCGGCAGAGGAATGCAAAAAAAGCCAAACAAACAAACAAAAAAACCCCAACAAACAAACAAAAACCCATGGTCACTGCCAATCTGACCTGGAGGAAAATTCCTTCTCAGTCCCAAATTCAGTGATCAGTTAGATCTTGTCAAAAAGAACCAGCTGGCTAAGCACCTGAGAGAGAGAGAGAGAGAGAGAGAGAGAATGCTCAGTGCTACCTTAGAGCACTAGCCCACCCCATCCAGGATCCTATCTCCAGCTATATACTATACTAATAATACATATACTAATAATAATTTTAAAAAGCAGAATACATTGGCAGGAGGACGTCCTGAAGCATGAGATTTTGGAAACATCCAACATGAACCATAAGGAATCCTAAGGGCTGTCAAGGCCTGCTCCTCTCCTCCCCACCCCCACACCACAATCACCACTTTTAATATTTGGATCCCTGAATTAAAAGCTGACTAAATAAGTTCGGTTATCTTGGTCTAGGACTCTGTGGATGTTTATCCTCCATACAGTGCCACATTATACAATTTGGCACAGTTTGACATATCAGTGCCTCTTAAGGAAAAGACCAATATTGGAACAGAAAGGGAACTATATGACAGGATAATGGTGTGAAGCTTTGCTTGGCTGTAGATCTGAGGCTGATCCCAGCCTTCCAGATGTATATGCATCCTATTTGCATATATATTTACATAAATGAAAAAAAATTAAAAATATGGTTATAAAATAGGCTTGTAAAAATAAAATGGATCCAATATCATCTAATCTAGATCTAATGTATAGAATATTTAGTAGATAATAGCTTAGATAGTAGTATCTAGATCTAATGCCTAATGTTAAACATCTTTTGCTATATAAAAATGTTTATTTTAAACCATAAGGGCCAGATTCTGACACCGCTACTCCCACTAAGTAGCATATGTAGTCCCACTGATCTGTGAATTCAGCAAGGTGCTACTCAGCAGGAATAGGGGTATCAGACTCTGGCCCTAAGTGTTTTTCCTTGAGTATCAAATAATATTTATTTTTATTTCAGTTTTAGTGCTCTATACAGTTTTCTTCCCTCCCTTAACACCTGCTCCTGCAAGGTGCTGAGCATGAGAACAGAGGGCTAATAGATCATACATGTAAACTCAGGACCGCTCATTTGGCAAGTATCTTATCTTGGCCACCATTCTGCCACTGCATCCTCGAGTACTACACCACACACTCATTCATACTCATGTGAGCCCAGTTCATAATGAGAAAAATGGAATCATGCAATATCCAAGTGTTTCTCTCTCCCGGGCTCCAGATCATACATCCTGTTTCTTATTAAATTGTAGGCTTTTTCCTTTGAGGACTGCAATTCTGGGAAGAGGTTCTTTCCAAGGAGGAAATATCCTGCTTGTTTTTTAATGCTGCAGAGTGAGCCAAAGAAGCCAAGCATGTTGGGGCAGCTACCTGTTGTCTATTTTCTTCCTGACAGCTTGTCATTTTCATGAATGATACAATACATCCAATTCACTGAAAAATACCTGTTAAAGGGAAGTGTTAAATCATGGTAACAGGCACCTTAGAAATACCTAACGTGCAAATCGTTACAGTGCAGATCCTTGTCAATGGAATAGTTGAGAGCATGAAAGGAGAAGAAAGCAAAGATGAATGGCACAGCCTGAGCCCTGAGGTGAACTGTTCAGCCTTGAGGCTGCTGCGTCCATGCACTCTTGTCTGGCAAACAACCTGGCAGCTGAACAGTGTAATACACATATAAAAGCAATGCTAATTTGTATCCGTTTATTTCAGTATATCCTAATACAAATGGTTTGGTTTGGTTAGATTTTTTTTACATTTTACTATATGTGTTGGTAGCACTAAGGGATTAAAAATGTGGAACATAAATCTGAGACTTCGTAGATGAGGGTGCTGGAAGTATAATAGATGATAAGATACAGGGGAAAATACAGTTCAGTTTTTCTTGTTTTCTTTCTTATCAGGGTAACTTCAGTGTATTTTGCTTCATTCAATATTTTCCAGTGCATTTATATGGGAGTGGGTATTTTGGTTAAAATAGCAGTTTAAAATATATATATTTATTAAATGTTTTAATTGTTTCAGTATATTGTCATTCTTCAAATACAGCCCATGTTGAATGCAACTATTTTTCTGGAACAAAGAAACCACTGCATAGTGGACATATGCCAGAAGCATATGACCTTTTCACACCAGCTAAAGTAACCCAACAGTGCAGCATTTTTCTGAACTAAAAGTGGCCAGGATCCCCATTCAGTTTTTCCAATAACATGGGAGCCTTAGAACCATGATTTCACATGGCTTGTGCAGTCCATGCAGAAGCCCACTGAGCTTTTATTTTGTTGAAGCTGGTCCTAAAGAGTGATACAAACAAAAGGATTGCAAGGTCGTTATGAGCAAGGCTGTTGGGAGCCAATGGAGTTGCAGAGATTGGAACATAATGCTTTTGAGTCCTACATGCACAGCCTTTACGTGAGCATGTGCCACTCTCTTGCCAGCCCAGGTCTCAGGCCAATACCAAGGATGAGTGGCCGTGATACAGCCCTCACCCTTTCCTTCCTCTTTGGGGAGATCAGTGCTGCTGTTAGCTCTGTTCTTGAGCAGTTCTTTCACCCAAGGGAGAGCCAGGGCTGTGATTGTACCTTAGCCCCTGAACAGCGGAATAATAATTGTTCTTGTACCCTCTCTGTCTACATCGGGGAATGGTTCTTACACATGCTCTCTTCCATTGTGCACTCGTGCAGGACTAGAAAAAAAATCTATATCTGCAAAATGCAGTCTCTTTCTGTTAATCATTATGCCTCATCTTGTGCAAAGTTGTCTTCCGTCATCTAATTTGCTAATTGTCAGATATCAACTGCTCCTCTGCATATGATGTAGCTTTGATATTTCTTAAATCTACTAGACTTCGGTTCCTTTTTTTTTTTTTTTTTTTTAAACTGAGATCTTAGGTTTGAAAATACACTAAATAGATGGACAGAAAAGTGCTTCCTAAGAAAAATGTAGAATTTGTAATGCTTGCAGAGCAAAATCACTGGTACGTTACGTGTATGTCAGTTTTTCAAAGTGAAAGCCAAAACCATCAAACAATAGTGCACTCCGTTCTAGAGATTAGTTTCATGTGGTGATGCTACTCATTTCCTTGGTGAAGGAGAACTTTGGATACCTTAATACATGCTAGTAGAAGTAAATCCTTGATGCAGATACATAAGGGAAATGTGCACTTAACTGACCTGAGGTAAACACATATGCTACAAGCTGATGGGAGCATAAAATATAAAGCTAAAAATGCTTTAATAATGACGATAGGTTATATGAGTGGTGGTTGCCATTTCTAAACCATTCAAAATTATTTTCACTGCAAAAGTTGAAATTGAGCACAGGAGGGAATATTAGTTGATTTGATAAAGTAAAATCACTAGTTGATTAGTGGATTCACAAAATAATGTTCTATATCAGTGATGATATCCTCAGGCAAATAACTGATTTGTAATTACTATATATATTTTGGTCTGTTAAAAGATCTATTGGTTTTCAGCCTGAGAAAATAATCGGATTGCTTATCAAAAATAATTTTTAAAAATACAAAGCAAGTACTATAATAAATTACTTTAAAATTCAGCTGGTTACATGGAGGTAGTTACTGTAATCAATTACTTTAACAGCTGTGAGCATAGATGATGTTCCTTCCTCATGGTGGAAAAAAAAATATGAACTTCTTTGTTACTTCATATTTATATTCTCCAAACTGGATTTTTCAAATGGACACTTAGCTGGGTATAAAACAACTATGATAATGTTCTGTAAAGGTACTATATATAGATATCTCATGGCTCATAAACCATTTGAGTTTTACTGCAGTGAGGCATTTAAAATCCCAATGTAGTGTACAAATAACTTCATTAGTCCAATTACCAATGTACTATTCTCTCTTTTTACACACACACATACACACACGCTTACTTTAGTACTCCCTGCTATATATACATAGAGACCCCCCTATGTATATACGTGTAGAACTCGTGCTACATCTATATCTATATATATATAGATGTATATATCTATATATATATAGATGTAGCGAGTTCTACATATATACACATATATATGTATACACGTGCACACCCACACACACACATATATATTACTGTAATATGCACATGCACATATTACTGGTCCTTGTTTATTCCTTAGTAAGGAATTCCTTGTCAGAAAATGATAAATTGTCAAAATATTACATTTCAGCTCAATACAGAGAGAACCCAGACTTGAGTGCAGTCACTTCTGTGTTCTGATACTAAATTCAGAAAAGCTGAGAGTGATCAAAATAAAACCCTGCAGTGGAGGAGCAGTCACAGTACCTTTGAGGTGCTCTGCTTAATAGCCCCAATAGATACGTCCGCTCAACAAATGTATTCTGCATTCCCCCCCGAGAGCAGCTCTGCAGCTGTAGCACAGTGAGCAAGGCAGGGTCGGCTCTAGGCACCAGCGTTCCAAGCATGTGCTTGGGAGTGGCACTCCAGCCCTTTGGGAACGGCAGTTTTCAAAGGGCGGCACTTCATTTTTAAAATTTTTTTATTTTTTGCTTCAGCGGCACTCTGCCCCCCCCCCTTTTTTTTTTTTGCTTGGGGTGGCAAAAAAACTGGAGCCAGATCTGGAGCAGGGGCATCGCATGGCCACACTCAGGTTCTTCCCTGATGCACTGCAGGCCCAGAACAGTGCAGTCAGTAGTGGATGGCCTCCCCATTACTAATCAGCTAAAAGACTGGTTACCTGCTGCAAAGCTGACCTAGTTGGAGGAGAGGGTCTTTGAATTCTTTGTGTCTATAATCCACCAATGCAAGGAGACTATAGTTGAAACACTGGAGTGGATTTAACTGCAGAAAATAATCACTAATTTCTGTCTTACACACACACACACATATACCTTAAGTGAGGTACAGAACCAGCAAATACAAAATTATAACTGTGGTATTTCTCTCCTGATCTGTCTCTCGCTCGCTTTCTGAACAGAAAGCTTATTCTGTATTTCAGTAGTGCTAACCTTTTCTTCTTACTGGTGATAGCATTTTCCCTTGAAAGTTCAGAGACAGCCATCCACGCCTAATGATCCATCTGACTACTAAATTATTAGCAAGATTGTTCATTAATTTTGGATTCGGATCTTCACCTATCTCTTGTTACAGATCCTGCACTATCTGTACTTAATCAATAATGAATAATAAAGAATAATTCCATGCAAACAACATCAAGGTTGCATGTTTAATCTTTCCAAAGTTAGGCAGTATCATTGAGAAGTGCAAAGGTTATTGTGGGCTCTGTATAAAATGCAGAACAACATTCAAATTTAGACGTTGTCAGAGTTTTGGAATGGAGGACTGTTCAGATCTTTCTTTGGGCCTATTTTATTATAAAAGGATGCAGATGTTTCATGGGGGGAAACCTGTTGTAATTTTC
The DNA here is from genome assembly GCF_007399415.2 of Gopherus evgoodei. Classification (NCBI taxonomy): domain Eukaryota; kingdom Metazoa; phylum Chordata; order Testudines; family Testudinidae; genus Gopherus; species Gopherus evgoodei. The sequence goes on along the minus strand of NC_044326.1, from coordinate 121,682,114 downwards.
CTGAATGGATAATCTCCAAATTCTTAGCTCAATTATAGGCACTGTAGTAATCATCACTTACTTTATTTTCATTTTAAAACTCAAGTAAAAATTAGAGTTGAATGATGCATTTTGAATTTCAAAAGTGCCTGGAGGAAAAAAATAGACAATTTCTTTGTTAAAAGGTTTACACAGTATTTCCATCTCCATTTCAGAAAGCCTGCATAATCCTCAAATCCATGTGCACTTTCTTAGTATTTAAAATATGACTGAACTGAATTATGATTTATTTTAATAGTGCATTTTTACTGTTGTATTATCTTCAATTAATTATACCCTTTCCTTTCTGAACTAGGGATGGAAGTTTCCAACACTCTTATATCATGAGCCAGGAAAGGCAGCAAAATATAGCCATGGCTTTTACTGCAATATCTTTCTAAATGAAAGTCCCTATAGTCACTTTGGAGTGCTGGAGACAAAGCTTCCGAGATCTCCCACTAGATAACCACCATCTTTTAGGACAATTGCCCCTATCCTCAAAGCAATGCAGAGCCAGCCAGCCACAAAGGCTGCAAATCTTGGGGATCCAATTTAATTTGATTGCTCAGGCAAGCTGATGTAGCAAGCTTGAGCCCATGAAGCAGCTTCTCAACTCCATTTCTCCCTTCCATATCATTGGTGGTGTCATGGGAAGGAAGGGACAGAAGATTGTGTCTCTTTGTGTATTTACCCGTTTTCTGTCTCTTGGAGGGGAATAGGGAAGAATTGTCCACCACACCTGAGGCTGGCCACAGAGGCTCCTATCTAGATCTTCTTTATTCGATAACAAGTACTTCCCACTGCTGCTTCTCTACTAGTTTAAGATATAACTAAGGGATGTATTTTTCTTTCAAAATGTGAAGTAGAATGTGTGTGTGTGTGTGTATGTGTGTATTTACATATTTATATATATAAACAATAGGTCTAGTTTAAAAAACCACCCTATCACTGTTTATAACAGCATCTAGATCAAGGAAAATGTAGACTACAGATACACTTTGATTCTTCTTTGAGTGCTTGCTCATATCGATTCCCATTAGGTGTGCACACGCCACGTGCGCGATCGTTGGGAGATTTTTATCCTAGCAATGCTCGATGGATCAGCTGAGGTGCCTCCTGGAGTGGTGCCTTTATGGCACCAGATATATGCCCCGGCTGACCCAGAGCCTTCTTACCATGGTCATTGGAACTGCGGTGTCCACTCTCCCTAGCATTTGCTTTAGTACCTGTTAATAGTTTCTGATTAGTTGTTAATAGTTGGTTTTAGTTGTTAACAGTTGTGAATTACTTAGTATAGTTAGAGTTAGTTTAATTAGTGGGGGGAAACGGGGTGTTCTCCCTTCTCCCCTATCCCGGTACCCAGGCCTATGCCTGGGTCTCCAGGCTTCAAATCCTGCTCGGCTTGCCAGTGGCTGATGCCAACGGGAGACCCCCATGACTCTTGCCTAAGGTGTCTGGGGGAATCCAACCAAGCAGACAAGTGCTGCATTTGCAAAGCCTTCTAGCCAAGGACCAGGAAGGAGTGGGACTTTAGACTGAAGCAGCTTAGCCCAGTCCCTTCCTCCGCGTACCGAGACTTGGCACCGTCATCCTCGGTGCAGAGTGCCCCTGCAGCAACCGACTGGTCTGGCACCATGTTCAGACTCTACCAAAGACTTGCGGCGCCAGATCTCCCCGTCACCTCTACCACCACAGCTCAGTTCTCTATCTCCAAGCCAGAAGAAGAAGCAGCCGAAGCAGGTGCCGGCTACTTCTTGTTTGTCGGTGCTAAAGCCGCTGACACTTCCCACACCGCGGTTGGAGCCACATCCATTGCCGGAGAGCATAGGACAAATATCAGCTCCTACACTGTTGATTGCAGGACCGCAAGGGCCATCGAGTATGGTGCATGTAAGCTCCCCGGTGCACACCACGGTCGAGCTGTGACTACCCTCCACACCGGAGACCTTTTCAATGGTGCGGGACTTGATAGCGCTCACAGAGTCGACTCCTCTGCAGCCTGCAGCACCTATGGCACGGGTGATGCTGTCATCCCTCATGTGACCACCATCGCCAAGTGAAAGAAGGACGACACTGGTCCCAATCTTTTTCCCAGCACCCATCACAGCGTCGCTCACAGTTCTGGAACCATTCTTGTTCTCAGCACCGGTCAAACTCACGACACTGCTCCAGCTCGCTGAGATCCAAATCACATTACAGCCGGTACCGATCAGACTCCCGGCACCGCCCCCGAACCGGTCAGAGTTGCACTCAACCCAGAGCCAATCCTGACACCGATCTCACCAGAGGTCGCCATCAAGATCCAGATCAGGATCCTGGCACCGATACGACCACAGGCACAGATCGACGTCTCAGTACCATTCTGCCTCACATCACCAGTCCCCAGCACCATACAGCACCAGGGTACTTGGCACGGGAGCATACAGCACCACCTTGGCCATCTCGTTCCGCCTCTGTGTTGTCACACTCACAAGGTGGCTAAATGACCAGGACCAGGGCGAGGGTGGTACAGGCCAGTGGCTAGAAGAAGGCCAGGACCTGGGCCACAAGCCCCCACAGTGGTCCTTTTGGATTCCCTGGGCATACCATCAGGCCCAGGGAGCTCCTTCGGGGGCTTCCTGTTCTGCCCCTTCGGAGCCCTGAGTGCCAGAGGCCATTGAGGCTCTGAGGCAACTATGTAGCGCCAATGCAGGCCCATGGTCCTAGCGTGATGGACCTTGAGCAACAAGATTCTCCACCAGAGGACCTCGCGCAGGATCCCTTTTTGTCTCAGGGATATCTTCTTCTTCCTCACCCAATAAGGCAGTGACGGGGACTACGGTTTTGGGCCCTCCTCCTATGCACCTCTGCAGAGTGACGCACAATATGAGCCTCCAGGTAGAGGAGATGGTGGAGGTAGAGGATCCTGTGGTGGACATTCTCTCCGTGGAGGCACCATCCAGAGTTGCCCTCCCCATCATACGAACCATACAGGCCAATACCAAAACAATCTGGCAATTGCCAGCCTCTATTCCACCTACGGCCAAGGAGGTGGAAAGGAAGTACTTTGTCCCTTCAAAGGACTATGAGTACCTCTATACGCACCCCCACCATGCTCTCTTGTTGTGGCTTTGGTCAACGAGAAGGAGTGGCATGGTCAGCAGGATGAAGACGCCTTGTTTGGGTGCAAGGTGTACTCGGCCGGAGGCTTGTAGCTAAGGGTGGCCAACCAGCAGGCACTCCTGACTATCTGTCTATAATTCATGGCACTCTATGAAGAAATTGAAGGAGTTGGTTCCACAGGAGTCCAGAGAGGAATTTTAGGGCTATAGTAGAGGAGGGCAAGAAGGTGGCCAGAACCTCCCTACAAGCCTCTCTGGACATGGCAGACTCAGCAGCCAGGACCCTGGCCTTGGGCATAGCCATGCGCCATATCTCATGGCTGCAGGTGTCTGGCTTACCACCAGAGTTACAGCAGGCACTCCAGGACCTGCCCTTTGATGCCCAAGGCCTATTCTCCGAGAAGACAGACTCAAGGCTGCAGAGTCTGAAGGATCCGAGAATTATCATGCACTCTCTGGGAATGCATATCCCAGCAGAGAAGGCCCTTCAGGACACAGCCTCAGAGGCCATACCCTCCCCCTCAGCCAAGACAGGACTTCTTTAGAAGACATGGCCAAGATGGTAAAAGGAAACAAACTGGACACCAAGCCAGCCAGGGCCAGGGCCCTCCCAAGCCATCGGCAGGGCCTAAGCAGAACTTTTGAATGTGTGCCTGAGGATGGAGCACCAATCTCCATTCAGTATCCTTCCCCGCCTTTCCAAAATCGTCTCTTCCATTTCCTCCATATGTGATCCTACATAACATCAGACCATTGGGTCCTACACACGGTGGAAGGGGGATACTCCCTCCGATTTTCTTTCCCCCCCAATCCCATTCTCCCTCTCTGTCCCTCTTCAGGGACCCTTCTCACAAGCACCTCCTTCTACAGGAGCTCCAATCACTCCTGGTTATGGGAGCGATAGAGGAGGTTCCAGGAGAGTCAAGGGGCAAGGGCTTTTATTCCTGCTACTTCCTAATTCCCAAGGCCAAGGAGGTGCTTCAGTCCATCCTGGACCTACGTGGAATCAACAAATTCATGGTAAAGTTGAAGTTCCGCATGGTCTCACTAGGGACCATTATTCCTTCCCTAAATCCTGGAGACTGGTACGCCCCTCTCGACATGAAGGACACATAGACTCATAGACTCATAGACTCTAGGACTGGAAGGGACCTCGAGAGGTCATCGAGTCCAGTCCCCTGCCCTCATGGCAGGACCAAATACTGTCTAGACCATCCCTGATAGACATTTATCTAACCTACTCTTAAATATCTCCAACGATGGAGATTCCACAACTTCCCTAGGCAATCTATTCCAGTGTTTAACTACCCTGACAGTTAGGAACTTTTTCCTAATGTCCAACCTAAATCTCCCTTGCTGCAGTTTAAGCCCATTGCTTCTGCTGCAGCACTGCTATCTACCCAGCACACAGACGCTTCCTTCACTTTGTGGTCAATCAACAACACTTTCATTTCTCCGTCCTCCCTTTCGGCCTCTCCACAGCTCCCAGGGTGTTTACCAAGCGCATGGCTGTTGTGGTGCCCTCCCTTAGTCAACAATGAGTCCAAGTGTTCCTGTATCTCGACAATTGGCTTATTTGGGGTCATTCCAGGGATCAGGTGCAGTCTCACGTTCAGCTCACCATGAACATGTTCAGTCGGCTGGATCTCCTGCTCAATGTCGCGAAATCCACTCTAGTACCAACCCAGAGGATAGAATTCATAGGAGCAGTATTAGACTCAGGCCTAGCACGGGCAATTCTGTCGGAAGCACACTTCCAATCCCTGGTGAACATCGTCGACAGCCTGCAAAGCGTCCCAACCTCCACCGTGAAAACATGCCTATGCCTCCTGGGACACATGACCTCTTGTACATTTGTGACCAGGCACACCAGCCTGCAACTACGTCCACTCCAAGCCTGACTACCAACAGTATACCGCCCAGGTGGGGACAGCTTGAGCATGGTTGTTGCCATCCCTCCAGGGGTATTAGCCTTTCTAGGCTGGTGGCTGGACCCTAAATCAGTGTGCAAAGGGGTGCCATTTTGCACCCTGCAGCCTTCTGTGTCCCTAATCACGGATGTGTCATCCCTGGGCTGGGGAGTCCACCTCAGGAACCACCGTACCTGGGCTATGGTCAGCAGGAGAGTTATCCCTGCACATCAACATTTGGGAACTCAGAGCAGTGCGCTTGGCATGTCAAGCGTTCAGAGAGCGTGTTCAAGGCCGTTGTGTTGCAGTCCTCACAGACAACACTACTGCCATGTTTTACATCAACAAGCAAGGGGGAGCCTGGTCATCCCCCCTCTGTCAGGAGGACACTCGTCTGTGGGAATTCTGCATAGCCCTCTTGATCCATCTGGCGGCGTGCACACCTAATTGGAATCGATATGAGCAACACATCTCAAAGAACAACAGTTACAAAGGTGAATAACCGCCTTTTTCTATTTGGAGAATTGCATTTTACCACGTTCACAGTGAGACTTGTTGGATTGTGGCATTATGCTTAATATTCTGCTAAAGTATCAGACTGTGATTTAGTAATGGCACACAAAAAGAAAACTCACTGAAGCTAATGATGCTTTAGAGGTACTGACCATCATCTGTTCAACTAGCACTTTGTCTGGTATTTCTGTCACCTTTTTAATTAGGAGGTCAATGAGAACTCTTGAGCCCTTTTATTGTTATGTTTATGAGGCAGATAAAAGACCACAAAAAAATGTTTTGTTGGTCAAGATTTGCACTGTTGCAAGAATTCCATAGTGAAGAAAAGATAAAAGTATATGAATAAGCACTGTGGTGAAATCCTGGATATGACTCAGTGGTCTCACGCATTCTTGCACTGTAATGAACATAGCTTTCTGCATTGGCTGCAATCCATATGGCTAATGCATGAGCCAATTCACTGATCTTTCTTCTTGCTACTACTTTAATTCTTCCGTGACAGTAGTAATGTGCATGCACATCTTTAGCAGTTAGCAATATCCTGTTCCTAGACAACCTTTCAGTCCTAGACAACCAAAGAAAATAGTCAAAATCACAGCTAAATAGATATAGCTCAGAATACTAGCATTGGTGAAATAATTAAGTAGTTTTATCTTGGAAAATGGAAATGTTTATTTTTCATCAATTTTTGAATGAATTGTTTAATGAAAAATTAATATAAACATTTATTTGGTCAAGTAAGCAATTGACACATTTTTTCCTTGATTAAAATTCAGCTTTTCTGAGTGCAAGGGAATACTGAAATGTTTATGGTTGTTTAGCATTAGCTAACTGCCATTATCTCCGTGTGTATGTGTATGTACAGCATAGTTGTGTTTACAGCACAGGACAATGTATTTGCGCAGCCCACATAGTAGTAAACAGTTATACAGTAGTTATACAGTAGTAAACAGTTAACTCTCAATTAAATGAAAAGTCCCAAATTGCTTCACTGTATTTTATTAGGACAGAGGGGCATGTCCAAAATTTGTTAATCTGAACAGTTCTCTCTGCAGTATAGATAGGATTTTATATGTTTGTCATGATTAGGAAAAGTAGGGTTTAGCTTGCTCTTAGCTGATGTGCTCACTAAGCCCAACCTAAATTCAACCATTTCCCAGTGTAGATGCAAGGTAAACCCTGTAACTTGATTTAGCTAGTTAAGTTGTAGCCTAGGCTAGAACACAACATAAATGACCATATAGACACCTGTATCTTTGTGTTTGTTGTTTTGTTTGTTTGAGGGAAATGGTTCAATCATTTTTTAGAACAAAAAGGATGAGGAGGGTATTGTACATTTTAAAAATGTTTCTGACAATTTCTTGAATACTGAAGACTCGTGCCAAAGCCCACTCAATGTATGGGAGTCTTTACCTTGACTTCAATAGGCTTTGGATGTGACCCTAATTGTACAGGTTTAATGGTGTGCACTGATTGAGAAGGATGCACAATTTGAACAGTGAGGGTAAACATAATTTATTTTAGAGAATATAAATATAAATAATTATTTTTCTATGTATGCAAATAGTATAAAATATGAGTGAGTTTGAAACAAATTCTCTGACTGTATGTTTTGTTTAATTAAGAACACACTTAAAACAATAATCTATCAGATTTCTGAATCAGTATTTTTGTTACCGTACTGATAATGTCCATCACAATTGAGCTCTAATTCCACCCATGCATCAAAACATATCCTGTATGCCATGGTTACAAATGGAATTACTTGAATTACTTATTCCAAAAAGAAGCCTTGAATTAGTTAATTTAACAAAAAATTATTTTGTTTGAACTGGGTTAGAATTCCTGAAGCTGAATCTAAATTTATAATTAATCTCCTAAATTGACACAGAGCTGCTAATAAGAATAACTTAATTACATACAGTATAACTTGAGAAAAACATAATGTAATCCAGCCCCTTTTGTCCTGATTCTAATATTTCTTTTTTTTTTTTACCTTACAGATATTTGTTTATGCAAATGTAGTAAACAAAATGAGCAGGAGAAATCAAATTATCTGATAGGTTAAAAAGAACTCTTAGGATGAAATTAACACATACATTATAAGCAGGAAAATATTGATTAGCCTAAATAAAATAACACTAAAATATGAAAATTTCTTTTATAAACTTTTTTTTAAATTTCTCTTCAACTAGAATAAGAGAGTCCACTGCCCTTTTGTGGCTTAAATAAAGTTTTACAAAACTATTCCACACTTAAAAATTGCTAATCTTTAGTTCCAGAACCCTTTAAGGATAGCAGAACTCCCGAAGAAATTTTCCTTGAACTTGCATTTGTTGGGTTTTTTTATGCCTATGAGCATCTAACCAACCACTCTTGTAAAAAAGAGTCTTTGCTAAACAGCAGCACAGACAGTTAGGATACTATTGTTATCAGAAGAATTGTTGAAGTTTGCATGTTTTTATAACATACCATTATGCTTGGATTGCTAGCATGGGGAGAGCCTTCTGAATACAGTATAATATCTGTCACTGCATATAAGACAATTGCTTGTTTGCCGTAGTAGTGTCCAAATTAAAATACAGGTTTTTTTTGTAGTTAGATATTTTAGCGCACGTGGAAAATATTATTTTCTAATCAACCTATTCAGTGGAAAGCATTATAAGCTATTGAGTGTTCTGTAAGTATTTGGTAGAGTATGCGTCTGCAAATATTATATTATATATTGTTTCCATTTTCTCTTTTCTCATTATATAGGATTGTAACAAAGTGAAAACATGTTCATTTTTTAGCAATTGGTGTCTATGGGTCACGTATCAACAAGGTTTTATAAAATTACTCATTTAATTTACCTTTAAAATTGAGTAAAATTCTTCTCTCTCTCCTATTTAGTGCTAAAATGATTCCATTTTTAAAGGTAGGAGAAGAGCTCTCTGGCATATGGTTTGCAGCTCCTTGAATCCACAGATGCTGCTGCTGAACCATTGACAGCCACTCTCCTGTTTCAAGCATCTGAGCATGTTATGTACCATTATATTGCCAACCTCACCTTCCTGCCCAAGCCTGGGAATCTATAGACTGGATTCTTGGGTCTGTTGAATCTATTTCATGTTTGTCCTCCTGTGGAAGACAAATGGGAAATTTGTCTCACTAAGAATTCCTCTGGAATGGGGAGGGTTCTAAATAGAGCTGAACAAACCATTTATCAGGAACAAAAAAGCCCATAAAACTGTCTTGAAATACAAAGTGGAAAACATTCATAATGATGGCCCAGTTTGAAGTGAATCCATGCCAAGTGCACCCCAAAATCCTGGGGCAGAATCTTGCCCCTATTGAAGTCAATGGTGAAACTCAGTAGTTTTGATTAGAGATGAGCCCAGAAAGCTTCAGAAGCCCATGAAATTTTGGGGAAGTGCAGATGTGAATTTCATTACTCAGACTCCTCTCCACAAGATGGATCCCAGTCAAAACCAGAGCTGACCCTCCCCTCCACATTTGTGGAAGTTCGTGCCAGCATCTGAACTCTCTGGCTGAAACCGCTCTCTGATTTTGATTAGGTTACACTTTGAGCGTTTGGCTTTCATACAAATGTGAAAGAAAACTTGAGTGGGAGGTGAATGCGCATGAGCTGAAACCATAACAAATATTTTGCATAAAACTCAGCTCTGATTGTGAGACATGTACTTTGTGAGACTTTGGGCTCTACAGCAACTGTAAGTGTGAGAACTACGCAGTACGTGGTTGAATGTCCTGGGTCAATTCTGTTCAGTATATTCATTTAGATAATGGCATAGACAGAGCACTTGTAAAGTTTGTGGATGATACCAAGGTGGGAGGAGTTGCAGGTGCTTTGGGGAATAGGATTAAAATACAAAAGTATCTGGAGAAACTCGAGAAATGGTCTGAAGTAAATAGGAAATTCAATAAGTAGAAATTAAAAGTACTCCACTTCAGAAGGAATAATTAACTGCACACATTCAAAATGGAAAATGACTGCCTAGGAAGGAGTACAGCAGAAAGGGATCATAGTGGATCACAAGCTAAATATGAGTCAACAGCATAACGTTGTTGCAAAAAACCCAAACATCATTCTGGGATGTATTAGCAGGAGTGTTGTAAGTAAGACACAAGAAGTAATTTTTTCCAACTCTACTCCACGCTCATAAGGCCTCAGCTGGAGTAGTGTGTCCAGTTCTGGGCACCACATTTCAGGAAGGATTTGGACAAATTGGAAAAAGTCCAGAGGAGAGCAGCAACAAAAAAGAAGCAAAACCCAAAAGCCTACAAATGCATCACAAACTATTTCTCCTACAGGCTGGAAGGTGGGGTAGTAACGTATTTTATTGTTGTTTCAATTTTTATATACTTGGGAGATGCTCAGATATTGCCATGAGGAGGACCATGAAAATACCTGGAAAGAAGGATAGAAATGCATCCTCTGATCTTTACTTATCCTAATCACTTCTCTCCTCTCCTATTCCTTGTCTGGTGAAATTACCCGTAAAGGGTTTATTGAGCATGGTAGTACAGAATTAAAGCACAGGTTTAAAGATGGGGAGCTGACTGAAACAATAACCATGTCCAGGATTTGAGATTGCATACATTGCAGAATCTGGATAGAGTGCTGAAAGTAGCTGCTGTAGAATGTATTAGGCCAGAAGCATTTAAGCCTTTCCCAACAAAAACAACTAACAGATTTCTGTGGAATGGAACAGATAGCAGCCCTCAATATGCCATTTTCCATCTTGATCTGAGTGGTTTCCTTTGGCCACGTCTGTTTAGTGCATATGCAGATACATTTCAATATAATCATTATAAAGTGGTTGTGTAAGATGCACATATTCACTTGCCATGTTACTGTTCAATAATATTTAAAGGTTAACCAGTGGTATGGTTCTTGGGAGCTATCTGGCAGCAGTGTGAGCCTTGTGCACGCTAAAGGTTCCCTAGTGCACTTTAATATAGTTACTGTTTCAAACAGACCTATGTTAAAGCTTACCAGCACCAATTAATGTGCAACACTTTAGTGTACTTTAGAATTCTCACCCCTGTAGAGCGCATTTTCCCATCACGTAGACAATTCCTGTCAATAAGACAATCTGGTTCTGCAGCTAACAGTTCTGGGATTTGTATTCTTGTTTTGTGCAGTTAAAAGGGGTTAGAAGTTTCCTTGATGTCCATAGCTTTCTTATGATATGTAATTAGAATGACCATGATAATAGATATGAAGAAATACCCTCCTACACACAGCCATCTTAATTTAAAAGTGAACATTACGGTCTTGCACATGAATACATTTGAAAAGTGGGAAACTTTCCAGTGGAGACTGTAAGTTAAATGAAGGACTCGAAAGAAGAAAGTTTGTTGTCTTTCTCTGTGTGATCGATATGGCCTGAGAGACATGAGATGTTGTAATAACTCTCAATTTACATCCATTCTCCTCATTACCACATGGACTAAGCACAACATTCTTCTCTGTCACTGATGAAATAAGGGCTGTCAGCTGAGTGTTTAGGCATGTTTTAGAGGTTAAATCTGTGAAGTTTCCCAGTTAGGAGCCCTTGTGTCCCCATTTTGTCATTCACTCCCAGTTAGGATTTTCCCATTGAAAAAGAAAACCCATAAAAACACAGGGCCAGTTCTTCAGGGTACTTCCTTAGAGATGCTGAGCATGTTCAAGTCTGACTGAAGTCACCTCATAGCAGTTTGAAGGATCAAGCCTGCACGTGTAGAAACTTGTGTACACATGATTCACCACATGTACGTGCTATGACTTATTTCTATTACTTCCATTCTCCTCTCTCTCCCCTTCCCTCCTGTTTGTTTGTTTGTTTTTACTTGTATCTTGTCTTAAACTAGTTTAACTGTATGGGACAAAGACTGAATCTTCCTGTGTATGGGTACGGTGCCTACAAGTGAAATGGCATCCCAGTCTTGATTGGGGCCTTTGGACACTGTCATAACAATAACGGTAATATGTTTATGAATAGCTGTAACCTGGGTTAAATCATCAGCTGTTTCTAGTAAATGCTGGTTACATCTGAAACAGGCGCCACAAAGGAACTCTTCCAGCAGCTCCCTGATCCTGTAGCTGATTTTCAACTGTCCTCCTACCCTGAGTAGTTTAAAGAAGCCTATTCTAAACTATGTCAGTTTGGAAGAGCCCCTGACAGACTACTATGCCAGTTGTGGGTTATCAGAGTGCAGTGTACTATAGCCTGGTGTCTTCACACTTCTGACAGGCTTTGTGTGCCATGGGGCTGGAAATGGGTGGCATAAAGCTGACTGTACTGATTCTAACCCAGATGAGATTCTGCCATACTGGAAAATCTTTGCTGCTCTGAAATACCCTTTGCATTATCAGAGTGCCAGGATCATGCCCTATGTGTGATGATCCATTAGCTCTTTTCTTACCTCTTTCACTTTCAGTCTGTTTTATTTTATTGATGACATTAGCCTATTCTGTTTAATTATAACAGTACCAGGCTGGCACATATAGACTTGATTTCAAGTTCTGCTCTCCTATTTCCCAGGCTGGTGGAAGCTGGTAGTACATTGTGTGTCATTTTGCAATGATTCCCCTCTCTGATTTAGAAGTTACATTGTGAGTGATGACACAAGAAACAGATAAAAGTTGGGGGCATCACATCCAATCAGACATAAACATATACATCTAGTAATAAAAATGCTCAAAGAAGTCCCATATGAGAGCAGTTAATACTCTTGAAGAGTTGCCTTGTTCTGCTATAGAGCTGGTGTATATAACTCCCTTTAGGATGCCAGGACAAAATTCACCACTACGTTTCAAGAAATTGCTAGACTTTAAGATGGCATGAAAGGAAGTTAGTTTTTTGCATGTGAGGCAATTCTAAATGTAAAATTACTCATGGTGCTGATAGAAGAGCTTGGCAAGTTTTAGACTTTAGCAGCATTCTCATTACAGTGGCTTTAGATGTGACTGACTACATACCAACAGCAAGAGAGAATAAGGGCCCAGTCCTTCAAGATTCTGAAGTTTCTTCAAGGTAAGGTTAGGTCCATAGCTCTTGGCAGAAACAGACTCTAAATGTCATTACAATTCATTGTGCAGCTTGCCACCTTCACTGCATATAAGCCAAAATCCTAAAACTGTGTGACATGATGATATGTTGATCACAGTGTGTGGCTGAGAGAGTGACTGACTGATTTCACAGAAGTATTATGAATAACTAAACAAAGGATATCTCAGCACATGCACCTTTGTGGGCCAAAAAAGCCTCTTGTTTATTTTCATCAGGAAAGCAATCTGAACAAATTTGAAAACTGAATGTTCTCTCGCTCAGCCCCTTTAGTCCTTGTCCCAGTCTATCTTCTCTTTGGTTTCCAGGCTGTTTCTACCTGTGAAATGACCTCTCTGCTCCAGTTCTCCAAGACACCACCCTCTCAGTCAGATTCCTCCAATAGACGTATTCCTCTGCTGTCTATAAGAAGTATGTCAATATTAAAAGTATATACAGATTGAAAGGAACTCTTAATGTCCGATTGCCTAATAGTCATCATAAAGATAATTTACCATACTGAACCCTTCCCTTCCCTCAGTAAAGGATGCACTTTGCATGGGATGTAGGACATACATTGTTTTGCTGTTGTTTTTTAAATGTAGGTATCTACTTAGTGTTTTATTTTGGAGGCTCGCTTAAAATGCGACAGAAAATCCATTTGTAAGAAAGCAAGGTTTTCAAACACTGGATAACATTTGGTGCAAAAGGAAAGACTAACAGACATTAATGGACCTTTAGAGACTAACTTTTTGACCCCAGTCATAATCAAGATAATTGAAAGCTTTCCAAAGTGGAGCAGGCCAAGAAAGATAGTATGCTACAGTTAGTATCTGCAGTATAATAGTGCTGCCGATGACCTTTTAACACAAGTATAAGAATAGGAAGGAAATGGTTTGTTGTTGTTTTCATCCTAGGGCAAGGGAACAAGAAAGGCCTTCTCAGAGATAGCTTGTTACTACTGGAAAAGTATAAGATGGCAGGAGGCAAAACAACAGATTTTACCAATATAAGGCTGTCCAAGGGAGCATGGGCTGCACTGACTGACTTCATTCTGAGGGAAGCTGTTGGAAACGATATCATGTAAGAGGATAGAGTCGCATGTTGAAAAGGTAGAATGTAAGGGAATCAGTCAGTGTAAACTCATAAAATGCCTTCCACTCACCTCACTGCGAGGGAAAATTAATGGGGCAGCTTGCAACTGGGACAGCCCAGTTGAACAGGGGAGGAAAACACGTGCTGAGGGGATGAAGAGATGCCTCTCCCATTCAGAGTCTCATTGGCTAGCTTGGAGAGGAAGGGACTTGACTGGTCCTTCACCCTCCCTGTTCATTAACTAAAACCCTATCCTGGACCATGTGGAGCCTCTTTTTGCTCTCTGCCAGCAGTATCCCACTCTTCTCACCTTGTATTGGAAGCCTGTTTTGAGCTCAGAACAGTGTTTTCTTCCCATGGGAGCCAAATTGGCATGGGGAATTTTTTGCCTTCCTCGCAAATCCTTGAGGTGTTGTTAAATTAAATAGGAATTTAATTTAATAATTAATGGTAGCACTCAGTAAGGCTGTTAGTTCATTGAAACTTGCAGCCATTTTCCAATGTGCCTAAAAGGATAAAAGGAACAATTCCCAGAAGCAAAAGGCCTGCGATTTTACTGATGTGCCTTGTACTCATGGGTTAGGGCCTTTGTGGACCAAGGTCACCCCTTTTAGTACCCTCTCCTTGTGAATGGTAGGAGTGAGAAGAACAAGCTAAGTCATAGGTGTAGACTGAGGAGAATCAATTATATTCTATTATATGGTAACAGCTCTATAACCTCTGCAATGGAACAACTTAAAATGCCAAGTATGGCAGATGGGCAGGTAGTGTTACTCCCTTACGTTAAGTTTAATAAAGTTGTGGTGCTGCTTAAAATCCATCCCTGTGTTTGTCCTTATTCGCTGTTGTAGGTACATCAATAGAATCACACTTGTTAAATGCACAGGAGAACATCACTAGTTGAGAGACAAAGCTGAAAGCATGGCAAAAAATTTTCTCTCACAAAATCAGTCCCATAAAAGATGGTTATATAAATTCAGGGTTCAAGATTATAGGTTGAGAACTGGAGGAGTCAATTTAAAAACAGTCTTGAGGTCTTTTTTAGGTATAAAGTAATAATTTAAGGTTTGGAGAATTAAGACAATGAATTTAATTTATAACTCCCTAGGGTTGTATGGCTTTTATAAGAACATACACGGTTTTCTTCTCCCTGTTACCTTTTCCTACATCTGTTTAGACTGAGAGTAGATTCAGACTATATGAACATCACTTTTCATCCACACTAAATGGGGGAGAGTTTTTTTTTTTAAATACATGTATTTATTTTAACGAGGAGGGTACAGAGCTGCATTTTCTTTATCATTCTTTCCCCCCTCTGTTATATCAATCATATCCCACGGCGAATTTGTGAACTAGCTTTTATTTTGATGACATTTGGGCTTTGCCAGTGGTTTCCAGCTTAAGCAAAATAAGTTTCCCTTGCTGTGAACTTAGTGACATCAAATAAAAAAAACCTCCAAAAATAAAATAAACTGTGATAAGTAGATATTTTCTCAAATCAGGTAACATTTTCTGCATACTATAGATAAGTTATATAAACACAATAAAACGAGGAAGAAAATTCAGTGAACCATGGATTAAAAAAAATAGGAATGTAGATTGTGCCCCTATCATATGTAGACCTATTGGGAGATGGAAATAAGGTAAGGGGAAATGCCTCTCAATACTTCCGCTGGGGCTCCACACTGCATTTTAATGTAACCTGTGTCTAACAGGCACACTTTAGCCCTAAAAGCATATTGACAGAAAATGAACATGCTGGCATCGTTTAAAATGGTATTTCCCAAAATGTGAGACATTCCTTCTGGAAAAAGGTGCAAAGGACTTGGGTGGGGGCCTGGACATACCTCTGGATTGTTCTCCAGAGTCTCATCTTTCATTTAAATGAAAGTACATTTCTAACTGTTAGGGTTATATAGAAAATCTTCAAACTGTGGAGTGAATATAACTGACATAGTGATGCCTTCCTGAGTTTGCAGAGAGCCTGAAGCAATAGCTCTGCACCATTTCAGTGGGTGCTAACTCAGAAGTCAGTAATGGTACTTTAAATGGCAACTTTGTTCACTTTTTCGCTGCCCATCAGAGCATGCATGAAAGGAAGTTTCATACTGTGAAGACCTATACCAGTTTTTCCCCAGTGTGAGAGGATTGGGCTGGGTGGGGAGGGGTGTAAAATGTATACATTAAGATGAGTAGGCCTCTGCAAACATTTGACAGGTTTTCACTGGGTATGCAACTGGCTTCAATTTCCTGAAGAGGGGCTCAGCTTTCAAAAGCATGGGAAACGCTAAATTAAAGCAGACATGGTGCATTTAATAAATGACTAAAAAGAAATCCTCTATGCACGCACATGCACACAGCATACTTGTCTTGAGACATCTTGCTGTTGACAGACTTTCTCTAGTGGCAGATGCTTATCTGGCTCCTATTCTGTTACCTCTGATGTGCATGCTTTTGGCAGCAAAGACCAGGATTTAGTGTTCTATTAGCAATACGATGTAGGGTAAAATGCAAACGTATTGTATCCTTTAACTGAATCCCAGCTATGCTTTGCTAATGCATCATGCTGAATTAGCGTAATTTTGTGCGGTGTTCTAGTTGAAGGGAAATGTGGTATGAATCTACTTTACTGTCAGTGCAATACTTGTGGGTCCTGATTCACCAAGGTACTTAAGCACGTGCCTAATATTAAATACACTAGCAGTCCCCCTGGTTCCAGTGAGGCCATTTATGTTAAGTAGTTTGCTGAATTAGGGCCACAATTCTGGTGTCCTTTTGTATTTAAGATCACTTTTATTTGTGGTGTTCAATTCCCCATATCAGTCCTCAGTGGGCACTGTAATAGGAGTGTATGGGGAGTTAATTATGGACAACTTGCTTAGACTCTGTTTATTTAGATTTTTTTCCACCAATGCGTAGCAATATCTAATTAATATTAGACGTCTTTTAGATTTTATCAGTTAATTATGGTTTTACTGGCATAGTATCAAAAGTTGGTCTGCAGAACAGAATGGTCATAATTGAAACTACTGCTAAGTTTTCCAATTGTAATTAAAATATTAAAAAGCTGGTGGGATAGTATGATAAATTCGCTGCCTAAATCTCAGTGGTCTTGCTACTGTTTCATTTTCCTGTCCTATACTATTTCATTTTCATACACTATAAAAATGGTTTTATTTCTTTGATTCATATCTGTTTTTACATCAGCACTTTTTGTGTGTGTCTGTGCTTTAGTTCTCTGTTTTATTTTCAGACTTCTTTTCTCTATAATTTAAAGCTGTAATGGTGCACTCCAGAGAATTGTAGCATAAAAAATTAACTTTCAGTAATTAATTCCATCATTTTACTTCTTTGAACCATCAACAGAGCTGCACAATATATGGTGATGCACTAAGATATGTGAGGACCTGTGGCTTTTTCCTTTTTAAAAAAACCCTAGTTATTAGTAATTCAGAGAATAAGTAATTTCAATTAATTTAGAAATAGTTTTAATGGTTTTCTGACAAACCAGTTGAATAACACGAAAAATGCATTTAATTTTTTTTATTAAATGTTGGCTTCAAATGTACTTTGGTCTCTGCAGTTTTGTTCAGTTGTTATGCAGGTAGAACTGCCCTAATAAAATGTATGAGAAAAAAAATATGAAGGAAGCACTTTAATATTTGCTTTTTAAAAAATAAAGCAGATGCAAACTACATTCTCAGCAAATGGATAACGTTCCATTGCCTACAATAAATTCACTAAGAACATAGGAATGGCCTTACTGGGTCACACCAATGGTCGGTCCACCTAGCCCATTATCATGTCTTCTAGCAATGGCCAATGCCAAATGCTTCACAAGTGATCCATCCCCTGGTATCCACTCCCAGCTTTGAGCAGCTAGAAGCTTAGGACACCCAGAACATGGGGTTTATCCCTGACCATCTTGGCTAATAAATGTTCAGCCAATTTGCTTGGTACTAAATTAGGCTTACTAGCCAGTAATTGCCAGGATTGCCTCTGGACCCTTTTTTTAAAAATGGTGTCACGTTAGCTATCCTCCAGTCATCTGGTATAGAAGCTGATCTAAGTGATAGCTTACGTACCACAGTTAGTAGTTCTGCAATTTCAAATTTGAGTTCCTCCAGAACTACTGGAACTACATCTGTTCCTGGTGACTTATAATTGTTTAATTTATCAGTTTGTTACAAAAACTCCTGTATTGATACCTCAGTCTAGGACAGTTCCTCAGATTTGTCACCTAAAAAGAATGTCTCAGGAGTAGGAATCTCCCTCACAGCCTCTGCAGAGAAGACCAATGCAAAGAATTCATTTAACTTCTAGGCAATGGCCTTCTCATGTGTGTGGGTGGGAGAAATACCACACTTCTGCCACCCACTTTACATCTAGATCTAAGTTTCTCCAAAGTTCAGGGGTGGTCAGATCTGGGTCCTTGTTTCAGTCCCATAGCTAATTTATTTTTTATTTACTCTAATCACTCTCATGGATATTTATACACACTGATAATCTGATTATCCAAGAGGCCCTGATTCAGCAAATTATCCCTATTTAGCAAAGCACTTAAGATTTTGCATAAGTCCCATTGACTCTAATGTGACTTAAACAAGTACTTAAAGTTAAGCTTCAGTGCTTTGCCAAACAGGGATGGATTGAAGCAGGTGGTCAAGTGCTTTGCTGAATTAGGGCTGGAATGACCAGAAAATGTCCAGAGGCAGAGATATAATAAGAATCTAATTACACCAAGAAAGGTCTGTGACTATCACAGGTGGAAAAGTATGAATTCTGCAGTAATATGAGGAGGGAAAGGGACATCACTTAGTGACTTCACTTAGAATGGAGAAAAGCCCTTTAAACTGGAATACACCAGACTGCACCTATGAAATTAAATTATACAGAATATGACAACATATCCATCCATGTATTTATTATGTGTTTAGAAGTGAAGCAGTTTAATTAGCTTAATTATTTACCTTAAAAATCATAGAATGGATGGCTCTTCTGATATAAATAAATACCCCTCAAATAAGCACTATGATCAAGATTTAACTTGTTGAGACTCTGCACATGAGAAAAGTTAACTTGTGCATATTAGTGTTTGCAAGATCAGGCCTTAAAGCCATCAAAAGCCCACTCACTGATAAAGGCATTTCATGAAAACTCCTTCAAGATTAATTCCTTAGTTCTGTCAAGAATAGATGGGCTTTGTAGTGTGTTATTAAAGATTAACAAAAAGAGGGGAAGTATATTCATGGCACTTACTGATCTGAAGTAAACTCTCCCCAAATCTCATGACAGAAATGTGTCTCACAACAGCATGGTCTTTACTGTGTTCTGTTGTACAACCACGAATATGCAATAGGGAATTAGGATGCTTTAGATGGGATCTTAAGACATAATGAAATTTCACCTAGGGCTTATCTATACAGAGCAGGAATGCACATTACCGGGGGATGATTTCTAAAGTGCACTCATTTGTTACACACTAATTGGCCCATGTAGCCCCTACTGGCACAAACTAAAAGTTCCCTAGTGGGCTTTATGTTAGAGCTGTTTGTTGAAGCGCACTAGAGAACTTTCATTCACACCAAAAGGGGCTACACCGGCCAGTTAGTGCACCAGTGGGCCTAGGATATCACCCCAGGTACTTATAGCATAACATAAAATATTGGGCCAGATCCTTAGCTATAAACTAGCCTAGTTCCAGTGACTTTTGTGGAGTTAGGATGGTTTACATCAGCTGAGGATCTAGCTCTCTATTTCCACAGTCAATAGTACATTAAAAAGGGAAGAAAGTAAAATGAAAGCTGGCAGGGCTGAAACCTAACCTTTCATTATCAAAATTATAAGTAGTAGCTACACTTAATCTAGGGATGAGGTTAACAAGGGTGGTTTTTTGTACTCAAACTTAGTGAACGGGGCAGGAAGTATGAGGTTATTTCATTCCCTCTAATGTCCACAATGGTGCCAGTGCTAATTTTGTTTAGTAGTTCATCTTTGTTTCATTTACATTCTTGCTATTTTCATACCATTTTCATTCCATTTTCTTTTTCCTTGTTTTTATTATGTTCCATTGTGCATTCTTGGCTACAGTTCGTGTAATCGTTACCACCGTCTGAAGGAAATCTCAGTCTCCAGGTATGGTGCTATGCTTATGTAAAAACTAGTTCAGGGTTTCTCAAACTTTTTCATACTGTGGACTACATCTTCATAGAGATCATCTATTACAGCCCCCTCTTTTCCCATTAAAGATGGATTAACATCCCTGTGGCAACTACAGCAATTGCTTACATGGAAAGGTGATATTAGGAAACTATTTAATGTACTTTTAGCTGCTTTTAATTTACCACCACCGGCAGAAAGAAAGACGAGAGGCAGCATCTTATGACCAACCAGCTCTCCACAGACTGCTCATAGTCCACAGACCACAGTTTGGGAACCACTGGTGTCATTAAATTAATGAGTTGACACCTGCCTAATCTAGTCAGTAGAGCTAGTTGCTTTCATTTGGAGGAACCCCCTGGAGTTGCACTGGTAGTTCAGTTTGCTATTGCTAATGTTTCACATTAGATGCTTAGTACTCAGCTGCACTGTTCTTTCTAATGACAGACTGATGGATAAATAACTATTTTGTTACTGTTCATTCTCATCCTTACTGTTCTATTTGTGTATGTCTGTACTAACTTCCGTAGATAAAGTTTCCATTTATAAATATTATTTATGTGGCTTTATTCCTTTCAGTAATGTGTCATACAGAGGATTGGTGCATGGCTAATCAACTCTTGCTTTAAAGATGTAATTATGTTGTTTGAAGATAGCTGAAGTTTGATGAAAGTGGGTCATTTGCTACATAGTGGAATGGTAAACTTTGAGAAACCGTTTTTTATAACTCTCTAAAATGTTGCTTGAAATCATTGGCTTTATGGCTTGATCCACCAGTGTACTTTTGGGCCATCAGGCAAGAGAAAAGGTAAGTCCTTACAAAATACTTATTCACTGTTAAAAAATAGTATAAATTCTTACAATGTAACAAAGGTAATTTCATACACAATGTTTATACGGACCATGAAGGAAATGTTCTTACACAATCTTCTTCACCTGTGCACATTTTTATGTGCATTGGGCTAGATCCTAAAATGGTAAAAGTTGATGTAGCTTTATTGAAGTTAATGCATCTGGACCAATTTACACCAGCTGATGCTCTGGCCCTATGTATGTGAATGTGCTTCTCAACAATATGTTTGCTTCCTTACAAACAAGCAAAAAAAATGAGAAGTCCTTGTGGCACCTTAGGGACTAACAAATTTATTTGGGCATCAGCTTTTGTGTGCTAGAACCCACTTCATCAGATGCATGGAGTGAAAAATACAGTAGGCAGGTATAAATACACAGCACATGAAAAGATGGGAGTTGCCTTACTGCATGTCGAGGGGGGGAAGGAGATGTCACTTTCTTTCCTAAAACCTATTCTCAAAAGGATGAGGAGAGGCTCCGTACCTTGGATGTTAGAAGGGCATTGGCTGTTTATGTGGATTGAACTAGGTCATGTCAGTTGCAGACAGGTTGAAGGCCTACCAGTTTCAACATAGAAGATGTTGTCCTGCATTTCTCTGTGCTGACATTACCTCTACAAGCAAGGTGGTAGCATACTCTACAAGATCTCAAGCAGCTTCTATAGCTTTTTTGGTTCAGGTGTCTATAACAGAGATTTGTAGAGCTGCAACTTGGTCACTGATACATACCTTTACTACTCATGGTCCTATATGTCAGCATTCCAGAGATGATGCCAAGTTTGGGCAAGTAGTTTTTCAGTCATTGTACAGATTGATTCCAAAACACATCTCTGGATTGCCCTGCTTGTGAGTCACCTGAAGTGGAATAGACATGTGCAATCAGTCTAAGAAAAAAATGTTCTTAACCTGTTGTATAACAGTTGTTTTTTGAGATGTGTTGCATGTCTCCATTCCATGACCCATCCTCCTTCTACTTTATATTAGTGTCTGTCTGGTAAGAGAGACCTAAGAAGGGCCTGGGGCAGCAGTACCCTTTATACCATTGTGTGGAAGCACAAGATGGCTGAGGTTGCACTAAGGGAAAAATCTCCAACTCTGGTTCAGCGGGCATGTACACACCTGAAGTAGAAATGATGTATGGAACACATCTCCAACAATAGCTGTTACAGAACAAGTTAGGAACCATTTATTTTAATTGGGTGACTTTTCCATAGATAACATTAGTATTAATAGTATGGTCCAGTTTGATTTCAGGTGTACTGCTGCAAACTTAGAGAAACTCAATTTACTTAAAAGCGGTTACTCCAGATTTATAATAGTCAGCTTTGGATCCCATTTACCCCATCTAATTGCAGATTTGTAGCATACAAATTGCAAGGTACATTATTTAGAGATTTATCCTAACTAAACTTGGATTACTTCCCGCCATGTTACTCTTGTATAATTACATGACCTTCATGGATATTCCCTGCTCATTAGCAAAGCAGGTTCTCATTGGCTCTGGTATGCTAATGCATATAGGATCATGGCTCGATTCTGGGAAAGGCTATTTCTCAGTTATGGTACCTCATATGAACCAAACTTTGAAAATAAAGCAATACATGTACATTAATTAAACACAAAACACTATTTGGTGGGTTTGTAGGCAAACTGTGCAGGAGCAAGGAGAGATGGAGAAATTCAAATTACTGGAGATTCAGTGTGGAATGGGTTGAGAAGCTGAGATGGTTATGTGTCTGATCCCACCGATGTGAGTTGGAATCTCCCATTGATAGCAGTGGGCCCTAAAATTTTTGTGCACATGTGGATAGGAAATTCTTAGGACAGTTAGAGTATGTGCAGAGATTTGCCTGCCTGTTGAGAATTAGCAGTGCACTTATCTGTCAGTGACTGTACAGTATCCTTGTACCCTAACTGGTGAAGACAATTCCGTATTGTATTGAGTGTTTTACTTCACAGAATGAATACAACAGATCTTTATGTAACTGCTTAAAGACAGACATCATTTTGCCTGTAAAATCCAAGTTCGCATTTTTATTTCAGTTTTCGGAGTCACTAAATCACTTTTGAAACCAGAGCGGCTCCTTTTCTTGGTTATGAGGACATTATTATCCCAGAGGTTACTTTTGATTTGTTATCACAAGCTCCATTTTATCCTTGGATAAAACAGAACATTCCTACAATGGGAATTAATTTTACACGCATATAAAATTGAAGAATTTAGATGTTGAAAATGATGCATAAAAAGCAAGAATAAAATAATGAAGCAGGGAGGCAAGTTTAAGTTTATTATTGTAAGCCTAGATTTGGCTCATGGGAGAGGTTCTGCCTGCTTGCTGCATCACTCATTCCTAATGAAACAGACCAGGACAAACAATGTTCTGTTCTCGTTCAACTGTGGCCTTTGTTACCAACAGGTAAAGTCTGCAGTGGTAAGACTTGTTGTTAGTGGGAGAGAAGTAGCAGGCTTTTTGTAAAGTCAATGAATATTGCACAAGTATCTGAGAGCAGGTTGCAATGCCAGTTTCCAAATTGGTGCTGAATGTGGTTTGACACTGGTCTGCGTTGAACAATTTTCAGCACATACATGTTCAAAGGCAGCTGTTGTTGACCCCTGTTGTCAGCAATACATACATTATATAAAGCGTCTTTATATTAGAAAATGTTATTGTTTTTAATTGAAATTGGAAACTCTCCATTTTGATGACGCTGTACTGGTCGCAACTTTGCAGTCAACGTTGATAAGGAAAATTTGCTTTAAGCTAGTTATGGTTAAACCCGGGTCCTTGAAGTGTGAACCTACACTGACCACAGGCACAGTCAGTATTGTGTCCTCTAAGTCAGCTGTTTCCAATTGTGTTTAAACATAACATAATAAATCTTGTAGTGTAGACATGTCCGTAGTGTGTGCAAGGTGAATGGCAACACTTCCACTAACTTAATTGGGTACAGGATCAGGAACTGTGAATCTGCCCCATTTATAGCATTTGTATTTAACTTTTCATTTCTTCTATGTGTGTGTTATTTTTGAAACCTTTTTTTCCCTTGGTTAATATTTTTTCACTTGAAGATTTTCCAAATACCAGTTTTATGCATATATGCATGGAACCTTGAGTCCACATACTGAGATTTTACAGATATAAATGTTGTTTCTTTACCTTCTTATCCGTATATAGTGGATCCTCAGCTAGTGTAAGTCAATGTAGTTCCATTGATTACAATAACTGAGGAGCTGATCAATTGTATTTTATGCAACAGTACTTACTTTATTCCAAACAACCAAACCAACGTGACTCATCTTGACTGGCAAATTTCATCCAATTCACTGTTTCTGGTTGAACTAAAACCAACTGAAAGTATGAATGTGCAGTGGAAATAATTATACTACAGTGGCACTCACAAGCACTTACCTATCCTTCTACATATAGCATCATGATTAATTTTTATTTACTGTGAGATATAAGCCCTTATATCAAGACTATTTTTCATTAATAAAGCAGAATCCACCTTTGGACACAGCCACTCGAATAGGACAAATGCCAGAGAACAGATTCAATACAATGCATTTCAGTAACTCTAAACAATAGATAAATGGTGTCTCTTGTCCATTTAAATGTCACTCCTGATATCTTCTGCAAATCTAGCCATAGTTGCCTATGTTAATTGGTGTTTGTCAGATTATCTCTTGTATTGGGATGGATGGCAGTAAATCAATTACCTCTGTTTGTTTATTTCATTCTGCTTCCCTTCACTATTGTGGTTCAAGCAGTAGAAGTTAGTAGTTTTTGAATATCTTATTACTTTTACAATGCTAATTTTAAGCAGTTTATCAAATGAGTGAATTTCTCTCAGCTCAGCGTTTTTGTGTGTGCTTCTGATAATTGGAATAATCCCTGTATTTCCATTTCCACTTGCATATGCTTTTAAGAGGATTCTGCTCTATATTAAGGGATTAAATATTCTCATTTTTTCTGTTTTATTTCTCTGCTCATGTACAATATAGCTTATGTACTGAAAATTAAACCTAGACTGGGTACATAGTACCCATAAACTAAACTAGACCGGGTACACATTACTCAGTACATAAGGCCCTACTTGAATTGTGAGATGTTTGTCCCAAAAGTTAAGATGAGTTGCAGACAAGCCATGGAAAATTGCAGAAAAGTAATAATGGATCTTATTATTTGCAGTAATAAGGTCCCTAATTACTTTTCTGTGATTTTACTGTGTTGGCCACCTAGGGCTGAGAGCAGGGGTTCCTGCTGTCAGCTGCCCAGGGCTCAGACTGGTGGGGCTCCTGCTGTAGAAATTGCAGTGGAAGGCTAATAATGCAATTTCTGAAATATCGTGAATTAAGTAAGGTCTTATCAAGACAGAACAATAACAGGAAAAAAACTTATCATGAAGCTATCTCTGTGTACCAGTGTTACTCCATTTATTATAGTAGGTTTCCTACAGTGAGAGCTGGCCATGCAAGATAATAGTTCAACTTGGAGGATACTACTAGGGGTCTTAAAGTATAGGACAGGACACATCTATGTTCAGGACTTCAAGTCCCACATGCCTCAGCAGCACATTTTCAGATTTTCAGGGATAATTAACAGTTTAATACATAAAAACTGCTGTGGATGTGTGTGGTTTGTAAAATCAAGTCTTTTTTTAAAGAGGGAGAGAATGATTTGAATCATGATCAACTTAGAATGAAACTGAGGAGGAAGGTTGGTGTCTTACTGTCTATACGTATGCTGGCACACCAGAATATTATTACCGTGCTGATATTGATAGCATGAGTGTTGTGGGGAGTCACAACTCAATATTGATTTGGGAAGCAGTCACGGCTCCCTGCTGTGCTCCTACCCCTCTTGTTTTTGATGTTTCCTATGTTGTATTGAAATCAACCTGGTTTTATAGCTGGAGTTATCAGTAAAAATGCCTCTCTAGAGTAGAAGTGAACCATTTGTCTAAAATTGTCTGCCTCAGGATTGTCATGATTGAAAGACGGGATCCAAACCTCCTGGCTTTCCAGAGTGGCATTTCTCTAGTTTACATTCTCTAATTACTTCAGATAGATGAATATTTAGTTCAGCAAAACCTGAACCTTCCTGATGACTTGCCCTGCCAAGCTTTCCTTTTCTTCATAAAGATTTTCATGTATTTGTTTTCCTTAAACGTAAAGTCACATACTAATTTACAGAAGGAGTATCTGTACAGACTTCCCAATCTGCTCTTTACTTGATATAAGCAAGTAACAAGGAGACGGGAAATTATAAAAAGACATTTAACATTTCAGTGTTGTCCAATGTATTTGTCATTAATTATGAAAATATATAGAAAGTTGCTGAATGATACAAGCCAGAGAGCATCATAACAGTGCAGTAAAGTTATCACTTTTTAACAGCTTGCTGATCTGTATGGAATGAAGGTTGAAAAAGAGGAAGATGTGAGAAATGAAGATGAGAAAACAGTAAAAGTAATTAGAGAGGAGAAAAAGGCAAAGGGAGAGGGGATACTAAGTCAAGACACATGAGCCGGTGTGATGTGAACTTAACAGGACTTTTATGATGTGAAAAGTTCTTGTGCAGTATCTGGGAAAATAAGCCCTAGTTTTCCTGCACAACTTTCTCTCTCACCATATTTCACAAATCTCCATAGTTGCTCGATGGCTTACAGTCACAGTGCAAGAAGTCAACAGAGTAGCCACCTACTTAATCTGTAGAGACTTTACCCCTTGGCGTAACCAGTTCTAGACTTTAAAAAGGGGATATTGAAAAGAATAAAATTATTCTAGTTTACTTAACTCTGTTACCTCAAGTCTATTACATCTGGAACTACATGTTTGCTAATGGAGCAGGAATTGAGTAGTTATTGTAAATGAAATTCCTAAGTAACATCAATGAACTATGAATAGCAAATCATCAGTGAGAAATTATGTAACTGGGTAACTAGTAAGCAATAGAATAAGGGGGACAAAAATGTAGATAGACTTAAGTACCGTCAAAACTTATCTGTGAGAGGTGTGCTTCAGCTTGGATCATGAAATATGTATTCAAGAGAAGAGACCATATAATGAAGTTATTTTGGCACAAGGAGAATTTGTAATGCTGCCAGAAGTTACAGAAACAATATTAAAATTCAAAAGACAAACAGGGAAATACTATGTACAAGTCTGTTGTTTTCTATAATTCTGGTCTTCCTGCTGTTAGTTTTGCTACAGGGCAACAGCTCCATTATTAATTAGGATCCAAAAATCACAGCAGAATCCAAAAGGAGTACATTTGGATTATGTATAGTGAATAAATGTCTGAGGGCACTGGATATAATACAAGGTGCTGAACATGAGCAAACAGGTGGTTCTCTTTGTAAATACGACCACTTGGTTGTCAAACTAGATTTCAAGTAATGTCTAACCTCCTCATGGGAAGTAAGAGCTGAAAAAAAAACCAATAACACAGTATGACGAGGCAACTGTATTTAATACAGGAAACAGAAAAAGAAAGAGCTTTAACTCAGTCGGAAATTCAAATGCTAGATGCCCTTGAATCAAAAGCATACAAATGAAATACAAAAGGTAACCTGAAGTGAAATCCATGATAATTGAAGTTGTCACAAACCATCCTTTCCCTTCCTGTTACAAACCCCAAAACGGGATAACTAGACAAATGAGCTCATTTCTCTGACCTCAGGTAAAGGGGACCCTGCTGATGAAAAATCCCACAAATTAGGTTTCTATAAAACAACTGACAACAATACTGCTATAGCACTGACCATTGGAGGATCTCATTGCATTTTATACATAATTTATTTCACATCCTTGTGAGTTAAATACTATTATTATTATTATTCCCATTTTATGGATAAAGAAGAAAAAGCAAAGAGGGATTAACTGATGTTCTGCAAGGTAATACATGAAATATGTGTAAGAGCCAAACATAATATCCATGTCATCTGAATCTCTGGTCTATATTCTAATCATAAGACCACTCTTCCTCCCTAATCAATTATGAGGACTAGCTGGTATTTTTAAAAACATTAACGCTAAAATTGTTTTTGCAAATATCTCCCAAAAACTTCATTTGATAAGTAAAATGAAGCGAAAGTCAAAATACAGTGATTTACTAATCATAATGGATGAAAGTCACCCCTATGCAATGGGCAAGTACAAAGCCCATACACCGCTGAATTCCCGCTTAAGCTCCTTAAAATAGGGTTTTAGTGGGACTTATGTGTTGGACCACGACATAGCGGGTGAAATTCACACAGTGAGAAAATTGTTGATTTGGGAAAAAAATAGGTACAGATGTCACATTTTAGTGTGTGATCCAGACTCATGAGAGGTTGTGTCACTGCTTGCCCTGTAACCTTGGTCATCTCACAAGGTTTTGCTGTTGTAGCTCCCAACCAACCTACCAGCATTCATGTCAGACCCTGAATGTCTGTGGGCTAGACAGCCCTGGTTCAGCAGCCTGGTTCAGCATCATTGTCTATAGTGCCACAGTCCCACTCTGGCTTCCACTAGCCATGGTTACTACTTACAGGGTGACTCCAATACACTCCCTGTCCCACAACCTTGACTAAGGAGAGGATCAGTCATCATCTTGCTATAAAACTGTGGGTGACTGACCCTCTTCTCAGTCAAGGTTCTGGGACTGGGAGTGTGTTGGGTCACCCTGCAAGTAGTAAACATGTCTAGTGGAAGCCAGAGTGGCACTGTGGCACTATAGACAATGATGGAGTCAGAACTGCTGAACCAGGGCTGTCTAGCACACAGACACTCATGGTCTGACCTGAATGCTGGTATGTTGGTTAAGAGCTACAACAGCAAAGAATTGCAAGCTGCCCAAAGTTATGGGCAGGTGGTGACACAATCTCTCATTGGTTTGGACTGCAACTCAGAATGTGACAACAGGATAGCCACTATAAAAACAGATCACAAGAACTACAACTTCTCTTAGCCACATAAATGGTTTGAATTTTGAGTGTTCTGGAAAACTTGTGCAAAAAATGTTTTAAAATCTGTTAATCTTTCGCATTGGTTGACCAAAAAAAGACAAGAGATGAAATCCTGGCCCCAGTCAAGTGAACAACAAAAGTCCCATTGATTTCAGTGGAGTCAGGATGTCACCCAATGTCTATGGTGTATGACGAAGAATGCTAGTTTACTAAATGCACTAAGGCTTATGTGCCACATAAGCCCTCAATACAGGGTTTAAATTGGATTTAAATGATACACAAGACTTTTACTGGTCCTCTGCAGCAGGGTGAATTTCACCCATAGAGAATAAAATGTTACTTTGGTATGTGTATATAAATTTAGAATAAAACTGTGCACAAAACCCACAAAGATATTTTGATTTGGAAAAAATTACAGTCATGTGTAATCACACTTCAATTTGGCTGAGAAGCCAAGATTAAAACATCAAATAAGATTCAAATAGGAATAGAATCCCAACATGTCATACTTTCATGCTACATCAGGATCTAACTTTATGGTTCAAACAGTCAAACCAGCTGTGACTTGTGTATGCAGATTTTAAGGCAGCCTTTTAAGATGGGGGGAAGAAAGTGCATGAAGAGAGATTAGTTTAATTTACAAGACTTACTGAACTGTGGAAATTTACAGTAAAAACTGTAGGTTGACAGAGAATTCTTAGAACACTCAGCAGTACAGATGGCCTTTAGCTAGTTATTTCAAATACTCAGCAACCTCTTTAAATATTCCATCAACCGAGTTCCTAAGAAAATGCATGCAGTTTTTAAAAATGCACTGAAAACCTTGGAATCTAAATGATTTCGATTATGCTGTTGATTAAGCAAAATTTGCTAAGACAGCAAAGGAAGTGTAAGGTAAAATCAATAGAATAGACTTTCTCATTAAGTCAAAAAATGTAATTATAGTAACAACAAACATGGGTTCTGATGAGACCAAGCCATAAATTTCTCAAATTAGTTGAGGGTGGGAAGTAGAAGGGAAAGCTAATACATTCTTCTTATAAGAACCCTGAGACACATCTTTTTATCTGAAAAGACATACAGAGTTAAAGACAGAATAGCACCAAGATTAAAAATGCATTTGTGTATGAAAATTTTAGGCCCTCCTGAATGATGAATTTAATGGCTTATGTTACATCATGTACAGAATAATTAAACACACCTGGTTATGGCCAGTTCTCCAAGGCATGCCCTAAGACAGATGTGTACTTTCATCTTTAGGATGTAATGTTTTAATTATATGTCATATGTCATAATTTAGGTATATCTGTCCCTAGCTAGATAATGGGATATATTTTCACTAGTTAACTACTGTGGTAATAAATTATATTAACGTTCCATTTATAAATGATGAATAAAGCATTAATTAAATGGTTAATTGGTGGTTAAACTAATGGTTAATCAATTGTTATAGATTTTTATAGTGTCAAACAGGTAAATAGGTTGCTTGTAAACATGGCTTATAAGCATCTTCTGCACCTTCTACAGAAGTTTTTATAACTATCTATAACAAACTACTCATAACTGTAACAAGCTTGTAGCATCAGTTATTAATTTTAAAAAGACTTTATGAGATTTAATATAAAATGTGACTGGTAATGAGCTAAATTTTTGACAGCGATCAGTCCTCTGTGCTCGTGCATGCTATTTACATCTGTAAAGTTTGCAGCCCCAACAAATGAATTGTGGGTGCAAAACAAGGCAGTCAGTCCTGTAACTACATGCATGTAGATGCAAATTGTGTAGAATTGTAAATATTCAGAATGGCATTTACGATTCATTTTGTGGCCACAAAATGCAAGCAAAAATTTTGGAGCTGTCCCTGCAAACAGGAGACCATTCTTCTGAAAATTTACCTGCAATAAATTCTAGTAGCATTCCCTTGTGCTCATCTTTTAATCTGGCAGAGAAAACAAGATAACAGCTAGAATCACAGGTTTGGTATGACAGAAAAGGAGTCAGTTTCTTTGAAGTTTCTATATGTTACACTGATGTGAAAGCCAAGAATCATTCAATATTTTAGTTAGTTTTTCCAAGCAATGAAGCCTGGTCCAGTTCTAGCCAGGTCAGCAGTTCTTTACTGATGACTAAGCGGTTATTCACATGGAGAGAGAAAAGCTTTTGTGTTAAAAGTGATTTTAAAAGTGCTTAAAGAGATATACTGCAAATACTGGTTTTTATCAGAAGATAAATTGATGGTACTTGGAGGGAAATAGTAAAAGGTTTATTTTTATTTGTTTATTTTGATTTATAAAAATAGGTACGATGTTAGCCCTTTTCCAGTCCTCTGGGACCTCACCTATCTTCCATGAGTTCTTAAAGACAATTGCTAGTAGTGTCAAGTTTGCTTCATCTGGTTCCTTAAGTACCTTAGTGTGAATTTCATTAGGTCCTGCCAAATTGAATACATCTGACTTATCTATATATTCTTTCACCTTTTCTTTCCCAATTCTGGCTTCTGTTACTTCCTCTTTGTTAATTATATTAATTGTTAAGCATCTGATCAGAATTACTCCTTTTAGTGAAGACTCAAGCAAAATAATCATTAAACGTTTCAGTCGTCTTCATGTCATCAGTTACTAGCTCTCCTTTCCTGATAGGTAGTAGACCTACACTTTCCTTCATCCTTCTCCTGCTCCAAATATATTTATAAAATAAACAGAATATTTATTTATCTTCTTCACTTTTATATTCCTTGCTCATTTTCTGCCTTATCCTTTCTAATTGTGTATCTACATTCTTGCACTATATTTTTTGTACTCAGTTTTGTCCATGTTTCCTCTTTTTTGCAGGATTCCTTTTAGATTTTTCAGGCCATGAAAGAGTGCTCCTGATGGAGCCTTACAGGCCTTTTCTATTCTTTCTATCTTTCCTTCACATTGAGATAGTTTGCTGTTGTGTCTTTAATGTTGTCTTTGAGAAATGGCAAGCTCTTCTGAACAACCTTTTTCCCCTTAGATTTTCCTCCAGTGGGACCTTGCCTACCAGTTGCTGAGTCTGCTCTTATGAACTCCTTTGCTCTTATTCTGCTGCTCTCACTCCTTCCTTACCTTAGCATCATGAAATCTATCATTTCATGATCATTTTCATCCAAATTGCCTTGTATTCTCAAATTCACAAACAATTGCTCCTTGTTAGTCAGAATCAACTCTAAATGTCTGCCCCTCTGGTTACCTCCTCCTCTGAAAGAAGAGAAGGAGGTATGTCCCCAGTACATTCCAAGAACAATGGAGCCGGCCCAGAATTGTGACTTTCCCTGCTCCCCTTTTACTTTTGAGATGGAAGTAATGTAATTCAGCTCTAGAAACTTATTTCCAATCTCATGCCAGCCCAGCTCTGTAGGATGGCATATTAGAGGGGCAAGCCATGGCTCAAGGCACTGAAGTATTAGGATCTTGGAAAGTCTTAAATAGCTTCACAGGCAGTTGGGAAAGATTTTTGCACCCCAGTTCAGCCATGTAGGGGAAAAGATCATCCTAGCCATGAGTAAGTGAATACGTCTTGCACTGTATCCTGAATGTCAATAGATCAGAGCAATTTCAGACCGAGGTGTCTGAATAGGGAGGAGGTTCCAGAGATGTAGGCCTCATGCAGCTTTCTCTCTTCTGAGTTAAAGGCAGACTCATCTTGAACACCCCGGCTGATTATATCTACAACAGTATGGTGCAAAACAATCATTTGGAAACTCTTTAGAACTGAAATATTTTTTTTTGCATGCAGACATTGACTCCATTTGGCTTGCTCACTACTGCAGCGTAGTTTAAATGTGCCATGTGGGTTTTTCATTCTTGGAATGTTAAAAGCAAAGTATTTGCCTAATACATTAATTGTACTGGAACCAAGCAATTTTTTTTATTTTATATTAGTTTCATTCATATTTGGGTAACTAGACTCTAAATGATTGGGAATTAAATCTATTCTCTTCACCTATGCTTGGGGAGTTTCCTTTCATTTCCTTAGGTATGTCAGGTGACTTTGGTTTCATTTTTCCACACTTTATTGCCTGTTTAAAGCTCTGCCAACTGCAATGGAGTGAAAGTAGAACTTTACAACTCCCTGAGCATTTTCAGCACTTTGAAATGAGAGGTGGTGCATTAGGTTAATATACTAAACCTTCTACCCCTCAAAGACTGAGTTACAAGTGAATTGAGTCTGATAGTCTCATCCTTGTTCTAGTGCAGGGGCAGGCAAACTTTTTGACCTGAGGGCCACACCGGGTTTCCAGAATTGTATGGAGGGCCAGTTAGGGGAGGTTGTGCCTGCCCAAACAGCCAGGCGTGGCCTGGCCCCTGCTCCCTATCTGACACCCCACTGTTTTTTTGTCCCCTGACGGTCCCCTGGGTACGCCTGCCCCATCCAACCATCCCTTCTCCTTATCTCCTGACCCCCCTCTCCTCCTAACTCCCCTCTCCTTTCTGATTTCCTCCCCGCCGGGACCTCTGCCACCATTCAACCCTCCTGTTCCCCACCCTCTGAACACCACTCTCCATCCACACTCCCGCCCCCTGACCATTACCCTGAACTCCCCTGCCTCTATCCAACCCCTCAGTCCTGCTCCCCGCTCCCTTACCGCACTGCCTGGAGCACCGGTGGCTGGTGGTATTACAGCTGCGCCACCCAGAGCACCAGGACAGGCAGCGGGCCACCCGGCTGGAACCAGCCACTCCACCACGCAGCACAGAGCACCAGGTCACGCTGCGGCTTCATAGCTGCACTGCCTGACAAGAGCTTGCACCCCGCCACCTAGACACTTTCATTACTATCAAATCACAACTAAATTAACACAACAAAAATCCATTGTGTGCTGGGCAATAAAGTATTTCCAGAACCGAAATTCTGTAGCAATATAAAGTTGTTTATTGGTCTATAATTAGGCAGCAATCAGTCAGCACTTGACATTTTACCACATTAACTGGGTGTAGTGCATAACTATCAACTTTTAAGTGGTTGATCAAAAATCTCCCATTAAGCTTCCGGTAAAAAAAACAAAACAATTCTGCCTGTTATCATGAACATGATCAACATTACTTTAATTATTACTCAGGAAACTGAATTTTCAGCTCATTTTATCCAGTCATACACATTTTCTGTGTCCATTATAAGAGTTGTTGCCTATCACATGATACTGCATTAAATATTTCTGTCACAGAGATTTCTTCTTGTATGAATTGATAATCCTTGTTTGTCTTTAATCAATTATAAAGAAGAAGAAGGTGCATTTTTATATTTAGCTATATCAGTGAAACCAAATAAAATTAGACTAGTCTGTTTTGTGTACCAGGCACTACTTATTTTTTTTACATGATCGAATCATGACTCTATTTATCAGTCATTATTATTATCCTATACTTGCAATGCATAAGTCAAGCCAAGAACACTAAAGTACATAAATTGTAGCTCAGGTAATTGAGAGAGCCAATTTAAATTAATTCCAATTAATACTGCGTTCATAATATAAACAGAGAGAGAAAATTTCACATTAAAGGAACATAAGAGACAAAGGCTTTAAGACCAAAGATTATGTGGGAATAGTTATTACCTCCCTAAAGACCATAAGCCATGATTCAGAACATAGAGCCCTTGAAGGTATCTAAGGTAAGAGGGACAGAGAGGATACAATACCATGTTGAAGTTATGGTTTGTTCAATTGAACATAGGACTGTGAGCCAGGAATTCCGTAGTTTTAATTTTGTCTCTGATGCTAACACATTGTGATGCCCTGGCCAACTTTCTGCTTCAGTTCTCCCATCTGTAAAATAGTGATCATAATATTTACCTCCCCTACTGGGATATTACCAGGATTAATTAGTTATGTTTGTAAAACACTTTGAAGATTAATGGGGCTGTGCAGTATATGTGTTAAGTATTATTATTGTACCTTGAAACGGAAATGTTAAATGTAATTTTATGATTTAGTTGAAAGTTGGTTCCTTAAGGAGAATTGATATTTTCTCTTCAAAGGATACTCTTTCCTATTGTCTTGTCTTAACCTGAAGAGCTGCATGTGCAGTGCCATTCCTCCCATGTCAGAGAGGCTGGATGGCACTCTCACTGGAACCCTTAAATACAATTTGTAGATGTCCCCTAGTGAGGGTTTCTTTGCCTCTACCTTCATCAACTTCTGTTAGACCAGGAAATGAGAGCAGACTTGAGAAGCAAACTTGAATGTAGTGCAGCATTGACCCAGCATGTTGTTCAAAACATTTGGTCACAAATTAAAAAACTAAGATGTTACAACTGTGGTGTTCAAAGATGAACAACGAATGGAAACTGGTGTATTAAGCAGCCAAGTGGCATCACTATTTATTAACAATTTGTTAAATCTTACTATATCCTTTATTTATAAACAAATTTTATGTTATCCTCCCTTTCTAAAAGGGTATTGGAGGTAACCAATTACTTTTTGCTATATGTTACTTTGAGGGATGGGTCTAATATAATCTTCAAACGGAACTCCCTTGAATTTCTCGGCTGGTGACCTTCAGATTAGAATCCCCAAATCCAGATCTACCCTTAGGGCTTTGGTCCTGATTACAATTCCCTAAAAACAGAGACCGGTTTTCCAGTTCTGACTCATCAAAAATATCTACAGTTTTCGTAAGATTCTCCCCAAATGGTGGAAATCTTACCAGGTCACCTAATTTTGGAGATTTCTATGACAACTCATGCAAATAGCTTCGGGGATTTAAGTGTCAACTAATCCGTGCTCAACTCCTACCTCAAATTTAAACCTTATTCAGATCTGACCCCCTGCCACCTTCTCCTGTCTCTAATTAATTTGTAAAAATAAGATTTGTGATATAAAAAATAGACTTAATCATTGAATTTAATGGAAGCAGGTGCCAGAGAACAGAGGTAGACTGTATAAATAGGGTGAGAAACTAACAACCAGGCAAAAATGGCACTAGAGTAGTATACTATTCTGAATATTGTGTTAGTGAAAATTGGTCTTTCCTAAACTTCTCAGGCACATTGTATATGCAATATTTTAATGTAGTCTTTGTCCTTTGAGCTGACACACTGTCATTGTCCCCAACCATCTAACTGGTCTGTCCAATAAGTCAGAGAAATCTGTTCCCTGAATACTCTGCTTAACTTTCCTAAGTTTTCTTAACTTTTCTTAAGTAACAGCAGTCTACTTTGACAGCTCTAACTTCATTTTTGCCCATTCATTTCATTGGCATAGTTTATAGCCGTCTACTGTAGTTCTCTCTGTTGTCCTGGTGGTTACATCTGTAGCCTTAATATAGAATTTCCTGGGGGTTGCTTTCCTCTTGTTATCTTTGAGTTTCTGTAAATTTCAGAATCAGAGCTACATTTCCATGTAGAATAGATTTCCCCCCACCCTTCCCCATTTTCTAGCATCTTGTACCTAGTAATGGAAAAGAAACGGCTTGAGAATTGATTTTAAATCTTCTTCCATTCCTGTTCTCCTCTTTCAAGGAATTTGCACTAGAAATGGGCTGTACCCGAAACTCAAATCTGAATATCCATTGAATCTGGGGAAGGGGCGAATTTGAAATCTGGACCCAAACTCAGATTCAGAGTTTGTGGTTTAGACCCAGTCCTACTTCAGAACCTTCACTGGATTTATGCAGCCAAAAAGGCACAGGGTCAGAATCAAGTAAATGTGTTCATTTTAGATATTTGTGAAAAATGTAACACTTAGATATCGTCTGTTGATTTATTCATGCAATTCCATGTAACAAATAATGGTACTTATTCTCTCTCACTTCTTGAGGAGACTGGAACTCCTGCTATCCTATATTTTCCCATTTAAAAAAAATCTGAAAATACAAACTATTGGCTTAAGTGTCCTTTGTTCCTAATTCTTTGATTTAAACAAATATTTAACATCCTATAGAAGTCACAGTTCTCAAACAAATCAGAAACACTGCAAAATGGCTCGGCAGACCCATTTATAAAATCTCCTGTGTGGAGGCAGCAGCTGCTTTTTGGAAAAAACCCTGTTTTGGTAGGGCCCTACCAAATTTATGGCCATGAAAAACACCTCACAGACCATGAAATCTGATTCCCGCACCCCCGTGAATTCGGGCCTTTTCTGTGCTTTTACCCTATACTATACAGATTTCACAGGGCAGGCCAGTGTTTCTCAAATTGGGGGTCCTGTACC